>NC_137973.1:20392400-20992400 GCF_963924665.1 Micromys minutus
AACAGAAAATAAAAACAGTTTACTTCCACAAGACTACTGTTTTCAAAATATGACTTCCATTATTAAAATGTTAGTTATGAGAAAAATTAATGTGGTCATACCTTTAGTTTAGTTAGTTTGTTTATTTGTTTCAACAAAGACTCACTGTTTCAGTGCCCAAAGGTCTCATTGCCACTAGGTTGATCTCTAGCATTTGGAATAATTTGGAGAGTTAGCTGTCCAACATTTACATTGAAGAATTGCCATGCATATTTCAGAAGAACCATGGCCCAGCTCACAGAGCAGTCATTCGTGGATCATGGCAAGTTAATAGATGTACCCTCTTCTCTCCTATGTAGAGAAACTTTTGTCTTTTGATACATATTAAAATTCTAGCAAAGGGTGTTTTCTCAACAATTAACACATACAAAACACACACACACAAAAGAAGCAAATCAGTTTCTAACATAAAGTCATAATATATATTCATGTTTAAACTGTTTTCCTCCGATTTTAATAGCAACACTTGGAGCTAGTTTTAAAATGCTCCATGTCAACATTTTTGTTTGTTGTTCTTATTTTAGGTGATACCACTCTCCAAAGGGAGGGTTTTAATGTCTCAGAACATCCAGCATTTGGTTATCCCAGAAAACACGAAGCCCACAAAACTCATGAGTCTGTCAAAATCACCGGATCCCCTTCAACAGGACCACAGTGGGAAGTTAGGCTTCAGTATTGTTGCCGAGGACAAGGATGACCACTTTGAAATTGACAGCTCGACAGGAGATTTGTTCCTAACCAAGGAGCTTGACTATGAAATGACATCCCATTACCTTATCAGGGTGGTTTCTACAGATCACAGCCAAAACCCTGCCCGGAACAGCACCGTCTTCCTTAGCATTGATGTGGAAGACCAGAATGAGCATTCCCCATCCTTCCAGGATGAGTTCGTTGTGATAAGCATAGAAGAGAACGTCCCTGTAGGGACTCTGGTGTATGTCTTCAATGCCAAAGATAGCGACGGCAGTTTTCTGAACAGCAGGATACAATACTTTGCAGAGTCCAGCCATGTTGGAATGAACCCGTTTCTCATCCACCCCTCCTCTGGCGCATTGGTCACTGCATCTTCCCTGGACACAGAGAGTGTTCCAACTTTCATGTTAACTATAACTGCGTCTGATCAGGCTGTGAATGTGACAGATCGCCGATGGAGGTCACTGATAGCAGAAGTGGTGATTTTGGATATGAACGACCACAGCCCCACCTTTGTATCCTATCCCATCACTTATGTGAGAGAGGATGCTGAGGTGGGTTCTGTGGTGCACCGCATAAGTGCCCAGGATCCAGATGCAGAGGTGAATGGAGAAGTAGCATATAGCATCCTCTCAGGAAATGAGGACATGGTCTTCGATCTAGACAGCTCATCAGGTACAGTGCTCTGGATGCCACTTCTATGTTAGTTTACTTTGCTACATGATTTGTTATGCTATGTGTGAGACAATCTCTCACATATCTCAGGGTGAGCTCAAAATTACAGTGTAGCTGAGGATGACACTGGATTCCTGATCTGCCCACCTCTGCTTTCTGAGTTCTAGGACTGCAGGCGTATGCCACTATGCCCAACTTTGTAGAAAGAACATTTAACATGAGAACAACACTCCTAACATTATCGCCTGGCTACATTGTTCTTGACCATGGACTCAGTGCCGTACAACATAGAACTCTAAAGGTCACACTGTTTACTTAATCTAATCCATTTTTCTCATTTCCTCTTTTATGCATCCAGACAAACATTTGATAGTTCTACAAATGTGATTATTTTAGATAGCTTAGATAAATGGAATCATCCCGTGTTTGTCTTTTTTATGACTAGTTTGTTTCAGTCAGCACAATGTCTTCAAAGTCTAGACATGTCATTACATGTGACGAAATTCCCTCATGATTTTTAAGAAAGATTGCTTGCATTTGTCATATTTTCTGTCTCCACTCATCTGCTGGTAGACTTTTGAATTATTTCTGACGTTTAGTCTTGTGACTAGTACAGAAGTGAACTTGATATTGCCTCTACCTCCTGAAGACCTTGATTTCAATTCTCTTGCATACATATCCAGAAGTGGTGCTATTAGGATGCATGAGAGTTTAATAATAATTAAAAGAATATCGAAGCTGCTGTAGCTTCTCTGGAAAGGTGGGGCTTTATGAACCTTCAGCTTATTTAAAAAATACTTTTGAGGAATTGCAACACTGTTTTCCAATGGTGTGCAAGAGTTTTGATTTCTCTGCATCTCTTCCAACTCTTCTTGTTTACTCTTCTATAAGAGTGCCATGCCACTCCAGTAATTGTTTTGTGATGGACTCTTCCTAGAGAAATGTAACACACACACACACACACATACACACACACAGACACAGACACACACACACACACACACACACACACACACACACTCACGAACACATGCACACATACACACAAACCGAGGGTGCAGTAACCACCACTTTGAAGTAGAGAATTCGACTAGAAGTAAGGCAAATCAAGATCATTATGCAAGGGTTTTGGTGTGCAAATGCACCCTTGGACCCTGAAAGCCGGCATTGCTCAGTAACTGGAGATGACACACAGACATACAGGTTTTAATGGCTGAGTCTTTTGCTCGTGGGAACATTGTTTGTCACGTTCACTGTAGAGGTTCAGTTTTTACATTTGCATTTACTCAAAGTCATTCCCTCTGTACAGATGTCACTCACTGCCAGTTCAGAGGTCTCGTTGTCACTGTGTTGTCACATGTCACCCACTATGCTTTCTAAAAATGTGATATGAGGAAAAATATGTAAGATGTCAACCCCTTTGAATTTGGAAATGAGTTTTTCTTTATGTGATTGTTCAGGACATTTAAGAAACTTATGGCTTACAATATAATTGTCTATAAAATAGTAATTTCAACATGCACCTAAGGCATTGGGATCTCAGATGTGAACTGTTTGGCCAGATGTGAAGAACATTATTTGGAATGAGAGTCAATGTGTCAGATCTGGAAGTTGTGAGCGTAGTTGGCTCTATTCTGTTGGGAAATTTTATCAGAACATTTCTCAAATCCTGACATGTGGTTCCCTTCTGAGGTTCACATGAACACCACCTAAGTGCCCAGCTAACAAGAGATGTTCCAGACACAGGCTGATAGTTTCTGCAAGAGCCATGGCTCTCCTCGGAGCTGATTTAAGGGCACTTTAAATGCTTTCCAAGATGCCCAAGGAAGGTCTGTTTCAGCCTGTTACAAAGGAAGAATAAACTTGAATTGTGTCTTAGTAATGCTGGCCTTATGACTCTTGAGCTGTTACAAAGCCTATTTCTTTAAAAGTATTTTTCAAAGACAAAGGATGATAATTGAAAAATGTATCCATATGAGATGGGAGGCTTTTTCTTTTCTCTTACAAGACTCATGTTTCTAATAAAAATAAATGGCATAGTGAATTTTCCTATGGCCTCAATGCATATAATGACAAGTAATTATTAAACAACTATTTTAAAAATCTGACTCAATACTTAATTATTTGAAGAAAATATTAGGGAGGCAATCACAATAGTCAATCCTAAAAGAAATATGCAACATTTATTATTTTATAATGACTGTCTGTGTAAACACTGAGAATTATGTGGTTCAATGCAGTACGACAGGAAGCTGTCTTTTGTGAAGTCGATTGTCCGTGTTGTAAAACATTGTCTGTGTTTGCCTTTTATTGTTAACAAAGCAACTGACAGGTTATCAACAGTCAATATAACAGATGGCAGCTCTTTAACAGAAATCAAATGTCTGGACAATGGAGTCACATGCACATTTTATAACTTGGTCTCTTCTAAGAATGTCACGCATCACAGACTAATAATATAGATACTTTTGAAGGTGAGGGAAATGTTGTGTAGACTAATGACTTTGCTGTAGGCCTCTCAGTATATAATCTTATAAGATAGACCTTTAAATTTGTCATTTACAACTTAAGTTGACTTTCTGACAAAGAATGTTAACTTTCCATTGTAGATAATATATGAATATGAAGCTGGTCCAATAAATTTCTTTTTTTAACAATTTTTCATTTACTATCCAAGAAAAGCGAGTTTTCAGTTGTGAAATGCGATGTAAGCTGTGGTAGAGTAAGCAATCTTAAGACAAGCAGCATCCATTGCCCACTGTGCCTTCTCTTTGAATGCAGGCTTGTTGAGGACAGCTTGTCCTTTGGATTACGAAGTGAAAACTCAGCATATCTTGACCCTCGTGGCCCATGATGGTGGCACGCCAGCTCGTTCTTCATCTCAGACTCTGACGGTCACTGTCCTTGATGTCAATGATGAGATGCCAGTGTTTGAACAACATCTGTACGAAGCTTCAGTTAAAGAAAACCAAAGTCCAGGGGTGTTTGTCACAAGGGTTGAAGCCAAAGACAAGGACTCAGGTAATCTGAAAACTAGGTAATAGATGTTACAAAAATGGCTTAATAGTTACCATTAATATAAAATAGTAGTTATGGGAGAGAGAGGCCCAGGAGAGAAACAGCCCAGTAGAAAAATGCCTGTCAGGGAGTCCAGCAACACAAGATGGATTTCTGAAACCCATGATGGAAGAAGATCAATGATTCTTGGGTGTTCTTTTCAGACTTCCACGTGTGTGCTATTCCACATGAAATGCATGTGTATGCGTGCATATGCACACACACGCAAATAGTAAATAAATTAAGAAAAATAAAAGTTACGGGGAAATGAAATTGCTACTTACCTCAAATGTCAAGTGTTTTCAGCAACATGCATGCAACAAAAGGCTGTAGATGACTCCTGGTTTTGTTTAGCCTCTGTTTGTATTGATCTTTATTATTATTCAGAGTAGTATAAGCCCAATTAACGTGTACTTTATCGAGTTCACTGATACAGCAAACAGAGGCACCCACACGGTCACATTTATCTCAGCACGCTGGATGCACGGAGCATGAGAACTGTAGGACTTCTTTGTTTTCTCAGTGTCGGTAGGACAGGGTCTCTCCAAGAGCTGTGGAGCTGATGTCAGACAGCCTAGGTTTGAATCCCAGAATGATCTCTTTCCTAAACTGTGCAACTTGGAAGAAGTTACTAACCATCCCCTCTGTTCTTCTTGTCTGTAAAATGGAGACAATCAAGGTGCTTAATATGTCAGCCTGTTGTCTGGAGGCATTACTGCATGAAAAGAAAGCTTATATGAACACCGGGCACAGTAAACACCAATGCTAACTCCCATTTTTACTCTTATAACGAACACAGACTAGAGACACGCAAATCTAAAATGAGCGGTTACGGTGGCAGGGAATTGATGAGTGTCTCTGGCTTGCTATTCAACATCGCTGAGGCTCGTTGGATGTCTAAGGCACAAGTAGATTCAGTGGCATTCTGTCTTTTATTTTAAACTAAATAGTGATGACATCGACAGCTCAGTGGTTCAGTTTTTGCGATTAACAGCACTTTCTGGCTTTTCCCATCAGAACTAATGCAGACCACTCAATCAGCCAGTCTTTAAACTTACATTTGTAAGATTTGCACTTATGAATACCGTGATGAGGTTTCCACAACACCAAGAGTGCCAACAGTGGTGTTTCTCCCCTAAATGTTGATCAGAAGAGAAAAAGATTTATTTAGCTTGCAATCTAGTTGTCTGTAGCTCAACTATTCTGATCCCTTGGGAAACACCACTGTGCAAAGACGATCCTTTGATGGGAATTTGTCTAAGATGCTAGGGACGCTTTTCAGGGACGCACCCGATTTTCCCTTTTTGACCAGAAAGGGGCAGTGTGATCAAAGACTTTTCCTCGCTGTACTCAGAACGGAGCATGCTCACAGCTGTTGTCAGTCCTTGCTTAGAAGTTAGCACTTTTCCAGCCCTTTTGCGTTCGGGTGATAGGGACAATGGGAAATGTGCGCAAAGTACACGGTTCACAGTGGTCTTTTTTTCAGCCATGTTCTGGTCCGTGGTTCCCTGCGCTAAGCATCAGCCGGAGCCTCCGCAGGGCAGCGTAGGTTGAACCCACTGCTAATGAGCAGCTTAGCAGCCTGCAATCTTTCCCCCCTCCTTGGCCACACTTTGTTAATTTTACTTCCTGTACAGGATTCTACTAAAGAATTTTTTTTCTTTTATGCTTGAAAAGAGGGAAATTTTTTACGCCCCTCCTCTGAATTTATTAACAAGACTGCCATACGTAAATCCTTCTACTTTTTTTAATGTGGAGTTGATGTTACTATTTTTTGCAACCGATTGATTATATTTGAGTTGAAACCTTATCATTATAGAGATCAAAATTACAACTGAAAATTTAGATGTGTCGTTATTATTTTTGTGGCTTTATATTTATGGATGTTTGAAGTACAATTTAACATCCTCTCAAACATGATCTAATCTTACACATCTTGGCGATGGTCTAAATTACTGAAAATCGTCGCTTTTTTTTTTTTATAACAAATTGATCAAAATTAAATTTTTTTGAGAATTTCATATAAGTACTGCATTTACTATGTTTTTAACGAACTATGTTTTTATCTGTTAATCTGTTAAGCAGATGTTTTTGTAAATAAATACATACGACTGTGTGTGTGTGTGTGTGTGTGTGTGTGTGTTTGGAAATATTTTCTCTGGATTTTTTCCCCCTTTTTGTGTTTTCTTTTTCTTCCCCCCCCCCCTTTTGCTCTTAGTGGGTTAAAACAATGAAGCAGGATTATGCATGAGAATTAAATGACGTACTCGAGATTTTAACATAACTGGCATCGGGTTGGAATTTATGAATGGTTTACTTTATAGTATGTATTAAAGAAATACTATAGTGTTACTTAATACCAGAGAGCTGAGCATATGTGTGCTGGCATTCTAGAATGCAGATTTTTGAAACGTAAGCACTCAGTGCTGTTTGGCATTCAAAGTCCAAAGGGATCTGAATGTTTATATTGTGTGACTCACTCTAAATCTAGCCGGATTTTTTCCCTTGTATTAAAAGGGGGGGAAAAAACCCCACAACTAGTAGATTTAACTGAGGTATTAAAATGTTCCCAGCAGTTGGTGCCCCAACAAGAGCCCCATTGTTAGTGGGCAGATGACTATGGCTGCCTCTGGCTCCCTGGAGGAAGAGGCACCTCACAGGGCAGATGGCTTTGGGGTTGTGGCATTTGCTCAGTAGTGGTGAAACACAACACTCTAGCACAACAGTGCATTGGTCAGCAAGATGGGAATTTCTATTCCATGCAAATGTCCTCTGTACCCAGTGTCAGCCTGAATCAACTATCTATGGTCTCCAGACAGGACTTTCTCTGTGTGTGAAGTTCTGTAGTACCCTGACAGAAGTTCCTTCGTGAGTGAGGTTCTGTAGTACCCTGACAGGAGTTCCTTCGTGTGTGAGGTTCTGTAGTACCCTGACAGGAGTTTCTTCGTGTGTGAGGTATAGCTGGACCCTTCAGACCCACTCTTGGATTCAGGGGAAAGCACAATATTTCATTGACTCTAATTCAGAAATCTCTATTAATCACATGCATCTAACATCAGATATGTAAAATATAGGAGAAAAGGTGTTTTAGAATGAAGAGAGGAAGGTAAATAGGAATTCCTTACCCCTCAGCCTTTGGAGTTTCCTCATGAGAACCATTATGCACACTCTCCTAGAGAAGTTGTACATGTGTCCATTAAATCAAAGGATAAAGAGGCTAAATTATCTTTATTAATATTATCTGGGCATAAAACTATGAGTTGGAATATGTTAGGCAAGTACTCTATCACTGAGATTCATCCCTATCTCTAGATACTAAAATGCCCCAATATATGGCATTTTGTAATAACTTCTCTCCGTAGGCAGACAGAGCTGGCCATTAAGTTTTTAATGTCAACTTCTTGATCATGGTATCTCTGCAAACATAATGTCACTTTCTTTATGAAGATGTATTTCCTCTGGCCATCAACTGATGCAAATACCCACCAGTTGCTCATCCGAACTCTGTTGTAGCTGCTCACCAGTCTGCTTTCTCAATCCTTATCAGCCGTCTTGCTGGTTTTAGGTTCATCCCAGCCCAGAAATGCGTTAGAAAGGTTATGGGGTTCTAGCACCATCCAGTCTTATTCATTCTCTTCCTGATTGCAGAGATGTTCATTTTTGATGGTGTTCTAACAGAGGCATTTAGAGGAGAGTTAGGCCATTGGGAATGTGGAATCTTGAGTATCTCTATCTGATGCTGTGGCTAGAGGAGCCACCGTAACATGCTAGTATAGGCTTAGTCTACTTCTGACAACCTCTTACAAATGTCCTGTTTGCCTTTTGTTGGTATTTGGTCGACCCACACTATGTAGATTTTTCTCTACATGGATCCAAACTAAAAATACACTTTGAAAAAGGGTGAAATGAATAAGGACCAACCGTTATGTCACTCACGCTGAAATAATTTTTGTTAAAACTTAAGTCTAAATTCTCATTTCGTTGTATTTGTTGACTATCTTTTCCCTTCTACACTATAAACTTGAATTTTGCCTTCTTTTAGCTCAGATTCCTATAGTAGTGAGAGATTCGATGTAGGCATACAATCAGTACTTTTGATGCCATGATTCGAGAAAGCAAAGCCCATGAGTCATAAATGGCTTCAGGCTGCCTTTGAAATATATTAATATATTTATTTATTTACCTACCACCCAACAATAAGTAAAGCATGTCCCATTTTGGCTTTGGAAATGTCTGAGGATGTGGACATTGTGTCCTTGTTAGAAAATTAAAATAATACATATTATTTTATTATTCCTAGTAGAAAGAAAATGTTAGTAAGTCTTCACAAGCCAATGTTTTATTCTGCTTTGACTTAAGTCTTTTTCATGTAGTTTGAATTGGTTATATATATATGTATATATATATGTATATATATGTATATATATATATATATGTATATATATGTATATATATGTGTATATATGTGTATATATGTGTATATATGTGTATATATATGTATATATGTATATATATGTATATATATGTATATATATGTATATATATGTATATATATGTATATATATGTATATATATGTATATATATGTATATATATGTATATATATGTATATATATGTATATATATGTATATATATATATATATATTCTCCAAATTTGTGTCAATATGGATTATTACCTATCTATAACCTAGTTTCCCATTTTGCACCCCACCACACTGCAGACTCTGGCTGTGGGTATTAGTGGATTTTTTCAGCCCTTTGTCTCTGTTGTGTATCAGTAGATTGACAATCTTCTATGAGTCAAACTGCCAACTTTAAAACTTCAACTTGTAATTTGCTTTCTGTAAATTATACTGACATTCGGTTTCCTAACCACTTTGAGTCTTTTAATGATCACTTCATCATAGTCCAACCCAAGTGGTTGGTTATCCATCCTATCACAAAAGTGATGATTTATGGGTACTCTTTCTCTCTCACTCCTGTGACAAGACACTAGTACCCTATTCAAGGACAAAGAGGCCAGGTTCCATGCTACACACGACCTTCTCCTTGTGACAAACGTTCTTGCCAGTAATGTTCGGCCAAGAATACTAGATGCTACAGTGATGTTGCTGGACAGTTGAGTAAGCTAGGAAACAGTATGAAGGTTGGGGTGAAGAGTGAAGGGGGAAGCTGGAAGCAACTACCAGTTAGATTCAAAATGAGAAGTTTTGGAACTCAGAGGACCAACTATAAGAGGAGGGACCTTGCAGAATCTGGAGGTCAAAGTACAGAATTCTGCAGAATCTGGGATGTTAAATAAACAGAATAACACTGCTAACACAATATGCCTCTAGGAAGAAGAAAATCCAGTCCGTCCCCCTCTAAAATACTTACTTATTTATTTTATGTGTTTTGGCTGGTTGCCTGTACATTCATGATGTGTGCACAATGCCCACGAAGGCCAGAAGAGGGCATTCGGTTCCCCTGGAACTGAAGATACAGATAGTTGTGAGTAGCTATGAAGATGCTCTGATCTGAACCTAGGTCTACTGCAAGAAGAACATGTGCACTTAACTGCTGAGCCATGTCCCTAGCCCCTTCTCCTTTGGACTTTCAGCCTCCTTCCAGTGTCCTTTTGTGACAAGTCTTTGAAGGTTACCTTGGAAGAAGTCACTGGGCAAAGGAGAGGTATAGTCTCAGAGTCTGTTGTCATAGGCCATGGCATGCAAGCATAGGTTTCGATTTGAGACACAATAGTTTAAGCACTGTCTTAAAAACAGTAAAGGAAGAGCCAACAGGGAATGGCAAGTTCAGAGGCTGCAAGCAAAATGAAACTTAGGATGTTCAGAGAGCAGAAAGGTAGTAAGAGGGGCAGAACTATAGCCAGGGTGTGAGCCATGGGAAGAGTCGGAGGAATAAGCAGTGTCTGCATCATGAGGGACTTTGTAGATGTTGGTGAAGTGTGTGGATTTTGTTTTGAATGCATCTACTTTCTTTCTTCTTACTGGGTAACTCCTGTTCATTTTTATGGTCCTACATAAGGCTTACCCAGTCATGCCGTATCATGTAGAATTGTACTTGCATTCTTACTTATGTGTACTGAGTGCTGTACTATAAGGCTTATGGGGAGACAGACTTCATGGTCTTTGTAGCACTCCATTTTAATCACCTGCCTGTTCCCTTACAGTGCTGCAAGCTTAACTGAATGAAACAATACACACACCATTCATTTTCTGAATCTACTTCCTCCTGAAGTTTATCCCATCACTAGTTATAACTTGGATTTATTGTATCTCCCACACAAAGGCTCTCTACATACCAAGGCAGTTGTCTTCACAATACTTTTCTGGATCTATCAATAAATGTGCATGGATAATTGAGCACAAAGGGGGGAAAAATGAGAGAGGAGGAAAGAGAGAGGAATGAATGAAGGATGGAAGGAAGGGAAAGAAGAAGGAAAAAGGAAGGAGTTAACTAATCAAACAATTAAAGCTTAATACAGATGCCTGATGTCACCTGGAGTCAGTGATTAGGAAAAATTAGACAAATGTGAATTCAGATCTACTTCTATCCATTAGAGTAAGATGCTAATTAAACTATGGCCAAAATAAGCCATTCTCATCTCACTCTGGAAACAAGGAGAAAAATATGACAAATAGAAACAACAAGGGGTTTTATCTCAATAATTGTGTGAGACCCTGCATTTCATATAGAGCACCAGAACAAATAACTGGATAAATTATTTTGTTTGCTTATTTACCCCTTTTGTAATGTGTTTTTCTTCTCTTTTCCTGTACCTTTATGTCTTTTTTAGATATCAGTCAGGAATTAATAGTATCATGGAGAAGCTAAAATAGATAAGAACTAAATATAGTCACAAGATTTTATAATCAGAAAAGCACTGCTCACGGTAGAAAGAATAATTATGGGTGACAGTCGTTTGAAGTTGGATTCAGAGCGTGGACAACATCCTCAAAGGAAATCAGGCAATATTGAGAAGTACTAAATTATTATAGCCGAATGATAGAAAAAATATAGAAGGAAGACTAGAAGCTTCAAGAAAATAACAAGTCAGGGCAATTGAAGAATTGCTTCTGCCATTAAGAGGTGCACGAAGAAGTTGAGTTGAGAATAGATTCGGATGATGGAGGACCTTCTCAATCTTTTTTTATCTGGGAAACAAAGGAGCCTTGGGGGAGTGAGTCAGTGTGGGTTTGGTAGGAGGCCTTACGGAGCAGTTGTGAATGAGGACAATCACAGATGATGGTGCCACTTCTGTGGCCTTAGCCTAAGCTGTTGGGACCTCTTCATCTCAGCATCTGTTGGGTAACAAAAGGAGAACATGGAAAAGCTCTGTTGTGATCAGAAGTCACAAGACATGGGACAGAGGCAAGTTTGATGTCATGATACTCAGAGGGAAAAAAAAGCCATTGGGGAAGGGGGCTATCAAGGGGCATCAGGAGGAACTCATGGGGCAGCAGGTATTGAGGTCTGATATCAGATAGTGCCACGTGCACACAGAAGCAATGGAGCACACACACATTTCATTATCTGTGTGTCTTGAGAAAGACTGAAGTAAATATCTGCAGACAAAGGCTTCTAACTTGCTTAGCAAGCTAATGGGATTAGGCTAGGCCATTTCTATTTCTCTTCTATCTTCTCATTCACTTGTTTGTTCTGGGCAATTACAAGGGTGTGAGGAGGAATAAGCAAGTTACTACTTACAACCACAAAAATGGGAGGAATTATTTTCAAAATGCATAACAATGTGGCGCAGGGCTTCTCACTGCAGATAGGAGGCCAACGGCTAGGTCAAACACAAAACAAAGTGAGAATAACCACAGGGCCACTCCGTGGGACTGCCGCCTGAGGTTGAGAATAAACACAGTCTTGCAGCTGAGCACAGACTGTTTAAATAGAGGCCAATCTACAGAAATTGTCATCTGCCCTGCAAGTTCACAATTATGTCATTAATTCACAATCAAGGGTGTTAGGGGTTGTAATTAGGACTACGTTGTGGAGTTGCTCACTCCTAAGAAAAAACTTTATGGGAAGGAAAAAATCCCAAGCATTCACTGTGGGTGAGTCTCATAAGGCTTTTGAAAACCAAGCATTTTGGCTCATGAGGCCTTTATTCCAGAAGGGCTGACAGATATATTGTCTTCTACTTTAATCAGAAGACTTTAAAAAAAATAATCTTGCTCTCATCTACAGTGTGATATTTTCATATGAAAATGAATATGTCATTTACCCAAGGAGAGAATTACTAAGTTTTGCTTTGTTTTTTTGTTAAGGAGTCAATTCCAAACTTGGGTTTGAAATCATGCCAGGACCTGCCTTTGGGTTGTTTGAAATCAATCCTGACACAGGAGAGGTGGTGACAACTGTCACGTTTGACCGGGAAGCTCAAGGAATCTTCAATCTTCAAGGTAAGGGACCTGCCCCCACCCCACACCACCTCTGCTATGTAGCTTCAAGGGATCCAGAAGGATTATTGGTGAGATTTAGAATTCTTTTGTAAATATTTTATTTAATTAAAAATGTGCGTATATGTGTGTACCTGCTTGTTGTCTGGATGTGCACCAGGTGTATACAGTACCCAAGAAGGCCAGAAAAGGCTATCTGATCCCCTTGAACTGGAGTTGCACATGGGTTGTTAGTTTCTAAGTGTGGGTGCTGGGTCTGATCTCCAGGCCTTTGCATGAAGGGAAATTTTTCTTTATATTTATATTTCTTTTATATATTTCTTTATATACATCTCTCTATATTGACATGTAAGAGTCAACCTAAGAACACCCAGCTAGTTCAGCTGTGTGCTGAATAACCAGAATAATATGTCTTAGGTGTGTATTAACAGCCACACCACATCCTCCTTTGTATTCCACAACAGTACTTGTGAGAGACGGTGGCGTCCCTTCATTGTCCAGTACTGCGGTCATCATCTGCACCATTGAAGATGAAAATGACCATGCCCCGGAGATTATTGCCCTCCATCATGACATTGAAATTCTAGAAAACCGAGATCCAGAGGTCGTGTACACTGTGTTGGCTTTTGATATGGATGCTGGCAACAATGGAGTGGTCACCTATCACATAGCTGGTGAGTACTGGAAAGCCAGCATTCTCTCTCTGGGTGCTAACCAGCGAGGCAGATGGTCTGGTGAGTCTAATGTGTTGGTGTCTGTTGTGTTTCCTATAAAATCCACACCCAGTGAGAACTGCTGCTCCCCTGCTCTTGGGCTTCTGCCTCTGCACAGAGCCATCTTGGACCCTCCAAATTCTCTAAGGTTGTGGCCTTGATAGTTCTTCTGAATTTGGTTCTATACCAACACTAGGGCAAATACAGATAGAACAGAGTTTTTCCATATGTTTGTTTATTTATGATCACTTAGTTTATTCTTTACATATTGAGTTAATAATTTCTCCTATAACCTGTCATAAGTTACTGGAATGAAGTAAATTTTAATTCTAATATCAATTATTGTCACTACGGTGTCCGTAATTGAGTATCTGTGAATACTGAAATGGAAGATACTTTAAAATGTTTATAAATATGGAATCTAAAATTGAAAGTTATTTTATGTTGACTTGATTATTGAAAGATTAAAATATCAAAGATACTGTCTAAGTTTTCACAAATGCTTTATTAAAAAGAAAATATAAAATTGTGTTTGAAATGTATCTCTTAATACAATTGATGGATACTATTTTTCTACTTTATGAATGTGTGATTCCCTTCCTACCCTCTTTCCTTCCGCCCTCCCTCTCTCCCTCCCTTCTTCCCTCCCATTTTCCTTCCTTCCTTTCTTTCTTCTTTCCTTCCTTCTTTCCTTCCTTCCTTCCTTCCTTCCTTTCTTCCTTCCTTAGTTGTTCTAAAAGTCTCATAACATTGCTCAGGTTAGTCTTGAAATCCTATACTGAAGGGTTCCTACCCAGGCTCTTGGTCTGCTGGGAGTATACATTTTATTTTTTTATATTTGAGAAGAGGGTGATAATAAAGATGAGTATGCTCAAGCTATATTACAAGGCAATTGTAATAAAAACTGCGTGGTACTGATACAGAAATAGGCACGTGGATCAATGGAATAGAATAGAAAATCCAGAAATGAGCCCTCACATATATGGTCACTTGATTTTTGACAAAGGAGCTATAAACATTCAATGGAAAAAGGACAGCCTCTTCAACAAAGGGTATTGGTCCAACTGGCACTCAGCATGCAGTAGAATGAAAATAGACCCTTTCTTATCTCCTTGTACAAAGCTCAAGTGCAAGTGGATCAATGATCTCCACATTAAACCAGATACACTGAAACTACTAGATGAGAAAGTAGGGAAAGCCTTAGAACTCATAGGCACAGGAGAATATTTCCTAAACATTTTCTATTTGATTGTTGCAATGTTCTGAGACACATATTAAGAAGTTAATGAGTCTGCCATGTTTCATTGTTCTCATTGCTAAAAAGATGAGCTAAGATACAAAAATCTGGAAGTAAATATTTTCAGTGATTAAATTAATAATTATATTAGCTATCATTATTTTCCCATTCCTAATAGATTTTCAACTGTTTTCTGTGACAGAAGGAAACACTGGTGAGCACTTTGCCATCCATACAACTTCAGGAGAACTCTCAACAACCCGTGCTTTGGACCGGGAACAGATCGACAATTTTACCCTCACTATTCTGTGCTCAGACTTGGGTCATCCACCTCGAAGCTCTGCAATGCAGCTGCACGTTAGGGTTTTAGATGCCAATGACCACAGCCCTTCTTTTCCCATGCTTCATTATCAATCCTCTGTGAGAGAAGATGCTGAGGTGGGCACCGAGGTCCTGGTGCTGTCTGCTGTGGACAGAGACGAGGGCCTCAGTGGGCAGGTGGAATATTTCCTTATGGAGGAACCTTCTGGAACGTTCGTTATTGATCGTGTAACAGGGACCCTGAGAACTAGCCGTGCCCTTGATCGAGAAGCCAGATCTCAGCATACATTTCAGGCCATGGCCAGAGACTGCAGCACTCAAGGCGCCAAAAGCAGCATGCTCACTATAGTCATGTCGGTCACGGATGCTAATGACAATGATCCCATTTGGGAAGACAACCCAGTTGACGTGTTCATTTCTCCCATGCTGGCCCTAAACCAGACCATTGTTTATCTGAGAGCCAGTGACCCAGATGCAGGGCCCAACGGAACTGTTCATTTTAGCTTTGCAGACAGCCAGTCAGTGCTTTCCGTCGACGAATATACAGGAGAAATCAAACTTCAGCAGAGTCTGTCTTCAGAACACTTTCCTATCTGGGTGCAGTTAAAGGCCACAGATCGAGGAACCCCAGCAAGGGCGACCTTGGGCCTCTTGGTTGTCCATATGGAAGGAGAAGACGTGAAGCTGTCCTTCAGCCAGCATCTCTATACAGGACTAGTGACTGAAAACTGTGAGCCAGGTGAGTGTATCCTCAAGTTTCTTGTATATTGCACAAATTGGGGCACAGCGTTTTAATACAGACTACAGAAGATTGCTGTTGCAGATTCAGTTGTAAACCTAGGATTCTAGCCAATTCCTGCTACTGGAAAGTTATAATCAATGGGATTGTATTAGTTCTCCTACACGACAATGAAACACTTGAGCCAACTGGCTTATTTAATCAAGACCTCTCTCGTTTAGTTACTCTGGAAGTTCCAGGCAAAGCTGAGTGGCCCTGCTGCACTGGGTCTCTGGGAGGGCAATGTCATGGTGGGAGAGCGTGGCAGAGAAGACTTAATGTCACTAGCCAGGAGCAGAGTGGGAAGATAGAGTGGGACTAGAGTCTTCTTTCACATCCCCAGGTCTTAACAGTGAGCCATAGGCCTGCTTCTCGAAGGACCACCATCTCCAGGAGTACCTCCACCCTGGGTTTTCACCAAGATTTTAACATGATAAACCCTTGGGAAACATCCACATCCAAAGTATGGGCATAGCTAATGTTGCCCTGGTCTGAAACAAAATGTCAGGGTAGAATATAACAAAAACAAAACCAATTCTAAAGCTGTGCCTTCTTACTTAAGACGACTTAAAATGTTAAAGGATAAACATGTCAGAAGGCTTCTACCTCTGAGTTCTGTGCTTTCTTAACTCCTTATCTTTTTAGTTCTCTTTAATATCTATAAAGACAGCTCTTAGACAACACCTAATATTCTGTCAAGGTACTTACGAAATCATAAGCTTCAAGAAAGCTAGTTAACACTTCTCAGGCTGGTAATGCGGGCACTTGGCATCTGTGAGTAGCCAGGTAATGAGTGGCAGACAGGTCTGTCCTTGGAGAATACGTTTGACATGGGCTGGTGTCTATAGTGCCAGGCAAGAGGTGGACCAAAGCCAGTAGACACAAGAGGAAAGGGAAGAGGAGAAAGAGAATGGCAGCTTCGAGAGCTGTTGAATGGGATCAGAGCAAGTAACCAGATGGGAAGTGTTCCTGGGTTCTGTCTTAAGCACTGGCTTCTTTATGGGTGTGCAAAGTGTGGCGGGTGAGCCTGGTGGGAGGGTCAGTTGAATCTGGGGTAATATCTTGTCTTTCCAATGACTTTTGCTCTTGCTGACCTTCTACTGTCAGAATGATCTTAACTTCAGCAGCCTCCTTTCTTTGTGGATAAGGGGCTGATGCTTGCCACCCTTAACTTCTGTAGTCTCTGTGCGAGGTAGGTTTTCCCACTCTTCAGAGTGTCCCCAGACTGTCCATCCTGGGGTGGCTAATATTTAAGTTGAGGGGAGTCTCCTAAGTATGTTGGGCTCTATACAGGCAGGTTTTGCTCTCCTATCTTCAAAATCCAATAAGTGTTGGTCACCCTTTTTGGGAATGTAGTTCTGGATGGTGAGTAGTCAACTTGGCTCTACAGTTATAAACAATGGGCTCTCGAAGTTGATCTACCTGTTGACTCCAGGCTCAAGGTTACCAAACTCCCATGCTAGTCTCAGGTAGTGAGGTCATTACTGCTGAGTGCTGGGCCACCTTTTCTGAACATGTCACTGCCTTGGGCCTCATACTCACTACCCTTTTCTGTTTGCCTGTATGTGATCCTCCCGTTCTTCATGACCCTTCAAAGCTGTCTCTCATCAGCAACTGAACCATGACAGCTTCTTGTTCTTAGGTTTTTGAGGTAGCTTAGTTTAGACAATAGGATCTCTCTCAAAATGGTCTCTTTGACCCCACCCCTAGGAGCCATGGATACTGACAAAATGGAACTCCTCTCTTGCCAGAGAAGGCTCTAGAACCCTTGCCTAGATTTGAGGTTTCCAACAGTTGTGCTCTCACCTGTGAAGAACACTGCTGGCCTCTTCACCTGGCCACATGCACCACGCAGAAGGGCGCTGAGGCCAGAGCCCTGTGCTCTTACATCTTTTCCCAGATCACCCTTTGGTTTCTTCTCTGCTCTCCTGTAACTCCCTGTACGGATTCTTAGTGCTCTTCTCTCTTTCTTTCTTTGGAATAGAGCACAGATCTTTTTTTTTTCCTTTTACCTACCTTTACTCTTCACACAACACAGGGGCAGCTTCTAAGGTGATGTTTTATGGAGATCCTGATGGGGAGGAATCAGCAGCTGTTGTCCTCAGGATGGGCTCTTCAGAACGTCATGCATTTCTGTGAATGGCCCTGGGCTGGAAACTGGACATTATGAATTATTTTGATACTCTGGCTAAAAGTTGAGCACTCAGATTTTGGAAAACGTGAACTAATATTGAAACATGATGACACATGGGGGCAATCTGACTAGTAAAATACATTTAATAATATAAAATAAGTAGCCTACTTAGGTCTAGATGTTTTTGGAGGAGAAAGCTGTCTTCCAGCACTTTGGCAGGCGATCCAGTGAGCTGCTGCTCTCCATCAGCTGGCCAGTGTGGCCATGTGACACACATTACTGAGGCAGAAAGGGTGAGCCTGCTGTGGATCCACTGCTCATGAAGTGGAAACAGTAATGACTTCCTCACAAGGATGCTGCAAGGATTAAATTAAGCTGTAGGAGGACACCAGTCACCACTTCCGCTGTTACTGTGGCCGTTCCCCTTCTGTCTTAAATCTCAACATGAAGTTTATAAAGTTAGCGGGCTTTAAGTTCTAACTAGAGCAAGGACTTGTTACATAATGGTTGTGTGATGATTGTAGAGTGTTTGCAGCTTTTAAAGCTCTTCCATCTGGCTCATTTTCTGAGCAAACTAGATAAGAATTGTCCTTTCCAATTACCCCATAAACATGAGTAGGCAGTTCCATGTCACTGGGGACTCTGGAATGTTTATGACAATGAAGGGGAAGGAACAAATATTTTTCATTTCTATTTTATTACTTGGGACCAGTCTTGCATTTGAGATGAATTTCATAGGAACGAGGACCATCTAGGTAGCCATTTTCGACAGAGAACTCATCACCTTAGCTATATTTAAGCTAACTCTGTAGAAGGCAGATGTGTAGGCAAAGTTAAGTTTTCTCACAAGGTACATAACTCAAGACAGTTCTCATGCCTAGGAAGTCATACCAACCCCCCTCAGGTCACAGTGACAGAAGCTCAAGACCTCATCTACCTTAATTTGCTATTATTTTAAATCTTTTTTTGTATTCTTTACAATCTTTTTTTGTATTCTTTGAAAACTTCATACATGTTTGCAGTATTTCCCATTCATTCCCACCCCTCACTTCTCTGTCCGTTTTCCTCACAACCCTCCCAGTTTTATGACTTTTTAAATATTAATTTCCTTCCTTTGCCTATATATGAATGGTGTGAGGTTATCTACTGGGGCATAGCCACTTACTCCAGAGATATGTGGCTCCCCACTCTCAGGAGACATGACTTCCAATAACTCCTTAGTTGGGGATGTAGTCTAAGCAGCGCCCCCGTGCATGCTGGGATTATTTTTTACTTTTGTTTTATGACTAAGAGTATTTTGCCTGAATGTATGTAGACTATATGTGTACAATGTGAGCCCCTGGAGGCCAGAAGAGGATGACAGCTCTCCCGGAACTATACTTACAGATGGTTCTAAGCTGTCATGTGAGTGCCGAGACTGGAACGCTGGTCCTCGGCCTGAGCAGCAAGTGTCCTACATCCCAGGGTCATCTTCAGACCTACATGGGAGACTTTTTAACTGGCTTGATGATGTAAAGGTGACCTCATCTCATCTTATTAACCTAACATGGGTTTCTTCCCTTCGGAGTAAGACTTTTCCACCAGCATGGAAGACACATATGCACCATGGTGCTGGTTTTTAACTATGAAGAATATTTTCTGTGTGGACTGAAATAGCCACATTGAGATGACAGGGCTTCTCTCTGTAGCCCTGGCTAGGATTCACTCTGTAGACCAGGCTGGCCTTGAACTTATAGAGATCCCACTGCCTCTGACTCCCAAGTGCTGGGTGGGATTAAAGGCAATGCCGCCACCGCCCAGGGACTTAGTGATTTTTAAGACCCTACTTCTCAACCTTGCTGCACTTGTAGACACCCAGGGAGTTTATAACGTTACTAATGCATCTTCCCTCTACCCAGGTCAGTGAGCATCTTTGAAAGTAGGCTGGAGGCTCCCCTGTGAGTTCAGGGGAAAGCCAGGGGTCAGAGGAGAGAGGTGAGAAGAAAATCTAAAGTAACACTTGTCTGCTCCGAAATAGCAAGTGACTGCTCACCCACCTGCCCTTTGCCTGTTTCTCAAATGCCATTATCTGAGGTATGATTAGTAGTACCTAAGTCCTCCCAACCCCACCTCCTTTGCAGATGCATTATTTCTCCAAGGACCGGCATAAACCCTATTCAAATGAATGCTTCTTGTCCTCTTGTCCCCAGTAAAAACATCTCATCTTGTGCCCCCCCCCCATTACTGGTCCAGTCATTTTATTAGTGTGCATCCATTCAAAATCTCTTTTTTAAATGATTCAGTCTTCATATGTTGTAGGTTATGAAAAATATGTGTTTCTTGTAAGAAATGCAGTATGTTGGCACTTGTTCTTAGTCACATTAACTGTCTGCTACAGTGGTGATAATGTCTCTGCTTTTGTATCTGACTTTTGTTGAATATTTCTTTTTTTTGCTCAGTTAGATAAGCTATGGTTTTTCAACTTAGTTGGCTATTTAAAAGAAAATTATCGGAGAGATGGCTCAGTAGTTAAGAGCATTGCTGCTCTTCCAGAGGTCCTGAGTTCAAATCCCAGCAACCACATGGTGGCTCACAACCATCAGTAATGGGATCCGATGCCCTCTTCTGGTGTGTCTGAGGATAGCTATGGTGTACTCAGATACATGAAATAAGTAAATCTTAAAAAAAAAAAAACAGCTAAAAAGTAAATTAAAATAAATTAACAATTTTACTTTCAATGACTTTCCAATCATTTCAGTGTTGTCCTATCTAGTTTATTCCTCCTCTGATCTTTATTATCTCTTTCATCTACTAAGTTTTGCCTTACTGTGTTCTCTTCTGTCTTTGTGACAACATAGGAAGGTGACCTGCATTTATGTTTTACATGTAGGTGTTCCCCATCAGTCCCTGCCTAGAAACATTAGTGCTGCAATAAAACTTTTGTGTGGTCTTCTTTTCATCTTAGGATATTCTCTGACTAATTTCCTCTTAGTTCTTGCTGTGTTGGTCACTCACACATTTGGGGATTTCCTGGCTTTCCTTTTGCTAATGAGATGAACTTTCCAGATGAGGATGCTTGCAGCCAACCATCAGACTGAGCATGGTGACCTCAATGGAGAAATTAGAGGAAGGACTGAAGGAGATGAAGGGGTTTTCAACCCCACAGGAAGTACAATATCAACCAACCGGATGCCCTCCCCCCCAGCTTCCGGGACTAAATTACCAACCAAAAAATACACAAAGAGGGACCCATGGCTCCAGCTGCATATGTAGCAGAGGATGGCCTTGTCTGGCCTCAATGGGAGGAGAAGCCCTTGATCCTGTGAAGGCTTGGTACCCCAGCATAGAGAAATTCTAGGGTGGTGGGGCAGGAGTGGGTGGGTAGGTGGAGGGAGCACCCTCGTGGAGGCAGGGGGTAGAATGGGGGATTTTTCAGAGAGGAAACCTGGAAGGAGAAATAACATTTAAAATGTAAATAAATAAAATAGCCAATAAAAATAAATTAAAAAATAAAATAAAATAACCTTTCACTCTCTAGTGGTTGGAAAAGATACTCATTATGATTTCAACCTTGCCAAATTTATTACAATTTATCTTGTGATCTAAACATGAACTACCTAGAAAATATTCTGTGAGTACTTCAGAAGAATGTATGTTCTGGGGCTTGGGGATAAAACGTTCTGTAGATGTCTAGTAGGTTTGCTGTCTGTGGTGTTATTGAAGTTTTCTGCTCTGATTTCTTTTCTGTCTGTTAGATGTTTGAATTATTCAAGGTAGAACCTGAAATCCTCTCCTATTTAGTTTACTATTTCTCACTTCAATTTTCGCATTGATCTATCTATAAATCTATCCCTATCTATCTATCTATCTATCTATCTATCTATCTATCTATCTATCTATCTATTTATCTATCGTTTCTCTATGTAACTATATAACCCTGTCTATCCTGAAACTCACTATGCAGACAAGGCTAGCTTTGAACTCACAGAGATCCGCCTGCCTCTGCTTCTGAGAATGGGCATTAAAGACATGGCCCACCATTCTTAGCCTGATGCTTATATTATGCTCAGCTGAGGTATATGTATGTGCACACATGAGCATGCACACACATGTGTACATGTGTGTTAACACATACATAAACATACTTATATTCTACATCTTGTTGAAAACTGATCGAAATACCACTGTTTGTCTCTTGTGTAAGTTTTATTTAAAATATATTCTGCTTGATATAAGTGTGACTATCCACTTAGAATAGGATTTTTGTTCAGTCCATTTGAATCTGTTCCCTTCCAGCCTAGGTACATACTTCTGTATCTTAAGAGAGTCTTTGATACACAAGTAAAGGTGACATGTTTTTTTTTTTACACAAAGGCTACCCTGGGTATATAATTTGGTAATTTTATCTATTTACACTTAAATAACTCCTGATAGTAAACAGTCACTGTGAACATTTTAGAACTAATTTGCCTTACAATTATTTCGTCTTTTGTTTACCCTCTTGCTTTCCTTCTGTTTGTCATTACTTTTTAAAAATAACAAACTTTGGTTCACTTCCCATTTCAGGTATAAGTTTTCTAAAATATACTCAAACCAATGACCTTTAATAATAGCCAAACCTTTAATAATAGCCAAGCAGACAAAGAGGAGCCTACTCCTCGAATTTCCCTGATATTTTACGGTGTCATGGCTGCAGGTCAGTATTAGATGTTGTAACCCTTAATGTAGTTTCTTATTATTTATTATATTGTTCACCTTTGAATGAAATATCAGAATTAAGAACAATATACACCCTACCATTAAAGTGTCACAAGATTCATTTGTCTACACTTACCTCACCAGATAACACTTGCCTCCCTACGCTTTTGTTCACTGCCCGGTGTCCTTCAGCATCTACTTGAAGGACATTGTTCATTGTGCCTTACGAGGCAAGCTCAGTGGTCGCGCATTGCCCGGCTTTGGGCTTCGGCTTCTGTCTGTCTGGAAAGACCTGCCTCTATTTCATTCATACAGGGCAGTTCTGCTAGACTTCTGATGGAATTGAACGGCTGACAATCGAAACTTAAGAAGAAAAGTTTGAAGCAGAGCTAGGGAGTCAGCAGAATTCCATTGGCTCAGTTTTGTTTCGCAGGGAGACAGAGACTAAGGAGCATTTGTTTGTACATTTCCCAGAAGGCTTCACAAGAACGGAAACCGCAACCTGGAAGTTATGGGACTCCAGGATAGCTCGGAGCCAAGCCAGTCACATTGGACTAAAGAATAGGAATTATTTCGTTTCACTGCAGATAACTTCTTCCCCAATTTGTCATAGATAAGTGACAACCAACATCCAGATGGGAAAATCAAGATAACAGACTTCCGGTGGGGGTGGGGCAAACCAAAACATGCAAACCTTTCTAACTGGGAAATTATAAGCACAATCATAAGAAAACAGCATCAGAGAAGGTTTCTGAGGTTACCAGAACCTGAACCTTTAACCAGGTTGATGGGCAAAGCTTTTCTCTCCTAAGCCAGTTAGTAAAAACTAGGAGCAGCTGCTCTTTTTCAGATGCATAGAAATGCTCCCCACCCCCACTAAGCATGCCGAGAAATGTGTCACAAACAAAAGAATAAAAATTTAAAATCATGTAATTATTCTAAAGCAATTCAATCAATACATTACAAGGAAACACAGACAACCAAATAAAACCAATAAGGTTCTATGAAAAAGTTATATATATATATATCTCCAACAAAAATTTCAGGGCTTATTTATACTACAACTGAGTTGAACAGTTCACCAGGGAAATTCAACAGCAGATTTGATAACGCTGAGAAAAATTTGCTCAGGAATATTGAACAGTATTCAAGAAATGCTCGGGCTTGAGCGATGGCTCAGTGGTTAAGAGTACTGACGGCTCTTCCAAAGGTCCTGAGATAAAATCCCAGCAACAACATGGTGGCTCACAACCATCTGTAATGGAATATGATGCCCTCTTCTGATGTGTCTGACAGCTACAGTGTGC
Organism: Micromys minutus; assembly: GCF_963924665.1. NCBI lineage: Eukaryota > Metazoa > Chordata > Mammalia > Rodentia > Muridae > Micromys > Micromys minutus. Next base: position 20,416,440 of record NC_137973.1, read on the forward strand.
TTATATATGATAAATCAATCAATCTTAAAAAAAAGAAGACTCCTCCCAAAAAAGGATTTAACAAAAAGAAGAAATTCTCATATACAGATCTGTATATAATGTTTTCAAATTGAAGGTTCATTGGCAATTTTCACAGCTCACCATGTCTCCTGAGAGGTACTATGCACAATTATCTAAGTTTACCTGCATGTGCAGAGAGAACGGCAGGTTAAAAATGTGTGGTAAGCCAGATTAGACAGACCAAGGCCCTTGTTTGCTCTTTGTTAGGGATGTTTCACCTTTAAACTTCGTTAGAGAAAGAAAATACATAAATGCTTGTATGTACAGAAATTCTGGCTCTCTGCGGACTTTAGCATCTAGTTTGAAGGGATTTTGTTGAATGAAATTTCTCTGGGCTACATTTCCATCATTGTAAACATTTGATTTGCAACAAATAGGATTTTTTTCCCCTCTACACAAGAGAGTCCATAGGGATACTTTTTAATTCTTTAGTCAGCACTATTCTTTTACACGCAAGAAATATTCTCATTTTTTTTTTATAACTGGGCATGGAGAAAGCATTCAAACTCAGGGGGAAATAAAGGACATCAGCACAGATTGTACATCTTGCCTGCAGAGTTCTTTGTCTTCTGACTGACATCCTTATAAATATGTGGCAACAGAGTTGCAATAAAAATTTTTTACTTAAAAATAAATTGTAAGAAAGCACAGAACTTTGAGCATCATGGTTGAAGCACACTACAATTTATGTGTATATATATATTTATATTATTTATAATGTAGTATAAACATTATATGCTATTTATATTATTCATAATTATATTATTTATATATTATTTACAATGCATAACATCTAAAAATGTATATAATTTTGAATTGATCCTTAGAACCTACATTTGAAAGGAAATATGTTTATTTATATTTATATGTTTTATATAAAATATGTATATATATATATGTATATATGTAAATCTGTGAGTGTATGTGTGCTTACATCAGCTTATAGAAAAGGAAGGCATTGTTACAAAGCCATGTGCCTCATGATGAGTAGTACCATAAGCACCAGTTACAATGCAATTGAAGCATTCTCAACACTGTAGTAATCAGATTCTACAACTATTATTTGATTTGTTTGTCACTAAATAAGTTTGAAAGTGGTTTGGAAATGAGAGTCATCTGGAAATCTAGATGAACGAGTTTGAAACTTTGTTGGGCTTTCTGTGCAGTGTAACATTTCTAATGAGTGTGATTCAGCTGTCCTGTTGGTATATGCCTCGAAATCCCAGCCAGGAAGGACCTTGAGGCAAAAAGGTCACAAGGTCTAGAGAGCTACAGAGAGTCCAGAGTCAACCTGGGTAACTTAGTGATAACCTGTTTTCAATGAGAATGAGCTCAGGGAACTGGGGATACAGCTCAGTGTTTGTGGAATGTTTTGTCTTGTGTGGGCAAAGAAGAGCTCAGTCTCCAAGGACACATCCTGTCTATGTTTTACTAGATTTTTTGCTTTTATCAAAGTCAGTTCTCACTGAAGTTTTGACTTTACAAACTTAAATGTTTATAGAAACAAATAGGATTTGAGTGCTAAGCATTAAGAGGATCCTAGGTGGAAACTCTGTCTGTTCTCAGACCTTTAGTGTTTTCTATTCTTTTCAAAAAATTACATTTATTTATTTTGAGATCTGAGTAGAGGGGCACACATGCATGGGTATGTGTTTGTGTGTGCCTGTATGCATGTGGTGTGTGTGTGTGTGTGTTCATGGGCACACATGCCTTAGCATATGTGTGGAGATCAGCGGACAACTTTCTGGAGTTAGTTCTTCCAAATGTGGGTTCCTGCGATCAACTCAGTCTCTAGTCTTGACAGCAAGTGTCTTTACCTGAAGAACCGCCTCCTCCACCGTCTGTGAAAAAAATTATAAGTCTAGGGAGGAAATCAATTTACCCTATCTGATCTCTCCTTTTCATCGTTACTGCTGCCCAGGTGGGTTTCGAGCTGTGCTCCTTAAGCTTGTGAGTCTAGCTTCACGTGTCCCATAGGAAGAGATAAACATGTGTGCCATAGGAAGAGACAAGCATGTGTCCCAGCAAGGAATGTCCAGTGTCTTTTCTCTTACTGTTTCTGTTTTCTTCCCTCATTCCAAATATTTTTTAAACTTCTTTTTAAAAGAATGTTGATTGTTGGGCAGGATCATGGAGAAGTGTCTTTTAAAAAACACATCACAATCCTTTAGTCTATCCTACCACCCCCTTCTGTGATTCCATAGACACACAATGCAAGCATCCTCTCTAGTTGATGTCTCTTTGACTGACTCAACAAATGAAGCCTTTTCGTCCTCCCAGAATCCCTCCTCCCAGTTCCTTGTGTCGCTTCTCCTCCACGGAACCCACACATTTTAAAGGAGGGTCTGTTTCTCACCCAAAACCATACTTTCTATCAGTGACCCATTTCTCTCCTTTCAGGGATGTCCATGAAATTGGAAATGAACTTTGGATGTGTACTGTCTAATAGTCCATCCCCTGTCTTCTTCCAGTTCATAACTACTGCAAGGATGGCATTCTCCCCTCTCTTGTCCCTGTATCCCAGTACTCAGCACTAGACACAGCTTGCGAAGACAATGACTGTTCTAGTAAGACAAGTGTAACAAGAGGAGGCAGATGGTACCCAGTGTTTGCTCTTGTGCTTCCATAAAATGTGCTCATGTTCCTTTTAACTCTGCTTTTACAGGTGCTTCTGTTGTGACTGTCAAGGCCTTTGCTCGTGGGTTGATTCCAGACTCCATTAAATACTCAGTTTTTAGTGGGAATGAACATGGAGTGTTTTCCCTGGGCTCCAACTCAGGTAACCCCTTCCTACCTCATGATGACTTTATTTTCTCTTAACTTCACTGCTGCTATTGGTCTGAAAAATTATTCTGAAAAATTTGAAAGAAGATGAGGGGACAGAAAGAACACAAAAGCCAAAGGCTGGCGAAGAAGGAGGTGAAACACTGGCTTCTGGACATAGGTGGTTGTTGCACTCATGGGATCTCGACAACTGTGGTGTGTCCAGAAGATCTGCACAACACTGGGCCTGTCAGATGTCACCCTGGGTAGGGAAGGGGTTCACCTTACCCTGAACAGAGAGCTGGAGGCTGTGGGGGAGGGGAGTTGTTCCTTAGTGGTGTAGCCACTGGTGAGTTGGCCCTGCTCCAATCTGCAATCCCCACCAATGCTCATGCAATCAGCCCTAATTTAAAACATGGTGATTTTCAAAATTAATAACAGTAGGAGGGAATTATTATTTTTTTTAGGAATAAAGGGTTCAGCAGGGGTTGAAAGAAATAGGATAGAATAATATGGGCTGAATGTGATCAGAGTTTATATATATATATATATATATATATATATATATATATATATATATATACACACATTCATATATAAATGAAGTTGTGAAAGGATAAATTTAAAATCAAAAGTTTGAAATTGTTAGGGATAAATTCTTATAAGGTAAATAAGAATTTTCTTATAGTAGCCCATGAGAAATTATGAGAAACCCAAAGCTGTATATTTTTAGATATCTGTAGAGTCATTGAAAATTATGTTCTCAGCATTTCCAAATTAAACAGTGCCTGTCCTGCCTTTTGAGTCTTTGAAAACTTCCTGGTTTTTATTTATAATTTGCCGACCTGTTTGGGAAATTAAAGAAAAACTTAGGGAAATTGTTGGGGCTGAATTTTATTTAAAAACACACACACACACACACACACACACACACACACACACACACACACACACCTCACTAGGATTAGGGAGTTTTCACAGGAAAGGCCTCTAATTCACTACTCATCTTAACTGGTAAACTCAAGGACTCATGAGAAGTTTTCCTGTGCTGCTAAACTACTTACAAATAGGGTGCATTTTAATGTGACCAGTTATGATGTGAGCGAGTACCAGCCATTACAATGCATAGAGACTGAGAACCATTAACTGCCTATTTGTCAAACCTCACCAAGAATATTTCTAATAATTTCTGTGTTATTTTACAGCTCATCTGTTTTATTTGATCTATCTTTTGTGTGGGGGGGGGGGCGGCAAAAGAGTAAGTTTGTTTGAGTAAATGTCACCTGGCCCAGGGTTGTGCTGTGACTGTTGCTCCACGTGTCCTTTAGTCAGGGTTCCTGTTGAAATGTCCTAGGTACCTACATTTCTTCATCCACAGTGGAGCAAAGACAGTGCAGCAAACACCATCATACCTTAAGTTCTTTGTGTTTTCAGTGTATGAGGCTCTGGGAGGAGAGCTAAGATTGAAAATAGTTAGAAAATCAGGAAGAATGGTAAGGTTCCCAATTTCTGCAGGCTACCCAGATCCTTCTCTGGTGTCATTCTTATGAGACCCACACATAGCCTTCGAAACCACCCAGATTTCATTACTGAATAAAAATAAAGTCTACTTATCATCAGATCAAAGAGCTTACCTATAGAAGTACATTTTGTAACAAAGCAAGCAGCCATGTTGACATTTACCTTAAAATAGTTTCCAAATGCATTGAAGATGGAATCATGAAATGTATGCAGTTTACTACTAGACAATGGGAATATGAGCCCATTTACTTTTCACCTATCCCTAGAAATGAGACCTTACCAGAGGCTGGGTGTGGTGGCTCCCACCCGTAATCTTACTCTTAATCCCAGTTCTCAGGAGGCAGAGGCAAGAGGATCTCTGAGAGTTGGAGAACAGATTGAACAAACAAACAAACAAACAAACAAACAAACAAACAAAATGTCCCCTCACCACCAAAAGACCAGACTGGACCAGAAAGCCAGCCTGGGTCTCTTCCATTTCTGGTCAGTCACCTCCTTCCCTTCCTCCTTTCTTCCTTTCTATATTGCACTCTAGGGATTTGTGTACACTGTAGAGTGGCTATATCAAGGAGAAGTGTGTGTGTGTGTGTGTGTGCACGCGTGCACCTGTTCTTTTAGCTCAGGTCACTGGTTTGTGTTTATTAACCCCCTGTGCTTGAATCCCTACCAGTGTGATAATTTGGCCTGAATGAAGCATCAAAAATCATGCTGCGTTCTCTTCTAAGCCTTGATTATGATAGAGTTCCCCACTTTGCTCTAGGGCCTCAAAGATTCTGCAGGCAAGGACATAAATGAATCGCATATGCCTGTCGCCTTCTTGTTTCAGTTAACCTGAGAACATCATACTTTTTCTTGCTAAAATAAATGCACGGATGCTTTTTTAAATTTTTTGACAGTACTGACATGTACTCAAAATTCACCCTTGTCTTTTGACTTTGTATTGAGCAAATGTGTAAATTCTAATAGTTTTCTGAACATTCAGTAGGTAATCATTATCTGAAAATGATACTTTTCCCTGTATTTGTTGGGAGGTATGTACTTACTGCTCTCTCTTTAGCTGTTTAGCCATTTTAACATTTATAATTAGAAACTAACATGAGACAGTATCTCCTTCCTATCACTGAAGAGACTTACAAGTCTCTAGCTCCAAATACTCTTTTTATTTCCTCCAAAGTATATGCTTTTGTTGGTCAGAGTTTTGAGTTTTCAGATTTGGCACAATTAGCATTTAAAAAATAGAATTAACTACCCTTTAAAAAACTAATGTCCTGTTTATCTTTTCTCCCTCTTATGGAAAAGGCCCTACCATCTAGCTCCCCTTTCTTGCTTTCTGCAAAGTCAGCCTCTTTCTGAAAGCCACTTGTCTTGTATCTTTTGTTGAACTCTAATTGGACAGATGCTGGGACTTGAGCCTCCCCCTGCACCTCATTTTATGATTTTACATCTTTGTTTCTTTGTTTCTTGGGTGTAGGGCCCTGTACTTCTCCTTTTCTAGAAGCTCTCTGGCTCTGTTTGTCCTAAGTTTTGAGTCTCTGAATTCCTTTCCTGCCAATTCTACTGTACCATCTTACCAACCCCAAATTTAATTACTAGAAGTTTTTAACATGCATAACTAAACTTTTAGGGTAAGTCTTGAACCCTGGTGTCCTCAGCTAGCATCTGCCACCCACCCCAATATGCCAATCAAAGAGAAAAGATATTTTGAAAAACAACAACTGATTATTCCATCAATGTGGTAACAACACTAGGAAGAGGTATAAATAGAGGAGCTCATTCCTCCTGTATCTTTGGAGTTCTGATCTGAGGTTTCGTTTTAAACATAAGGCTGGAGGTCAGGACATCTCTTCAGCAGTCAGTGACTTGCCACTACCTTGGCTCAGGTCTGTTGAGAGGCACTCTGGGTAGTTTCCACAACTCAGTGAGTCTCTTCCTGAGAGGCAGGTTTCTCTGGCTGGCATGGGCTCAGCCTCCCACTCCTACTTAGCATGACATGCCTGAGGGAGACAGTCATTCTTTGGGATCTATACTTTGAACAATCTGACACCCAGAGTCTGGTATCAATTCTGTCCCTGGGAATATCTCCTTTTCTGCCAGGATAGTTCCATAGCCACTATGAATTAGAATTTAAACTAATGAAAGGTCAGAACATATTTTCCCACTCCCTTTAACAGTAAGGTTTTTTCTTTGTGTGCGTGTATGTGTGTGTGTGCATGTGTGTGTATGTGTGTGTATGTGTGTGTGTATGTGTGTATATGTATATGTGTGTGTATGTGTGTGGGTATGTGTGTATGTGTGTGGATGTATATGTGTGTATGTATGTGTGTGTTTGTGTGTGTGTATGTGTATGTGTGTGTGTGTGTATGTGTGTATGTGTGTATGTGTGTGTGTGTGTGTGTCCCACTCCTTTGGAATCAGTACAGATCTGGGTTCCTTCTCTGTGTCAGATTTCCTCGTAGTTCCTGTAACCTTCTGTAGGCTTCCCTCATTTTGTTTTCTCCACTCTGCACAATTAGGAGAGATGTTTCCAAAGGCTTGGGCAGAGTCCGGAAGATCATACAGGCTTTTGGTGCCTGCCTTCCTGTTCTATCCTCTGAGACTCAATACATCTCTCCCATTCTAATGCACACTCAAGGACATGTGCATTGCATGTGTAACTTCATTATATACCCTTATATCTTACCACGAACATTGTTATAAAAGTAATTTGAACATGGACTGCTGTCAGGAAATGATTTTCCAAACTTTAATTACAATGTAAAATGCAACTTTCATCTGACTTTTGGCTCACTAGCCTTAAAATTGTGCCCCACAGTTGCTAACATAGATTTTTAACTTGCAGGAGTGACAAATCAGTAAAGCTGATCTCTAAAACCAGTGGCTTTCCTTAAGGATGGACAGGGCATGAGCCTCTGATCCAGAGTAGCACGGGAAAACTTTTCTTCTGTGTTTAAATTTCAAGTCACTTTGGATGAACAGCACCCAGTGCAGCCCAAGGCTGCAGGGGTTTGAGAATTTGGCCAAGATTGGGCTTATAAATTACAGCTGGGCCTACTCAGGTCATTGTTTGGTAGACTGACATCAGACAACGGGACCAAGCTTTTGGTGCTGCCCCGGCACAGTTGTAGCAGACTGGGGTGTAAGCATCCTGGGATAACATAAATATTTGTCCCATCCTGCTCTGGGTTTGCACAGATGCAAGCCCATAGTGTGTGACTGGCTGAAGTAACCTGATTATGTCATCGATCAGTACCACTTGAAGAATCTTAATCTCATTTCGATGTGTATTTTGCAACTTGGAAAAAGATGTAGCTTAACACCTTGGAACAGATTACTGTGGCTTTTCCTCTCACGAGGTCACACCACCAGCAACGTAACACATGCACAGGACTCTCAAGGTGGCACGTAGGAGCCTTCCTATGCGGAAGCAGGCGGCTTTCTGTCCAGGCGGTAGGCTCACTGTTGTAGGGATTACACTCCCCTCAGGGCCACATATCTGATGTTTCTGAGAAAAAGGCACACATTTGATACAAGGCAAAACATGGACTTAGCATGCGTGCCAGCCTGGGACATCTCACGACTTGCACAAGAGTGTGACATTCACCGTGACCAAAATGAAAACCAATCCAAAAGCATTAAAACTGTAGCTCCACCACAAATACAGTTACCAAAGGAGTCACAGATCTTTTTTTTTTTTTTTTTTTTTTTTTTTTTTTTTTTGGCTTCCATTTTGATGGGTAGTACAGCCAGCACATGGTTTTCCAAACCATACTATCAACATGGGTTTGCATTTCTACTTTCTTTCCTATAGAAAGAGTACAGGGCCCGACCCCCATCTCAGGCTTCAACCCTTACACTCCCACATAGTAGATCTTTCTGGAGACTTGCCACCTTTACTGCCAGTCACAGGATGCATCTCAGTGACTCTGTAGCTACCACGAATAAGAACTCCCATAAATACTGGCGAGAGGAACTGGTCACAAGCAGATCTGGTTTGTGAAGGAACTAAATCAAATCTGGTGTCAAAAATGACAGTGGGTTTCAGACACTTTAAATTAGGTAGTAGAGGGGATGGAGAGATGGCCCAGGAGTTAAAGGCATGTGCTGTCCTTTCATAGGCTTCGGGTTACAGTCTCAGCTCCCAGTCTGGGCATCTCACAAGTACCTGTACCTCCAGCTCCAGGACATATAACAACATCTTTTCTATGCACATTGCACCAGTGTTCACATGTGCGCACGTGTGCGCATGCGCTTGCATGCGTGTATACACACACACACACACACACATGCCTAGTAAATTTATTTTTAAGTTCTTAAATTTGATAGTGTAATTCTTAATATAAATTTCTTCAGAATTGCAATGCATGTGTTTCCTATGCCTGGAAAGCGACATTACCAAGTCCCTCCTCCTTCTCCTCTTCCTCCTCCTTCTTCTCCTCTTTCTCCATCTCCTCCTCCTCTTCCTCCTCCTCATCCTCCTCCTTTCCCTCTTCCTCCTCCTCATCTTCCTTCTCCTCTTCCTTCTCTTTCTCCTCCCCTTATTCCTCCTCCTCTTCCTCCTCCTCCTCTTCAAGACTCTTTTTTAACCTTTACTACCACTGTGTCATCTTGAAACAGACACATACAATAGAAATCACACAAATGAATTTCTTAATTGGGCAAGAAACTTAAGCCGTGGCACTACCTTCCAAAGTCTACTTCTGTAGCCTGGTTCTGTATTTTTGTGAGGCTATGATTGTACTGAATGCTGCTGTGGGCTAGGTACTGGGGTTATCATGGAGTTCAAAAGCCAAGGATTTGTGCTCACAAGTGCAGCCTACAATCGAGGAAAAGAAAGGAAGTGAGACTATACAGTTGTCCAGAAAAACAGGAGGAATATGATGGCATGATACTCATCAGAGAGAGAGAGAGAGAGAGAGAGAGAGAGAGAGAGAGAGAGAGAGAGAGAGAGAGAGAGAGAAGATAAGCAAGACTGAGGCAGGCCAGGCCTGAGCCAGCACATCTCCGAAATTTAAAGATTCTCACCACTGGTACTCTGTGAACTTCAGTGACAGGTTCTACACAGGAGGATACCAGCTTCCTTGTTATTTCATGGAGCCTGAATCCCTGGGGAGATCAGTTAATCAGCTAATGCTCAACAAGTACAGGAGTCAGAGTGGGAAATGTCAATGGTGTAGAGAAAAATGGCAGCAAAGGAGATAGAAGTAGACTTAGGAAATGTTTGAGGGTAAACAACATGGCTCAGTAAGTTAAAAAAATGAGCCAGGCAACCCTTGTATGAGCCCAAGTTCAATTCACAGGACCGTCATAAAAATCCAAAGGCAATGTGATCACAAATCTGCAATCCTAACACTCATATTGTGAGAAGGGCTGAGGCAGAAAAGTTGCTGGAGGTTTGTGGCCATCTGGCATGGAGTACGTGGGACAGCAGCAGGAACAGGAGAGGCCATGCATACCTCAGCAAGGCTCCAAGACAACAAAGGCCATGCATGCCTCAGCAAGGCTCAAGACAAAAACCAGCTTCCAAGCAGACTGTAGCATCCCTGCCCACCATGAGTGAATGAATTGATGGATTTGAAAAAAAAAAGTTTAAAATGTAGACTTTGCAGACATTGGGATGGGCTAAATACACAGATTTATTTTTTATACGAAGGATGATTAAAGAGAAAGCTCAAGCTTCCATGTTGCGGTAAATATTAAAATGTGGCTTAACCTTTTATCCCGTGCTTTGCCAGCTCCCATGGGGCAATCTGGCACTGCGAGGATCTCTAACTTGGCCCTCCAAGCTGCCTCTAAGAACTCAGGCATGGTTCACTTCACCATGCTGTTGCTTCTGTCCCAGGGAGATACGACCACCCAAGCGTGTTCCTTTCTTCCACCGACTAGTACAAACATGACTCACATCCATTAACTTATCAAACAGGTTTATATGTTAAATTCTCAATCCACAAACCTACACAGTAATCTTACAATCAGAGGACAAAGTTATAAACTGCCCATCCAGAAAAGATAAATTAGACCCATAGAAACCCTTAGAAAGAATCATAATGACCTAATCAAGCTAGAGATGCACTGAGAGAAACGTATACATCAGCTTCCATGTTGCCTCCAGAATCTCTCCTCCTTCCTCAATCTCTACCTCTTGCCTCCCCTTCTGCTCCTCCAGCCTCTTTCCCCGCCTACCTCTCCACTGTCCAATCAGGTATGGCCGTAACATAAACCCACACTCCAAGATTCCAGTTATTTGCCTACATATGTTGGAAATCTGCAAATATCTGTCTACCTTTTTCCATAATGGCCCCAGTCAGAGCACATGAGCCAATGGTGTTTTGAGACATTTTAAAATAACATCATCATTTCTTTTTAATTCTTTTGCCTTGGGACTACAACTAGGACAACTCATCGTAGAAGAGCCCAGACTGCTTGATTTTGAAGTCAGGAGTGAAGCACAGCTCATCATTCTTGCTGAAAACGGTGGGCGTAAAGCCTTCACCAGAGTAGCAGTTTCCATCCAGGATTTGAATGATAATCCTCCACGCTTTGCGCAAAGTGTATACCAAGCTTTTGTGTCTGAAGAACAGTTCTCCAATGCTCATGTCATACAGGTAACAGGAAGTGTGTATGTGGGGGGTGTTAACAATCAATCAATGTATGTCAAAGTACCTATGACCCATGACCAACATGTATTAAGATTTAACAATCTCCAGGACCTGTTCAATGGCTTGGATAAATCCTCAGACTGCAGGACATCTGAAATTCCTCTGTTCATTCTTCTTCATTGATCCTGAGATCAGTTTCTAGACACCTGTTCCCTGTAGGGACCCTTTGAGTACTACTAGAGACTGTGTAGGTCACAAAGATGTCTGGAATCTCAGGTGAAGACAGATGCTCATTCCTCTCGATGAGGATGACTTGGTTGTCAGTCCCCGATGAGGATGACTTGGTTTCAGTCAGTCGCCAGTGTCATTCCTACTCTTCTGGTGTTTCCTGGGGTGCCATAGACTGACACACATCTTGGTGAAGTCACCACAGTGGAGAAGTATTCCCAGCATACTAAAGTGCTAATACATACTCTGGAAAGTCTACCATCTGAATCACGCTTAAATACACAACCCCAGAAGGCATGATGGATTTTTATTCATTTCTATTTGGAAATCAGTTTCACTTCCTGATGATCTAAAAGGTTGCTGTAGCCTTTCTGCACCATATAGCTGGCTTCCATACCCTACCCTCCTGATAAGGTTCAGTTTATTCCATGTGGTCCTTAGCTTTCTCTGAGAACTTGGGTAGAAGGAGGAAGAATAAACTGATATGTAATTAAGAACAAAACTGGGGACTTAATACAGGAGCTCAAGAGATAACAAGGGATGTAGACCAATGCAGAGTCACACCAAATATAAAGAACATGAATTAAAACAGTGTAATAATTGGACAGCTTGCTAGAACCTTGACTCCAATGATATAACTGGTTTAGTGATTAAAATTTAGCACAGGAAACCCTGCAATATATCTCCATGGGTAATGTTATAAACCCATTGTTCTAGCCTTAAAATTTTGAAAATTCACCAAATATACTATTAGGATGTTAACTTATTAGCACTAAATTTAGGATCTGGTTTTTTAAGTTTTCCTTGAGTTAAAATTTCAGTATAATATAAAAAACCACAAGCCTCATATTGGTCTTATAGATAAACCAATCATATATATATATATATCATATATATATATATATGTATATATATATGATATATATATGTATGTATATATATGATATATATAATATGATACTAATATATATTATATTATAGGAAGAATTATATACTTCAATCAGATAAGGGCAAATGAGAGCTGGGGGCCTGTGGGTGATTGAGTGGCTCATTAGGTAAAGCACTTGCTGTGCAGGTGTGGGAAAAGAAGTTCGAATCCCAGAGCACAAGTAAGAGCAGACAGGTGTGAGTCTCTTCCATCCTTAGAAGCACACTCCTGGGACAATCCGGCTAGCTGGCTAGCTTGACTAGCTGAGTCAATAAATTTCAGGTTAGGGGAAATTCTAAGTAAACAAATAAAATCATCTAATGTCAACTTCTAGCCCTCACATACATGCGCACATGCATACACGTGCAGCAATAAAATGAAAAAAAAAAATCCAAGTGAAGAATTGCTATTCAGAGTTCCCCATAAGGTCAGCTGTTTGTCTGCAGCCAGCATAGCAGAACTAGAAAACTGTGTAAGCATATCAGAAGTTTTCCAGTTGCACCCAGTTGTAGCTTGAAACCTGTGAGTGCCATTTTGGAAATATTTTAAATGGCTGTGACAGTTTTCCTCCCATTATCCAGTTCGCTGAAGTCCAATTCAAGTGTCAGCGATGGAATGACTGTAAGCCGGCAGTTCTCTATCTGTGGGTCACAACTCCTTTGGGGATCAAATGACCCTTTCACAGAGGTCACCTCAGACCATCAGAAAACACAGATAGTTATGACTTGTTAGCAGTATCAAAATTACAGTTACGATGTAGCAACAAAAATAATTTTATGGTCCTAGGTCACCACAACCGGAGGAACTGTATTCAAGGGTAGAATCATTAGGTTGAGAACCACCAGCCTAAGCATTGTTTTTAAAATGCATTTGCTGACCTGCATTCTTTCCTGACATATTTCTCCAAGAAGCAGGTTCAGATCACCTTGCAGGTTAATTTTTTTCCCAATGGGAATATTGCTTTCTTACAGGTGTCTGCTACTGACTTGGACGCGGGCTTGAACAGCCAAATTGAGTATTCGATTGTCTCCGGCAACCAAGCCGGAGCCTTCCGGATCGACGAGTTGAGTGGGGTGATAGTGACAAACTCCATCCTGGACTACGAGTCCACCAGCTCCTACAGGTGGGCTCATGTTCATCAAAGAACTCTTCCCTAAGGTCTTCCCGACCGAACCTTTGGGAAAACTCTACTCTCCCCTTTCACCCACCCCACAGTCAACCTTTGGGCACGTTCAAATAGTCCTAGAAATTATTTTGAAAATAGTGACTGGATCAGATCTGGAAGATAATGCATCTTCTTAAGATCCAAGGGAAAGACATTCAAAAGACAGAGTTGGTGAAGTATTCACTGAGTGGAAATGCTCTCTGCAAATGCCTTTTGTTACTTTAAAGACAAAGAGTCGGATGGAATGGCATTTCTTTGTGTAATTCTTTATTCTTTTCTGTTTGAAAGGCCAGCCTTGTCATCAATGATTCTTGTTGTGAGACCGCGGTCCAGCGGAATGATCTTATTAAAAGCTGACATTCAGCATCAAAGACTGTGGCCTAGCATCTGAGGGATGGCAGGCTCTGAAGGGAATAACCGTGCTGCAAGCCCACTCCATCATGTTTTCATGGGTCTGTGTTAGCCAAGCACAGTCTACATACGCACATTTACAGCATCTCACTCAATAAAGCAAAGAGCTCTAAGAAATCTGAACTGGCCACAAACAGATATTCCTTAGAGAATAGTAACCCCTGCGTAGAGCACAATGTCTAAAACCAGGCCAGTGATAGGATAGGAATGTGGGGCCTCTTATTCCAAGAATTGAGATAAAAGCATATTCTGAATGTCAGGAATAGCTAGGCATGTTCATTGAAACAGGATAGGAGCAGAGGTCAGAATGCACTTCAGAGAAGCCAGCACAAGGGTGAAGGAATGTCCTCAAGGTGCCTGATATAAGCCTTCCTCTATGGGGTTAAGAGAACGAGTTTGGTGACAAAAGGGCTGTCTTGAGGGTGGTTCTCAGCTTTGATAGATAAATTAGATCATACATTTTTTTTCTACTGTGCATGTCCATTCCGATAACACATCTGATTTTATTCATCCAGTCATGTACAGGCATACGGTGGTCAATAGGGAATTCTCCCCTAAAGTTTACGGAAGGCACACTTATGTTTTACTATACAAGCATCCAAAGCCAGTTCAGACAGGATCAGGCCTTCAATGCATACACTGGAATATATTTATGTAGATACTGGATAAGTTTTGTTGCTGTCTTTTGAGTTTTACTGCTTGTCTTTGGAAAAACAGTAGGACAGTGGAGAAAGAAAGCTTATCGTTTTTGTTCCTATTACTGTTTGATTTACATTGTGATAGTATTGTGCAATTTATTCCAAAAAGCCTTGCACATTTCTTTGTCACCTGTTATCTGTGATGGCTGTGTTCCAGGATCCTCACTGAAGACCTGAAGCTTACTACTGAAACCCAAACATGTTTTTAAATCGTGTTTCTAAATGCCAGGCCGTGTAGCCACACATTACCAGAGTTAAGCTCTCCTTTTATGTTTTATGCCCTTCGTGGTCTAAGATACCATTGTTAACCTTGTGCTTTGAGGTAACTAATTAGTAACTCAAGAACTACCTGATGAGAATCACAATTATACAGCTGATGACTGAGATGCCTACTAAGCAACTAAAAATCGGGTAATATATACAGGGTAGACACACTAGATGGGAGAATAATTCACTTTCTGGGGAGAAAGAAGTGCCACCCAGATACTCCCAATTACAGCTATTTAAAACTTATGAATTATTTATTTCTAGAATTTTCCATTAGCACTTTGGGATGTTGGTGGTTGGCCATGAATAATTAAAACTTTGCAAAACAAAACAAAACATGGATCCAGGGTGTGGCTACTGCGTTTTATTTAATTCTTGTAGCTGTTTCATATAGAAGTTAAGGCAGGTATTTTATTCAGTAACAATGCAAATTACATAGTTGGCTTATGCGAGGCTGCAGGATTGCTGAGAGATCGAATTCTGACGTGCACTCAAGGATTCCGAATCCCAGTCACGCTGTTTCTATCACAGATGCTACAGAACAGCCCTTCTGTTTAATGGGGGAAAGCACTAAATACTGTGTCAATATTTGAGGCTACTTTCATGTTTCATGAGGAAAGTACAGTATATTTGTGTGGTTAAGCACAGAAAGCTGGTTTGAATGGAATATATTCCTGCATGTATTGGACTAATTAACCACCCCAAACCCTTCTATTTCTGAGAGTTTGATTAAGTGTTTCGTTGTTTTTTGTTTTATTTAATATATTTCAAAATACTACTTCAAAGGTAATCTTTTTTTTTTTTTAAGTTTAAAACCTTACCCTACATTAGCAGTTAGGACATGTTTTGTAATATTTTGGTGCAGTTATCAAAATTATTGTGCTTAATGTATAAATATGTTAAAACTATTCTTTTGTTTCATTGTTGGCCTGGTAATTTTAAGCATGAAATATTTCTCCTCCACGGATGACTGTAGGTAAATCTCAGCTCACGTGCTCTTTCAGTGACTGTAAATTCGGAGATCATTGAGAGCCGGTTAGGTCCAGAGAACTAAGCACTTTCCAATTGTGATGGCTTTCTGTTACAGAATTCTTACTCAGTGGAGCTTAGCTAGCAATTAAATCTAACGGTTTTCAACTTTTTCCTATTTGCGTCATGTTCCCAACATTTAAATTAGTTCTAATATTTAGAAAGGCCTTTCTCCAAATCCCCATGAATAAATTAACTCCAAACTGGGAGAAGCAAAAGCCGAGAAGTGCTTCTCATCTTCCATAGAAGCAACTTATCTGGGCCCTTATACATTTTGTAAATACCTTCAACGGTACCACCATATATATAAGTATACCTGTATGTGTACATGCTAGTGTGTGTGTGTGTGTGTGTGTGAGTGTGTGTGTGTGTGTGTGTGTGATGGTATAAAGATTGAAAATTGAAAATATTTTTCTGACTTTGAAAGGCATTGGTCTTTTATGTTCTGAACTTGTTTGCCTCTGAAGCCTGTGTAATTCTAGCTCCTTCATTGTATGTGATTTTTCTCCCTTCTCTGAAGAATAGTCTTTAAGGTTTTTCTTCTTTCTCATTATATTTGGAAACATCATTATACTCTTTTTAATGTTTTATGTTAATTTGTTTCTGTGTGTGTAAGAATAGAGGTAACTGGATAGCTTTTGTGAGTTGGTTCACTCTTTCCACCATGTGAGTCCTAGGGACAGAACTCAGGTTTCAGGATTGGCAGGCAGTGGCTTTCACCTACTGAGCCATGTCACTGAGCTGCATCATTTTCTCTAATGTGGGCCTCTTTTTGAGCTGTATGATTTTTTTTTAAACAAGAAATCCTTCCTTTCTGTTCTCATACGTGACTTCATTTCTGCCCCTCTGCCCCTTTCTTTTCTTGTTTATTTTGATTGTTGTTTTTGTTCTGGCGTTTACCATTTTGGTTGTTGCTATGAATTCTGTTCAGTAAGTGTCCAGGAGACACTGACTCTTTTCAGGTGTTAGAGTTCTGCTTTTGTTTGTTTGCTAACTTCTCTGAAATGTTTAGTGCATAAAACAGAATACTGAAAAACCTTAAAGATCATGGAAGAAATATCTTGTATAATATATCTACATATTATGTATGTATGTATGTATCTATGTATCTGTGTATCTATCTATTTCTATGTATGTATGTATATATGTATGTATGTATCTATCTATCATCTTTGTATATGCATTCACACATACACTCATGTATGCATCTGTTTATGAGGTAGTAACAAGTAATAAACCAAACATATCTAATAAGTGGCACTTGAGGTTCATTTATCTTGTTGTATTTTTGTAATCTCTTTTGATCTCTGCCTTCCATCTACACTTTCCCCACGGCACTCACACTGTCTACACTGCACCCATGGTACACTCACCTGTCTACCCTGACCCCATGGCACACTCACCTGTTTACCCTGACCCCATGGTACACTCACCTGTTTACCCTGACCCCATGGCACACTCACCTGTTTACCCTGACCCCATGGTACACTCACCTGTCTACCCTGACCCCATGGCACACTCACCTGTCTACCCTGACCCCATGGCACACTCACCTGTCTACCCTGACCCCATGGCACACTCACCTGTTTACCCTGACCCCATGGCACACTCACCTGTCTACCCTGACCCCATGGTACACTCACCTGTCTACCCTGACCCCATGGCACACTCACCTGTCTACCCTGACCCCATGGTACACTCACCTGTTTACCCTGACCCCATGGCACACTCACCTGTATACCCTGACCCCATGGCACACTCACCTGTCTACCCTGACCCCATGGTACACTCACCTGTCTACCCTGACCCCATGGCACACTCACCTGTCTACCCTGACCCCATGGCACACTCACCTGTCTACCCTGACCCCATGGCACACTCACCTGTCTACCCTGACCCCATGGCACACTCACCTGTCTACCCTGACCCCATGGCACACTCACCTGTCTACCCTGACCCCATGGCATGCCCTATCTTCTCATTTCTTCCACTGCCAACTTTGTTCATTATCTTTTTTTAGCCTTATGGATTTGCACATTTTAAAAAATAATTTTCTAGCTCTCCTCTCAGTGAAATTTGGGGGAAAAGAGACAGGTCTGAGAAGTCATTTTAGCATCTTTCACCAGAAATCTTAACTCTTTTTGTAGCCATCTCTGGTGTTAGCTGATAGGTTGTTTTTTTTTTTTTTCCTTAAAATTTCAGAAGGAACAGAAAATTCCTGGTAGATATTTGAGATACAGTGGAAAGAGAATTTTTAAAACTTCTTTTGCCAACAGTTTTTTTTTTTTTTTTTTTTAAGTAAATTAAGTGAGATCTTATCTGGTCAAAGGTCTCATCTGAAGTGTTTTGTGGTGAGCTTCCCACACTCGGGGGATTGGAAAAGATCTTCTGGTTTTAGGGTGGGCCTCTTCTAGGTCTGGTTGATATCACCATGGCCTCTGCTGACATGGCTCTCTGCAGGGGCCCTGCCACATGAAGCCAGCTAGCTGAATGTGGTACAACCCTCAGCTTCACAAAGACTGCCAAAGAGCCTTCAGACAGCTTGAGGTATCACAGGCTCAGTTCAGAAATGCTGCAGCTCTGTTTCCACGATCTGTCAGTTGTTCTTCCAACCATCAAAAGACTCCCTCCTTCTTGCCCTCTTATTTTGACACAGAATAAGACATTTCCTCCATATCAAAGAAAGCTCACTTTTCTTTTGGCCTGACTTGGGCACTTCATAGGTCTCTGTGGTTGTGGCATGATGAGACTAAGAGTGACTGTAACAGCAGTGACACAGTTGCTGGAAGTCTAGCTTTAATGTCTTGTCTGGAACGTTGGATAAGGTAGGGCAGACCAGGTGAACGGCCTGAAGCTGGTATAAGACACCCCAAGACTAAGTTCTCATCACAAAGGAGATTTATTTGCCCCAGAGGAACAAAAGGTAGGGAATAAGAGACGGAGACAGAAGACAGAGGACTAAGGAGAAGAGAAAGAATATGGGGGAAGGGGGAGGGATATTTGCTCCAGAGAGACAAAAGACTGCCCCTGGATAGAGAGGAGACAGACATTGCCCATAGGCAAATGGCAGTTTATAAAGGGACTACGTTAGGATGAGTTGGATTGTTTTGATTGGCATGTTTTAGGTGAGTCAGAGGGAGCTGCTTTAGATTCCTGGGCCTTGGTAGTCAACCTTGGGAGGAGGAAAGGACCAAATAGGAGACTAGAACTCAGTGGCTAGCTTTAGGAATGTAATCTAATGGGGAGCTTGCAAGGGGAAGGGGAGAAGGAAGGGCAGAATCTGTCAGTGCCATGTTTGCTATGATCAGGCCTCCTAGAGCCCTTCAGCAGACAGCAGTGGAAAACCAAAATTATGAGCCAATTGCTGTCACAAAATATTCCTATATGTATTGGACTGATAGTCATGATTACAAATCAAATTCCCACCTAGAATCATTCCTATGAAATCCAAGTGTGTGTGTGTGTGTGTGTGCGTGTGTGTGTGTGTGCGTGTGCGTGTGCGTGTGCGTGTGTGCGTGTGCGTGTGTGTGCGTGTGCGTGTGTGCGTGTGTGTGTGTGTGTGTGTGTGTGTGTGTGTCAGGGAGGTTCTGCTGCTGTCCCAACTCCATGTGTATAGAAGGCAGTAGTGTGTGGGCTTCATGGAGAGTAAGCAGTGGCAGTTTGTTCTTAGTGGAATTCAAAACAGGAAAGAGACGAGGCTTAATTTTACATCACTTAGAATTTTAAGATTGGGAAAAGAAACAAAACCTACAAGGTACGTGTAACAAAAGAGAATTTATGCCTACTTTCAAGATCCAGCTTCTAAAAATATAGTTTCTGTAACTGACTCATATGAATACTGTTTGAAATGAAGGTGTTATTTTACTTGACAATACACTTTACAATGTACTTGCTTCTCCCTGAATTTGTATATGTGATTTTTTTTTTTGCAATATTTTATTGTGTTCTTTTATCTACTACCCTTCCAACCCTTATTGTGCCCTGATCTGTTTCAACCTCCCAACAGTAAGAGAGAAAGAAGGTTAGAGGGGAAAGGGGATGTAGACCTCTTTCTATTACTTCCTGCTGATTAAGAGCATTGAGTTACTTGGGACAAGTCCAGTCTTCGTCTCCCAGATAACCATTTTTTCATTTTTGTTCTCTCCTCTTTGCGACTTGACAAACTGCATCAGCAGGAAATAGCAGCACCCTCCTGAGAGTGAGTGCGTGCCCTATCCTTCTTGGGGTTCTGGCACTGATACCCTCTCAAAAGTTTCCAGACTTCCAAGTGTCATACACAATCTCAGAAACTTTCTGCAGCTGGAGGACCCACGATCCTGCTAGATCTCCAGTCAATCATAATCACCTGCTGTGAAGCAGCCTCTTATCCCATACCTGGGATTAAAACAAAAACATATTCACAAAATATAACCAGATTATTAAAGAAATTAAAATTCTCACTACCTGACTCTCACAACACTTCTTAGAGAAAAATGGAGCTATGGTTAAGTGTTCTGTGTGTGCAGCATAGAAACTTGACCAGGGATGGGCCCATTACGAGGAGCACAGATATTGAACTGAGCAATACCTAAGACTGGATTCTGGATCTGCCATTCAATAAATCTCTAGCCATGGAAAGATCTGCAGAAATTAACACTCAACATTCATGAAAGGAAAGTGGAGTGATAGGCATCCACCTATCCTAAAGCAACACAGGAAAGAGGCAGACAGATAAGCCATCAAAAACGAAAACTACTGTGGCAGGAAAATGTGCGATGTACTATGATCACGACGGGCTTTCAGGTCATATGAGAATCCTTACTGGAGCTGTGAGCTTTAAAAAGTCACCAAAGTGTAAGGACAGAAGCATCAGCCGGAAGCCAGCACTCAGAGAGGGTCAGCCTACTTGCTGGGGAGATTGAATGTCTTTAACATGGAGAGCCAAGTAGATGTTTGAATAGGGATTCGGGTTCTCAAACTGCTAGTGATTCACTTTTTAAAAAAAAAAAAAAAAAAAAAAAAACTTTATTTTACAAAACAAAGATGTGATTCGCTTTTAGTTATGTGCACGTGGCACAGGGAGAAGACATACACACATGAGTGTAGGTGCCTCTGGAGGCAAAATGGCATCAGAAGTAATTGCAAGCTACGGGATGTGAGTGCTGGAAACTGCACTTGGATCTTCTTCAGGAAGTATACATTCTTAACCACTGTGGTTAAGGTTAGACCCTAGATTCAAGTGGTGTTTGATCACCCTACCTGAGTCTCTCAAGATAGGGACAAAATAAATAAGATACTAATCCAAGGGACACTGAAGAGATCAAATGACCAGGCTTACAACCTGTTGATGCTAAGAGTGGTAAGAGAAAGGAAAAGGTGAGCATAGTAGTAGCTTGGTTGGTAGAGGAGTTCCCTGTTGCAGCACCCAAGGGACATTAAATCATACTGTGTAAATTCCATCAGAATTCACCATTTCTCCTCTGAGGAGTCCAAGCCCACCATGTCCCAGTTGCTCCTTCATCAGGACAGCAAGCTCTCCCAAGTCTATAATGTTGATTGGTTTGAAATTTGGATCTGAAAAGTATCCATATATAGCCATCACTTTGACAGAATGTTTTGATGGGACAATTAGATGGAAATATGTACCAATCCCCAAGCAGTAGGGTGAGCGCAAGTGTTGGTGCATGTATCATTTAGATTATTCTTAGAACTTTAAAGACCGTTTCCAAGAAATAGTGCATTTATTTTTACATTAATTCTTCATGACTCTTGGCAGCATGCTGGTTTGTTCTTGAAACTTGTCAAAAATACATACATTTCAAGCTACCATTATTGTGAAAGATATTGTAAATGATGCCATTTAGAAAAAGCCACGGGAGAACTAAGAGCCAGTGAACTCACATAAAAAAATTAAACTAGATTTGATATCTATATTTTTTATACTTCCAAGATGGCTCATAACATTCCTTGATTCTTTTCCAAAACAGCTTGATTGTACAAGCCACAGACAGAGGGGTGCCTAGGCTTTCTGATACAACTCTGGTCAAGATACAGGTGATTGATATCAACGACAATGCCCCAGTATTTCTCCCCTCGGAAGCAGTAGAAATTGCAGAAAGTAAGTGTGGCAAAACTTTCGATTGACTTACACATTTATCATTTTTTTTAATAGCCAGAAGTTTTATTAAGTAATAGTTCTCAATAGCCATGCGAGACAGATAATTTTGTCTTCCTTTTATTGAGTAAATAGTGGATGGTCTTAAGAGATATATCAAATTTCAAGGGCTTTAAGTCCTAACATGTGGATTTGCATTCAGATGGGCTGACTGAGTCGCTAGCCCCAACTGCGAATTCTTACAGTGTGTTTATGTGTGGATATTTCTCAAACATTAAATGTACTCCAGGCAGAAGCACACGTTGTTGCTGTGATCGTCCTTTCACTCTTTTGAACACCTATTCTGTCTGACTCAGGCTTCATTGATCTTTTTAGGACACTGATCCTGATAGTGAAGTTAATTTGATCATGTGCAGAGCCGTCACTTTACTCTGGTATAAACCGCAGGACTGGTAGAAGCTAAAACATTGCTGTTTTAGTGGTAAACTGTTTATTACACAATGACTTTATAGTCTGAGAACCCAAAGTTGTCCCATGGCAAATACCTACACTAGTAAAGTCATCCTATCCCCTTATAGTTAAGGTTAAAAACAGCCATTACCTTTGTTTCTTTCCTCTCTCCTTTATTACCAAATTTATCCTGAAACATTTTGAACACTTATTTTACTGTCTTTGCTTTTCAAACAAATTATACTGACCCCATTCCATAGAGATCTCTCCACATGGGGATGCCTGTAACTGTTTATAAACAAAACATATTTCAGGTTTATCTCTCACTTTCAATATTTTCGTTTGCTTTGATGGACTGTGTGCTGTTCCTAAGCACATGAATTGGTAGGAAAATGCATCAGTACAACTGGCGTGAATATATCACAAGAATAAAGTGCATAAGTCAAAATCTACTGAATGGGATAAAGTGGTTGGTATTCACCAAGAATTCCTACCCAGCCTTGACTACTGAAATTTACAAATTCCATACACAGTGGAACAATTCTGAATCTTGGCAGACACTTTCCACTGCCACCATACTAGACTCTTAGAAATAAAGTTCCTTTCATGGGTGGGTTAGTTAGAGACCATGGGATTCACCGAACATGTCATTTGTTCTGTGATGTTTGTTTGTTAGTTTAGTTTTGATGAGTAAAATTAGAGATTTGCTTCCCTCATTAGCACTGTGTGTACTTTGTTTTCCCATAGCCTTGGTAATTTTAGTTTTGAGAAACAACTTTAAGAGAGAAAAGCAATGTCTAAGATACTATCAAAGAAATAATTTTATGAAATTAAATACTGAGCAGTTAAGTATTAAATCTTACATCTGTACACTGACATTTTCATTTTGGTTCTGATCTATTTTCAAAGTTAATTATTTGTATTATGTGTTTAGTAATGTCCTTTTCCTCCTCTATGCCCCTGTTAGTCTCTGCTCAGACAGACACTGGAACTGCAGGAGAGTACTCAGGGTAGTTTTGGATTCTGGAGTTGGATTGTAAGCATATGGTGGAAAACTGTAGTATACAACTGGAGTCTAGCCTACTTCCTCAATTTTCTACTCTGTGGTAGATTTTCACTTTTATTGTACTTATAAATTCTTCTGTGTTTTGATTTAGCTCATAATGAGCTTTAGATGAGAAATCATGCCAGCAAAAAAAAAATCATTTCAGATTTAAAATGAATGTAATTGGGCTGAACGATTGAAGAAATGCCTTTTGAGGAATAATTTTAATGGAAGCTGACATTGGTCATGATGATTGCAGATTCTTTGCCTGGTGTAATTGTGGCTCGGGTATCTGTCCATGATGCGGATCTGAATCCAGCTTTCACCTTCAGTCTTGTCAAAGAAAGCAATCCTGGTGCCAAGTTCGCTATCAGTCAGGGCACTGGAGTGCTGGTGCTGGTGGAAACACTGGATTTTGAAGAAGTTACCGAATACGAGCTGACCATCCGAGTTTCTGATTCAGGGCACCACACGGAGGGTTCCCTCATCATCCGTGTGCTGGATGTCAATGATAACCCACCAGTTTTTACTCAAGATTTTTACCAGGTA
This sequence comes from Micromys minutus, assembly GCF_963924665.1. Classification (NCBI taxonomy): domain Eukaryota; kingdom Metazoa; phylum Chordata; class Mammalia; order Rodentia; family Muridae; genus Micromys; species Micromys minutus. Next base: position 20,440,244 of record NC_137973.1, read on the forward strand.
AAGAGTTGAAAAACTAAAAGTAACAGGGGGTTGGGATAACAGATGGATCAGAAGTGAATTCTGGTGGCTCTTCTAGAGGATTTGGTTCCATTTCCAGCACCCACATGGGAATTCATAGCTATCTGTAAGTCCAGATCCATGGGATATGCTACCCTTTTCTGATGTCCACAGACATCAGTTATGTACCCAATGCACAGGTAGACCGACAGAAAAAGAGCCTATATACTTAAAATAAAATAGACAACAGTGTCAAGTGAAGTCAGCCCTGTGTCACTGATAGGATAGTCTGGGCTATCAACATTCACCATTGCTAATCTTGAGTCAAGGTTGCAGTCTGGTCTGTCACATTGTAGACTAGAAGTCATCTGGAATTATGGAGCTCATTTATTTATGTTTTCTGAGTATGGCGACCATCAGACCTTTGCATTTTCTCTTGCGGTGTGTAGAGTTGGAGTCCACTTATTCACAACAATTGAAATTTGTCCAGTTTTTGCAAGACCGGAGGAAAGGTGAACTAGTTTGCATTATTTGATGATGCTTTGAACAGATTCTTTTGTCAGAATACATGGATTAACATTTCACACAAAGGGATTGTGAGCAGATCTAGAAAGTGCAGAATTTAGATTTTAGGGCAGAGTGTATATTTACAGAAGTCATAACAGTGACCACAGACTATTGAGGTCTCAGAAACAAATCTTAATACTCTTCAGTGGAGGGAATATAAGATGAGAACTTAACCTAAGAAACAATTCTCCACAAAGCCTCACTCAAGTGATGTAACTGATACATTTGGCATAAAATTAATAACTACACTACCTTCTGTCATTCAGATATAATCTAGTAAGAAAATGCTTAATAGTAAAAAACCAAGGTTTAGAAACATTAAAACTGTTTTCAGAATCCAGAGACTATTAACATTTTAGTTTATCTCCACTAACAATCAGCAAGCCCGTCTTTAGGGGTTTATTGCTATGAAGAGAGACCATGAGCGTAACTTTTACAAAAGAAAATATTTAACTTGGGCTGGCCCTTGAGGTTTAGAGATATAGTCCATTATTGCCAAGGAAGGAAACATGACAGCTGGACATGGTGCCGGGAAGGAGCCGAGAGTTCTACATCTGAGGCAGAGGGAGCAGAAAGTGCGAGTGACACTGGACTAGAGTTGCTGAAACCCCAAAACCCATCTCAAGTGACAAACATCCTTCAACAAGGCCATACCTGTGCCAGCAAGGCCACCCCTCCCTATAGTGTCATTCAAACGACCACATTCCTCTCTCCCGCCTCCGTGGGCTTGTAGCCACATTATGCAAAACTTCTTCAGTCCAACTTGGAAAGACCCATAACCCATCAGTCTCAACCTCGTTTAAAATTCCAAAGTCTAAAGTGTCTTCTAAGACTCGTGGCAATCTCTCAAGTGTAATTTCCTATAAAATCTGAAGAAAAAAGCGATCACATAGCTCCAACATTTAGTATCACATGATATACACTACTGTTCCAGAAGAGGGGAAAGGGAACACAGTAAGGACACATGGGACAACTGGAACAAAGCCAGCTGGGCAAACTCCGAACTCTGTGTCTTTAGGCCTGATGTCAAACCACTTTTCAGATCTCCAACATTTTCCAGCTTTGTTGACAGCAGCAACCTTCTCTTTCTTGAGCTGGGACCACTCCCAGTTAGCAGCTTTCTATAGTAGGCATCCATGACTCTGGCATCTCCAACATCTTGGGATCCCCAGGCTTTGCCTCCACAGCTTTATGCATCTCTGGACCTCCTTGCAGTAAGAACCCTGACACACAACTGGCCTCTCCGGCTTTCCTTAGCTGTGCAGGGAAATTCCTTACCCCTTGCTTGTATCCCTGACTCTAAAGCCAGAACCACGTGGCTGAAGCTGCCAAGTGGTGCTGCTTGCTAGGGTAGGACCATAGCCTCCTTGTTCAAACACATTGTCACCAGCTTTTGTCCCCCAAGGGTGGTTTCTCTCACATCTAAACTTGACTGTCCTGGAACTTGATCTGTAGACCAGGCTGGCCTCAAACTCAGAGATCCACCTGCTTCTGTCTCCAGAGTTCTGGGATCAAAGCTGTGTGCCACCATGTCTAGCTCTGACCTTTCCTTCTTTAATTCCTTTGTACACGTTGGAAGCTGAACTGGGTGGTGGTCTTACTCTGGGGTGACCACTTTCTTTATTCCAATTAGCTAATTCCAATTTCCTTAACCTGTTTACTAGACCCAATGCTTCTGCTTTTCTAAAACTGCACATTTTAATTTTTTCCTTTCTCAGCTTGTTCCTTTTCATTTTTAGATCTGCATAAGAATATCCAGCAATAACCACATGACACCCTCGATACTAAGCTGTTTTGAAATATCATCTGCTAAAGCTGTTGATTCATATCTCTTCAATTTGGGCTCACGTGGATTTTTTTTTTTTGGACAAGGGCAGAAAGCAGCTATATTCTTCACTGAAATATCACAAGAATAGTCTCTAGGCCACAAACTAAAATTCTTCTCTGAAATCTCTTGAGCCAGGCCCCTATAGTTCAAAACAACCTCAGTATTAACATATTCCATGTCCCTACTATTAGGTCCCATTAAGCCATGCTTAAAACATTCAACTGCTTTTCTAACTCAAAATTCCAAAGTCTGCATTCCTCCAAACAAAAGCACAGTCAGGCCTATCACAGAAATACCTTAGTCTCTGGTACTAACTTCTGTCTTAGTTGAGTTTTATTGCTGTGAAGAGACACCATGACAACACCATTTTTTTTCATTTTTTTAAAGATAATCTCTGTATTTACATTTGAAATGTTATCCCCTTTCCCCACACCTCCCCCATAGCCCTTGCCCCTCTACTTGTCTTCATAAAGGGGCACTTGCTCCTAATCACCCTCTCCACCCCATTGCCTTGGTATTCTCCTGGATTGGGGAAACATGCCCTCCCTGGACCAAAGGCCTCTTCTCATATTGATGCCAGACACTGCTATCTTCAGCTACATATGCAACTGGAGCCACAAGTCTCTCAATGTGAGCTCAGTGGTTAGTGTTTTAGTCCATGGGAATTTTAGAAAGTTTGGTTGGTTGATAATGTTGTTCTTCCTATAGGGTTGCAACCCCTTTCAGCTCCTTCAGTCCTTTCTTTAGCACCTTCATTGGCATCCCCATGTTCAGTCTGATGGTTAGCTGTAGGCATGCTCAGCTGTATCTATATGACTCTAACAGAGTCCCTGAGTATGCATCTCTATCTGGTTCCTGCCAGTAAGTATTTCTTGGCATCAGCTATAGTGCTTGGATTTGGTGGCTGCATATATGGATCCCTGGGTAAGGCAGCCTCTGAATGATCTTTTCTTCAATCCCTGCCCCTCTATTTGACCTTGTATTTCCTCCCATGACTGTTTTGTTCTCCCTTCTAAGAAAAACTGAGGCAACCACATTGTAGCCTTTCTTCTTTTTGAAGGAAGGTATTTCTGGGGCTAGTATCTACTTTTCAGTGAGTGCATACCATGTGTGTGTGTGTGTTTTTTTTTTTTTTTTTTTTTTTTTCTGTTACTGGGTTACCTCGCTCAGGATGATAATCTCTAGGTCCATCCATTTGCCAAGGAATTTCATGAAGTCATTGTTTCTAATAGCTTTGTAGTATTCCATTGTGTAAATGTACCACACTTTCTGTATCCATTCATCTGTTGATGGACATTTGGGTTCTTTCCAGCTTCTGGCTATTATAAATAAGGCTGATGTAAACATGGTGGTACATGTGTCCTTGTTATATGTTGGAGTATTTTTGGGGTATATGACCAGGAGTGGAATATCTGGGTCTTCAGGTAGTACTATGTCTAATTTTCTGAGAAACCACCAGACTGATTTCCAGAGTGGTTATACCAGCTTACAACCCCACCAACAGTGAAGGAATGTTCCTCTTTCTCCACATCCTCGCCAGTATCTGCTGTCACCTGAGTTTTTGATCTTAGCCATTCTGACTGGTGTGAGGTGGAATCTTAGGGTTGTTTTGATTTTCATTTCACTGATGACTAAGGATGTTGACCATTTCTTTAGGTGCTTTTTGGCCATTCGGTATTCCTCAATTGTGAATTCTTTGTTTAGCTCTGTACCCCATTTTTAATAGGATTGTTTGATTATCTGGAGTCAAATTTCTTGAGTTCCTTATATATACTGAGTATTAGCTCTCTATCTGATGTAGGATTACTAAAGATCCTTTCCCAATCTGTTGGGTGCCATTTTGTCTTCTTGACAGTGTCCCTAGCATTATAGAAACTTTGCAATTTCATGAGGTTCCATCTGTCTATTCTTGATCTTAAAGATCAAGATTAATTTCCCCTGTGCCTATATGTTCTAAGCTCATCCCTACTTTCTCTTCTAATAGTTTCAGTGTACCTAGTTTTATATGGAGGTGTTTGATCCACTTGGACTTGAGCTTGGTACAAGGAGATAAGAAATGATCTATTTGCATTCTCTGCATGCTTAGTGCCAGTTGAAGAAACACCATTTGACAACAGCAATTTTTATAAGGAAAAAATTATTTGGAAATGGACTACAGGTTTAGAGCACAAGTAGACATAATGTTGGATATGGAGCTCAGAGGGCTACATCTGGATCAGCAGGTAGAAGCACAAGAGAGTTATAGTGGGCCACACAAGAGCTTCTGGAACCCACAGTTCACTCCCAACCACACAGTTCATCCAATAAGGCCATACCTACTCCATAAAGCCACACCTCCCAATAGTGGGCCATATTTATTCAAACCACAAGGCCTACCAAAGGCAGACTATGTAGTTTCTAGAGTCAAAATGAATGACGGGGGGTCAGGCTTTGCATGAGTGCCTGAAAAGTACTTATTAGCAAGCATGATGTCTTTGTTCTCTTTTATCCTCAGACTGCGGTTCCTGAGCTCATACCTAGAGGGTACTTGGTGCTGACCCTGTGTGCCACAGACTTAGAAAGCAGCAGCGAAGACATTTCTTATAGGATCCTTTCCCCTCCTGAGGGATTCACCATTGACCCCAGGAATGGTAAGTCACATTGGCTGTGGTGCATTGCACGTTAAGGTGCAGAAACATGGAATCATTAGCTTTGAATGGTCCTAGCACAGCCCTCCTGCCCTCCTGCCATTCCCTGCAGTTATAAGCACTGCTTTCTTACTTATCTAAATTAGAAAATGTCAGTAGTACATCTTCAGCATCACAGTGGTCAGACAGCAAAGGGTGTTGGTTAAATGCTGCTCAATACCAGGAAGTGAGGAGACACTCTCCCCCAGTATATTGATACCCAATTTCAAGTGTCCAACCAGCAGAGGTTAATTGTTCTGTGACTCAACATGTATCAAAACAATGTCAGAACAGATCCTCTCATTTCTCAGGATTTCAAATGATTACAGTGTGGAAACTGGTTTACTCAGCCTAGTGCAAAAACCAGTGTAACAAAGTAATAGTGGTGTATATCCAATAAAGACAAGAATAATCAAAAGAAGGAAACCTCTTCAGTTTCCATTTCTATCAAATAGAAGCCCTTGCATGACTCTGGTTTATGTGGCATCTTCCAGGCCCTTTGTATTTTTGTCAGAGAGGACAGCTGTGATGTGTAATGTACCCAGACAAGCAACTGCTCACCTAAGCAGAGTACAGGGGACATTACTAGTACATAAACACTGAATGCTGACCTTAATAAAGAGGCATGATCAGCCACACAGTGTCCTGGTGGGTCACGCTCTAGAAAACAATAGGGCACTGCCATCACAGCAACTCTACCTATCACAGCATCCTTTTCAAGAGAGAAGTGAGTTTAAAGGTAATGGTAGAATTATCTGAAAGAGGACTTTTGGTCCAAAGTATCAGAAGAAGACTCGCTGGGTGCTTGTGATGAGAGAAATAAGAAACGCTGTACAGATCAGAATATCAGGAACTTCTCTGCCCTTTGTGTCCTTGTCTTCCTGTCTTTTCTTCTCATCTCATAAGATGCCAGATATGGGTAACTGCTGTTCCTCACCAGCCAATAGCAGTGTGTGCAATACAGGCCCCTGAGCACTGACGTCTTAGCAGCACTTCTGCCCAATGGGCGTGGTATGGAGTTTGATTAGAATGTTTTAAATTAGTCAAGTTTGCAGTGTGACTATGATTGAAATGTGTTAGTTCAAAAAGAAAGAAAGAAAGAAATGTGACAGTTAAACCTCAGCAGTGGTTCAGCATTTATTTTTAGTGACCACACTTAAGACATTTTAGTAATAAGGCCATTGTATACACACGTGTAGAAGACATACATTCCCATGCTTATTACAGTAAGAGATATGGATGTATTTTATCATTAAGGAAGAAGACGCCACTTGCTGAGTTACCTCAAGAGCGTCCCATTATAATTAAACACCCCACATTCTCATTTCCACTGCTTTTATTTGGGTAGAATGATTTAGTAAAGCCTCCTCGTGTGTGTATGTGTAGGGGGAAGGCGGGGAGTGCCAGGCACACACATCTACCGCTAGAATCCTTGACTATACAAGCCATCCTATTTTTGTTTGAGAGAGCATTTCATTGCACACCCCATTTTGGTCTTTGGCTTTCAATCTTCCTGCCTCAACCTTCCAATTGCTATATGATTATCGGCATGCCCTACGCTTCTCAGCTCAAAATAGTTATGCTAGGTTATCTCTGTACATATCTTTATAAATAATGGGATAAAATAAAATGATATGAGACAAGACAGTACGCTATTTTAAAAAATAATGAAACAACTTACCATACAAGAAAAAAATCAGGGGAAAATGTAGCTACGGTAGCCTCAAGCTGCACATGTAAAAGAAAACTGAAGATTATTTCTGAAGCTTTTGTACAAATATAATAATTTTGAAATCTATTTGTACTTCTTGTTGGCTGTGACTTAAAACATCCAGCAAAGAGCAAAGTGAATTTGCATATTCAGTAAGCATCTGCTAGCTAAACAGATCATGACCATTTAGTTCACAGCATTGACACACTGTCTTATTTTCCAGGCACCATATTTACCACTGATTCTGTATCACTTCTTGGACAAACACCAAGACTCCGGTTTCTTGTTGAAGCCAGTGATGGTGGAACTCCCTCCCTGAGGGCTCTGACATTAGTGGAGATAGAAACACAAGACATGAACAACTATGCCCCTGAGTTTACAGTGGGGTGCTATAATCTTAGCTTGAGTGAAGATACCCCAATTGGAAGCACACTCGTGACCTTTTCAACTATCGACCATGACTACTCTTTTGAAAACACGCACACCGAGTATTCCATTGTCAGTGGCAACATACACAACTACTTCCACATCGAAACCAACCTCCTTGGTTCAGAATATCCCCACCAGCAGAGCGGCGCTCTTGTGTTGCTTCATGCCCTGGACAGAGAAGCTAGTGCTAACCACAAGCTTGTCATTCTTGCATATGACCACGGCTGCCCGCCGCTGAGTTCCACAAGTGTCATAGCCATAGAAGTCCTCGATGTCAATGACAACGCACCCACCTTCAGCAGTTGGCAGTACCATGCCCATGTCAAGGAAAGCACCCCAGTAGGGAGTCACATCACCGTGGTGTCGGCAGACGACCGAGACACGGGTTCACATGCAGAAGTCATCTATGCCATAATCTCCGGAAACGAAAAAGAACGTTTTTACATAGAAGACAGAACCGGGGTTCTTTATTTGGTGAAACCGCTCGATTATGAGGAAACAGTAGCATTCACTTTAACCATCCAAGCTGCAGATGAAGAGGAGAAATATGTGTCTTTTGCTGCTGTGCACATCAGCGTGTTAGATGACAATGACCATTCGCCTCAGTTTCTGTCCTCTACCATGGCCTGTGTCACTCCTGAAAGCCTGCCTGCTCCCTCCACCATATGCTCCGCGCATGCTCTAGATTTTGATGCTGGGCCTTATGGAGAGGTGACTTATTCTATTTTGTCACCCTGCCTTGTCACACATGGGATACAACCTTACCAGGATCTCTTTGCCATTGATCCTTTGACGGGGGACATTCACACTCAGCAAATGCTTGACTATGAAAGTGTTAGTCAGTACTGCCTCCTGGTTCAGGCCAAAGACAGGGGTGGTGCCTCAGCTTCCCTGGAGCTTTGGGTGGAAGTTGAAGGGATAGATGAGTTTGAACCCGTTTTTACTCAAGATCCATATTTTTTCAGTCTCCCTGAGAAGGGTCAACAAGGACATCAGCTGATTGGCAGAGTAGAGGCCTCAGACGCAGATGCTGGTGTGGATGGGGTGGTTCTTTACTCCCTTAGAACTCCATCCACTGTCTTCTCAGTAAACAAAACTAATGGCAACATTTACTGGGTTGGAGCGCCTCTCCTAATGACCAATCAGCTCAACAAAGAAGACACTCTGGAAGTGAAAATAATTGCTCACAGCCCCAAGCCTGGCTCCAAGTCCACATACTGCAGTGTGTTTGTGAACGTCTCTTTGCCAGCTGTAGGGCTACACCATAGAACAGCACTGGTCCACAGTTTCTCCATCAGTCTCGTGGTCTCCTTGTTAGTGTTCCTCTCGCTTGTCTGCACTCTAATTGTACTGATTTTAAGGCATAAGCAAAGAGACCCTCTACACAGCTATGAGGAGAAGAAGACCCCATCATCTCAAGATGCTGATCTCAGACTGACTGGGGCTGCAAGCGAGTTCAAGGTTGGGCAGGAGACTTCAGAGTACAGGGATGTGACAGGGACTGGTGGAGCCATGCCTGCTGAATGGCTGAACTTAATGAGTGTCATGGAGAAGGACATTATCCACCTCTTCAGGCACCCAAACTTTGGTGGCCACTGTTCTGTGGATGGAGAAACTGCAGAAGATAAGGAAATCCAGAGGATAAATGAGAATCCTTATAGAAAGGACTCAGATTCTGCCCTGAGTGACCGAGGTTCTAGGGTGCCAGACTCGGGCATCCCTAGGGATTCTGACCAGCTTTCTTGCCTGTCTGGAGAGACAGATGTGATGGCTAGTTCTGAGGTAATGGAAGCTAGCCACATGTTTGAGGGAGGAGTTGAAGGGGAAGGCTGTGATACATTCTATGTTCAAAATAATTCATCATCCCCAAGAAGAGAGGCAACAGCAAGTGTCATGGATGAGAGCAGGAAAGAATACTTCACTTCAGGCAATGAGGAAGGGAGGTGCGCAGCTCCTTCCACTCAGACAAGCTCCGATGACAATGCCAGAGGCAGCTATGCCTGGGATTACTTCCTCAGTTGGGAACCCAAGTTCCAGCATCTTGCCTCGGTGTTTAATGATATTGCCAGACTAAAGGATGAACAATTACTGGTGTCTGGCATTCCAAAAGACACATCTTTTGTTTTCCCACCCCCTTTGATAACAGCAGTGGCACAGCCCGGGATTAAGGCAGTTCCCCCACGATTGCCAGCCATCACCCTGGGCCAGGTTCTTCAGAAATGCCCCCGGTCTCCCCTTCCCTACTATGGCGGGTCTTTACCAGAAGCCATGACCCCCAACTTTTCTCCATCTCTTTCCCTGCTGACCATGCAGACTCCTGCCAGGTCACCCGTGTTGCCAGATGGTGAATCTATAGGAACATGCATACATGACACATGTTACGACATGAAAGCTGAAGATGAAGTTCAAGCATAGACTGTGGTGTTCACTCCCCGCTCATCCACCTCTCAGCTCAGTCATGAGAAAACATAAGGAAGTCCAGAAGGATGGGTTCATTCTGACCCAACAGCAGGGGAGCTCATGTAGCCAGCAGTTTTCCTTTTTCTTAAACTTTTTCATTTCAGTTTCTCAGAACTCCTCCAGCCTTGACGAGAAGCTATTTCCTCTTCTAGATCTTTTCGGTTCCTCTCAGGATTTGTGTGTGTGGACATTAACTAGTAGGTTTTTCCCATTCCTGTTTCTTTGATGTTTAAAGTCTATGATTTAAATAATCATCAGAAATTATGACTGGAATTTTTCATGACGCTGTGCTAATGTAGCCAAAAACGAATTCCTTACTGAGTGAAGCCCGAAATCGTATTCTTGATGTAAGGCTGAGATGGATAGGTTAGGCAGCTACGCATTTTACAAACATGTTACTGCCGCCTTCTCTACAAATGATGACCCCTCTGGTGCTCTTTCCAGATTAAAAAAAAAAAAACTTCAAAGTTTAATTTATAAAAATCACTTCATTTTATTTTCTAGGTATAGCAACTTCAGGTATGAGATAATTTATCTACTCAATGTCCATTTTAAAAAAGTTTTTGTAGATAAAATTATGTTACTAGCTAATTATAAATTTCATAGAGTATTTTAGCAGTATATTTTTGAAGGAAGTTTTTCTTTTGTATCTATCTACCTATCTATCTATCTATCTATCTATCTATCTATCTATCTATCTATCTATCTATCTATAAATCTACCCACCCACCCATCCATCCATCCATCCATCCATCCATCCATCCATCCATCCATCTATCTATCTATCTATCTATCTATCTATGAAAGTTTCTACTATTAAAGTTAAGAGTGGGTGTCAGAAGTCTCTCTTACATTTACTGTTCTCCTACACTCTATCCTTGCTTGGAACAGTTTTACAGTGAGGTGTAAAAAATTCTGCTTTACACAGGTCTTGTTTCAGAAACACAGTCATGGTATCTGGCGATTACATGAAATGTTACAACCCTCTCTTTGATGAACCAAGAGAGAGACACTTTACAACGTCCAGAGGGTGGTTGTATTCCAAAGACGATGATCGACAAGTCACCCTCATGACATGTGGGCAGCATGGAGACGACAGCCAGGATTTAGGATCACCTTCTAGGAATTCCATTGTCAAATATCTAAGGCATCTGGGTATTTTTCTCAGTAGATCAGACAGGCTTCAGCTGTATAACTAGGACTTTTTCTCCCCACCCCCATGTATCCCACCTGTGAAATTACATGAAAAATTTCTCTTTACTTAAAAACACATTTTGATATCAAGTATAGTTTGATATCAAGTTTAGCAGGTCAGCAATTTGATGACTCTCTATACTTACAGAATATATTTACTATGTCCTCTTATCGACTCAGACTGAAAGCATGTGTCTAAGCCCCCATTCATAAGTAGTAAGTGTGATGACCATGAAGGACGTGGGATAAGCTTTAATTCTAGGGGAAGTCATCCACATGTGGGTCATTTCAATATCACAGCACGGATTCATCTCTCACCTTATCTTCAGGACATCTGAAGATCATGATTTTTGTAAAAGGAAAAATTGCACAATTATTCTACTGTGTCAGTATGCATTGTCTTTCGACTGTTCTCAACACAGAATTGCTGTTGGTGTCTTCATTCTCTAATTCCATATTTTGTAGCAGGTTTATCGGTGTTAGCCACAAATACTTTGTTTTTAGATGGGTTCTTCATTTAGGCTTTTAAAAAGGAAATTGTCCACCTCAGTCTTTCCTAAGCCATTTGTCTCTGATTTATTACTGATCTTGATTCTGTGGGCGTTTTTTCTTTGCTAGTTCAAAAGCAACAGAACTCAAGACACATTTAGAGATTCTTACCAATATTTAGTAGGTCTTTACTTGATGACTTTCTTAATACCACTCCTGGCACTGCAGCATCATCATCAAATAAGCGCCAAAAGTTGAGTGGAGGGCAAGATGTGAACAGACTGGTTAAGTGCTCATAATAAATCACGTGTCAGCCCTTTAAACCAGAGTGCTTTTTCCTAAGTAAACAGTACAATTTCAACTGTCTTCCTTCAAGTTGAATATTAAGCTGCCTCATCTGTTCCGTGTTACTTTGCTGATCTCTACACCGGCTTTGGCACTCGGGAGGGGGTACAGAACTTGTTAGTGGAAAATCATATTAAGCCCCAAATTCATAAGCTATAAAATAAAAGACAGTTGTCTCTTGTGGAATTTTTGGCTGCCTGAAATTCTGGACTCTCTTGTTGGCAGCCTTAAAAATCCTGGTGTAAATCAGTACCAAATGGATGTCAAAATTCTGCATCCCAGTAGTAATCATTGGATCAGCTTCCAAAACGGATTCCTGGGCAAATATAGGGGGAAATGCTGTATCTTTAGGGAATTGCTCATTTCACTGTTTTTAAAAATATTGAAATGTGTTATCCACTACTGGCAGCTCTCATGTTTGCCTGTCGAGCCCAAGTTAGATATCCAGCTGGGGCAGGATTTGTTTTTCCACACCTTTATCCTTGACTTTCTCCATACATCTCCATAGAAGTTACAGGGGTGAAAATTAACTATTAGCTCATAGCCTGCAGCACTGTTGCTTTTTTTTAATTTTGACATTGCCCATGTACCTTAATTCTAAGCTAGTTTTGACTAAGGATCCAAGATGACTAGTTGTTTCAAAGGAATTAGATGCAGAAGGGAACATGGCCAGGGGAGATTTCCAGATAGGCTTATCGAAGGTATCTTCACAGTATGTTTTACTTGATCCTAGATGCTTTGAGCAGGTTGTTTGTGCAGAGAGGGATGGAATGGAAAATCCTTCTGCCAGAGGAATTTTGGGATGGCTGGAGTTGGAGAAGCTTTGCTTAGGACCTAAACCAGGTGTCCCAGCGTTGGTTTCTGCTCATGTGAGACATGGAGGGAGGGAAGAAGAATGGGGGAATAAAGCATTGGGAAATTGTGAACAAAGTAGAAGCTTCAGTCTGAAAGGAACTAGAAGACATAAGCAGATAGATGCAGAAAACAAGGGTATGAACTCATGAAAAGTGTTGATGGGTAAAGGGTTTATTGAGTCCTTTTTTTTCTTCAAGAGGCCAACTTTTGAGGAATCTCTTTCCCTTCCCCTCCTTATGATTTATCAATAAACCAATGCTAAATTAAAATGAATCAAAATGCATTTTATATGAAATCTTTCATAGATTTTCTTTTTGCAACCCTCTTTGACTCACAAGTACACTGTGCGTGGATTCTAGAAAGAAATGGTAGGGTGATCATGATTAGGTTGCTTCCCCCTGAGTGAGTTTGCCCTTGGAATGCCACAGAACTGAGTAGTAGGCTTTATACACACAGCCAAGGTAAAGGGATTGCTTGATTTACATCATCAAATACACATTTGCACGATTTTCAAACAGTGTTATACATAGGACAGAGCCAACTGTCACTCAAATATTCAATTTTTTGAAATCTAGCAATATGAATTATTGTGATTCCGTCGCAGTGAAAGAAAAGGGCCAATGAGGAAACAGACTAATGGCAACCTGGAAAGATCCATGATGGGATTGCTGGAATAGCAAACTATACATTTCTCCTATAAACTTAGCACTTGGCGGTTTGATGTCAGTTAGCACATCCTACTGTCTCTACACAGCCTTGCTCACTCAACTCGACACGAAGCTAAACTAAAACTGTGATGTGTGTAATGAAAAAGGGAGAAGTCATGCCAAATAGAGAGCAGACACATGACTGCATCTCTTGAACGAGAAAGTATTATTTGGTTTAGAAAACTAAATACGTGTGTCTCATTGTTAGATAGTCAACCCTCGGGGTAAAGGCCTGGGCCCCACTTGTTTTTCAAAGTACAGCTGGTTTTAGAATGAGGTTTTAGAATGTGTGAATGGGCGTGCATCCTAAAACACAGTAGGTGAGAATTCTCTCTGAGCTCCGTGCTTTCGGCCAATCTCAGGGCGGAGAGAAGTATGTACAGAGATGCCCAATTATAACATCTTAGAAAAGCCCAAACCTATAATATCCTTCCTCTGTCTTCCTCACAGTGCACTTTCTGAGTTCTAGGTATATTTAGAAACAAGTTGTAAACAACATTTTAAAGCATATTTCTTGTGACAGCACACTGACATAGCCAAGTATGTTGGCTTAATTTATTCTTGATCCTGTAATAAACCATCGCTATGCATGGCAAGTGGAGAGGAATTTTATCAGCACGAGAGAACATGGTTTGGCAGAAATGCTTAGTTAGATGTGCACATCAGCATTTACTCAAATCTAAGGGGAAAAAAACTTCAGAGACTTTCTGAGAGATGGTCTGTTTATAAATTTATGTTGTAGATAATATTTTGAACAGACACAGACTAGTTAGTCATCTTTTTAAAAGATCACAGTATGGGGGTAGAAAGGCGTCTCAGAGTCCTCTTGCCGAGGACCTGAGTCCTGTCCTCTTCATACTCATCTTGGCTCATAACTATTTGTACCTCAAGTTCTGGGGGTCTGCTGCCATTTTCTGTGCTCTGTGGACACTGAATGCTCATAGAATTCAAACACACATGCAGGTAAAACATAAATACATCTTTTAAAGTAAATCAGTTGTACTTTGAAGAGTCAGTGCAGGCAGTGATATATGAAACCATTTCCCCTCATGGTAGACATAAAAAAAAAAAAAAAACAATCTAGCAGGAGGAGTGAATTTAAGTTAAAGTGAAATTGTAGAACTAAAGGTAAAACAAAGGCAAGAAGTTGGTTTTTAATTCAGAAAAGAGAGTAGAGCAGGGGGTGTGGCATCAAGACAAAAGCTGTGAGGGATGATAGTTGAGAAGTGCTTTGTGGGTTTAGTTGGGACTTACAGTATACAAGGCAGGAGTTGGAGATACAGGCTCTAGTACTGCAGAGAACATGACCGGCTCACAAAATGTTATTTTGTTAAGGAAGATGGCAAAGGCACATTCACTATATAAAGAAAAACAAAGAGATCGACTAGGTCAAGGGACAGCACACAATGCTTTTCAGATTGGCCACTGAGGAGAGACTCAGAGAGGACACCATCTGAGAGGACGGGAATGAGCCATACAAGGGCACATCCATCTGTCAGCCAGGGTGGAGGTTGGGGGGAGCAGGAGCTGAAGCAGGAGAAACCTGAAGTGTCAGAGAAACTAGTCATGTTCTAGAATAAGAGAGAGAAGTATAGAAAATAAGTTTTTAGAGGTTTCTAATTGTGTAGGGTTTGCTAAGAAAGTTCAGATTTTTGTTTCTCATATGGCAGAAAATCACTAGTGGATTCTGCATAGACACACTACATCATTTGGCTTATACTTTTAAATGGGTAACTTGCTGACTTCCCAAGGCAAGGGCCAAGGGGAGGTAAGTTCAGTCACGGGACCATCCCTAGCAGAGATCTCAGTGAGCGACAGTTATAATAATGCAGGTCATAAGGTCTTGAGAGTAGCTCGGTTGCAGAAGTGTAGAAATGTAGGCATGACCGTGTGAGTAAAGAAAACAGTCAGGAATGCAGAGACACTTCAGGGTCATCAAACTATGAATGGTCTTAAAGCGTCAACATTAGATGATTAGATGAGACCTTTAAGAAACAAACATGAAGAGAAGAAAACACCTGGGACTAACCTCAGCATCAATGACCAAGAAGTCACAGAGTGAAGAGGGCTCGGCAACCAGTTCTCTCAAAACAGCACCTGGTAAGAGGAAAAGGTTGACAGTGAGGGGGAACCTTCAGTGCAATGTTGATTTTAAATCTTCCCATTACAAGAAGCCAGATCATCTGGAATATTGAAAATGTGGACTTGTGGGTAGCACCTTCCACTAAGTGGAAAAGGTGTTCTCACAAACTGCAGGACACGGAGGAATAGGCAAGGCCACACCTCTGCAGCTGGACAAGCAAAGGGGAATTGCCCAACCTGTTTGAACAGAAAGCTATGGATCTGCAGAAAATGCACCCAGAGCTCTGAGTGGAGCCCTTCCAAGTGTGACCAAGTAGGAAGGTTGAGATACGATGGGACTGTGTTGATCTGCCCACACACCTGTTTCTTTTAGGTGAGCCTCTCTATGAAAGAACTCCTCCAATTGAATCTCTCTATGGAAGAACACAGCCCCAGTGGAAATGTGTAGAGGAGACAGAATTCAAGTAGGTATAAAGAGCAAAAGTGAGAAGTCCCAGGTATGAGAAAACCTGAGGAGGTTCTGCTTATAAACCTTAGCAGATGCTGAAGAGGCTCTCTGACTCCATGCTCTGGAATTGTGCTTACTGGTGGATACTTATCACTATGTATTGAGTCCTCAAATATAAGAAGACTTACCCAAACAAGCGTGAACAACAACAACAACAAAAAAAACCCCCCAAAACCAAACCAAACCAAAACAACAACAAAAACAAAACAAAAGAAACAAAACAACAACAACAAAAAAAAAAACCCCAAAACTTCCATGGCAGGAAGTAACCTAAAACTCTGGAGCAATAAATAACAGGTTGTGAAGCTAAAAGCTAAGTCTGATAAAAGTTCTAATTTAATATTTCAAATATAAATATAAAGAAGATTAAAAATCACAAAGTTGATAAAAGTTGCATGTTAATTAAAAATGTATAGAGATGGGATAGCTACTTGATGGAAGGATATTAGAAAAAATAAAACCAAATGAAAACTAAAATACAAAAATTTAGAAGACTAAAATAGCAAAAGTCACTAAAATCAGAGAGCGTGAGATAAGAAGCAAATGAAAAGAAAAGAAAAGAAACAAAATCCATCAGATGTAGCTGACATCATGATCAAAGAAGCTTGGGAACCATAGAGGGAAAATGGCAGAGCACACATAGTTAGAGGGCTGAAGGAAAATGGCGGAGCACGTATAGTTAGAGGGCTGAAGGAAAATGGCGGAGCACGTATAGTTAGAGGGCTGAAAATGGTGGAGCACACATACAAATGGAATTCGTGAAGAGAAAATAAATGGAACAGAACAAGTACAGGATCATAATTGAATAAAATTTTCCATACAAAACCCAAACTACGAATCTCATATTGGAAGGGTATTCCATATAAAAATCAGCCAAACCCTTAAGTTAATAACTAGCTATATTCTAAAAATCTGAACTTGGAAGGAGAAATAAAGAGCAGCAGATAAAGCTGCCGAGTCACGAGCCAGATCAAGAATGTCTGCTTCATTGCATTTCAGCATCCGCGGTTCCGGGCACATGACTGTAGGATGCTTAAGATAGTGAAAGATAATATAAGCCAAGTATTTATATTCTGCCTCTGTCTCTGCCTCTGTCTGTCTCTGTCTCTGTTTCTGTCTCTCTATCTCTTTCACACACATACACATTGGGGATGTAAAATTGTTGTGGCCAATCTTAAAGAATAAAGCATGAAGTTATTGAAGGACCAAAGTTGATTTCATCATAAAACCCTGATGGGGGTTGGTCTTGTTTGGCGTTACGTGTGGGACAATGAAACAAACACAACAGAATATATGCAGCATGTAAAGAAAGCAGGCTTTAAAACCATGCCATAGAAAAGAGAAGACTGTGAGGAGGCCCGATTTAACAGAAGCTTCAGATACTGATTAACACATATGCAAACCCAGCATTCTCCAAAGGTTATTTGGCAAAGATATTGTTTTCATTTCCAGTCTTTTAAAGCAGACAGCTTACAACGTAGCTGATTTTAAAACCATACATAATTTAAGTACCAACAGTGGAATTTGACCCAGTAGAGTGATAAAGTCACCCACACAAAACTGACCACACAAGGTAATGGCAGACAGCAAGGCTGGAATCCTCATCCTGCAAAGGAGGAAAGGGGGAACTGCGAAGTGGGGTTTGTGGGTTACTTCGGCTTCTACGTGCTACTTAATTCACAAAGTACAAGGCCTTTACAGATAACTCCTCACCCTTTAGTTTTCTACTGTGTAATAGGATTGATTATAAGGCCACAATATTCCTTTGGGAAAACATTTTAAGAATTTTAATGTCACTTAGTCATTCCTTTGAAGTGTAAAGTGTCTTAACTGGATTACGATTACAGATCATTTTTAAATACACCATTGCTACTACATTAAAATTATTTATACTATTTATATATGATATTCAAAGAAATTTACTAATAAATGCTACAATAGGCATCAGTCTGACATGCTTATTAATTGATCCCATAGGATCAATTATAAGTAATATAACGAATTATAGATACTTAAAAGCCACGATAAGAATCTATTCTGTCTTACTAAATCAGGAACACCACATTTTCAGAACAAACAAACACACACAATGCAGACACCCAAGGATCATGCTGGCTCTTCAATTAGCTGTCGCTGCTCAAACGAGAATCCTCACTATGTAAACACAAGTCAGACCCAAATCTTCATCAAAAGGTTCGAATGGAAGTTGTCCGATGCCATCCAATGTAGGTCCCCAAGCCAATGGCCAGCATTTGGAACAATAACAGATGTGAGGAAAATGTTCAGAAAGTCTGCTGAGAAAATGCCCCCTTTCTTCATAAAGCTTGTGTTTCTCGTGCAGAGAGTAGCTGTGCACTTCGGGTGTCTAAAAAGCAGCTCCTTCGGGGGAATATTTTCTGGCCGACATGACCAATCATATATCCAACCTGAGTTTTTCTTCAAGATACTTTCAGCTTATCTTCTTCTCCCAATATAGTCTTCCTCAGATAGTGCTGTTTTTCTCACCAAAGCTGTGAGTATCTATTTCAGCTCTGTTGGTATCTTGTGGTGTCTGGGAGCGAGGTGGGCTGTCACAGTGAGAGCTCTTAGAGCTACTGTGTCCAGATTCATGCTGCCACCCAACAGTATTCTTCCATGTCACCTTTATAGATTATAGATTATAGATTCCCATTGCTGAGGCACAGTTCTGCCCAGGAGCCCTGCACATTCTCTTCCCTGCTCTGTGCTCTGCTACGTGGTAGCTCAGCAAAGGAGCCAGAGCCAAACTGCGACAGGCCTGAGAGGCGGTCACCGAGAGGTAGCAGGACAGCCTGTACACTCAGCTCTGAGGCCAGGTGACATGGGACTCCTGGTTTTTTTTTTTTTTGGGGGGGGGGAGATTTGTTTGTTTTCTTTTTTGCTTGTTTGTTTCAAACTTCAACCCATTCTTTCTAATTTAAAAATAACAATTTTTGCTCCTAGACAATATCTATGAGGCAATTATCACATTCAATTCTCATATCCTCTCTCTTTCTGCCTCCATTTTTATGGTTGTCACTTACTTATCAGGATAGATTTTAAGTATATGTTAGTCTATAACATTTACATCCATCCTCAGCTCCACAATTTAACATCTTTAATGTCCTAATGGTGAATCTATGCTATGTCCATTAGACACTAAATTAAATCAATCATAAGACTGAGAAGCTAGAGAGAACACCTGTCAATTTTGAGAAGATAATAATTAGTCTTAAAGGCACAGAAACAAAACAAAACAGAACACCCAGCAAAATATTTCCACAGAGAGAGAAAAACACAAGGTAGGAAAGGTTATACAGTGGAGGTTTGAATACATTAAGCTTGCAGCTCAATACACACACACACACACACACACACACACACACACACACACACACACACACACACACACACATATATATATATATACATATATATGGCATATGTATAGATTCATCCATCTATTTTGCTGCATATCTTTTAGATTTCCCTAGGTAAAATTCAAGTAAATGGCCTAGACTGATCAGAAACTCAAGCCTAAACTGTCTTTCCACTCAGATCCTCTTAGTTCTGTCTCCCGAGAGCTGGAATTAAAGGCATGCACCACCACACCCAACCAAGATGTCATATTTAAGTTCAATAATATCACTTGTATCTTACCACGTGTCAGGAAAGTTCATTCATAACACGGATTATTTTAAATGTTATGTAGACTTCATTCAAAAATTACTAGGGATATTGAGAGAGATCA
This sequence comes from Micromys minutus, assembly GCF_963924665.1. Taxonomy (NCBI): domain Eukaryota; kingdom Metazoa; phylum Chordata; class Mammalia; order Rodentia; family Muridae; genus Micromys; species Micromys minutus. Next base: position 20,459,830 of record NC_137973.1, read on the forward strand.
CCAAACCAAAGCTAAAGGAAAAGCATAATAAAAATAGATACATAGAGAATCTGTGTGTTGCCATTTTAAAATAGACTTTTAAAGTTACTTGCTACAATGGAGAGCTTCTGAAAAAAACCGAAATGCATTTTCTTTTTTCTTTCTTTCTTTTTTTTCTTTTCTTTTTTTTTTTTTTTACAGATCAAAAGGAAAATTTAAAGATAAAGCACACTGCTATCTTATACCTGAAACATATTGAGAGACACATTACTGTGTAGCGTGAGGAAGCTGGGAATCTCATAGGATGCTTGTGGAATGTAAGGTGGAAAGTTACTTAGAGTTAACCTAGGTAACTTTAATTCAGAAATTCTACAGTAGACATATATTCAAGAGTAATACAAGTTAGCTTCAAGAAAGCTTAACTCTGAATATTCAGAGAGAGGCATTTCATAATAATCAAGAGTAGAAAAATTATCAGTTAACTGATAGTTGAACCAAATGCAATATATACGTAAAATTACTATTACTAAGGAGAAAAGAGTTCAGTACTTATACATTGTAAAACAAACAACCCTCACAACCTCACAACCTCGTGCTAACTGAAAGAATTCGCTGACATTGTGTGACTCTGTACATGTGTAGTACCCATAATGAGCAAAGACACAGAGACCAACAGCACCTTAGAGGGACCTGGGCTGGAAGAGTTGAGGGATTTGGAAAGTAAGTGGTAATCAGTATATCATTTTTGTCTGATGGTGAAAACTTCCGAATATATCTTGACGTTATGGTTATGCAACTCTGTGAATATAACAAAACCATTAAATTGCATTGTTGCAGTGGATGGATGATGTGGTATGTTGTTTCCATCTCAATAAACCCGTTGAAATAAATTATGAGAAATTAACAGCTCTACAAATCTCTTTTAATTGAATTAATTATACAGTTAATTAAAATGTTAATCAGGAGATATGTCAAAAGGAAATCTATGCACGCAAACACGGCCATTGCTTGAAACTTCTGAGAAGAGTGATTATCTGGAAAGGTATAAAGCTCCTGTGTATGAGGTATTCAAATGCTGAAAAGAAGAATAAAGAGGCCAGAGGCAATGCATGAAAAGGTGATAGCCAGGAACCTTTACTGGCTGACATGGAAGCGTCGCATCAGGGCTATATATTAGACTACAGCTCAGGCATGGTGCCTAAAAATCTATAGCAATATGAGAAAATTGTCAAAGACATTCAAATAGAAAAGGGACATCCCCAGTGTGCTAATGGCACATGAAATTCAACACCCGGTGAAAGCAGAACATCCTGTCATTCAGGAGAAGGTTCTTCCACAGTGGAGATGTGGAACTGAACAGGTATATGTAAAAAGGTTAAACTAATTTATTTTTCATACTGTTCTCCAGGATAAGCTATACAAATGAATACAACAACAACAACAGTACAAGAAAACCCAAGTGTACTTTTTGACAGCTTCCCTACACTGCCCAAACTCATCAAACTCACAACTCTCTTCCGTGGGTCATCATACTCAGGCTTAGATTTCTTTTTCAGACTGCCACATGAAAGGAAACGTGATAACTTGGTCCTCTTAAATAAATAATAGCTACATTTAATTGAGTGATCCTTATATGCCAAATATTGTTACAAGTTTTGCATGCAGCATGTTTTATTTAAGTTTCAAAGTAGCCCTAAGAGAAGAAACTAGCATAGTTTAAATTTTTCAGTGAGAAAACCATAGCATAGAGACACAATAGTCAGGACATAAAATCTCAGTCAACCATAAAACTCGTCTAACCTCTTCATAGTATTGACTTACAACTGAGAATTTCTGACCTAAACTACAGTCTTTAATGGCAGATTTATATAGCTCCATTACAATAGTCCTCTGGGGACTGGGGAGATGCTTCAGTGTATGAGAATCCTTGCTGAATAAGCACAAAGATCTTACTTGGATCCCTGATACCCATATAAAAAGACAAGCATGGTGGCATACCCCTGTAACCGCACTGATAGGCAGGTAGATTCCTGGGGCTTGCTGATTAGTCAACTTAGGAAAAAGATTAGCATGCTACAGGGTTAATGAGAGACCATATTTCATGAAGAAAGACAGAGAGTTTTGGAACAGGGTATTAATATTTTCTCCTTGTCTTTATATGAACACACACACACACACACACACACACACACACACACATATATATATATATATATACACTGTAGCACACCACACACATGTGCAAACACACACACACACAAACAAACACGTACATGGCATGAGCACACATGGACACATGCACACATGAATAAACACATTTTCTAATATATACATATCTTATTCATCAAATGGAAAATAGACCATCTGGCAATGGATATACTTCTCCTTGCTTCAGAATCTGTTTTAATTGTTAACTCAAGGATTATTCTAACATATAAATATAATGTCTCTGATTTTTAACTTGTTTTGTACACAAAGAACACTATCTTGAAAATGCAGAACTGCTGATATCATGGACAAGATTTCTCTGAGGTCACCTAGTGCATCTTTTCAAAGTCAGTGGCAGATGAACATCAGCAAAGTAATATACTTCATGCAAAAATAAAAACATGAAAAATGAAAAAACAGTGACTTCCATATAAATTACAGTAAGTAATGCTGGCTTTCTCTTTCTTCGGTGCTGAAGAAGGAACCCAAGACCCAGCTTTTGATAGGCAGGTGCTGTCATTGAACTACATACTTGGCTCTCACACAGACACCTTATCCTACAATGGCCAATCTCATCATGAAGTACATACTCCAGAGAAATAATCCCAAGCTATCAACCCAGAAATGGATTTATTCCATTTCTAGGCATTTACTCCAGAGAAATCTCCTGTATACATATAGTTTATTTGTTTGATGATACTTATTGCATTATGGTACCAAAACTAAAACCTGGATTTCATATTCTTTAAAAAGAATATGGCTTAAATATTGTATGATGTATTCATTAAGTCTATAACTAAAATGAATGAGCCATAACATATTATATTAACATAAATATCTTTAAAATATTATACACTAACATATATCACACAACTATCATAAGTATAAGGTTTAAATCATGGAAAATCATGATATATACATTTTCATAATTAGACCTACATGTAATATTTATCTATCCAGTTAATGCCTGAAAAAATAGACAAATTCCAAGAGTTCTGACATTTGGGATGAGAGGAATGTCGGATCTTCAAATGTGATTTTGATGTGTCACACTTTGACAAATGAGCTAAAAATCTGAGACTTCAAAAAGGCAGATGATGGTGGCATTTTAAAATTAAAACTATATAGTTACAGGTGACACAAAAAAGGATTTTCTTTGAAACGCTTAGCTGCCTCCAAGTTCACATGCATACTTCCAACTAGGAGAGAGGATTTTTCTTCTGAAAGAGTCATTTTCTTATACAGAGTATGGTGAAGAACATCAGAGATGAACGTGGTGTCATTCAAGAGCTGTCAAGAGCACTCCTTTCCCTTTTTATAAAGAACAGCGGGAAAGCAACGGCAGTGGTCTCAAGGTTCTGCATGACTAGTGAACCACAGAACCTGAGGGCTGCTGGCTTCTTTAAACACCCATTTTCATTTGAGCAAAAAGCCCCTTGTTTCTGTGATGGATGTGATGTGGCATTTTCTGATTGGCAAGTGACCCAAAGAAAGCCCACAGGGACTGATCATGTCAGTCACATTCCAACATTATAATTAAGGGTAGTCATGCCTGTGGCCTTAATTGCTGCCTTGGAAGCCATGTCCTTGATTTCTCTGCCCATCTACATTTTTACTAGCCTACATAAAAATCAAGAAGAGGGGATGTGTCATCAGGGCAACAGCAGTGTGTGGGCTTTGTGTGATATGAGAAGTGACAGAATGTTCGTTCACTTATTTGGTTGCCATGAGTCTCCCAGGAAAATGTGGAGCCAATTGTGTTTGTGGGTAACAGTAACTTAGAATTTGTCCTGCTGGCTAAAGGATGCTACTCCTGGAGTCATCAAAATAAAAATGTAAGTACCTGGCTCTTTGACATATCTTTCCACCTGCAGATGGCCATTCCAGCACAATTGGGGCCGACTTTATCTCTGGAGTAATGGGATACGTAAAAGTGTGGATGACACAGCTCTGTCTGCTGGGAGCTATGTTCCCAGGAGTTGTGAAAGGCAAACGCCGAACTAGTGTTGTGTTAGGGTTGCTTTCTGTCCCTTCCTTAAAGCTGGAAAGATTATTTGACAACATAGGTTCATTGGAGCATAAGGCTTCCTTTATGGAGAGGTGACTGAACAGGAAAGTGATGATCCTCCTTATGACTAGCAAGCCCAATTTTCTCAAGTACCAGCCAGCAATCAGTGTTTGGCAAGCAGTGGGTTCCCAGTGTACCCATGAAACTTCCAAAAGTGTAATCATGTCCTGATGACTACGTTGCGATGCCCAAGGAAGAGCTCATCATACAGATCATTTCCACAGTTCGGCATGCCAGCTTGCTTGCAGAGATAGCTCTTTCTACCCACTAACAAGACCTTGGAGTATATTTCTTCTCCAGTGACCAATAAATTCCATTTATATCCTGAAATGCGCCTATGAACATACCAAATGCTCCAACCTGCAACTATGAACAGAACAATAATGGCAGCCCTATTGGTGACCCTCCTGGCTGACAGCGATTTGTAGAACAGGTGTGGCTTTGTAAGAGGCAGAGAGCAGTTGGTTCTCATGATTTCTGCTTCATTTCAAGAGGATTTCATTTTTTATTTTGTTTTTACGCATGAAACAAGACCACAGACATTCATTTTAAATAGATATTTTCCCTCAGTAACTATACATGCAGACTGGCAGGGTCAAGATTAGCATTATGTCCTAAATATTTCACCTTTAAGTTGGCACCCTATCTGTGCTGACTCCTGCTTCCCCAGACAGATCGGATCCAAAGTTGCAATGGCTGGTTGAGAATAGCTTGTATTCTCATCACTGAGGAGGTCATAACCCAATTGCCACAAGTTCATGGCCAGTCTTTTCTACACAGTGTTTTCCTGTTCAGCCAGGGATCCATGGACCCTGTCCATGAAATTCAACCTAAAAGAAAGATGGTTCAGTGTGAAGGACTGACCATTAAAGCTGTTGTGTTAGATGAGACATCTTGGGTCTGTGGACAATTCTGAGTCCTATGCCCTTATCCTGGGATCTGTGGAAATGTCAGAGTACCCCACTCTTCAGTTCTGTCAAACATTCATAGTGTCTTTTTGTACGTTTTTCATTTTGTTAGTTTGTGTTGGCATTTAGATGAAATAATCTAAGAAATTAAAGATAATGAAGCCCTTAAAACTTCGATTATGGGAAGTGGGAGTGGCTCAGTGTTTAAGAGCATGGTTGCTCTTGCAGAGGACCTAGCTTTAATTCACAGCACCCATATAGTGGGTTAAAATCTACTATAACTCCAGTTCCAAGGGATCCAACTTCTGGCCTCATCAGGCACCACACAATTGCACACAAATGTAGAAAAAACACTCACATGCACAAAATATAAATAAATAAGCAAACAAACAAACAAACAAATAAATAAATAATGAATACTCTCCTAATCATCTTTCCTGAGACAAGAGAGGATATCCAGTGGTATAGACCACAGAATTTTTGTTGGTTTCTTTAACCAAATACACAGGAGATCCAAATACACCCCTGGCACAAAGTTTAATGAAAAACATAACACAAATTCCTACAGATTCACATTTTGGGATTCTTAATAATCAAGTGCCTAGCATCATTTGTTTGTTTGTTTGTTTGTTTGTTTTGTTGTTGTTTTTTCTTTCTCCAGTTTAGAGACACAAAGGCTACTCGGTCCACCAGAATGATAGACAAGGTAGGTGTCTATACGGTGATGTTTGCATGTCATCCTGGTTGGATTAAGGAATTCTCAGATGACTCATAGAGAGTTATTTTTTTCTTGTTGCTTCAGTGGACACAGATCCAAAATCTGAAAGGGACATCTAGATAATTTGTGCTTTGTTTCAAGTACTTATGCCTTCTGAAATGTTGTGGATTGAATGGAGCAGATCTGCCCTCAATGTGCTAAGACACCATTCACTAAGCATAGACTCAGATTGGAACAGAAAGGTTACTGGTCCAGCAGATATCCTTTTCTAGTCCTGGTATCATAGAGCTCCAGGCTCTATAGGATCCACAATAGTAGTAGGTATTTTCCTTAGATTTTTGAGCCTCTAGCTTCATGTTAAGAGCATTGGTACCAGTTCATCTACTTCTGAACCTATAGAACCATACCACAAGCTTTTCTGTTCTTTTATGTTCACCCTGCCTACCTTGGTGCTGTTTGTTCTCCACATTTAGGTGATCTATTTCTTTCACCACATCTTTTTGATGTATCTCTTCCAATATCCCATTAGTCTCTCTTAGGAACCCTAAATCCCCCTTTTATGAGATCTCAGTTCATATTCAGAAGTCTTCAAAACATCCTCTGCTGTAAAATATTTTTCTCACTCTTAAATTCTAGGTGCTACCTAATTCTTCATCAAACTGGGTTGCTCTTCTTTTAGCAGAATCAAGAATCTTTTATACAAAATGTGCATCACCTTACAAGAAGATCTGTATCCCTGCAAAAAAGCTTACTGGTCTACCAGCTTACCAACTAAGATTTATTTTTCCCGTGTATAATTTTCTGTTGCTTATAAGGAGAAATATGCAAGCTTTAATTACTTATAGCTCCACAACTTTGAAGATGGGCCCATGCTTTTGGTTTTTATCAGTGAAATGGATTTCTACTTCATGGCTGCATTCAAAGACAAGTTATTAACTTGTTTGTTGTGCTGGCTAGTTTTATGTCAAATTAACACAAACTATAGTCATCTGGGAGGAGGTAATCTTAATTGAGAAAATGCCTCCATAAGACTGGGCTGTATAAAAGCCTGTGGAACATTTTCTTAATGAATTATGGGTAGGGTCCAGCATATTGCTGGTGATGTCATTTAGGGGCATGTGGTCCTGGGGTCTATAAGAAAGCAGGTTGAGACAGTCATTGGGAGCAAGCCAGTAAACAACACTCCTGCTTCTCTGCAAATGCTTCTGCATCTAGTTACCTACTCTATTTGAGTTTCTGTTCCAACTTCCTTTAATAATGAATAATGATGTGGAAGTCAAAATGAAATTGACTTTCCCCCAAAGTTGGTTTCAGTCATGGTGTTTCATCATAGCAAGAGTAACTCCAATTAAGACAGTTGTAGATATAGAAGGTGAACATTCTGGACTATTATTCTCCAGCAGAACTTCCTAAGACATTAAAATATTTTATATCAGAGGCTAAAGATGTGTCTCAGTTGGAAAATGCTTGCTATACAAACATAAGGATATCAGTTTGAATCCCAATCACTGAATCAAAGATGAGCACTGTGACACATGTACCCACGAGCTTGGGATTGGGATAGATGGGGCAGGAAAATCCCTGGAACTAACTAGCTAGCCCATCTAGCTGAACTAATGATTCAGCAAAAGATTCTTTCTCACAAAATGAGGTGGAAAGCAATTAAAAAAGACATCTGATGTCACCTCCACCCTCTACACAGAGACCCATGGATGTGTATTAACAACATACAAACACACAAAAGGCAAATATTTTATACCCACAATAGCCACATATCTGTGGATTAAGTGCTGGAAACATAGCTAGTATAATGGAGAAGTGACTTTTAAAATTGTATTATATTAGTAATATTGACAAATTATTTTCCCTGAAAATAAACAATCATTAAATGTGAATTAACAATTTATATTAATAGATACCATTTTTATTACGAGATGACAAGTTAACTCCATTTCATTTAAAAGCTTCCATTTTTTTATAGAATAGATTGCTATTTTACAATTTAAAAATAATTACTAGGGATGATGATACCAATATACAGATTTGTTTTTGCAGATGAAAGGCAGCATAACAAAATAACACAACACTTGATTCAGACTTACTTGGGAGCCATAATTTGGTCTCATTTATGACCTGACTAGAATCCCAAGTTTCTTTGCAATAATATTGTGCCATTAATAAGGCCTGTCTTGTGAGTTACACATCCATATGCAATACTTAGAGTAGAGCATTTCACAGTATAAGGGCTCCACAATGTTAACTCTTGCCCTCTTTAAAAAGACATCTTAAATTCAGAACTATCAGCAGCTAAAATTCTGTACTAATACGGCAAACTACACAACCAATTTCTTTCTTTCTGAGGTCCAAATCACTACAAAAGCAAGTCATTTTGTGGGAGTTGAAGGAAGTTTAATGTTTATTAATGTCAAGTGCATTTCTACTGCAAGGGTATCTGTGGTGATTGTTAATTATACGCAAGAGCTTGTCAGTGGAATTGACCCACATCTAGTTGAAAACAAGTGCTCCCCTGCAAAACGTTTACCCAGGAACCACAACACATTGCTCTTTTTTCTTTTAAGCTGAGAATGCTATTCCTTGGTCTTAGTCAGCACAAGCTGGAATACACAGAAGCAGAACAGAAATGTTTATGGCTTTGGGTTCTTTAAGAGCTATTGCAGAAAATACTCATTTATTTGGAATAAATTTCATCCACTTACAATGAGTACATTTTAACAAAATATAATGTTGTAAATATATGAATATGACATAATGAAGTCCATTATGTATGATTACAAATTTTTAAAGCTGATTTTGCCATAATTTGAACTTTATCAGTACTTTGCTATAATGTTCAAAATTGTCTCAAATAGCCATTCTTGATTTTGTCCCATATATCATGCAGTAATAGAATTGGGAAATATAATTTTGAAATGGTTTTATTTTCTTCTGGCTTTGTTTTCTTAGTTTTTCCATTGCAAAAACATTGCCATCAAGAATTTCTGTTTTCCTCAGAGAAAAAACAGAGTGCCTTGGAAGTTTACATAGGCAGATATCACAAGAAGCAACTAGAAATTCAAGGACAGAAACTGGAGTGGTAGCATCATATTTTTTAATTATGAGGTATTGTTTGCCCTAATATATATCTCTTGGACAAAACTAGCTCTATTTTGTTGACCTTAAGATGAAATTAGCTATTGTGCACCAAGCTTCAACCATGTTGCTCCTCTGCCTGCTCATTTCCCTTCTCCACTTCATTCCAACCCCAATCTCCACCCCTGAGGAAGCACTGGTAGCAACGAACATTGCCCACTTCAGGCCCTGTCCCCTTATGGTCATTTCACTGCTTTTTTCTCACTTTCTCTACCTGCCTGCTGGCTCCTTAAACTACAGCATGGGATTTCTACTACTCTTCCCAAGGCTGGCATACTACGATTTACTATTTCCAAAAGAACTCTTGGTTATATTTTCTATATCAGATAATATGGAATTCTTTGTATTTGTCCTTGACATGCATGTTTTATTCTTGTAATTGAATCTATATATGATGGAGTTTAGCCTCTCTAACGTCCCTTTTCTTCTGGATCATTTCTTCCAAATCCACAACTCTGTCTTAGAAAGTAGAGCAAAGTACCCAAAAGCAGTGTTTAAAATGATGGCATGTGCATAGGATGGGTAGGATGGGAACACTGTTATACTAGTAGTTAATTACTTTTACAGTTCTGTTACTGTAAAACTTCTCTGCATTGTTTAATTTTTTACATATATGTGTAATATGGGAAGAACTCAAATTGAAAGATGCCTTTAAAAACCTCAAAATGTGGGCCTCCAGATGATTTGGAAATGCTCGAACTTCTTGGCTCAGCCTTGAACAAGTACAGTGACCATGCAAGTCCCAGACCCTGACACACTCTAGCCTAGTCTGGCAACACCCATGTCCTGTAGCTTGTACTAAGTTCCTGCAGCTGGGTCTCTGTCTGTCTTTTGGTGAGCTTTACCCCATCTTATACTCAGGTTCCTAAGACTCAGTGTCCAGGTATGCTCCTAAATACTTTGCTGACTGTCTTTGAGATCTGTCTCTCCACCATAGTCTTAGAGCTTTCTGAGAACTGAAACCACTTTCTATTAGCTTAAATAGGATGCCATTGTCTTACTGTGGCAGCTCTCTCAAGGAGCTCCTGGTCCAAAGCTATGTCACATCTTTGCCTCTGTGGCAAAAAAAAAACCATGAAGCTGTAGGTAGCAGCTGTTACATGTTCAATCGTGGACAAGGACCCAGAGCACAATAACAAATAAGGGTGCCTGAGATTAGCATGGAAATAGAACATGAGCATAGCAAGCATGGGGCCCTGGGTTCCACCCATGGTGCCAATAAAAACAGTGATAGTATTAATAATAAGGAATTGTGTGTCAGAGCCAAGATTTCCTATCTATAGCCTTAGGGTCATTAAAAGAGCCTGGTAAACTACACAGAAACTAGGCTTTTCAACCAAGGGTCTGTTCTGGTTTTTGAGAATTCTGTGTATGTTCATCTGTCTATTTAGTCTATTTCTTGAAAGCACACCACATACTGCTTAATAAACACAATTCAGTGATAATAATTGAGATTGGAGCTTTTTCTGACTTCTTTAGAGACCATTTTACTGTTAAATGAGGACACTGTCATTTCTCTCTCCTTTAATCTGTAACCCTTTAAAGAAAATACTCATAACAGTAGACTTGTGTTACACGATTAAAACGTTGTAAGTCATTTGATATATTGTTCCCAGATGGGAGATGGAGAAGAGCATATTTGCCCACAAATCAGCTTGCAAAACTTAGCAAACAAGAGAGTAAAAGGATGGTGGTGTGCCAATTCTCTGGATGCATTTATGTAGCTCAACTGCTTGTGCAGCATTTCTGTACCTCATTTATTTTTATATTCTCTTGAAAAGAATAGAAAATGAGTCTTAGTGTCTCACTTTAGATTGGTAGGAAGACTCAGAGAGAAAAGGTGAAGTGAGCGACTTCCCAGAGGAACAGGTTAGTTGGTGACAATCACATCCAGGAATGAATGTGAGTGGGACTTGTTAGTCATTTCAGTCCTGAGCCCATAATATAAATAACCATCTGAGAAGGGTGGCTAAACCCAGGGAATGGCTTACACAGAAACTGAGAGTTTATACTTAATATTTCTAATGTCAATATTGAGTTCCTGGATGAGTTCAGGAATTTAGACCTTATATCTTCCCATATCGAAAAGATCAGCCAAATACCTCTTCACGGAGGCTATATACATGGAGAAAACTTGACAAGGCCTTGGTGGGGTTGTCTTAGGTGGGCATAGTTACACTTCCTCGTGCTTGCCACTGACATCAGCACAGTGACCCATTGTGTATGGACTCCATGTGCACTTAGTCTGCATAGTCCCTTTGTCTCTGCCACAGGGATGTGGATGTAAAAGCAAAGGAATAGAAGTAGGTTTAGCTATGACCACATGTGATGGCATCTGTACAACCAAAGGGTTGGGTTTTTCATATGGAGTAATAAAATCAAGGTAAGATTGGTCAGATAATTATTGGTATAATAAACAAGTTTTGACAATTGTTTATAACTGATTGGTCACTTGAGTTCAGAGACTCGGGAATAAATAAACAAATCGATTACTGACAGTGTGGATCTTGATGTCTGGTGAAAGCAGTGTCTTTGCTCACAATGAATGCCTGTGCCTCTTCATATTGTTTTCTCCATTTTTGCTTTTTGCTGATTGTCAAAGTAGAAAGTAAACATGAAACACAGGAATTTGGTGGGCATGGAAGGACAAGCTACCAGACAGGTCTTGCCTGCTTTCCTTTTGCTCCTAGACAAACTGTCAATAACAATCAGGCCCCACACAATGAGGTTTTAGTTCAATATGGTCTTCATAAATGGAGGCTTTTAAAAGACAGTAATGTAATTGGAAGAGACCTATAATGTGACAGAGATATAGTCACTCCTGCTATAGCAGCTCACTACTCTCATGTTTTTGGAAGGACTGGGGGGGGGGGCAATCTATCACCTTTTCATTCATGTGAGGTCATATTGAATCTCATTAACTATTTATAGTACACACTTATAATTGTAGTAAAGGAACACATTCTAGACATGTTTTATTTATACTACACTTTTAATCATTATTTTAGAATATATTCATGTGTGCGTACATGCATGTGCACTGACCTTTGCAATGATAGGAAATAAAACCTCATGAACTGGTACATTCTGAAGAACTTGCCAGATCCTCCATATTAGTTATACATATGTCCATGGCTCCTTTTAAAAACCAGTAACTGTCTTAAAACTTTGCATTACATTCTATGTCTGTTACATCAGCAGCAGCCACATGGGTGATTGACTTAGACAATCTAGGCTTGTAGAAGTGGTACATTTCTCAGAACATGACAGTACTTTCTTTGCCCATTTCCCAGGACCAAGTCAATGACAGAATCCCATGTGGTGCTGAATCTCACTTTGTCCTGAATCTCATGTGGAAACCAGCTGGGAGGTCCCTGACATCCTGTGCAGAGAAACAAACCACAAATCAACAGCAGGAGATTTGCATTCAAGGAAGAAAATTCTCAGAATAGTTCCCAGTTCTATGGTGGAACCAAGTAGGTCAAAGCCCCATGATTTCATTCCTGCTGCTCTTTGAAGGGAGCAGAAGGAAAGAACAGATGAATCAGCACATTCTGAGGAGTTCACCAAATCATTTTTATCAACCATGCCTATGTCCAATGGCTCCTTTTAAAGTGTCTGAAACTCATTCTGAAACACAGCAAAGACATCAACACTGTCCATTTTCATCCTTCAACCCAACCATCACTGTACAGCCTTACAACTGTCATTAAAAACTAAGATGTTTCCTGGGCATCAGGAGAACATGTAGATAAGCAAGTTGCTAGTGTCTGTAGCACTGGTTGGTTTTGGGAGTCTGGAGGGATTTTTCTCTCCTCTGTTGTTATCACTTCATGGGATCTAGCAAACCCTTTGAAGGATAATTTTCTATAGCCATTTTAACCCTCATGTTAGCTCTTCTAAAGCCCACATAAGCCCCAGGCAAATGGCTATAAAAAGATTTGACCCTAAAGTGGTCAAAAGCTCAAGACTAACTCATACTTGTAAATACTGTGTCCAGACACTAAAACTTCAACCATGTCAGTGCCACAGAATGGAGCACTGGATTCCTCCACAGTTCTCTCTCAGGAACACAAAGGTTCTCTGGGGGCAGAGAGGGGGGTAAAGCTGTAATTTTATGGAAGGTTGTCATGCATAAGAGAAAATCTGACCACAACCTGCCACATAAGGACTGCAACACAAAGGGTGAGGTATTTAAAAAATAGGATGGCAGTGTGAGATTATATTATTTTTATTGTAGTCTCTTTCAGAAGGTTTTTATATTCATAGATTTATTTATTTAACCGACAGAGGAAATAGTAGGTATTTTTGCATACAGACTTTGAAATGTATGCATATTCAGAAAATCTAGATCAAGATAAGAACTGTGTACATTATTCTGGTGAGAATTCTTAAAATCTATTTTTAGCAGTGTTTAATAGGATATGTTACTATTAACTAGAGTATCCATGATGGTGAAGGCATTTTGAACTTATTACTCCTGATTAAGTTGGTTGTTCATTCATTGACATTTCCCTAAAGACTTGTGCACCCACAAGCTCCAGCTAGCCTGGCTAAGCCACCACTGTAGTCTCTGCTTCTATGTGTTTAACATTTTAAGAGTCCACATGTAAGCATGTAACATTTAATGTGTCTTTCTATGCCTTGCTCAGTTCACTTATCATAATATCCTTCAAGTCTACCTATGGCATCAGAAAAGGTCAGACTTCCTTTCATTTTAAAGGCTGAAAAATATCATCAGAAAAATGCCAACTTCTACAAACAGACATGTTAATCAATAGCTGAGGAGCTATACATGCATAACTCTACACCTAAATTTTTATACATGAGCCATAAATATACACTGGAAAAAAAACTGAGCATCTTCAACAAATAGTATTAGTTCAGTTGTTCTCATTGTGGGTCTCAACCCCTTTGGGGATTGCATATAAATATATTGCATATCAGATATTTACATAATGATTCATAATAATGGGAAAATACAGTTATGAAGTAGCAATGAGATAATTTTATAGTTGGAGATCTATAAAATTTCTTCATAAATGAAGAACTATATTAAAGGGTCACAGCATTAGGCTGAGAACTGCTATATCAGTCAACTGGAATGCTACATGTAGAAAAATGCAGCTTCCTGTTTCTGTCTGTGCCCAGAAGTGACCTGTGCCACAGCTCTCTCTACCCAGACCCTGCTGGTAGAAACCTAGTCTCCCAGGAATGCTGACACACAGGCTTACAGGAGGGTCAGGCCACCATCAGAATCAGCAAGATCAGCTAACACCAGAGTTAAGCAGATAGTGAAAAATGGGAGTGGCTAATCTCGGGGTGGGGGGCAGGAGGAAGTCAAGTGCTAGTCACAAGACTAGGCTGGAGTCCCAAGTGCCATCTTTGGACTGCTGCCACACCTGCTCTCCACAATAAAGAAATAAGATATTACTTTTTTTTAATAATCACCTCAACAAATCTCAGGGGCAGAAGATACTATGGAAAACATTGACACAACAGTCAAAAAATGCAAAACACAAAAATATCCTAACCCAAAACATCCAAAAAATTCAGAAAACAATAAGAAGATCAAACCTAAGGATAATAGGTATAGAAGAGAGTGAAGAGTCCCAACTTAAAGAGCCAATAAATATCTTCAAAAAATTATAGAAGAAAACTTCCCTAATCTAAAGTGATGCCACATAAACCTAAAAGAAGCCTACAGAACTTCAAATAGATTGGAACAGAGAACAAATTTCTCCTATAACAAAATGTACGAAACAAAGAAAGAATATTAAAAGCAATAATAAAAAAATGGTTAAGTAACATGTAGAGGCATATCTATTGGAAGCATACCAGACTTCCCAACAGAGACCAAGAAAGGTAGAGGATCCTGGGCAGAAGTCATACAGATCCTAAGAGAACACAAATAACAGCCCAGGGTACCATATGCAACAAAACCCTTAATTACCATAGAAGGAGAAACCAAGATATTCCAGAAAAAAATGAGTTTACACAATATCTTTCCACAAATCTAGGCCTACAAAGAATAATAGATGGAAAACTCCAACACAAGGAGTGAAACTACACCCTAGAAAAAGCAAGAAAGTAATCTTCTTTCAACTAATCCCAAAGAAGGTAGCCAAACAAACATAATTCTACTTCTGACAACAAAAATATCAGGAAATAAAAATCATTGATTCCTAATATCTCTCAACAACAATGGACTCAATTCCCCAATAAAAAGACATGAACATTTTTTTAGGTACTTCTAAGCCATTTAATATTCCTCAGTTGAAATAGCTCTGTACTCCATTTTTAAATAGAATTATTTGATTCTCTAAAGTCTAACTTCTTGAGTTCTTTATATATAGTGGATACTAGACCTCTAACAGATGTAGGATGGCAAAAGATCTTTCCCCAATAAGTTGTTTGCTGTTTTGTCCTATTGATAGTACCCTTTGCCTTACAGAAGCTTTGCAATTTTATGATGTCCCATTTGGCGGTTCTTGATCTTAGAGCATAAGTCATTGACCAGTGCTCATGTGGTTGAGGCTTTCCCCACTTTCTCTTCTATTAGTTTCAGTGCACCTGGTTTTATGTGGAGGCCTTTGATCCACTTGGACTTGAGTTTTGTACAAGGAGATAACTATGGGTCGATTTGCATTCTACTACAAGCTGAATGCTAGTTGAAACAGTGCCATTCGTTGAAAATGTCTTTTTTTCTATTCAGTGTTTTTAGTTCCTTTGTCAAAGATCAAGTAACCATAGGTGAGTGGATTCATTTCTGGGGCTTCAATTCTATTTCATTGATCTACCTTCCTGTTCTTGTACCAATACTATGCAGTTTTTTATCATGAGTGCTTTGTATTACTGCTTGAGGTCAGGGATGGTGATTCTTCCAGAAGTTCTTTTATTGTTGAGAAGAGTTTTCTCTTTTTTGCATATTTTAACAGGTAGTCCAATTGGAAATTTATTTATATGTCTCAATCATAAAATATGCATAATCCCATAATTTGTAAAACATTTTGATAAAAATTTATTTTTTCTCAAAGCTTAACAATACAATTTTTAATGTTTTTTAAAAATTAGATACTCTGTATTTACATTTAAGATGTTATCTCTTTACCCCATCCTGCTTCCATCATCCCCCCTCCAGTTGTCTTCACAAAGGTGCACTCCCTTTAGATTCCCCTCTCCATCCCATTGCCTTGTCATTCCCCTGCATTAGGACAACGTACCCTCTCTGGAATAAAAGCCTCTTCTCACATTGATGCCAAACACTGCTATCTTCAGCTACATATGCAATTGAATCAATAGGTCTCTCAAAGTGCTCCCAGAAACCTGTGCATGGGAAGGCCACCTGTCCAGATGCAGCTGGGCCAGGTCTGGCCTTGGGCCTGAAGTGTGCACCCCCGTTCAGTTCCACTGCTTTAACTGTGAGAGTTCTGTGCAGCTTTTCTCGAGGTAGAACTTGAGTAGAAAAAGTTGACTCACTCTTACGAGCTCCCAGGGACCCTTCCCAAAAATAGTTTTCAATATTCTGGATTTTTTTGTTATTCCAAATTAATCTGCATATTGCTCTTTCTAACTCTATGAAGAATTGAGTTGGAATTTTGATGGAGATTGCATTGAATCCCTAGATTGCTTTTGTCAAGATGGCCATTTTTACTCTATTAATCCTGCCAATCCATGAGCAGCATAGGAGACCTTTCCATCTTCTGTGATCTTTGATTTCTTTCTTCAGACACTTGAAGTTCTTGTCATACAGATCTTTTACTACCTTGGTTAGAGCAACACCAAAGTATTTTGTATTATTTGTGACTAATGTGAAGGGTGTTAATTCCCTAATTTCTTACTCAGCCTATTTGTCCTTTGAGTAAAGGAAGGTTACTAATGTGTTTGAGTTAATTATTGGGGTCACTTATGTATATTATCATATCATCTGCAAATAGTGATATTTTGATTGTAATAGTGATAAAAATCTATATGGTATTGGTACAGAGTCAGGAAGTTAGATCAATGGAATAAAATTGAAGACCCCAAAATGAACCCACACACCTATGGTCACTTAATCTTAGCAAGGGAGCTAAAACTATACAGTGGTAAAAAGATAGCATTTTCAACAAATGGTGCTGGTACAACTGTCAGTCAGCATGTAGAAGAATACTAATTGATCTATTCTTATTGCCCTGAACAAAACTCATGTTCAATTGGATCAAGGACCTCCACATAAAACCAGATACACTCAAACTAATAGAAGAGAAAGTGGGGAAGAGCCCCAAACACATGAACACTGAGGAAAATTTCCAGAACAGAATACCAGTTGTTTATGCTCTAAGATCAAGAATCTAACAAATGGAACTTTATAAAATTGCAAAGCTTCAGTAAGGCAAAGGACACTATCAATAGGACAAAATGGCCACCAACAGATTGGAAAAAGATCTTTACCAATACTATATCTGATCATGGGCTAATATATAACATACTCCAAAGAATCAAATAACCCTACTAAAAAATTGTGGACAGTACTAGACATAGAACCTTAACTGAGGAATGTGGAATGGCAGAGAAGCACCTAAAGAAATGTTCAACATCCTTAGTCATCAAGGAAATGCAAATCTAAACAGCCCTGAGATTCTACCTCACACTATTCATTCAGTATGGCTAAGATAAAAAATTCAGGTGACAGCAGACACTGGTGAGGATGTGGAGAAAGAAGCCTTTGGTCCAGTGAAGGCTCATTTTTCCCAGTGTAGGGAAACGCCAAGGTGGTTGGGAGAGGGAGCACCTTCATAGAGGCAATGGGAGGGTGAGGGTGGATGGAATTGTGGAAAAGGGGTAACATCTGAAATATAAATGCAGAGAATTTCCAATAGAAATTTTTTGGTAAAAAGAGAAGGGTAACAAAATTATTCATAGGAGGAAATATGGAGACAAAGCTTGGAGCAGAGACTGAAGGAAAGGCCATCCAGAGACTGCCTCACCTAGAGATCCAGCCCATATACAGCCACCAAACCCAGACAATATTGCTGGTGGTAAGAAGTGCATGCTGACAGGCGCCAGATGTAGCTGCCTCCTGAGAGGCTCTGCCAGATTATGACAAATACAGAGGTTGATGCTCAAAGCCAACCATTGACCTGAGAATGAGATCCCCAATGGAGGAGTTAGAGAAAGGGCTGAAGGAGCTGAAGTGGTTTTCAACCCCATAAGAACAACAATACCAGCCAGAGCTTCCAGGGACTAAACCACTATCCAAACACTACACACGGACAGACCCATGATTCCAGCTGCATATGTAGCACAGGATGGCCTCGTTGGGCATCAGTGGGAAAAGAAGCCTTTGGTCCTGCCAAGACAAGATGCTCCAATGCTGGCGAATGTCAGGTCAGGGAGGTGGGAAGAGGTGATTTGTTGGGTGGGTTGGGGAGCACCCTCATAGAAGCAGGGGTGTTCATGTGGTAGGTTTATGGAGGGAAAACTGGGAAAGGGGATAGCATTTGAAATGTAAATAAAATATATCCAATACAGTAAAGAAAAAGAAGAATGCAAATAGATTCACACCTATCACCCTGAACAAAGCTCAACTCTAAATGGATCAATTACCTCAACACAAGGCCATACTGAACGTGATTAATGAGAAAGTAGGGGATAGATAACCTTGAGCCCTGTTGCACAGGAAAAGACTTCCTTAACAGAACACCAACAGCACAAACACTAAGAACAGCAACTAATCAACAGGACCCCATAAAACGTAAACATTTCTGTATGATAGAGGGCTCATCACCTGTGATTAGAATGACCATGCTTCTTAGCTGCCTGGGGGTTGGGGGTAGGCCTCCCGTTTGTTTTCCTCTCTTCCATCTTGATGAAAATGAAGGGGAAATGACAGTAGTGGATTTCATACACAAAATGCTCTGGTAATGGCGGGTCAACAGTGTTAGGGCACTTAATTTACTGAATTGTGTACTTCAGTATGGTCAGAAATGTAAACTTTGTTCTAGGTATCTGTGACAACTTTTAATACTGTGCATGCAGAAATGAGGCCATCTCAGACAACACAGAGGGAAGGTTGGAGAAGACAGAGGATGGAAAGCAGGGAGGTTTCTTTTTCAAGATTTGCAAGAAACAAGAGAGCTTACTCAGGAACCACCCACTGTTAAAATATAAATGATGTTCCCTCCTTCTTTGACTCTGCCATAATAAGGCTGGCTAGCCAAATCGGTGTCAGACTCAGGACTATCCACGAAGAAGAAAGACTCATATTCTTGGCTTTTTTGGTTTTTAAAATAAAGGGAAATCTAAAGTGTTTCCCTCTGCACAAAAGAAACTACCAGTGTCCTGTGCCCAACTCCACCATGACAGCCCCCATCCCTCACTTGTCTCCAATTTATCCCTTGTCTGTTTGTAAGGTAACTAACATGCTAAACCAATATTCATTCCCAGGAAAAACTTTGCTTTTGAATATGTTGGATCATCATTTTCTGTATATGATGGCCTAGAAAATGTGCTAAATTTTCCTTTACATTTTGAGGTATTACTTTTCTTTCAATCTCTTTGTCTAGT
Organism: Micromys minutus; assembly: GCF_963924665.1. Taxonomy (NCBI): domain Eukaryota; kingdom Metazoa; phylum Chordata; class Mammalia; order Rodentia; family Muridae; genus Micromys; species Micromys minutus. The sequence continues at coordinate 20,479,409 of NC_137973.1, forward strand.
TTTAGCAACACAGCACTAAATTGTGAAATGTTTTCGGCCCCTGCCCCACCCCATCATGAAGACAGCTCTGTCATTGTTTCTTCCTTTGGTACCTTATAGTATTTGCCCATTTAACAGTACGCATCTACTATTTTCTTAGTAGAAATTCTGAGAACAATGGATTTTATCTCTTTAGTTACATGAGACTAATAAACATGCTGATTCCTTAAAAACACTTTATCAGTTCATCTCTTTAAAGAAATTTGTTTAATGTGTTTTATTTAAGACAAATAAAAGCATATTTGGCTTAAATATGTTGATGTTATCTTATAATTTTATATTTTGTCTATACGATATATAGTCATCCCCATGTGGATTGAAACTTAGGACTGTTGAGATTTTGAATCAGATAATTCTTTCTTTTGGAAGATGTTCTCTGTATTGTAGTATATTTAATACCATGCTTAGTCTATGGTTGCTTTACATCTAGAAGTATGTTTTCAGACAGTACTAAATAGTCTCTGGGGAGGATGACACCAGCCTTAAGAATGGATTACTTAAAGTTTTCTATACTTCTGTCTTATTGATTTATATATTGTTTGTGATATTTACATATCCATGCTTTCTGCTTTTATGTATCCTTTCATATATTCTTTATTTTGTGTATCAGGGATTTTGTTTACTTACCTTCATTGACTTAGTATCTTTCTATTACTAATAGAATATTCACTATTATGTCATTCACTCTGGATTCTGCATCTCATACACTTTGTGTGTGTTCTCTTTTCATTTTCATCATATTCAAATTATTTTATATTATTTCTTTTTGACTGATTATTTTATCAATAGATTACTTGAAAGTGAGTTCCATAATTTCTGAATATTTGTTGGATATAGTTTTGGTAATGACTTCTGGTATAAAATTGTATGTTACATGATTTAAAAATTTGAGATTATTAATAATATTTGTTTGAGGTTTTCCAAATACCATTTTTAATAGCCTATAATGTTTTAGAAGGTTCACTGACAACCCTGATCAGCAACTCAAAAGAGCCCCTTGCCTGATGCTAGTATTTTTGTGAGAGGTTTTTGATTCTGGGAGGAAACATTGACAGCACAGATGGAAATGTTCGTTTACTTACACATGCAGACTTACAAGCAAACCTATGTTATATATAACTACATTTTAATATAAGTATACTTATATGTAAGTATGTTTTAGGTACATAATGGATAGTATTTTGCCATATACATCTTTAGAAGTCCTGTTACTTTGTCTCCCTCCTTCTACTGCGTTTATCTTCTTTTCTATTAGTTTAAAACTCTTCATTATCTGTGCTGTTATATTTTATCTGAGCTTTTTATACACAGCATATAGTTGGGTTCTGAAAATTTATTTGTTTTGTTCGAACTAAAATCTAGGTATTTGTGCTTTGTAATTGTTTTTTTTTTTTTGGGGGGGGGAACATTGACTCATACAATAAATCTGTTCTTCACGTTATGTTGTCCGGTAGAGTTATATTTACTTATTTAGTCTTTGCTGGCATGTTTGGCATCTAAGCTATGATTGTGTAGCTCAAGGCTCAGGCACATAGTTTACTAGAATTTATGTGTTGGAATTCTCCTTTATGGATTTCTATGAAATTTATCTCCCCTTGACTTTTCATTTCCAATGTTTCCTTAAATTTGGGTCTTTAAAAAATGCATTTGCTGCAGAACTTTAATTTTCTCACACAATGACATGTTGATGGAGCATTCTGTCCTTTTTGAGGGTTGATCTTTTGCTATGTATTATAATGTTGAATATTGGATCTCAAGGCCTGGTTTCCCCCAAGAATGAGAAAATCTGAGCATACACAAGTGATGTTGTGTAACCTTGCCTCCAAGTTATCCCTGACTGGTAAATAAAGATGCCTGCAGCTTAAAGCTGGGCAGAATTGTGAGAGGTGGGATTGGGGTTTCTGGGTTTGGGGTCTGAGCAGAGACCGCAAGGACATAGACAGGGCAGACAAATATACCACAGGGTAAGGGAGCCTAAGAACTTGCCATGTGGGCAGGACAGCAGGAGTAAGAACAGCCCACACCAAGTCACATCTCAGGGTTATTGATATGGAAGGAGACATAATAGCAGAGAGGGTAGATATCTTTCCAGCGTTTTAAAAGCCTTTTAAAAACAAGCTGCTGATTAAGGTTTATTATAAATATAAAAGTTGTGTGGTTTTTATCTGGGAACTGAATGATCAAAGGTGGGTAGAAACTCCTGGTTGAGATTAAATATCAACTATAAGTCGTACTCAGTGAACAGTGAAAAAACAAGACTTACCATTTTCTGAAAGGAGAATGATTTTTTATTGTTTTTGGTTTAGAATGTCATATTGAATGCCATATTTACATAATTTCTATTCCTCCCTCCCCTATCCTTTTCAAGTCTCAAATTTATGATGTCTTATTTTTAGCATTATATGCATATACACATACATACTATCTATCTCTCATCTATTTGTCTATCTATCATGTATCTATATCTATCACCTATCTATCATCTATCACCTATTTATCTGTCTGTCTATCTACCATGTATCTATATCTATCTCCTATCTATTATCTATCTATCAAAACTTATCATTTCTTAAAGAACTGAGTAAAAAAATTACAGCATTAAAAGGCCAAATAGTTTTTCAGATACCCATGGAAACATTCATAACTCCAGATAAGTAACAAAAACCAAGGTCAGGAGGGGAAACACCAGAACGGAAGCTGTGCTCTAAGGCTTGGACTTTTCTACCCCATTAACGAAACAAGAGTGACATCGTCTGCTGGATCCACCATGTACCAGGTGCTGCTGACAAGATGCCAAAGGCGAGTATGGCTCGAACAGCCAGCCCAAGGCCGATCATTATTGCTCCCTCTAAGCTCAAGAACTCAGTCTGGATTGCCAATTCCATCACAACAGTGGCATCACGTCTGCAGTAAGGCAGATGTGCAGCATCAAGCAGGGGCATGGAGAATCAGGCTCCTTCACTGTCTTCCACAAATGCTTCTAGATCTGTGGTTCGCACCCTTCCTAGTGCTGTGACCCTTTAATACAATTCCTCATGTGGTGCTAACCCCTAACCATAAAATTATTTTCGCTACTACTTTTATAGCTTTCACCTTGCTATAGTTGTGAATCATACTGTAAATACCTTTTGGAGTTTGAGGTTTGCTAAAGGGCCCTTGACCCACAGATTGAGAACCTTTGTTCTAGACAGCCTGAACAGCTTCAGCCACGTGTCTTGTAAGTATGGCTTCTTATTCTTTAAGGCAGTAAGAATGGATTTTCTAGATCAAGGTGGGCTATCATCTAGAAAGAACCAGGAGGAAAAAAAAAAAGGTCTAAAAAAGAAAAAGAAGAAGAAGAAGAAAAGAAAAATCTTGTGACTGTCTGCTAAGTGTAAGATGTGGATCAGTTTTCTCCTGAGTTTGTTTGCTCTCATGTGCATGTTCAGAAGTTTCCTTTCTTTATTTGCTCGTCTCTTGCTTCTTTCTGCTTTTCTTCCATCACCAGACAACACCACATAATTCACTTGGCTGGAACTCACAATCTCCTTGTTTCAACCTCTTGAATTTCTGGCGATACGGTCATAATTCACAATTTCTTATATGTTATTTGAAAGACAATTGGTAAAAAGGAAGATACTCTCCCATTAACATAACCCACAGTCTCGTTTCTCTGACTTGGATTCTTTTAATATTAACATGCACTACCTCATACTCACCAATAACTTTTCTGTTTAATTCTTGAAGATGTGTAAGGTATTTCGGAAATCTGTTTTAGCTTATTTATCTCATGTGACCTAGTATTGTGATCAGATATGAAGATTGCATGGTGGTAACTCTTTTCACATCTTACAAATCTATGAAGTCCTTGCAAGCCTACTCCTGTTTACCAGTTTCATTAGGAGAAGAGCTCCTTTGTTTATTTCCCAGGCTTAAGCATCTCATAAGGATACTCTTGTTATATCATTAACTAAATTGGAAAAAAGCTTATGTGGAAATTTGTCAAAGCTATTTGGTTTCATATTTCAGTTATTTGAGTCCCATTTGATTTTGGTGATTTGTTTGACAACTAATGTTTATTTGTAGGCAGTAGATGCCAGACCGTGTTCTCAGTATATGATCTTATTTAGTTCTCCAACAGTTCTCTAAGTCATCTATCTTTATTCCTGTTTACAGATATGAATTTGTTTAGGAACATTGTGGATATCAACCACCATTTTCCTAATGCCTCTAACTTTTTTTTTCCAACTTGGGAAAAAACTATGCATTATCTTTCTCAATAAGTCTTTAACGTGTATTGATCCAGGACTCAAACCCTTTCCATAAAAATAAAACAAATTCTCATTTGGAAAAGAAAATTTTAAAAAATCAGGAGACATGGGTTGCTGTTACCCAAAAAGTTAGAAACATGAAGCTGTAGACTAGAATATCGTGGCACAACAATAATCTATTACCCACAGACACTCAGGTTGTGTCTTAATCCTTCAATAAAACCGGCAGGTTTCATTTCTTTTCTCTTTTCAGATGTTTCAGGCTCCACTGAGTTTCTTCACACATTTCTTTGTTTTTTAATGTCTTGTTTGGGATTATCTTTTTTGCTTTCTTTCTTGTTTCTATCATTCAGTTTGAAGCATTCCCTTGGATCTCATGCACTCTTAAAATATATTTTAAAGAAAAGATTGCTTTATTTTCTCCCTCTGACCTTGTCTTTTTATAAAATGACTTTATTTTTCCATTCTTTTCTCTCCATCTGCTTAGCCAGTTCTGATTTGCCTTTACTGATTCTGTTTTTAATTACAAGCTTCCTTTCTTGGTGCGTTTTTCTCTGTGCTCATACTTTCCTCCGTCTCTTCCTGAGTTATTTTTTTCTTTCTGTAATTGAGGGACAGTTGATTTAACAGCTTAAGTATTTATGATTTCTCCCGCACAACACGCCCCCTTTCCGCACAACACGCCCCCTTTCTGCACGGTACGCCCCCTTTCCGCACGGTACGCCCCCTTTCCGCACGACACGCCCCCTTTCTGCACGGTACGCCCCCTTTCCGCACGGTACGCCCCCTTTCCGCACGACACGCCCCCTTTCTGCACGACACGCCCTCTTTTTGCACGGCACGCCCCCTTTCCTCACTGCAAGCCACAGTCACAGCTCTTTCATTTTTCCTGAAGAGCTTCCCTCAGTGCTCAGTTTGGCATCTCCCTAAGTCAAAAGCAAAAGATCCCACCGCCTTTTCATGATGTCATTTCCTGCTTTTAGAAGCTCAGGAAATCACCAATTTGACTTTTCGACTATAACTCTCTCTTTACATGAGATTAAAAAATGTCAACTATAGCCAGAACCTGCCTGCATAAATCGCAGCAATAGAATACCTGGGACAGAGGTATATCAGAGTGTGAGAATTGTTGTGGTGAGAGCATTTACTGGTGTAAGTCAGGCATCTGTGTGTTCAGAGGTGCCAGAAAAATATTCCTGTCACTTATGGGTGTGAGAGATGAGCAAGTTCCTTTGTTTCTTCACTGTAAGCCATTAGAAACAAAGATTGGTATTGAGAAATATGGTTATCTCCCCACCGTGCCTTCCTTTGAAGATAAAATTCAGAATAACTTGCATTGGTTTGTGTCTTCTTTTCCCCAACATTTTGAAATTTGTTAGGCAGGTATTAGAATTAGAAGCAATTAGAAGCAAAAAGAACCGCAGATACGTGAGTATAATACACCCAACTTAGAGTTAATGTACTCGGGCATGGAAGTAACATCAGTCATCCAACTGTGTTAGTCAGCTTCCCTCCATGGTGATAAAATACCTGAGGTACAGTTTATAAGAATGAAAGGCGTATTCTGGCTCAGGGCTGTAGACGCTAGTGTCTGTACAGGTGACCTTATTGCTATGGACTCATGGTACCATACATGTCACAGAAGGACAGAGTGACAAACAAGACTTCTTGCCTAGTGTAACCAAAGAAAGGAGAGAGGAAGGCTGAAATTCCATTAGCCTACGTCCAGTCACGTGACACTCCCCATATGGCTATATATACCTTAAAAGTTCTACCACATACCTAAGTGATAGGAGGCACAAGCCAAGTCTTTCACACATAGACCTGTGAGGGACATTTCAGACCTAAGCTACAGCATGGAGCTAAATGAACAGCATCAGACCCGGGGCCTTCACTGGGCATCCGCTGACCCTGAGTGCTCTCTCCACGCTCATGTTCTTGCTGCTATGCCTCCTCCTCTTTATCCTCCCATTCAGGGTTTCTGTCTTCTCTTCTTCGGAATAGCTGACAGTTTTCACTCGGAAGATGTGACGTAAGGGAGGGAGAAAGTCACTATTTCCATGTGTTTTCATGAAGTTTGCCATGTGTCAACCTCATCAAATAATGACAGAGTGACACAGAGAGTCATCTCTGAGGCATTCATCAACTCTTGACACAATCACAGGAAAGGTAGGGTAGAGATAATGGTGACCGCTACTCTAGTGCAATGTTTACTGGAGAAGACTAAGATGTCCACACAGAGAGGAGGCTGAGAAATGGGCTACCAGCAGCAGGGATGACCTTCCTTGTGCTTTGGAGTGTGTAGGAGACAAATTGCTTCTGTGTAAAGGGAAGGGAAGGTTTTTATTCCTGCACAAACATCATGACCAAGAAGCAAGTTGGGGAGGAAAGGGTTTATTCAGTTTGTACTTCCACATTGCTGCTCATCACCAAAGGAAGTCAGGACTGGAACTCAAGCAGGTCAGGAAGCAGGAGCTGATGCAGAGGCCATGGAGGGATGTTGCTTACTGGCTTGCTTTTCCCAGGCTTGCTCAGCTTCCTTTCTTATTGAATACAGGTCTACCACCCCAGAGATGGCACTAACCACAATGGGCTGGGCCCTCCCTTCCTTGATCATTACTAGAGAAAATGTTTTACAAGTGGATCACATGGAAGCATTTCCTCAACTGAGGCTCCTTTCCCTGTGATAATTTTAACTTTTCTCAAATTGACACAAAACCAGTCAGTACAGGAGCAAAAATCTGAGCATTCTCCAAAAGCATCTTTTCTGGTCTGAACAGCTCTCAGCTCTTACAACCTGTCATTATGTTCCATCTCCTGTTAGCATCCTTATTTACTTTCTGAAAGCCTCAGAGGAGCTATGACCCTGTGAATTCATAAAATACTACAGTCTGTCTCCCATTCCTTGTACAGCTTTTTTTTTGTTCTTGCCCCAGTTGAAGCAAAATAGGATCCTGACATAGGGTCTGTCACAACAAATCTTCCTACATGTCTTTCATCTGGAAAAGTATAAGACTTTCTCGCCAGTCACTATGGTTTTAGTCATTTGCCCTGTTGGCCTTTGACAGGGTGTACATGAGAACAACAGTTGTTGAAGGGGCTGAGCATAGAGAAACAGCCTACCTAGAAAATACCCACTAAGACTACTAAATCTCCTAGATAGGGATAAATGGATGAGTAGGAAGATAGATAGGTAGGTAGGTAGGTAGGTAGGTAGGTAGACAGACAGACAGACAGACAGACAGACAGACAGATAGATAGATAGACAGGTAGATAGATAGATAGATAGATAGATAGACAGACAGACAGATAGATAGATAGATAGATAGATAGATAGATAGATGATAGATAGATAAATGGATTAGTAGGAAGATAGATAGATAGACAGAAAGACAGACAGACAGATCAAAAGAAAAGGTCCATTGTACTGTGTGAGATCAGGGGCCAGAGGGCTGGCAGAGTCTGAGGTCTGTGGTCAACATTCTTGGTCCAACCTAAGTTTATGAAAACTGCCAATGGACTATGTAGTTCTGCAGCTATGTGAAAAAAAAAAAAAAAGATCTGATGTGAACATGGATCTTATCCTGTTTTGCTACCATGCATCACTTTTCAGAGTTGATCCTGGGATACAAAAGTGCCAGATGAAGTTCGCCGTCTGAAGCAAATAGCCATGGTCTGGGATGGCTAGCAACACTTTATCTTTACTCTAAATACCCTAGGAAATGGCTAAGTGAATTGTGCTCTTCGTAGCCAATAACACAGTCCTGGGGATGTTGCTCCAAAAATGTCCCACAGACGAAGAACAATATTTTGTGGATGCTATTGCAAGTACACTGGACTTTAAGCAATGAAGACATTTTATTCATATAAATTGAAGCAGAATGGCAGTGGGCTGCTTTTAATTCACATTGTCCATGAAATCACAGGACTGCGTTCATCTCAATTTTTCACGCTCATCGTCTCCATTTTAAAATGGTCGGCTTCAATTGCCTGTTATTGGCTCAAGTTGTTCAATTTGTGACCAACAATTAAACAAGTGAACTTAAATGCCATTATTTAGCATGTGGTCTAAAATGTCATTTAGAAAAGCCAGCTGTCTTCAGAGAATATCTAAGTTTATCCCCAAGCCTTCAGATGGGGCTGTCTTTGATAATAAAGAATGTTGTACTTAGGGATTGGAAAAGATTATTTAGAGGTATGAGAAAAACTAAAATTGAAAGGACCCAGTACCACAAAGTCACTTAAATTACGGTGTGAATGTATATTTGTTATTTGTAGAATCAGCTTGTTAGTCAGAGGAAGAAAACAAATGTATCAGCACATGCTGCAAGGGACATTAGAATCCGATACTGGTCACTCCTAAACTTTCTCCTAAACCCCAATCACTTGAGAATGGGTTAAAAAGTATGGAAGAAATATCTTTGAGAGTCGAAACCCTTTGTTTCTAACCACTAAGCTCCTCACATAAAAATGAAGGCTTTACATAAAAATCTCGCAACTTTGCAATGAGCACAATTTAATAGTATTCTGTTCCAAACGCAAAAGAACAGGTGAGTATACAGAAAATCTTGGCCAGTGCTCAGTACGCTTATGTTAAGAATCCCACAGGCCTTTACGTTCAGGGGACTTGCCAGTCCTGAAAAAGAAAGGCAACAATTTAACCGACTATTCCTCTTTTCAGCCTTATTTTTAAAATATTTAAATGGTTTTGAAAGTCAGATATTTTATTCTTAACATTCTAAGACATTTTCTACGAGGAAATGATTTTCAATTTTCTATTGAATAGGAATCGTAGGAGTGGCATTTAAATGATGCAAAATTCCGGATTAGTAGAATGCAAATTAAAGAGGAATTATAGCAAAATAGAAACAGACTGTACAAACTTAGTTTTAGAGGTACTTCCAAACTTCAGCTGCAAGGCAAAATCTGGAACAAGTTCCGGTTATCCAGTGACTTTGTGGGCAGAGATTGTCTGTTGAGTCTGGAAGGGTTCAAACATCTAAGTGGCCAGAAGGCTGTTTCTCACAGATGCCATATTTAGCCTTAGGAGTTGTGCTGGTTGGTGTTTGATTTTTATTTTAACTTGGTATAAGCTAGGATCATACAAAAAGAGGGAACCCAGTTAGATTGAGGAAATGTCTCCATCAGATTGGCCCATAGGCAAAATATTAGGGGAAATTTTGTTGACTAATGGTTGATATGAAAGATCTAGTCCTGTGTGGGTGGTGCCAACCCTAGACAGGTGGGCCTGGCTGGTATATAAAAGCAAGCTGAGTGAGCCATGGAAAGCAAGCCAGTAAGCAACATTAGTCTTTGCTTCAGTTCCTGCCTTGACTTCACTCAATGATGGATTGCCATAGGGAGTGTGTAAACCCAATAAGTTCTTTCCTCCGAGGATTACTTTCTTTGTGCTGTTTATCAGACCGAAGACAGAATGGATGAAAAACAAACACAGTTTTTGAAGTCACTGTTGCTGTGAGAGTAAACAGTGCTGACCCCTCCCATAAGAACCATTCTGGAACTAAACATGACCAAAATTATTTTTATAAATAATTACTAACACCACTTCAATCATTTAATCTTTTTCTTATGCATAGCATTAAGGTTTTCTAGAGGTCACATGGTATGGCAATGTTGAGATAGAATCAGATGTGAAAATCTAGCAGGTGTCTATTAAAGCTAAACATCCAAGAGGAAAATATAAAGCAATTCACTCTTCTTGGTTAGCTTATTTCATTCAATCAGATACAATTTCAGCATATTAATCATCAATAGATCCAACATAAATATGTCTTTAGGTATCTCAAATATTTTGAAGAATGAAGAACGACCCCTAGATTAAATACATTGAATCTACTGTCTGATGTAGTAAAACTGAAATAAATTATCCAGATTATCCAGAGTAGTACCTCTGTGTTGAGCTCTCATACCTTTCAAACCTTTCCATGACATCATTGGATCCTCTTTCTTTCATTCTGTTTGAGTAAAGCCCACTTCTACTTCCCGGTGTCTGCCCAACTGAAGGCACTTTAGTGCATATTACTCTTTGCTTTTATGCAAACATGTCCAATTCAGTTATAAATGGGAAGCATCACTATCACACTCATGCCAACCTCTTCCTCCCCACCCTGTTCAGACTTTCAATAGAAGTCATCTTCCACCTGATACCAATACATGCGAACACGCTTTATCCCTACACACTTTTGTGGTGATCGCCATGGAGTACTGGTGCTGAAGCTCTGATTCCAAACTCACATATCTGCTTTAATTCATTTGCATGATGCTATGTTTGCATGAAATAAGCATTTCTATGAATGAACCTGGAATCCTACCCGTGTCGAGGCTATTTAGAGGACAGAAGAAATATGTGTTCACATGAGGGACAGAAGAATCAGACATCCCAGTGTGTTTCCTCATCAGCAAAGAATGTCAGTATGTTAGGAAGAAAGATGGATGCGTTGAGTCTAAAACATATTTCCTTTGCCTTTAGCTAGTGTCTCAGATAGTAAAGTTGGGGGAGGGGTGGTTTGGTGTATATGTGTGTAGTTATTTGAATGAGAATGGCATTCATAGGTACATTTATTAGAATACTTATTCTCCAAATAATGGAACTCTTTGGGACGGATTTAAAAATATGGTGCTGGAGAAGGTTTGTCTCTGGGGGCACATGTGGGCCTGAGGCTTCAAACACCTATACCATTTCTGGTTAGTGCTTTCTGCTTTGTGCCGTGGTTCAAAACGTAAGCTCTCAGCTACTGCCTGCCTGATGCCATGCTCCCTGTCATGTTAGCCATGGGCTCTAACCCTTTGAAACCCTGACCTTCAATTAAAGTCTTTCTTCTGTAAGCTGCCTGGTAATGGTGTCTTATCATGGCATTAGAAAAGTGATTACCTGAGTTTGGTCCCTCAGCACTGATAGGACAGTCAGGCAATGTGGTATACATCTATAACCCCAGTGCTTGTGGGAAAAAAGGTGACTCTTAGGGCCCTAAACAAATCAGTGAGCTTTCACTTTCACAAGAGATCCCCATCTCAAAAACAAGGAGGGGGGGGTCTGTTCAATTCAAAAATTCCTCATTTACCCAGTTCCTAGTACCCACAGGTAAAGTGTCCCCAGGGTCTGAACATCTCGGTCTAATCTTCTTTAGCTGCATAGCTCCTTGTGCCCCACAGGAAAGTAGTCACTAGAATCTGAGTCCTGAGCCTACACTTCTGCAGTCCCATTAACTCCACGTTCTGACTGGTAAGAAGCCCCTAAACCAACAGCCCTACATCCACACTTTGATTTGTACAACTGGTCCAAAACATACAAGTTCCAGAGTGAAAACAAAAAGCAAACAAACAAACAAACAAAAAACCCACATAAACACCCAAAACATCTTCTCCAAAAATTACATGCAACACTAATGGACCCACAGACCCAAAGAAGCCAACTAATAAGGAGGGTGCAAAGAGTGATGTGTAAATCTCACTGTGTGGGGAAAGTAGAATAAACATCCCAGCTAGATGTGGAATGAGAGAGAGAGAGAGAAAGAGAGAGGGGGGAACGGAGGGAGGGAGGGAGGGAGGGAGGGAGGGAGGGAGGGAGGGAGGGAGGGAGGGAGAGAGAGAGAGAGAGAGAGAGAGAGAGAGAGAGAGAGAGAGAGAGATACAGTGTAGATGGGAATAGGAGCAAGAGGGTTCAGGTGAAGGGAAGAGAAGGGTTAGAAACCTATTGCAATGGAAACACCAAGAATTCTATGAGGATGACCCTAAAAGACTCTTAGCAGTGGAACACCCACAGCTAGAATTGGCCATCTCCTGTAACCAGGCAAGATTTCCAATGGAGAGACTGTGACACCAACCCACCCACAACCTTTGATGTACAATTTGTTCTACCTACAAGTTGTGCTGGGATTAAAGGTGGTTCAGAAGAAGTGGGAATGTCCAACACATGGTTCAGCTCAAGATTCATGCTGCTAGGGGGAGCTCACCCCTGACACTGCTTGGAGGAGCCAGAGGTTGAATAACCCATAGACCTAGGATAGAATGAACAGATTGTAGGATAGATTGTGGGAACCAGAGGTACTAAGGACAAGGAAACCCACAGAATCAACTAACCTTGGGGTTATAGAAACTGAAATACTAACCAGGAAACGTGCAGATGACTGACTAGGCTCCTTCTACATATGCTACAGTTGTATAGCTTGGTTCTGTGGGACTCCTATAAGCGGAAGCAGTGACTGTGTCTGACTCTGTTACCAGCCTTTGGGATGTTCCTCCTACTGAGTTGCCTTGTGTAGCCTTAATAGGAAAGGAGGTGCCTAGTCTTAATGCAGCTTGATAAGTCATGGCTGGTTGATATCCATGGGAGGCCTGTCCTTTTCTGAAGAGAGACTGAAAAAAAGTGGGGGGGGGGTGGTGGAAGGAAGGGACTGGGCAAGGGGAGAAAGGGAAAACTGCAGTTGAGATGTAAAAATAAGTAGACAAAGAAAGAAAGAAAAAAACAAATGAGAGAGAGAGGTAGGAAGAGGAAGGGGTAGGGGAAAGAGGAAGGAAAGGAGGGGAAGGAGGAGGGGGGAGAGGGATGAGAAAGAGACAGAGAGACACACAGAGAGAAAGAAACAGAGAGAAAAAGGAAAAACTGCTTTGAATAACTTCATAGAAAAATTTGCGGTCGGGTTGTACAAATAAAGGAATGAATGAATATATAAATAATAAAGAAGAACCTTTAATAACTTCCAAAGAATTCAAGAGAATGATTATGACTCAAAAAAGACATAAATATACTCCAATAAAACAAAAGCAAAGAGATGAATTAAATAAAGAGGTCGATACATAATCTGGAAACAAACTCCAATAAAGTCTTAAAATTACCGAAGAAAAGCCAAACTGAAGGAATATTGGAAATTTAAAACTCAGTAAGCCAGTTATAAACCTCAGTGAAAAGATTCACCAATAGAATAGATTGTGTGGACTAGAAGTATCAGGAAGACAGGTAGGGGAATTGGTTCACTCAGCGAAGGTCAATAATCAATTTATAAACTACAGGATCAGAACATGGGAAAGCTATGTGACATCAGGAAAAGATGTAACCTTCAGAATGTGGGAGTAGAAGAAGGCATACCAAGATATAGACTAAAGTCATAGAAGAGATACTTCCACTAAAAAGAGACTGCCATTTAAGCATGAAAAACCTAGAGAGCACCGAATAAGCAGGACCAGAAAATTATCTTTTTATGGCATATTATAATTACAACATTAACACATAGCAGAGAAAGCTGCAAAAGAGAAAGGTCTAGTACTTATAAAGTCAGTCTTATGAGACAATCACTCAATATTCATAGAAACTTTTAAAGCCCAAGGGGCTGGAGATATGTATTTTAGCTTCTCAAAGATGGCAGCTGTCAACCCAGATTATTATACTCAGCTAAACTATACATTAAAACCGATGGACAAATAAATGCTTCTCCTGATAAAAACATATTTAAGAAAATTATGACCTCTCCAAGCCAGAGCATTTGGGGATAAATAAGATTGGCAGACCCTTGGTGAAATTCACCAAAATAGAGAGAGAAAAATTAGATGATCAAAATTAGGAATAAAAATGGAGACAATTGATAGCAGGAAATTCAGAAAAACATAAGGAAATACTTTTAAAACTCATGCACCATGAAAATGAAAAATATAAAAATACAAATTCAGATGTCCTTCAGTAGATGAATGGATACAAAAATTGTGGTACATTTACACAATGGAGTACTACTCAGCTATCAGAAACAATGACTTTATGAAATTCTTAAGAAAATGGATACATCTAGAGAATAACATCCTGAGTGAGATAACCCAGTCACAAAAGAACAGACATAATATGCAGTCACTGATAATTGGATACTAACCTCAGAAATCTCAGAACACCCCAGAAACAACTCAAAGACTATATAAACTTCAAGAAAAAAACGAAAAATAAAAACCATTATGCTTAATCTTTATACACCAAGAAAACGTTGACTAATTCCAGGTTACATCTTCATTTACATTTACTTTATGCTCATTGTAACTAGTAAGATCTTAATGCATACTATCAAACCTTTAAAAAAACCAAGTATTGTCAAAAATATTCATATGCTTTTATGCAAAAATGCTTAAAATCTGTACATTTATCTTTGTTTTTTAAAATAAAGTTGTTCAATTAAAAAATGTGGATTCATTTATAGATTTCCACAACATATGGTATAAGCAATCTAAATACATTTTTAAGCAGCAACAAGGTCAAAGCACTGATTAAATCCTCACAACAAATAAAAATGCAGGCCTAGAAGAATTTATTGCAAAGTTCCACCAGAACTTTGAAGATGTACTAATACCATTAAAACTCAAATTAATACATAAAGGAAGACATCCAGACATTTTTCCTAAAGGTGTCATCACCCTGATCCCAAAGCCAGAAAAAGACAAAAAAAGAAAGAAACCTACAGACCACTCCTTGCAAACTCTTGAGATGAACATTACATAGTCTCTGATTCTCTGCACTTTTGCCTGTTGTGTATCTCTGTGATCATTTTCATCTACTTCAGAGAGAAATTTCTCTGATGGGGTCAAGAGATACCTTGATCTATGGGTATAATGACAATCCACTAGGAATTATATTGATAATATATCCATTTAGCAGAATAACAGCAGTAAGTTCTCTTCCAGGATTTATGACCTGTCTTAGCACAAGATTCTAGCTCGATAATAGGATCAAGTATGGGTTTCATCTTACGGATGGGCTTTAAATATAACATGAAAGTTACGACTGGTTACTCTTACAATGTTCATCTCACCGTTGCATCAATGTGCCCATCTTCCTAGGCCAGACACTATGGTAGCTTACAGGTTTCACCTTAGCTTACTTTTATCCTCCATTAGTCTGAGTAGCACCTTCCAGCACTACAAAAAACTAGACAATAAAAATTAAACTTCAAAGCCAAGAGCAGCTTGACTTCTCCATGTTCTGTGACTCAAGCATGTGGTGTCTTCAGCAACAGGGTGCTACCATCAAGTTCTGGAGGGTGCTACCATCAAGTTCTGGAGGGTGTTTGTAGACGTATTGTTGTACCGTTATAGGATAACTTTTCTTCTATTTATGTATGTATACAAAAATTTTAGGAAGCGTTACAGCAATAGGTTTCCATGTGACTTTTGAAAAGCTGTTAGTGTTATTTACATATACAACTCATCCTTGAAAGACTCGGAGATCACTAGGAAAAGAGGATGAAAGAGTGTAAGAGCCAGGGATGGTGGATGACCACCTCTGAAATTTAAATACATTTATATGTAATTTAAATGAATTTATAACGAGCAATGAGATTAGAGCAGTAGTATCTCCCAACTAATAAAAACCCAGGAGTAAACAGAGTGTGAACTCTGCAGATCAGCTGCATAAAGAACTCACAGCAGTTGTGACAGTGGGTACTAAGACTTGTGCAAGCTCACACTAGAGCAAATCCCCCCATGGTTAGGGTAGATTGGCATGCCATAATAACAGCCTGCCAGGCTGGTGCCTAGGTATGCAATAGTGGCATGAAAATTATTGGGTGACTAAATACTTTCTGGTTAGATTGGAGACCTGCTTCAGAGGAGGAAATTTCATGTCTGATGCTTTACTCTTAATCAAAAGCCTGGTGAGGTCATAGGTCATAGAGGGGAGTCTAGCTTTGTCATGTTCCTAAATGGTCCTGGTGCCAAACTGCCATCTAATGTTTATGTTTAAGCTACAAATCTTAGCCACTTTGAGTCTTTTCATATTGACCAATAGTTAGTGCCGGGATATATTGAAAGCACTGAGACTAGAAAATGACGTTTATGTTAACTTCTTTGCCACTAGGGATCAGGGAATGCCTTGAAAAGCAGATGGGAGGGATGCAAGAAGCACAGGATGGGGAGGAGTGTGGTGGGGATGTCTTCTGGGTATGGCATAAGCAAGGCTGTGGCAATCATGAACTCACGGCCGATATAGCTACTGATATAAGACCTATACAAAATCAAGTTGGCCAAAACTCTAGTCTGGATGGGTGAGATGCTTTCTGCCCCTGCCTCTCAATAAGGAGCCATTGACTAGCTGCTGGGGAAAACAGAATTATTCTGTTTTGAATGGCCAATGGTAGATTCCCATACTTCAGTGGGAGACTCCACACCTATGTAAACACTTATGGCAGCACTAACTGGGCTTAATGGGTTATCCAAATAAACCAAAACAGCAAGAAAAGCAACCTCATAAAGTTTGAAAGTGGTTGTTTTGTAAACAATAAAAGGATTTGGGCTAGAGAGAGAGGTCAGTGGTTAAGAGACCTTATTGTTTTTTAAAGACCCTAGATTCAGTTCCCAGCACCCACATGGCTCACAACCATCTATAACTTAAATTTTAGGGGATTCAACAATCTCTTTTGAATTTTGAAGGCACCAGACATTTATGTAGTGCACAATCACACATGCAAGTAAGACACTCATTCACATAAAATAAAAAAAAAAAAAAGAACATGGAAGGAGAAATGGAAGTAATAGAATGATATGTTTGTTGTACACATGCATGTAACTGTCAAAAATAAAGAAACCTTTAAGGTAGAAAGTAATGGAGAATGCTGATGTTGGTCTCTGGTTTCCATGTGCACATATATGGGCAACCCCCCCATCATATACAAGAACCATAAGTCAATTAAGAGATAACAATTTTTCATATTTAAGTCCACAATTGTACAACAAGAAGAAAATACTTCACTGGACAAATTGTACAGCAATCAAGTTGAATATAAAGGACATTTCTGTGCAAACAATAAACTTACATGGATGCCAAATCCCAGTGTGTGTGGCAATAGGATCTGGAAGAACCATGCGTGAAGACAATTACACTATGGACTGCTCCTTCTACAGACCTTCTGCAGACAGCTGGCTCTCCAACTCCTCTTGGAATTTGTTCTAGCAGCATGGTTGCACTGCCCTGAAATGCAAAGAAATTCAGAAACAGACCTGACAAAGATTTTATTTTGAACATTTAGTAATTAAGAGCCTCCAAGAACCACGGACCTTCCCAGGTGGTCTCTCAGTAACAGATGAACTGTTTTTGTAGGCAACTTCAAGGCAGCTGGAGGGCTTGGCCAAAGAACCAAACACCGCTGATGGAAAATGTGAGCCTCAGCACAATGGCATGTCGCTGCCGGGACTGCTGATCTAGGCAAGGAAGCGGAGATAGATTTTCACAACCCTGTCCTACCATACTCACAAGGCTAAGGACTGTAACCCGGAAGTGAATAACAGAGATCCTGATAAACCTGATAACAGAGATAAAGTAGACCCTTAAAAAAAAAAAAAAGAATCACTTTTGTACATCTTTCTCCAAAATAACTATGCTTTTTACCCCAAAAGAGTTATACAGGACTTGAGATTCCAGGGTATTGTTTAGGGTGAGAAAAGCTGACAACTGAAGCATAAAAGACCACATTGTTGCAATTATCTCCCTTTATAATCCCTCTAGAGTTCTCTGGTGATGGGGATGAGAGATGGGCGAGGAGCAGAGCCGAAATGCATGCTGGGAGTCTATGGGAGGCACTTGGGGGTTGAACAGTTTAAATGTGCTGATTTTAAGAAGGTAGCAGAGAGCATAGACAACAACGCCTTACAGTCTACCTTCTCATTTCTCACAAATGTTGAATGTGATGCTACCTAGGTCTGTTAAAAATAATTTTCAGATGGCAAGTTGTTTTCTCCCAGTTAGCTTTGGAGCCAGGTCACATTCTATTTATTCTTTTGTAAAAGGTAACATGGAGACAATTGTAAAAATGACAAAGCCCTGACCTCATCTCCTGAGAAGGGTTAGTGTAGCATGAATCAACAGCTCTCTGTGTGTCTCTGTGTCTGTCTGTCTCTCTCCTTTCATTTCAGAAAAGGGAGAAACAGATGGGGTTTTCAGAACACAAAATGCACCCAATCTTTTTTTTGCTAAGCTTGACTAGAATTGGTTAAGTATCAAAGAATTTATCAACAAAGAAAAATAGCGCAGAACATGTGTGGTTTCTTAATTAAAATCTCCCCCAAAATATTAATACACACCAAATGTATAAGTCTAGAAGGAGTCAGGCACTAGAATAAGTCCAAAAGTAGAATTCACTGTGAAGCCATAGAAAGCTTCTATGTGCTTACATGCACATGTTGTCTTGCTAGGCCCTCAAGAATGCCAGGTACCAGCATCAGATAATGGCTAGCATGGTGGTCTGAATCAACAAGCATCATACTGATAACTCTATACATAAGCCTCCTCAGCATCCTTTACCATCCCTTGAGTTCTATTTATACTCCCTCCAAACATTATGTGTCCTTTACAAGTCTTGTCCCTCAGCACGTGAGTCTGTCTCAGCTAACATCACTCTGCCAATTGGCCAAAAACCAACACATTCCCAGAAGGTTTTTGGTGTGTTTCTCTCTATGGAGTCCCAACAAATGGAGCTCAACTATGCAATGTAATACATGTATGTTGTTAGGGGGAAAAAATATTCTTCATCATGTGTTCTGTCATGTGCTTGCTTTAGCAGAAACATTCCTTTCACAAGAATGCCTTAGCCTTTCACCAGTGTCTGCTTCAGCAAAATGTCCCTTCGTGTGTTTGCCCCAGCAAAACACCATGCAGCACAACTGGCTTTCCAAAGAACCCTGAAGTTTTCACTTCACTGAGTTCTTTGGTTGGAAAAATACAAATTTGAGTCAAGCTTTCTCTATTTAGATGCTAGAATGGAGTGGAAAGGAATTTGGACCCAGATGGGGCTTTGTGACTTGGAGTTTGAGCTTAGCCACAGCATTGATTGATGGATGTTTTGGACATCTTGACAATGTGGGCTTGGACAGCAGGCCCTCTCAAGACAGCTGGCACTTATGTAGTGCATTAGAGACTAGAGGGTGCTTTCTACACTTAAAATACACTACATTCTCACAGATGCTGTAGGCTATTAGGGTACACATGTAGCAGATAATGATACTCAATGGTGTCAGGTATTTGTCTGAGGTCATATCCTTAGGTAGTAGCCAAGGCCATATCAAAAACATTTGTTGAAGTAATGAAATTTTAGCACATGGAATTCGATATTACACATTTCAATAGTCCTTTCTTTATCTACACAGAAAGACAGTCAAATAAATCTGGTGTCTAGGAGACTTGATGTCTTGGGAACAAACAGATAACTATGCTGTATCTGAATTTTCTAAAAATTCACTCCTATCTACAAATTGAATTGGCATGGAGGTCAACTTTTTTTCATTCAATTTTCTCCCTTTTAAAATGTGTGTGTGTGTGTGTGTGTGTGTGTGTGTGTGTGTGTGTGTGTGTGTGTGTGTTGCTGAAAAAGCAAGAAGAAGATCCCATCCCCTGGAGATGAAGCCACCTGACAGGAATGCCTGGAACTAAACTTAGGTTCTGTATAAGAACAGTGTGTACTCATAACCACTGAGCCACCCTCCCGATTTTCTTATCCTTTTTGTAAATTAACCTTGTGTGGGTGCAAATCCCATTGAGTCACCATGCTGCCCTAGAAGTTTTCATGAGAGTCACTTAAGGAGGCTGGTTAGAAAGCAAATGACCAGGCTCCTGTCCCCAGATGGTCTAGTCTTGGGAGTCCAGGTAAATCTGGTGCTAGTGGCCCTAAGCCCACATATTTAAAAGGCCAGCCTTGCTCAAAGCCTTGAAGATTTATAGCAAATAAATGTTCTTGAAATGGTCAAAAGAAGACATTGTTTTCTGAAAGTGCCTTCAAGTTTTATGTCTCTGCCTACCTGTTGTTGATTATGACAAGATGCTGAAAATGCTGAATTCCACTTCAAGCCTTCCTCCCTGCAAGGAGGCCATTGGAGAAAAGCATTCCTTTTCATGTTCTGGTGATACAGACTACACAGAATAACAAAAGCATTGTTAGTTCAGAGGAAATTATAGGTAGATCCTTGGGAGAAGAGCCCCAAGAAGTATCAACAAAAGGAGGTGCAGAAAGGAGACTGACCAGCTTGGGCTAGTCTTACTTCTATCAGCCTGAACTGTCATCTAGGGAAACTTAAGATGATGACTCCTTAACAAACCTGAGGATCATAATGGAATTGGTCTGGGTGTAATCTAAGCACCAAGGGTATTTAAAACATCTTCCAGATGATTCTAGCATGTAGCTGAAGTTGAAAAAGAACAAGGAAGATTTAGGGCCATCTGGAGATAAAACTGTAGTTGTCAGGAGTGGGTGAACACGGACCCCAAGTGAAATTCCCAGACCCTGCTTTCTGATGTGTGTGCCGACACTCCTGACAACACACATGGGAAGCATGACTCTCATCAAAAGATAAGGTTTCCACACGATCAGCACTTGCTTTCCATGTTGGTTTCCGTTGGCACTGAGATAAAATCAACCAATCCAGATAGATACAAGCGACTTGATCACCAGCCCTCTGGTGTGTGGCAGACACGTAGAAGTGTGTGCTCTATTGAGATCTGAGTCTGTGGGGCCTCCTACCCCACAGCTGGAGCTGTTAATGACATGTGGGCAGTGTGGTTACAGTGCGGGCTGCTCTCTTTTGTCTTCGTGCTGAGGGATTGGCTTTGTGAGTTTTCATGATTTCCATGTACATAAAATTGCAGTCATAACGGTACATTTCTATTAAATTAGTGGATTACGGCTATGTGTTCTGGCGAGGCTTTCAGTCTGGGTCCCCGCACTGCTGAAATCTTACTGTTTGACACTGACCTATAAAACGTGTTATAATGATCTAAAATAAAAAAGTTGCCACAAAGGCACTTTTACAGTGAGGTAAAATGTGGAGTGGCTTTGGCAACAACAGCCAAATCAAATCTCGCACTCCATCTCTCCCTCCTTTTCAAAAGACTCTTACAAGTAAAAGCTTGAGTAACAGTATGAGAAGAGACAGGAGATGGTAGTCCATAGCAAAACCAGTCTGCAGAAAGAGTCAGGAGCTTACTCACTTACTGTTTACTTTATGCCTTTATAGCCTCATGCGGCAGACATAGGCTGTGTTTCCACCAATGTGGCACAATTATATGAAGATGCCCAGGATATCAGTTAGTACCCATTGTAACACAGCAACAAATTCACAGGTGCCGGTCAGCCGTTTGATGGTCAATGTCACTAGCATTCGCCGGGAAAGTATACTCTAAATTCATAAACAAACAAACAAACAAACAAACAAATGAACGGAACTGAAATGTGCTAACCACCCCCTCATACCATCCAGACCTCAGGCTACCTGTGGAGGAGATTCCTGTTACAAGTCCTAAAACCCTTCCCTAGTGCACTCCCCACAAAATGTCCCCCCCCTCCTACTTGAAAAGCTGGCGAGCAGACAATGGTCAAGAGCATAGCGCACAACAGCACCTCCACAATGTAGACTGGACAGTGGGCCATAGTACTGTGGAGTTTCCTTATGTTTGGCATCCAGTGGTTATTGAATATAGGGAACAAAGATAGTAAGTGCTCACTGTTTTCTTTAGTAGTTCCTCCTCCTCCTCCTCCTCCTCCTCCTCCTCCTCCTCCTCCTCCTTCTCTCTTTCTCTCTTTCTCTTTCTCTCTCTTTCTCTTTCTCTTTCTCTTTCTCTTTCTCTCTCTCTCTCCCTCCTCCCTCCCTCTCCCTCCATCTCCTCCTCCTCCTCCTCCTCCTCCTTCTTCTTTCTCATTTGCCTTTTCATCTTTCTCCTCTTCTTCTTCCTTCTTCTCTTCCTCTCCATCTTTTTTTTTTTTATGACACAATTTTCATTGTCAGAATTTTTTTGGCATTGATTATTTTCTCTAAACCCAAATATCAATATTGATCTTGTCATTGTAGACTTTTTTTCTATTTTACTAGTTACCAAATCTTTTGTTAGTAAGTCATTAAAAATAAAACAAGCAAACAAAGAGGTACCAACTAATAAGAAGGAATAAAAATGGAATAGGGGTTGAGAAAAGAGAGAGCAAATGCAAGATAGGGAGAAGAGAGCAGAGCAGAAATTGAGAGACCAGGTAAAGATTTAATACACACGTGTCTGAAATTCTTGCAGTTTTTCTAGAGGATGCTAGAAGCCCAAGCTGGGAGGTTGGATGGTATAACCTAGCTTTGTATTTTCTACCACCTTACATTTAATACATGATATTTATGGAAATAAGTGCTTGACTTGATACTTACAAGAAAACATATTTATTTGTTTTATGCATATGGGTGGTTTGCCCTGCATTTGTATGTGTGTGCAACATGCGTGTGCCTGCTACCAACATAGGCCAGAAGACTGCGCTGTATGATCTAAAACTGGAGTTACAAACATTGTGAATCACCACATGGGTGCTGGGAACCAAACCTGGCTCTTCTGTCAGAGTGACAAGTCATCTTCACTGCTGAGTCATCTCTCCATCCCCAGCCTCTACAATAAACACATTAACTAGTGATTATATTCTGAGTTACTTATTCCTTGAGGAAGACATTAATATTTATACTAAAAAAATACTAGCTTCAGGCATCAGTGAAATATTTAACCCTTTGCTAAGGAGCTAGTTTTTCACTGTGCTGGCTATAAATTCCATTTTTAGTAGGATACAAGAATAAAACTATTGATGACTTCTTAGATTTGGGCTCTTCCCATAGCTGGGAATTCTTTCATTGCATGAGTCTTTACTGTAGGCCAGATGATCATCATGTGGTCCTAGGGTCTGGATATGTGAAACACAAGGAACAGAGACAGTAAACATAATGTCCTAGGATCAGAGTTCTGGCATCATACCTCTGGCCCTTAAAAAAACTTTAGGGTCAAGAGCCCAATTATACAACAGTTGTCGATCATTATTACAGTGGCGCCATGAGAATTCTGCCTGAATTTTCACCTTCTTTCCTTAGATCTCAGACCGTTTCTGTTATTCTAATTTAATTTTATATTTTACGTATTTGCTTTGCATTCCACTCCAGGTCACCCCTCCCACAATCTTTCCCACATCCCCCCTCCCCTTCTCTGAGTGGATGAGGGCCCTGGGTATCCCTCTCACCAACCCTGGCACTTCAAATCTCTTCCTCTCCCGCTGAGGCCAGACAAGGCAGCCCAGCTAGAAGAACATATCTCATGTATAGGCAACAGCTTTTGGGACAGCTCCCCACTCCAGTTGTTTGGAATCCACATGAAGACAAAGCTATACATCTGTTACATTTGTGCAGGGAGGCCTAGGTCCAGTCTTTGTATGTTCTTTGGTTGGTGATTTAGACTCTGAGAAATCCAAGGGTCCAGGTTAGTTGACTGTATTGGTTTTCCTGTGGAGTTCCTATCACCTCAGGGCCTGCAATCCTTTCTCCTATTCTCCCATGAGATTCCCAGCTCCATCCACTGTTTGTCTGTTAGTGTCTGCATCTGTCTGAGACAGCTACTGGGTGGATCCTCTCAGAGGACAACATACTCCTGACCACAAGCATAACAGAGTATCATTAATGGTGTTAGGTATTGGTGCTTGCCCATGGGATGGGTCTCAAGTTGGGCTGGTTATTGTTTGGCTGTTCCCTCAATGTTTGCTCCATCCCCTGTGCCTGCACTTCTTGTAGCCAGGATAAATTTGGGGGTGGAAAGTTTTGTGGGTGAGTTAATGTTTCTATTGCTCCACTGATGTACCTGTCACCATTTATGAAACCTGCTTCTTCAGGCTTTGACTCTGTAATCTATAAAAGAAACCCTTTCAGTTAATATAAGTTTAGCTTCTATTATTTTCAACCAAGAACTCTGGGTTACCCCAGTGAGAGTAGATGGCGTGTTGCAAAGGTTGGATGACAGTTTGCACACACTATAAACCAATAAGTTATTACAATTTCCTTTATTAACACCAGTGAGGATTATCTGATTCGTGGATCCCATAATCAGTGTTGGCTGAGCAAAAACCACCAAACAATATATTTTTGTTCCTTCTTATATTTTACAACTTACCTGCTTGCCTAGAACACAGTAGATACCAAATACATATTTTTATTGAGTGAATAAAGAAAAGGAAATAATTGAAAGTAAGAGCTCCAGATATGAGCCTGGTGCCAGGAAAGGTAAGCTGAGGGTTGGTGGGTTAGGAGAGAGATGAGTAGAAAAATTTCCAGGCTGCAGAAGTGGCAGTGAAATATAAGTTTGTGGTTTATGTCCCCACAAAACGTACAATCTAGCAAAGAAGAGGCGAGTGACATCCAAGAAACAATTTGAAAACAATGAAAGCTAGAATTATATATAAGTAAGGGGTAACTGGGAGAAAGTGAAGGGGGAATGTACGTACTGTGCATATTTGACATTTTTCTTTTGGTGTTTGCCTGTCAAGTCATCCTCCACTTGCCAAGAATAAAGATGTGGGTAAGAAATAGTCCAGAACAGAGCATACACAATCTTATTACATTGGTTTTGAATGATGTCAGCTGAAGCTTTCCCTGTCTGGGATCTGTATATTGACAGAGTTGTAATGCTATGTTTGTCTGGGAACAGAGGAAGATTGAGCTCAGAATCAGTTATTGTGTTCTCACATTACAGAAGATGAGAAACAAAAAGGCAGGCCAGCTGATATTGCTGACACCATTCAACCCCAGATGGGATGACTCAGTCATAACCAAGGGCTCTCTGAGTATCAGCAGGCACTGTCAAATTAACATAGTATTAAGAGAATAATATATAGGTTATTTTCAAAAGCTTCAGAAAAATTAAAGGTGATTTTTTTTTGTTACTTCCTTGGAGAGACAGAAGGTAAATGGCAACCAAAAGCAGAAACACAAAAAGGATTTTTGATCAGGCAGAAATGCAGCTGCTGGTGCTTCGAAGAAATTCTCAGTGAGGATTCCTGAGACAACCTTGGTGAGTGAGAGACTGGAAAAGCAACACTTTGACAATTCGTTCCTCCCTAACTTATTGCAGAAATATTCTGATAGAGGTCAGAGGACATGAAGGCCTCTTTATATTGGCTTCCGATGAGGAAAACAGTGTGGAAGAGGATGACAATTTAATTGGGAGGGGGAGAATTAACATTACTAGCATAGTGCAGGTCAGCGGGTTTCAGAGAAATATTCCCTCACCATTACAGAATTTATGGTCAGCATGTATGTGGCAAGGACAACTTAAAGACAGTCTGGATTCCTGCATTGCATTTACATTTTTCCCTACTTGGGATCTTCCTGGGATAGTGCTGGCTGCTCTGTGAGGTCTCTGTCTCCTCTCTCCTCTTTCTCTTCTTCTCCCTCTCCCTCTCCGTCTCCGTTTCCGTCTCCTTCTTCTTCTTCTCCTTCTCCTTCTGCTTCTCCTTCTCCTTCTCCTTCTCCTTCTCCTTCTCCTTCTCCTTCTCCTTCTCCTTCTCCTTCTCCTTCTCCTTCTTCTTCTTCTTCTTCTTCTTCTTCTTCTTCTTCTTCTTCTTCTTCTTCCTCCATCTCCTCCTCCCTCCCTCATTCCCTCCCTCCCACCCTCCCTCCCTTTCTCACACCCCCATCTCTCTCTCTCTCTCTCTCTCTCTCTCTCTCTCTCTCTCTCTCTCTCTCTCTCTCTCTCTCTCTCTCTCACTGAGGCTCCTCAAGGAATTCCTTCTGGAACAAATACCTGATATGACAGGCAAAAGGAAGCAATTATTTTTCTTTATACGAGAATTCAAACTCATGTTCAAGAGCCCTTGTTGCTTTGAGTAGCATGTCCCAGTCAGCAGGATGTCTGGAGTAAATCATGTCACAGTGGGAGATCTGAGGAACAAAACCATTGCCTCATAGGCAGGAAGTACAAAACCGAGGTGGAGACCTGGGCTCTATTGCCAGCTTCAAGCACATGCTTTGCAACATCAGAAACCCATTCTTTCCCCCCACCTCTCCTTTTACATGGACTTGCCCATCTTGTTATATTCTCTTGAAATATAGAAACTCCTGAAATGATCGGAGATCAGCTTGAAACTCCAACCCATGAGTGCTTTTCTCAGCAGTAATGAAGAGCATAGATTCTTCTTCTTGAGGACCCAGATTCAGTTACAAGCACCCACATAGTCACACACGACCAGCTGCAACTCCACTTCCAGAGGATCTGATGCCCTCTTCTGACCTCTGCTGGTATTACAGTTATGGTACAGAGCACAGTTAGTGGCTTAAAGTAAGTATGGCCCCATAGACTCACATGTTTGAATGCTTGACCTATAGGTAGTGGTATTATTAGGAGATGCATCCTTGTTAAAGGACACATCCAGTGTCTTCTTTGTTGGCTTCAGATCAAGATGTAGGACTCTTTATTTCTCCAACACCAAGTCTGCTTCCCACCATGATGATAATGGACTAACCCCTTGGAGATGTAAACCAGCCCCAATGAAATGTTTTCC
Organism: Micromys minutus; assembly: GCF_963924665.1. Lineage (NCBI taxonomy): Eukaryota > Metazoa > Chordata > Mammalia > Rodentia > Muridae > Micromys > Micromys minutus. Next base: position 20,506,011 of record NC_137973.1, read on the forward strand.
TTTATAACAATTGCCTTAGTCATGGTGTCTCCTCACAGCCATAAAACCCAGAGTAAGACATACACATACACAAAACACCAAATACACACAAAGTAAAAATGAATAAATCAAAATTCTTTCATTATAGTGTTTTTAATTGTGAATGTATGTTAATAGATTTGAGACAGTTACTCAAACTAGAAAAAAATTTACACTTAAAAACAGTGATTTCTACTACCCATCGTAACTGCTTAAGAAGATCCAACACTTTCTCAGAATCAAAACTGTACCCTGGACCAGTTAAACTAGAGCCTCTAATTGTAGGATTTATATAGCAGCAGTTTTAAATCTCCCTACACAGTTCCAATATGCAGCCAGAGTAGAGAAGTTTGAATCAGAAAAGTAGGAACCCAGAGCCCACTGATTACAGTAAGTTAAACTCTTAAATTTTGAAGAACATGCCCATTTTATTTAAGAAAATTAGTATAGGATCATCAGGAGACTCACTTCTAAAATTTCATAATATTAGGATCTTAGAAAAGAGCTTAAAAGTGGGGGGGGGTGGCGTTGAGTAGTTCACTGAACAAATGAAGCAATGTAAAATGCCCAACTTTTCAAAAATGTTTAAAAATCTGTGACTGGGTTTATTCAATCACTTCCACATTGAGAATAGTTTTCTGCAGATTTTTGCCTCTGAGGAGACAACTCAAAAATCTAGAGAAAATTCTCTTGGAGATTATCAGAGATCTACAAAAGCAACCAAGACTTGGTGGGCCATGACCCAGAATGAAGAAAGAAAACTGAGCTGACATTCTCTGCAACAAACTTCCCCACAGGCTATCTGTGAATTCTAGTCTTGGACAAGGGCTGACCTTGAGCAGAGCAAAGGAGAGACAGTGAAGCCAGCAGGACTTTAGGCAATCTTATGGGCTAAGACATAGCGAGGATGCCAAAACATCTAAGACTTCAGAGAGCAAGATCTTAGAGATAGGAAATCCAAATAAATAAGCCCAGCATTTAGTGGTTTTCCCCTCAGAGGAATTTCCCAAATATTAATATGTTCAGACAAGGATTCTGTAGCCAAGTAACTTTTTAAAACCAGAGCAGTATTTCTAGAAGTCTCAGAGGGGTGTAGCTGACTGGAGTTTTAGAGATTCAGAAACTTTAAAGAAGAGGATCTGGTAAATACCCTAATCTCTGTAAAACTGCTAAAAATGTACAGTTTGGGATGGAATATACCAAACCTCTCAGATATGAAAGGCAGACTGGAGTGGCTAATACTGATTGGAGTAAAGTTACATATTCATCCTTTTGCCTATTCAATAATAAAAAGCCCCAGCCATGGACATCAAACCATCATCCAGGCCAGTGGATTGAAACCCCTTTGACAAACCTGTCTACAAAAAAGTGTTTACATTGACCTTCATGCTAGTAACTACATTATAGTCATGAAGGAGCAATAAAAACAATTTGATGGTTGGGGTCGCCACAGCATGAGGAACAATACTAAAGGGTCACAACATCAGGAAAGTTGAGAAGTACTAGCTGTTAGAACCTCTGTGGATTTTCAGTCTATCATTTATTTAAAAATATGAGGTGAAGGAATCCTTATCCACTGAAGGTAGTGATGTGAGTAGGTCCAACCACTATAGAATTCATACTGAACTTCCTTAATTAAAAACAAAAGGCTAAAGTAAAAATAGGAACCAGCTGTACCACTCAAAGAACTATGTATGCATGGTTAAGAACTCCTTATACCCGATGGACCCTTAAGTCAGCAAACCATACAGATACCCACACATCTAGGTTTATTGCAGCACTGTTTATAATGGCAATGCTATGAAAGCTATGAGCCAGGTAGGCAGTAGCAAACGAATGTCAAAAAATCTGTGGCACACATACACAGTGGAGTTTTACCCATTCAGAAATAAGAATGAAATTATGTCATTTTCAGGAAAATGGAGGCAACTAGAGACCATCATATTAAGCAAAATAAGACAGATCCAAAGAGCTAAAGATCCAAGTTTTTTTTCATTCTAGAGCTTTAGATCTTATATAAACATGTGAAATTATTTATAAGTGTGTCACAAAAGTAGAAGTGAACCGTCTATAGGAATAATGAGGACTGACAGGATAGAGTGTCAGGAAGAGAGAATGTATAGACAGACACAATCCAGATATAGCACATACTCGCAAGGAAATATCTTCATTAAACCTACTGCTGTGTATAATAACTATATGCTGACAAAATACCAAGCATTCTAAGGAAACAGAACTAGAGTAATCAGTAGTTATGTAGAGTTTGAGAGGTAAATGAGGTATGCACAGATTTTAAGCATGGTGGGGCTATTGTGTGTGACACCCAACGGATAGCATTATACCATTATCAAACCCACAGAATAGACAACATCTAAGACCAGCTGTGGCCTCTGTGTTAGAATGATGTGTCTATGTAAAACCTGAACATTATAGCAGTAGTAGAGGGGATACGGTAATTCATAACAGAGGCTCATCCAGTAATGTAACAATCCTACACTTGAGTGTAACTAGTGATACACAGGCTCAAAGTACAAGAAACAAAACTTCAAGAAATAACAAGAAAAAGTTAAAGGCTTTAAGAGTAATTTCTTACCACTGGTAAATCAATTAGTCACAAATGAGTATGTCTGTGGATCACTGAAATAAAGTAATTAGGTAACACATACATATATAGAGAGAAAATACATATACAAAGAAGGACAAAACTCACTTTCTCTTTAAAGAATGGGTTGTTTACTTGAATTGACTCTACTTGTCTTTAAACCTCAACACATTTAAAAGGATTAAAACAATTTCCAACTATAGTCTCTGAAATTAGGCTAGACTCAGTAACATAACAAACTGTGGGCCCATTTCAGAGTATGCATGTGGTGGGTCCAACACCCTGGATTTGATCCCACCTCTGAAAACAAAAAGACCATAAGATTAGTATCTAATTACTAAGACTTTGCAAACCAAGTTCGTATTTCTAAGTTGAAGAAGCCTCATGAGATGAAGAAACATTTTACTTGTATGACAAAAATATGACCTTATCCTTTGAACTATATAGACATGTTTTACATATGAGACATTATGCTACATTTAACACAGTGCTGAGAGGAGAGTTTCTCCTTATAAGAATATACTTTAAAAGAACCCAAAGCAAGTAAATCTCAGGGAAATTAGAAGGGGAAAGACTTAAATAATGACAAAAGCAGAAATTAGTAACACTGAGGGGGCTGCAGAACCAGTGAGAGACAGCTGTGAGTAAAATAATGAATCTGACCAGAAGAACAGGCTCACACATTACCAGTAACAGGAATTTTAGAAACGGGACATTTGTACCACTTTTTAGACACTAAGAGATGACAAAAGAGTTTCCAGCCCTTGCTTCCATGAGAAGAAACTTGGAAACCACCACTTTCATCCCCACAACAAGAGCCGAACAAAGTCTTAGATTAACCGGAAAGATGAGGTCACACAATCCGCTTCTGTGAAGTTTGCCGCCAAGTGGGAACGGAGATACAGTGGATGTTCACCTTCAGCAAAAGCAGACAGAGCCAGCGCTTGCAGGAGAACGTAAATGGAAATGTCAGGTCCGCAGTTGCTGTAAGCCAGGCACAGAACAAACAGCTTGTGCAGGTGAAAACTCTAAAGGGCCCCCCCCTTTAAATTAATTTTTACAAACCATACCAGGTTCTAAGGGTGAAAAAAGGAGACAAGCCATCTCTCTGTTTCCAGCAAAGAGACAGGAAAATGAACTGTGAGGGAGTCATTGCTGGCTGAAGGTCAAATCCAACAATGTAACTTTGATGACTATAATGCAAGGATTCTATGAATGACAACTATAATGTAGCAGAAAGGAAACAGTTTGAAAAACTGCTGCAAAGCACCCACAGGGCAGCCCAGAATAGTTGGTGAATAAACGTCCACAAACTGGGAGGTTATTGTACATTCTCTAGTGCGACCTATAATAAGACTTTGGACTTTTTTCTTTATAATTTCTATTGCCAAGAGAAGGTAGAAACTGGAATAAATGAAAGAAAGAGACAGCAGTGCAATGAATAGAAAATGGCTACAATGTAGCGGATACTAAACAATTCATAATAACTTTTAATATTGAGGAGGTTTAGCTCAGCTGGTGCAGTACTTGACTAGCTGGTAAGAACCCTCCGTTTGATTCCCAGCACTTTATAATCTGAGTGTGGTGGCAAACGCACATGCAAGGGTAGCACCAAGGAAGTAGAGGCATAAAGACCAGAAGATTGGGGTCATTCTTGGCTACATTCCAAGTTTGAGACTAGCCTAAGATAAAGTAAGATCTCATCTCAGCGTAAAAACCCTTAAATTTTCAGTGAGCTAAATATGAATCTTAAAAGGTAGAGATTATAAAGTGGGATTTATTAACTTTTTTTTTGTACTCAGCTCTGTGAGTCTTACCCTAAATATTAAAAGGCGATTAAAATGATGCTGAGAATGAGTATGATGCTCGTGTCAATAATGAAAAGAGATGAAGTAGCTAGAGTCATGTTAGACAAAGACAACCCCATAACAGGTAACGGGAACAGAGTTAGAGCATTATGGAAGGGCAAAGGGGCAACCCTCCAAGATAACATGGAAGCTGCGTGTGCATGCAACGGAACTTTGAAGTGGCCAAGGCAAGAATGGAGGGTCTCCGAGGAGAAACTGACAAACCTGCTGTCGTGTTGAAAAAGCACTCCACCTCCATTTTAGGCTTACAGGCCATCTGTTTTTAAAATTGGATATTCTCTGTATTTACATTGTAGCTGTTACCCCTTTCCGCCAATCCCAACCTCCCTCTCTCTCCCATTTCCTCCATGAAGGAACTCCCTCTTCCAACCCCTCTCTCCCACAGCCCCTTGACATTTCCCTACACTGGGAAAATGAGACTTCACTGGACCAAAGACCTCTCCTTCCATTGATGCCAGACAATGCTATCCTTTGCAACTGGGGCCATGGCTCTCTCCATAAGAATTCATTGGTTGGTGTTTTAGTCTCTGGGAGCTGTGGTGGGTTTGGTTAGTTAATAATTTTGTTCTTCCCATGGGGTTGCAGACCCTTTCAGCTCCTTCAGTTCTTTTTCTAGCTCCTTCATTGGGATCCCCATGTTCAGTCTGATGGTTAGCTGCAAACATCCTCCTCTGTATCAGTATGGCTCTGGAAGAGCCTCTGAGGAGGTATCCATATCAGGTTCTTTTCAGTAAGCACTGCTTGGCATCAGCAGTAGTGCATGGGTTTAGTGGCTGCATATGGGGTGGATCCACAGGTAAGGAAGTCTCTGAATGATCTTTTCTCCAATCCCTGCTCCTCTATTTGTCCCTTTATTTCTTTCCATGGGTGTTTTGTTCTCCTTTCTAAGAAGGACTGAGGCATTCACCTTCTGGCCTGCCTTCTTTTTGAGCTTCATAATTTCTGTGAATTGTTTCTTGGGTATTCAGATCTTCCTGGGGCTAGTATCCACTTATCAGTGAGTGCATACCATGTGTGTTCTTTTGTGACTAGGTTACCTCACTCAGGATGGTAGCTTCAAGTTCCATCCATTTGCCTAGGAATTTCATGAACTCATTATTTTTAATAGCTGACTAGTACTCCATTGTGTAAATGTACCACAACTTCTGTATCCATTGCTCTGTTGAAGGACATCTGGGTTCTTTCCAGCTTCTGGCTATTATAAATAAAGCTTCTATGAACATGGTGGAGCATGTGTCCTTGTTAGATGTTGGAGCATCTTTTGGGTATATGCCCAGGAGTGGTGTAGCTGAACAAACTGGGTTCATTCTTGTTCATGATTAAACCTGTTTTTGTTTTGCTTTGTTTGTTGGTTTTCCAAAATTGGTCAATGCCTTGCCTGTAACCCTTACTACAAAGTCTTCTATATTGCCCAATGTAGGGATGGCAATCATGCCTTCATTTCAGAAAGTAAATAACCATTTTACAACCCTACCTTTGTTTCAAAATGTTTGCCTTTGCTCCCTTGTTATGGCAAACTAGGGTTACCACCACCTTGCAACTAAGTCTCTGTTTCGGGAGGCTGCTATGACTAACATGTTATGCTCACATTCTGCTCCTGTAACCCCTCCTTGTTCTGCCTCCACACCCCCTACTTGGAAACCACTGACTTCTCAGTTATAAAACTCCTATTTTCCTCACATCCAATGCCGACCTCTCAAATCCTGCCTCGGGGGGATGCAGCCATGTGCATGAATTACAAAGTTTGTTCTAATTAATTTGGTCATGGTGATTTGGGTCAGTGGTCTTTCTCTTACCAAGTTTGGGATTGACAATACCCGGAGACTGACAGTAATTGCTGTCAGGAGCCAGTTCAGCTGAACAGCACCAGCAACCACACACATTCAACACTTAGCAAATCCATCATCCAATGCCTGCTGGACGTTCTTTGCAAACCCGCCCAGGAAAGTCACCAGGAGAGACTGCGTTCTGGGCTATAGAGCACACCTCAGCAAATAGAATGGGTAGAAAATGTAAACAATGCACAATGCCATCTCATACCATAAGAGAATTAAATTAGATATCTGGAAACCTCAAAATATCTGCAGGTTAAACAGTATTTCTAAATACCACACAGACTAAAGAGGTTTAGAAAGTGCATTTAAAATGTTTTCTACTAAAAAGAAATAGAAAAAGCAAAAACATCTGTGTGGGTACAGCCAATGGTTTTGGGAGAAAGGGGGAATTATGCTATTAAATATACATGCTAGAAACTATCGAGGGTCAATCCTTTATGCTTTCAGCTTAGCAAACTAGAAAACTGCATAAACTCAGTCTAACCATGAGAAAATAACAGACAATTTCTAGGCATGGATACACAAAATGTCTGACTATTATGGCTAAAAAAATGTTAGGATTATCACAAAGCCACAACAGTCTGTACATTGTTACAACCAAGGAAAGCCTAAAGAGTTATAACACATAAATGTAATTCTGTCCTCCAGATAAGCTCTCTGAACAGACAAATAATAGTAGGTAAATCAAAGGAACCTTAATCACCCACGAAGGATCAATTTTGTTTCCTTGTAAGAAGTGCATGGGTTAGGGACTTAACTCAGTTAATAGCATACTGTGCTTGCTAACAGGCTAAATGCGGTACCCTGGGTTTGACCCCTGGCACCTAAGAAAATAAATCTTTGGTGATTGAAAGGCTTTTGTATTCTCACCATAGTTAAACAGGACAGTGTCCAGACTCATAGTTACACATATAATGGAATCTAATTGATAAGTAAACTGGCTGTGCGGCATTAGGGAAATAGAGGCCACTCACCCAGTATTGCTGGGTCACTTGGATATGGGGTAGAAATGTAAACTTATCCCTACCTCAGATCTTACATAAACGCTAGCTCAGATTGAATGAGGTAACCCTGGAGTAGTTGTATGCTAAACATGAATGCCAAAGCAATAAAGCTTCTAGAAGAAAACTTGGGAGAATACTTTCATGGTGTTTCATGGACAAAATATCTTATCCAGGATATAAAATGTATGAACCTTAAAAACCAATGGCTAGAGGTAGGTGAGCATCAAAATGGAGAAGTTTCACACTGGAAGTTACTACTTGGAGAGCCAAAATGCAAATGAATGAGAAAGGGACACTTGAAATTAGACAGAGGCTTTAAAAGAAAATATAAAGAACATTGACACATAAATAAAAAGTAAGAAGATGGGAAAGTACTATATTTGATAGTTATAAGAAAATATCAAAATGCCTAAAAATAGTTTTTGATGTTCACAAACTTCATATTAGCCAGGAAAAGTAACATAGAGTCGGAAGTTACCATGGTGAGGCATAACTGAAAATTTAATGTACATCATGTAACAGCATAATTTGGTTTTTAACAAAGGAATGCTCAGCATTGACTAATAAAGTCATCATTCATTGTGACTGTTTATGACCCAACAATTTTACTGCTGGATGTACTAAGCACAAACATTTACATGCTTCACCAAAAATCGCATACAGAAACATACAGCAGAACCACTCATACTAGCAAAAAATTGGAAAAAAAATCAAAATCTTCACTAAGCATGTAATTACACTCAGGGCAGTATATTTCTACCATGGAATATGCTAACAATCCACCAATGAAATAAAACCTTGTTCTTTCCAACAGATAGTCTCACAAACATAATCTAAACAAAGAAAACGTGTCTCATCTCAAGCTATTTGGAGAAGCTCCTTTCTGCAGTAGATGGCAATTAGCAATACCTTCTACATGCAAAGAATAAGACTGTGGGGTGCACAGCACTCAATAGGACATTTATTTCTTACCCCAAGTGAGATTAGCACAGTCAGCCTGCAGAGAAAGAGACTATGGGGTGCTCCTCTCTAAATAGGACATCTCTCCCACACTCCTCCTCTCCAGGCTCTGGGATTATTTCAGAAGCAGGGGTGAAAATACTGTAACCCCATGGTTATAAAGGACCACCATAAACAAGTGTTTTCCAGGAACAACAAGGCTGCTGTACGCACAGGTTCGCTGTGGTGATAACTGCATGTGCAAGATCACAACGGCCACACTGCAGCACGTGTGGGAGAGGGGCTGACGAAGCTCCCCTGCATACGTTGTTATTGGCACTGATGGCTGCTGGGGGAGGGGGACTCTTTTTCCTCTAGGCTGGGGTCCCTGGTTGCTTGCCTACTGGACAGTGGATAGCCCCATGCCTATGTGCACAGTAGCAACAATCAGTGGGCTCTGTGGATTAACAATGCTAAACAAAAGAACAGTACAAGAATTCAGGAAGGGATAGTGAGAGAGAGGGTTTGGGAAGAGTTGAAGGGGAGGGAGTCAGAGTTGGATTTGATTAATAAACAAACAAAAACAAACAAACATATCTGTGTATGGAGTTCTCAAGCAGCAAGCAAAAGTTACTTTGAAAATATTAAAAAGAAAGCTGCTAAAATTGCTTACTTACAGTTGCACGATAGAAGGTCTAAACCAGGAAGACAAATCTCTTACAACTGCATAGCAGCATTGTTTTTTGTGACTGGGGGGACTTTCTGAAGAAGCTGACTAAAGACAAGAACCGACTGATCCATGCTGTGTTTAGTCTGTGACAATCCCTGTGATGTAGCTAGAATGTGTGCACATTAACAACATGTTAGCCTTAACTGAATGTTGCCTTTTAAGGATAGTATGTTAATGACTTTGTGTTATTCCTTTACCTCTTAGTGTGGTCTCTTCTCCCTGCTGCTTCGAGCTTCATCTGCTGTGCCCACTTCTCTAATGTTTCCAACCAATTCTCTCTTGCTAAACCACAGACCAGACCTTTTTCTTCCTCCTGATTTCTATCTGGTCTCCAATTCCTCCCCTGAACGGGCATCTCTAGAACCTACGACACGTAATGATGTCACGTTCTTCATTGTCCTGCACTTTTCTCTGGTACTATGTGACTTCCCTTACCTAGTTCCTGTCTTATTCGTTGTATCTTCATTGCATTCTGATCACCTGGCTCTATAGCGTGCCCATTCAATGCAGCACTGAGGGTGTCTGTCTTTGCACCCCCAACTCTGTTCCTACCCTCATCTCATTCTTTCCTGTGATACTGGACTCCCATATGTGAATTCTAGATACGTGATATGTGTTGTCAGCTAGATTGGCCTTTGCAGAGTGTTCTTGGGTTATATCTGTTGACACCTAAACTGTGTATCTATCTTCTTTGCAGAATGATGTACAGATAATGTCTTTGTGCTTACATATTTTCAGTTTTAAGTTACCCAACTGCAGGGGCCATGTATACTTCTCACATTTTAGAAGTGACAGTCGTGACAGCTTTAATGGTGTGTCTCTCTTCCTCCTTTGACTCTCACAAGACATCTGAAGGGCCTGCATCCTGGCTCTGCTCCCAAGGTTTGCTCTCTGAGTACAGCCACAGCACAGGCAAAGCCAGCACCTCCCTGCAGTGTGTGAGTCAGCAGCCACAAGTTTGCATTTTGGAAATAGTTTTGGCAGCTGGTGGTATTATTCTGAGGTAGTTGAGGCTGTTATCTCTAAGTGGAGAGAAAGAGTAATCTGAGGGCGAGGGCAGGCAGCACAGAGTCTGCGGAGGGCTAGCAATTAGGCTAAGCAACAGCCTGGGAAAGGTTGGAAACCAACATTCTGCTGAAACTGAATGTGAGATGAAGCCAGAAAATTCCAGGGAAACCACATAAGCCAAGATTCACATTTCACAGATAAGGAGCCCGGAAAGGTTGTTATGAAGTCCAACGTTACATGAATAAGTCAGAGGCAGTGCCACAACAACACTCCTTTGCCCTAATTCCAAGGGCAAGGGCAGGCTCTGTACTACCCCAGATGCCTAACAGTGTTTGCACAAGACCAGCATATTGGTCTTCTCTGATGGTGGTTTTGACATCAGCAAGTCCTTACAAGCACTAGTAACCAAAGGTGAAGCAGCACGTACTTTAAACATCAACAATGGTAACAAATTTCCCGGAGCCCTGTTGTCTGATGTCTACGTAGACTGTGCCTTAGGCTGGAAGACTTGGTTGGCATCCTAGGTGAAGGACATCCATGTTAAAACAATTTACCCAGATTTCTAGTCCTGTGACCATTTCCATTATTTCTCTACAGAAGTCCACTTTCAAGGACGTGATTCAGATGTTGCCACTGCCTAGAGTGGGATTATTTTGATAAAATACTATGTATGCATTGGGTAGATAAAGAGAGCAGAGACTATTTATTACAGTTCTTAAGGCAAGACTTAAGGCTCCAAAATGATGTCTTGTGTGAGAGCAGTTTTCTGTTTCATAAACGATGTCAGCTAACTGTGTTCTCATGTGACAGAAAGAAGGATAAATATCACCGAACCTCCCCTTTACTGCCATCCCCATTTCTTTCTTGAGATAGTTTTGCTATGTAGGTTAGGCTGACTTTGAACTCATGATCCCTCTGCCTCAGCATCCTGCATTCTGAAGTATAGGTCTATGTCATTACATCTGCTTAGTTCTTATGTGCAAGAGCACTAACACAATTCACAATAATAGTGCTTTTATCCTAATTACCTCCCAACCCAATGCTGATCTAACCCTTGTAATCCAGTTTCAGCATAGACATTTGGAGGCATTTCCCCTTGGTAAGATTTTATTCTGCTTGATAGACCTCCAATTAGTCTGTTTCTAGAATGTAAGTGTGACAATTCCAGGACATTTCTAGGCCCACCTGTCTCTAAAACTTGACTTTCTGCCATTTGCTCACCCATTTTGAGCCACATGGTCATTTCAGTCTTGTCCCTGTCCCTCCCGCTGGGATCTCTAAGTACCACGGGCAAACCATTATGCCCACTGTTCTGATGTTAAGCTCAGCTGAAGAAACCCCATTGCCACACTTGGCTATTGTCGCCAAGTTATCATTTCTGTTCTCACATGGATTCTAAACAAAGCTCACCAGACTTTTATGCTCAATGCCCCCTCATTTCTTACATGTCATCAAATCAAGAGTCTGAAATTCCCTTTCATTAGACTCATGGCTTTCACGAGCCTTTCTCCTAGGATATGCTATAAATGAAAGCCAGGATTATAGGCACAAATCTCACCTCCTATAGTCAGATAAGCACATCCCAGCCATTCTTTCTCTCTTTGACCTGTGGAGAGGTTTTAAACTGTGCCTAAACCTCTCTTGCCATCCTCCTCCCACATTCGACAATTGGAAACATTAAAATGAATCAATCACCTCAAAAATAGAAGTTTTTACATAAAGAGAAGGTAGACCTTCTTCTTTCCCTCTCTACATTAATCTGCTAGCTGAGTGTCCAGAACTCTCTTTGAGTTTCACACAATCTCATATACATCCGGAGACAAACAACCCCCCACATTTGCATAAAGAAGTTCTTATAAGCCACTGAGATTAATGTATTTATTCAATAACAGAGCATCTTAACAGAAACTAGGGGAAAACTAATGCTAGTGGACATTGTCTCTGGCCTTTGAATTTTGTTATTGTTGTTGATGATGATGCTGTTGTTTAATGGGTAATTCACTCTAGTTCTATCAGTGAAAAGCCAATTCTCAGCAGTTGATAGCACATAGTTAAATACTGACATCATTTGAAGTGGTACCATTCCAAAATCCCAATCTCTTTATTTCCCAAATTTCTAAATCACAAAGTCAGCTTTGGACCACTTCATAAAGTCGGTTTGATACCCATGAGCTCCAGGCACACATCCCGGAATTTAACTAGGCAGCGACTGTGCCAATGATAGTTCCCCCATAAACACCGTTTCCACTGGGAGAAACTACATTAGTCATCCGTAGATCAGAAAATTGGACACTGTGATGGCCTGGATTTGGTAGAACACATATTCTCTATTTCTCACAGGAAAGCCGAGAGGTATGAAGAGATAGAATTCTCCCGGGAAGTCTTAGGATTTATCCCTCCCAGATAAACACATATGTTCCTTTTAGTACTTATTGACATACTCAAGGTTCTCATTAACAGCCCAGGCATAAGGAGAGAAACCAGCGTGTTCTGTGCTTTAGCTAAATCCCAGGGTTTCACTGCAGCAACTGAAACTACAATCTGACGGCCACTATGCTACTCGGAGAGGCATACACTCGGACTGCTGATGCCCTTCCTAGCTAGTGGGCTCTGACCCTGAGGCCCTTGTTTCACAACGGAGGATGGAACAGAAAGAATAAGATGGTTGTGTGTATGCTCATGGTGAGTTATTCCTAACTCCTTTATTTCACTTGCCGTAAACCATGATGGTCACACTTGTACATCTTTCTTGTTTATTTGGAGCTAATAGGTGACAGTCCCTGAGCAAGGGAGGCTTGTATGAATGACATCTTCCTCCCCTCCCAGAGTTATTTTGCCTTCTATATGATAACTCACTACTTTTCCTTACTGAGTCTAAACCTGTTGTGTGTCATTGGATAGTCCATGAAGTTATCACACATGCTTCTATTATGGAAATCAGTAACACTGGGCTTAGGGAACATAAGCATCTAATTGCATAACATCCTTTTCTTACTCAGCAAGAAATGAAAGAGGAAGAGATAGGATTTAGGTCATTCTACTGTTTTCATGTACAATGTCTGGGAACAGAAGGATGGGTGGGAGGGGGGAAGATTCATTGAAGATAAGCTGAACTGAATATCCTTGGGAACGTCCAACCATGGTTAGGAGGGTTTATGAATATTTAGCAAGCTTTATGGATCCCAAGAATGAATGGGAACCTTACCTTTGGTACTTTCTATCAAAGTGTATACAAAGTGACACATACACCAGTTCCCAGATCAACAAGCACAACAAATTAAATGCAGCTTCAAAGGGGTCTGGACTTGGACCAAGGAGTTCTCGTTATTAATGTGTTCCTGGAAAAAAAAAATATTTTGATTACATTGTTTCCTTTCAGACAAAGATAGGAACAGCACTGAAAAAAAAAAACCCACAGGGAAGATGTCTTAGGCCTTAAGCAGCCAGGGTTATTTCCCTGTGCATTTGGTACAGTTCAGATTTGGCGTCATCCAAATTACCTGCTCCTGGGTTAAAAATGCAGCCCCTTCCCCATTTTCTCATGCCGCCTCTCTCCTCTCTCTGACATTTTCTTGGCTGCGGTTGAAACTTTGACACATAAATCCCGCTTGTCAAATGATACTGTAAAACAAACATCCAAGGGTCAGCACTTGGTTCGCTAGTCTGGGGACTAGAGAATAGACCCTGGGATACCTCTGCGGTGGCTTTCATGTGTCTGTTGCCATCTGTAAATAATTTGAAACTAGTTTCCAATGCAGCTAGCTAGGTTCTGTGGCCTGGTAAAATAGCAGCCCAAAGAAAGGGCTGGAGTCATCAGAAAGCCTTAACTCCTAAAAAGGAGATAACAACTGTACTTTTTTAAAGACCTGCTTCAGAGTAGCCCAATAACACTTGTCACATGGTCTGGAACATTCTTTTACTTGCAAATCCCACCATAAGCTCCAGACCATTGAAAAAAATCACTCTCTTCTTTCTATCCCAACCACCATGGGCTCACAACACCACTTGAAAATGCCCTTCCCATGTAAGGACCTCTGAGGTCATCCTGACATCTAAATCTGAGGTGCTTCTTTCTCATTTTAGGGACAGAACATTATCAGAGGCAAGGTATGGAACATCTTAGAGATGAGAGAGAAGAGGGTACCATCATAGATTGGCCAGACATCCGTCATTCCTCTCCGTTTGTAGATGTACAGGGCTTTCCGTAGAGACTGTGGGGGATCTTGTGATAATGGTTCCAAGGCCAAGTTCAGCAGTAAGGAGGAAAGAGAAGGGGGTGATCCAAGAAGAGGGTGCCATGTGCAAAAGGTCAGTTCAAAGCGCACCCCACCCCACAGAGTGACAGTTTGCTTTCCTGCAGTGGGAACATAATATCTCTGCAAAATGCCACTTCCTTCCATTTTTCTTTCCTTCTTCCATCTCTTCCTTCCATTTCTTGCTGTTTTCAAAGGAGGAAAGAACAGGAAGAACCATCAAGAAGTGGCTTTTGGTGGATCTATGGAGGACCTACCCTCAGGGTCCCTCACTTGTAACGCTGACACCTGAAAATGTTTCTCTGGCTCCCTATACTGCGAAACTGGACCAAACAAAATGGATACAATAGTAAAGTTGATTCTGAATGTCATGGATGCCATGAGAAATTAAGTCTGTCCTTATACATGAAAGTTTGAAGCAGCCAGGAAGAAACTCTTTCCAAATTAGACAATAACTCTCACCATGTACAGAAAAAATATATTAACAAGGTTTAAAAAAACTACAAGAAATAATAAGAAAAATCGATCAGCTTTGATGAAAGAAATATTAAATTATTTTGCTTTTTAAAAAATTAAAATGATTTAATAAAAAGTACCTTTTTAAAGCAAAAGAGTGAACAAGGAATGTGCAGCCAAAAATGTCGGAAACAGCATTATGTGAGTCATAAATTCAATTCAAATTTAATGCAATTACAGAGAGTCTGTAATGGGACAATTACTGTTTCCAACTTTTGTAATTCACTATAATTATAAAATAATAATTACTTGCTTGTCAGAGTTTGCATCCCTTTTATCAAAGGAAACCCCTCAAATCATGTAAGCCTCAGATTCCAAAAAAAATATATTTGCTCCTGGAGCCAATGAGCTGAAAAGCTGTATCAACAAATCACAGTGTATTTGTTTCTTGTTGTTTCCTTTTGTCTATGTGATTCTGACAAAGGAGCCATAGGCAGCCAGGATGAACAAGCTCTGGGGTCATCCACATTAGTTTGTTTTTGGGTACTGTTTATTTCTGCATTTTCATCTGCTTTCTGCTGCTATAACAAAATGCCTGAGACTAGGAAATGTATGAAAACAAAGATGTATTTGTCTGGAGGCTGGAAAGTTTCAGAACACAATGCCAGCAAGTGCTCAACATCTATTCAAGGCTTCTTGCTCCATCTTCTTGTAATGGAGAGAACCATGTAATAAGAGTCGTTCTGGTTTGGGTCTCGCCCTCTTCTAGTGGTCCAATTGTTTCCATGGGGGCTCATCCCTCCCCCCATGCCTTTTCAAATCTTAATTATCTTCCACTTTACTCCCAATACTATAGGAGATTAAGTTCTTAGCACAAAGACTTCTGAGGCACAGATTCAGACTCTCAGCTCCCATACTTCCTGACCCTCTTTTCCAGTTCAGGTTTTTGTTTTTTTGTTTGGGGACTTTTGTGCTTTGTTTTAAAGATTTATTTATTTATTGTATGTGAGTACACTGTCTCTCCCTTCAGACTCACCACAAGAGCACATTGCATCCCATTACAGATGGTTGTGAGACACCATGTATGTGGTTGCTGGGAATTGAACTCTGGACCCCTGGAAGAACAGTCAGTGCTCTTAACCGCTGAGCCATTTCTCCAGCCCCCCTAGTTCAGGTTTTTACACTCAGCTGCGGTTCATGCAGTCTTAGCATTCTACCATCCAGCCCCAGAAATTAACTCTGTTCCCTGCATTCCGTGTCTCCTTCCCTTTGCCTGCGTCTGTCACATTCACCCTTACAAATTGATCTTCCAGGATCTTGCTCTGGGTTGGGGGGTGCACTCTGATTTTTGACTGGCTAATTATCGTATTTTGTAAAGAACGATCTGAGCATGCCATTAGTGAGTTTTCCCAAACTCTGCAGTATGTCTAAAAGCTGCTGTGATAGGGAGAAGGTGCTACTTCCCCCATCCCTGAATGCAGGTCCTTGATCCAGCCCCCTATGATGGTTAAGGTTTGGAGAACTCTCCAGGGGTCAGTTCTTGTTCTACAGCTGGAATAAAGGACAATTTAAAGGCAGCTGCTGCCTTCTCTACTCATATTTTGCAGGAACTCTTTTCAAAATGTTTGAATAATGCAGCCATCCAAAGGACAAACCAAAGGCTTAAGTATGCAAACTTTTGTAGTCATCTCACACCAGCCTGGGGCACAGAATGAAAACAACTTCTGCACATGCCTTCTTCCTACAACCCCTGTGCCCTTGTCTCCCACAATGCATCTTCTCTTAATGGAGAGCATTACCCATCTTCAGTCGGGTATTGTTCTAGTCACTCAACAGTATCAGTGTCTCATTGCCCTGAAGAAACTACCACACCTGCTCAGTTGTTCAGGAATCATTTTTCTAGTATCACCTCACCTCACCCACCCCACCTACCCCACCTCTCTCTTTCCCAGATCATTATGTGTCTGACTAAAAAAAAAAAAAAAAAAAAAAAAAAATCCAAAAGCCCAGCATATATTGTGTGGTCATTTCCCCACAACAACCAAACTCTCCTTCAAATATATGCTGCACAGGCTTCTCCGTGACACTCTCTCTGTGAGATGTCTTCCTCCTCGTGGCCTTCCTTCTAGTCAGAGTGCTCTCTTCCAGCATGGAACACTACATTCTCAGATGTATTGCATATTTTCTGCCTCATACCTTTTTATATGATGCTCTTTCAACTCCTTTTGTGCAATAAAGAGACAGTGAATATTTGTAAATCCAGTAACACAAGTACGTGTCTGTAACCCCAGAAGTCTACAGGCCAAGGTAGGGGGAATTATGAATTCAAGGCCAGCCTGGGCTACACAGTAAGTTCTGTGCCTCAAAAACACCACCACTTCCAAAGTAGCAAGCTAGTTATCATAGGAAAGGATCCCTTCTTTGACTTTATCAGGAGTTCGCCAGATGCTGTAGACAATTGTCCAGGATTTACAATGCTGAGCCCACCTGCAAAGATCTTGCAAACGGATTTTCCCAGGCTCATTTCTCATCAACTGGACAGGATCCCCAGGAAAGGCCTGGGCACTGTTAGCTTAACTTTCTCGGTGGTTTTGTTAGCAGCCAGTGTTATAAGCCACTGACTTAGGAATCAGTCTTAAGCCAGCCAGTTTCCCTCTTCCTAGAACTTTCTTTAGCTAGTTAACTTCTCACCTGTCCTTATATAGCAGCCGTGTCCTGGCATCCTCCCTGATTAGCTTAGATAAAACATGTAAAAAAATAACAAAACAACAACAAAAAAACCAAAACACCCCCATAAACAAACAAAAAACAAAACAAAAATCCCCAAAACCCACTTCCATCTATTTACCTAAAACAAATTAAAATCGATGTTCAAATAAGATTTCTAGTGACTTTATTTGAAATCATGACCCATCATCCAGATATTTTTAGTCAGTTTTCAAACTCATCAATGCAATGGAGTACTACTCCGCAGAGAGAAGGAGCGGCCCACTTCTGTACAGAACAGCGTGTGGTGGTTTGCACTGTGTGGATGGGCTGAACTAGATGAAAGAAGCCTGCCTCAAAAGGGGGAGAAAGCGAATCAGTAGTTGGGCAGAAGGGAGACTGGAGGAACCCACTGAGGGTTCTCAGCAGTGGGACTGCAGTTTGGCTACACAGCTGTGTGCAGTTCCCAGAGAACTCCGCAACGCTGGGTTTCACCATGTGTGAAATCCTGGGAAATCTGCTTCATGTTATCCACATAACTGAAGGGGGACACCAATGAAGGCAGCTTCTGTGATTCCTCAAATTATACATCTTAGATGGGATAGTTTCTGAGGACAAAAGAGAAATGAAATTTCATACAATAATTTCAAAATGAAACACCAGTTTTCTTGCAGAAGCTAAACACAAGCAGCTTAGGATTTAAACGGTAAGAGAAATGACATTGATAAGAAAGCAAAATCTTGTCACACTAACTTTGATGGCAAATATAATTCAAGCCCCATAATTCATATTTGTTCTACCTTTGTGTACTTTGTCTACTTAAGGCAAGTAGTAAAACATGACACCCCAGTAGGAATATGTAGAATTAATTTTTAAGGTTCAATTCCAAACAACCCTCTATGATAGAACATGACATGTCTGTCACAGTTACTAGACAATTGGTGGACTAAAGGGACCCCATGAGGCAAGTATTCAATACAGTAGCAACTAAAGTGGGATATGGGGTATATGTGAGAAAGAACTAATAATCTGCTACAACCAAAGCCAGTGCTGAAGCCATCATCCTTGATCAACTCCAACATCAGGAGCAAAGAAAAGACATTTGAGAAGGCTTGTCTGCCACCGGAACAGATGTAAGGAACACGAACTTGGGAGTAGCGTTGTACCCTTATGCACGAGAGAGGCAAGGTATACCACATGGAGATGAGATGCCGGTGCCTACAATTGATTTACAAATGGTTCCCCAAAAACACACAAAGGAGAAAAAAACAGCATATGCCAAAAAGTGAACGAGTCTATCAATCTACATGTAGGGCGTATCGTATTGAGGGCGGTGTCCATGTAGAGTTAGACGTCTTTGAATTAAAGGTTAGAAGGAAAACAGTAGATGGGGAAATATATAACCAAAACCTACTGTCTAGTCTGCCCAGTGGGGAGCAAAACACAGAGGTGCTGTAAGGAAACCACACACCCTCCCAGAGTCTGGAGGAAACTTGCGTTGCTGAGCTGGGAGGCTTGGAAGCTGTTACAACAGTCGAGGCACAGAGTTCCATTGTCGCAGACTACATATTTCTTAACTGACAGTCTGAAAAGGCTCATGCGGCACTGAACTATTTCAGTTTGGACAAAAAGCATCAAGCCAGAACATTATTAGTTTTACTTCTAGCAAAACCACTAGCAAAAAATGGCTGGCTCCCCCCAGATTCCTCTAGAATGGGTAGAAAAGCACAGACTTTCTTGGAAACCTACAGAGAGGTTTCTAGGGGAAGTCACACATGCATACCGCTAATCAGCTTAATAAACAGTTCCTTCAGCCGCTCACATTTAGCCAGTATCACATCTAATCAAGTTTAAATGTGGGGTCAGTCTTGGGAGGGAATGTCTCAGCCTTCTCACTTTTGACAGGCACTGGAGAAAGCATGGGTGTTTTTCACTGGGTAGATCGTTTATGGTTAGTTAGATGTTCTTCAAGAAATACTGTGGGGAAAGAGGCCATGCCAGATAGAGAGATGGGGAGGGCCATTTCCTATTAAACAGTGGCGGTCTCCAAACCCTGCAGATACTGAGTGATCATCCCAATCACAGGACTTTCTGGTTTTGAGAGAATCATTTTAATATTCAATTTTAATGACATTCAAACCAGACTTTTCTTTACTAGGTCTTTTCAACCAGGTGCCAAAGATCTGGCCGGACCCATGAATTACCAGAAGCACTTTGAAGTTCTACACGGAATAAAAGGAATCTAGGCTATTCTTCCTTCCACTCTTCCAAAAGGCTGTCCTGGGGAATAGCCTTCTCCCTGGTTTAACCACCTTGGAAGGACACCATGAACTTGGTTTTCCAAACACGATTATTAAAAATCCCTCCTTTCTGAGTTTTTTCCTCCTCTCTTGTTTCCTTTCTCATTTGTAAACCTTGAGAACCATAAAGAATCTCACACTACCAGTAACTGATTTGAACTTTTTTTTCCTTGTCGAAAGCATTACTTTTAAGAGATGCCTAATTTGCCATACATTGGCATGGTCAGCATATTATTTTTCCCTTCAAAAGTCAACAAAATTAAAACTCAACCCTCTGAGAGCAGCAGGATTTGGAAAGTCAGTGTGCCACCTGCTACCCTGCCAGCCTATTGTTTTTGTTGTTGTTGTTGTTGTTGTTTTTGTTTGTCTTTTGTTTTTTTTTTTTTTTTTTTAGTTTTTTTTTTCCGATGGTAAGGTTTGATTTTAGAACCTAAAACACGACTAAGATTCCCAGGGAGTTCCTTACTATGTAACATTTCTCATCTGTTATATGTAGCATCCCAGTAGTGTATGAGGCTTGCAAACAACTTGCACCAAAAAAAAAAAAAAAAAAAAAAAAAAACACGAATGACTTTGATGTCACTTCAGGGGAGATGAGCACAGGTGTGCTAAACATCAATTTAGGCATATGGATTGGAATTTAAGGCATCCTATATATAAAACCCCTATGCAGCAATTGGGAAGCCAGTCATGGACCAGGCACGAGGGAAGCATACTTGCTTTTTGATACTCTGTAAGGTAAATATCATGACTGCCTCATTAGGGGTTATATAGGGTAGTTACGCACACCCACCACCACCAGCCTTAAGTTGAATGCTAGACATGGTGTTTATTTTACTCATAGGTACAGCCAACCACACATGCTAAATCACTTACAGCGGTTTATTGACACTGGCAAGAAGCTCATGACGCAAACGGAGTCTTGTGGAATTCTCAGGGTCTCTCTTCCCAACGGCTGCCACCAAGTTTTCCTTAGAAAATTTCTTTCTACATTGAGAACATGCCCAGATTTTGAAAAGCAGCGAGCAATCAGGTATGTCTTCTCCTCTGTTTTCTGCCAGTCTCAATTGACTACTCACAGTAAACTCATTTCCCCAATTTAACTTGCAAAGGTTTATCCAGTGGTGTCCTCTCCTCTCTCTGTCTCTCTCTCTCTGTCTCTGTCTCTGTCTCTCTTTCTCTCTCTCGTTCTCTCTCTCTTCTCTCTCTGTGTGTATGTGTGTGTGCTTTATATAATTTTGGTGCGTGCATGTGTGTATACTGTGTGTATGATTGGTTGTTTTTGCGGTGTTTGTTGGTATGCATTTTTGTTTTTGTGGTGTGCATGTATGGATATATATATATATATATATATATATATATATATATATATATATATCCATATCTAAATGTATATCTATATATAATACATGTGTATACATGTGAATGTGTATATTCGAGTCTTCAAGCCTTAACAGTTGAGCACAAATTAAACTAGAGCTTTATCATCATGCAAATAACTAAATAAAGATGTTATCATTTTATACATGAAAAAAATATCCTCAGGCTAGAAATTCTCTATGGAGTTCCTTTTCAAAAGAGGTGAGATATGAATTCCATAGTGCACGTAGAGGAACAGCACAGGACATGGGCACAGCTATCACCCCAGTGGCTATGATTACTGCATTATCAGATCTCACCGTGGAATGTTGGGATGGAGAGGCCATGTTACAGTGAATGAGAGTCACTTGCTTATTTGTCCTACCCTCTCCAGCATGTGCTTAAACATCTGGCCACCTCAGTGCTCCTTCCAGCTTCTCTTAGGTGGAGCACAAACGATTTGAATGGGAAAAAATTTAAACTCATTAGCACATCTCAGCCTCTAGCACATAGAGAACAATTATTAGCACTGGTTCTTTATGGTTTCTTCCTGACTCTAGACATTTTCTTCTCACAGAAATATCCCATTTGCTTCACAGAAATCAATGCACCATCCTTTCTCACACCATCAGGAATGTTCTCCATGTTATTTTTGGCATAATCTGTACGTTAGTTTAAGAAACAGATTAGATGTACCTGACGAAGCTGTCAAATCCACAGATAACAAAGTACTACTTGCATGTTAGATATTTCATAAATATCAGCTAAATCCTTCTCATAATAATCATCCAAAACAGGAACCATGATTCATTTTTCTGTGCAAAATTTAAAAACAAAAACAAAACAACAATAAAACCAAAATCTGAGGCTAAGAAGAGCCCGGAAATGTTCTTCCCATGAGGTTGCAAACCTTTCAGCTCCTTCAGTCCTTTCTCTGGCTCTTTCATTGGGGTCCCCATGTTTAGTTGGATGTTTAGCTGCAAGCATCCTCATCTGTATCGATATGACTTCGGCAGAGCCTCTGAGGAGACATCTGTATCTTGTTCCTGCCAGTAAACACTTCTTGGCATCAGCAATAATGCTTGGGTTTGGTGGCTGCATATGGGGTGGTTCTCCAGGTGAGTCAGTCTCTGTAGACCTATTCTTCAATCCCTGTTCCTCTATTTAACCTTGTATTTTTCTCCCCTGTTTTTTTCTCTCTTCTAAGAAGGACTGAGGCATCCACAGATTGGGAAAAGATCTTTACCAATTATACATCTGATAGAGGGATAGTATCCAATATATACAAAGAACTCAAGAATTTAGACTTTAGAGAATAAAATAAGCTTATTTAAAAATGGGGTACAGAGATAAACAAAGACTTATCAACTGAGGAATATCAAATGTCTGAGAAGCATCTAAAGAAATGTTCAACATCCCTAGTCATCAGGAAAATGCAAATCAAAACAACCCTGAGATTCCACCTCACACCAGTCAGAATGATTAAGATCAAAAACTCAGATGACAGCAGATGCTGACGAGGATGTGGAGAAAGATGAACACTCCTCCACTGTTGGTGGGGTTGTAAACTGATACAACCATTCTGGAAATCAGTCTGGAGGTTCCTTAGAAAACTGGACATAATACTACCTGAGAACCCAGCTATACTACTCCTGGGCATTTACCCAAATGTAGTTCTAACATCTAACAAGGACATATGCTCAATAATGTTCATAGCAGCCTTATTTATAATAGTCAGAAGCTGGAAAGAACCCAGATGTCCTCCAACAGAGGAATGGATACAGAAATTGTGGTACATATACACAGTGGAGTACTACTCAGCTATTAAAAACAATGAGTTCATGAAACTCTTAGGCAAATGGATGGAACCTGAAGCTATTATCATCCTGTGTGAGGTAACCCAGTCACAAATAAACACTCATGGTATGTACTCAGTTAAAAGCAGATACTTGCCCAAAAACCTTGGAATATCCAAGAAACAATCCACAGAATTTATGAAGCCAACAGCTAAGACTACAATATACCTGTACTTTAATGAAGAAGGAAAGACCCTTCAACAACATTCCCCATTCCACATGAACAAGATACAGCAACCATCATCTGGAGACTGACAACCTGGTAGAACCACACAACGCTCATACAAAAGAAGAAGTCTGCCATTAAGCCACATCTATTCTCACTTAATGACACCATCCTCATAGGAAGGGATGGTGGAAAGGGGGCGGTTGCTGTGTCAGGATTTAGATAGATTATGAATGTAAAAACTTGATGTTATCAAGGATGAAAGCAAGTCATAATGGGGAATTACTGTTGCAGAGAAGTTTACATTGAGGGTAACCAAATGTTCTGGGTGGTGTGATGGTTAAAATGTCCTCAGTGCACGTTTCCCTGTACATCTAGAATAGCATAAATGGAAACTTTTTACATCTCTTATCACAATATCAAGAATCAGCTCTAAAGGGGAGCAGTGTTGGATTCTCTGATGTAAAGGGTTTGTGTGTTACAGCCAAAACAGGGTGAGTGACATTTTCTACCTCTCTGTGTACTAATTCTGGTTTTAGACCCTAAGCATGGGTCTAACAGTATTCTCTTTTCCACAAAGAATACAGGACAGTCTTGTCAAGATCGTGGGAATTTAAGAAGCCATGTGCGAAGTGGTTAGCTTTTGATATTTCATGGCTGCACATGTGGTTTTCCCCAGTTAACAACTCTTCAGTCTCCAAAGTGCCTTCTGAATTGAAGAGAGCTTTGTGAAATGATGATCAGGCCCATGACAACCTTCAATAGAAATTGGTTGATAATGTTTGTCCTTAGAAATAGCTAAAACCTACAGTTGAGGTTTCCACACCTTACCTTGATCCTATCTCCCCTCTCTGTGAATGGAAATCTTGCCTTCTAAACTTGGAAGGAAAAACATTAGCTATTCTGCCTGGACTTTGCTTGTGTTTTCAAGGATAAAAGGATAAGACTGATAGCAGATTCAGTGAGGCAGCTGTGTAGAGAACTTTTGGCTGCAGACTTCTGAGTCAGCAAAGTCAAGGTCAAGGCTTTTTACCCTGATGAAGAGAAGCACACAGATTGGATGTTTCAGGATGTCTGTTGAGAACATATCTGCTGCCTTTTCACTTTAGGTCCTTTGAGAAAAGAGAAAAGAAAATCTACCTTGCCACTGCTTAAAGCCACTGTTGGCAAAGCTGTAGCACCTTCTGAGCTTTCGGGCACTGCCTGGGGTTGGTTTTCCTTCAGACTCTCTTTTCCCCCTCAAGATTTTATGATGCTTTCTAGGTGGAACTGTGTGCCATCCTGTGAAGGGCAAACTTAATTAAAAATTTTTTTCATGCTAACTTTGTAATGTTCCAGAGATAAAGAGTTGTATACACTGTGATATGAGTCTCATGTAAGACAACTTACATTTTCCATATGTGTAGGACCCAGAGCTTGGGGCTCCAACTGAATCCTAAATCTCTATTGACCTCACTCAGGAGCCAAAGCCCCAGCCCTCTAACATGTATACTCTGATTCTGCAGAGCTGTTGATGATGATTATCATAGAGAAATGTAAGAATCTTTGCACAAGAGTCTGTGAATGAAAGGTCTACTGCTGTGGCTACTCCATGGTCTGTGGCCTCATCTGTCTGGTTACTCTGGATGCAGCCTGTGATCCAGAGGAATCAGACAAGGTTAACAAGGTTACAGAGAGCTATGTCCAGTTTAACAAAACAATTAAGAGGTAAAGGAGAAATATGTGTCAGGAAGACTGGGTCTTCATTGTGACACAATCTCAGTGGGTCAAGTGGAGGGCTAAGATTGATGTGAACCAAATTAAGGAGGGACTTAGATCCAATTTTGGGGACTTTGGTCTTTATTGAGTAAGCACTATAGTTTGAATAGACCCTGTATTAAAAAGCTTAGTCACCAGCCCAATGAATATTGTGGTGTTCTAGAAACTTAAATATGTGGGGCCTGAAGGAAGGAAGTCAGGTCATAGGAAGCATGCTGGTGAGTATATTAGAGTACCTGACGCCTTCCTCGTGTTGTTTTTGAATCTCCAGAATCTCACTGTTAGCACTGTTCTATACACTTCCTCCCCACCATAGTGTTCTGCTCAGCAGAAGCTCCAGAATAATGAAGTCAACTGACCAGGGACTGAAAACCCAGAGACTGTGAGCTAAAATAAACATTCCTTCTTTCTATGTTGTTTTCCTGGGAGGGGGTAGGGGGTATTTCATTACACTAAAGGAATAGTGACATAATATGGCAGTAATTCTAAAAATGTGGTCCTTGGGTCTTAGCTCCCTCTGTGATACTTATTAGAAATAAAGATTCCCGAGTTCATCCCAGAATTGGGAATGTTCAACATATGTCTGGCAAGTTCTAACTAACTCCTATAATTCTTTTGTAGATGTAGCTGTTCTATGGATAGTCCAAGGAGGCCTCTCTACTCCCTTGAACAGAGAGCTTTGTCATTTTAGAGGGATTTCCCAAAGCCACGCTATTTAAGAAAACCAAGAAGCTTCCCTTGCAGAAGAAAATTATGCATTCAGAAGTGCAAATTTCCTTTTATGAAAGTCGATTAACATAAGACGCATGTTGGCTAGATATGTTAAGAGGAAAAATTTTGGAACAAATATATCGTTACCTTCGCACAAACTGTATTTCCTGTTGTTCCCAAATGTTCTGACACATCCAAAGCGGAAAAAGAAATAAACTTTTCTGGGAAATAAGGAGTTGTTAGTTTTCCTCTATTGTACAATAGAGAACTCTAACCTAAGTTAACTTTAAGACTGTTAAAATGTTACCTTGTAATAGGTGACAGAACAGTGGCTGGCTGTGAAGATTAACAGTGTTTGAACTCCTGTGAGTTAGTGTTACTTTAAAATCATCCAAACCTTCTTCCTTAACATATACTATACTGGAAAGTTATATAGATTGTCCCACTCAAGCGCTTGTGCTGAATATTCTTATAATTTTACAATTCTCTTCCCTATGAACCTAAGAAACTTTAATAAAGAGAATAAAGAGATTATTTTGATGAAAACCAAACACATCACAGGATTACATTTTATTATCCCCATTTTAATATCAGACATACATTTTTTTTAAAAAATTGTCTAATAATATAGGAAAACTCATAATATGAAAAACATGAAACTTATATATATATATATGTGTGTGTGTGTGTGTGTGTGTGTGCATGCGCATGCACATATAGGCTCATTAGATTATTAGAAACAGAGCCTTGCCTATATTAAAAATTAAATTAATGCAAAACATCTCTTAATTTTGTTTTCATTATGATAGATCTTGTATTGTTTTGTTTTTTTTTTTCACAATTCTCTGTAATTTTCGAAATTACAAAAATAGTGCTGCTTTGTTCCCCAAGTATATGTTTAGGAGGCATAGCAGGCACGGAGCAAGGAGAGCGTGGCAGTGCAGAGAGAGGGGCTTAGCCTGGGAGCAGATGAACCCTCCATACTGTGGGTATTGCTGTGCCTGCTCTCAGCTACTCCATGTTGTGGAAAGTGGTGTTTTATTTACCTTTTCCCTAGGCTGTACACTGCCCAGGAAGGATCTCTTTCATAAGGTGCTTTCTACTTTGTTGTCAGAACGGGGGTGATTTGGTTCCCTGATCTACTGTGTTGTCAGGTGATTTAGTACCCTGTTCTACTCTGTTGTCAGGACAGGGGTGATTTGGTTCCCTGTTCTACTGTGTTGTCAGGTGATTCGGTACCCTGTTCTACTGTGTTGTCAGGACAGGGGTGATTCGGTTCCCTGATCTACTGTGTTGTCAGGTGATTTAGTACCCTGTTCTACTCTGTTGTCAGGACAGGGGTGATTTGGTTCCCTGTTCTACTGTGTTGTCAGGTGATTTAGTACCCTGTTCTACTCTGTTGTCAGGATGGGGGTGATTCGGTTCCTTGCTGTGCCCATAAACAGCAACAGCTCTCAGCACCATGTGCACAAGAGACTGATAATAACTCATTCTCCAAAGCAAAAAGGTGACTCCTGTCCATTTATCAACGTAAATTAGGACTACATGAGCAACATTAAAATCACATCAAGAACACCAGGCACACACCAGACTGGGGAGCAACCTGAGGTGGACCCTCAGAGGAGGAATATACTGAACACTGTGATGATGGTGACTGGGTGTGTCAACTAACAAGCAGAAAACTCCTGCTGTCTCAGTGTCTTCAGCTCAATTTGTCTCACTCCTAATGCTGCCTCCCTTGGGCACTCTTTCACCTCGATGGTCCCACACCTCATCTGGCAGCTCAGTTTGACCATGAGCCTCAGCTAACCCAGAAGCTTGGTTCTGCAGTTTTGAAAACATTTGCTTATCTAACTCTAGCAGAGATTTTCTTTGAGGTCCTATCACTTTCTGCTTTCTTTCGTTTCTCTTTGCATTCCTTCACTTGGTAATGGCCTCTTTAACCCTTGAGCCATTCTGTTAGGTAAACACACACACACACACACACACACACACACACACACACACACACACACGTATAATATATATATATTACTATCCAATATGTAGTGTGTAATCTAAGAGTTAACATTAGTAGTTAAAATTGGACTAAAACAACCCCATTTTGCCAATAGTTAACTATCAAGGGGAATTGGCTCAGAAAATTGTAGCCAGTCACCAAGGTGGCTTGTGAGCACTGTTAGTCACTACATCCTGATGTTATGGGAAGATAGACAAGTATATCCATCTGTTTTAGACAGTGTGTGCTTCTTTCTTTTGTTCCCTCCCGTCGGAGAGATCCACCTCTTCCAATCAGCAGTGAGTCACTAGAGGTCAGACCCTGAAGGTGACTGGTACCTGGACCATCAGCACATGGGACGGAAAGGTTTTTTAGACATGTGACTTGGTCTCTGACTCTTTAAGTACTACCTGTTAAAAAGGCTAATAATCAGAATTCCTGGGGCTCTGGATTCTGCTGTGGAGGGTTGCCACCTTCCCATAAGCTTAAATAGGATAAAGAGAAAAGTTCCATTCTACAGAAGGAAGGCATGGGCCAGCTTAGCCAACAGGTGTTGCCATCTAAGGAGTGGGCTCCCTGCTTTAAATATTCTGCTTCCTGTTGTTTAACTGTCATAACTTCATTCCTTAGGGTCTAAATTCTTGTAACAGCTCCCTATTAAAATGCAAATGCCAAGGGCCTTGTCAGCAAACACCTTGGCTATTAGCTCATACTGGAGCTGACAGCCAGTCCTGCCTGTTGGGAAATCAGTTCCCAGGGAGGTGAAAAAATAATCGCAGGGCAGGTTGAGGGCAGCTAAGGGTCTCTGTGATGATTAGGATCAGAATGTCACAGAGTGGAAACAAAGGTGGGGACCCTCCCTTGTCACTGGGCATGGGTCAGTTGGTAGGGAGTTCAAGGTAGGGGCTCAGTGTTTCAGCCTGGTGGTCAAAGTGAACGTCTGGCTTGTGGTAGAAGGGTACACGAATTGATCTCAGCATCAAGTCTTGCAAGCACTGTTGTGCTCTACTTCAGACTCGTTATTGGGATCTCACCCTGGACTCCTCACTGCTCCCTATCTCTTATGTTCTACAGTGAGACTTGTACAGTTGTGTGAGGTGTGGGCAGTTTATTATAAAGTAGAACCTTCTTAGAGGATGAAAGTGGACAATTGCTGTCTGGAGCAGACAACTTCCTGAGGTGCATCTTCCTGCCCAGGTGATTGGCAGACCATTTGGATTTAGTTTGCAGAGAAAGGAACATGTTCTTATTCTTTACCAGAATTTCCAGAAGCATATTACATGGATCAGATACTTGTCTGTAAACGGATCTTCAAGCTGTGTGAAACTTTTTATCACTACTCAGAAATGAAGATGCCACAGATTCCATTTCTTCTGACCAGGTATCAGAGACCTGCCATTTTGAATTTTGATTTTACAAACTGCTCATTCTGAGAAAGTGGTCTTCCTCAGGGGCCTCCACACTTGCTAGTATCTAATTAGAAACATGACTGTCCTTTGTACACAAGATTGGGATTAGAAAATTGATTAAGCTTTTTTCATTGTTGTTCATATTTAAAACTAAAACAAGTTCTTGGTTTCTGAGCCCAACCATGTACCTAATTATTAAATTTAAAAAGTTAGAAGCTTGCATCTGGGAAGATAGGTCAATTAGTGAGGCATCTACCCCATAAGTACAAAGACCTAAATTCATTCCTAGAACTCGTGAAGAAAAGTTGGGTGTGGTGTCATGTAATCCCAGGGCAGTGGGAGTGCAGACAGGTAGAACCCTGATAATTCGCTGGTCAGCCATTCTAGCCTACCTAAGGAGTTAAATTGTCTCAAAAGACAAGGTGGAGAGTTCTCCTGAGAAGTAACAAGTGAGTTTGACCCCTGCTTCCCACTCTGAGGCACACACACACACACACACACACACACACACACACACTTGGAAACATATACACTCCATTGGCTGTCATCTAAGCAGCACACTAATTGTCCCTTCCATTCATGTCTCTCCATGGGTCAAAGGTTTGATCTGAGTCTGGAAAAGCACGCCTCTAATCCAGCTATTCTAGAGGCTGAGGAGGGAAGAAAGCAAGACCAAGACGCATCCTGGGCTACAAAGTGAATTCAAGGCAACGTAATAAGCTCTTCCCTCAAGTTTAAAGAGTAAGATAGGGGAATAACTTCACACATGGGAGGTCCTGGGTCTAATCTCTTAGAACTGTCAAGAATGGAAAACGTCCTTTGGGGTTAGAGATAAAGCTTTGTGGTCTAGCATGAGGCCCTGGGTTAGACCCAGCTCCACAGAAGTAAAAGTAGATGAATCTAAACCTCCACTTATTGGGGATTTCAGAAAGCATTTCCTGAAAGCCTTGCTGTTGGTCTGTGCCTTTCTGGAATGTTTCAGCTAAAGAAAGATGCTGAATCTCCCTGTTTGTGTGCGTAATCTTCATCACCATGAGGGAGTTAAATGGCACTCTCAATTGAGCAAGATTGCCTGAACAGATTTCAAATATTTGAGGTTCAAAAAAAAAGTGTTCTGCCAAAACATTTGCTTCCTTCTCCATGTTTTTCTTAAACCTATATTTATTTCAAGGAACATTTAAGCCATGTGTTTGTAAACTCGGTTCACCAAAATGCCACTTCTCTATCGATCAGTTCTTTGCTATTCTGGTACTCCTCTGGTATTACCTTTGAACCAGGTATGTTGTGGTCAACCCAAACACAGTGCTGTCTAGAGTGGCCCATGCCCATCCCCATTCCACAGTGTGTAAAGAAAGGACATCTACGGCCCAGCATGAGACACCCATAACCTGCCAGCCAATTAGAAATTAGGAAAGCCCTTGACATTTTAGCACTGTTAAAGTAGGAAGTTGGGATAGAACAATCCAGGTGGGTTTATATGGTACGCTTGTCAGCATCTTTTCCCATATCGAAACAGGCACTTAGCAGCTGATATTGTTCAAAAGCATAAACTCTTTACTCAGGGCCACAAGATGACTAAAAGCAGGAACAAAGCTTAGCCTCTCTGCTTCACTTTCTGTTTGAAGAGATGAGGTCTTGTCCTTCATCTTTCCTCTTGAGATGCTAAAAGCACTCATGTTCTCCCCACAGGACAGAGCATGTCCGATACAATGGCAGTTGTCAAGGAAAGCAAGACTGCGCTGAAGCTGATGTGAGCATCTTGATAAAACTAGATTAATCCCCTAATACAAGTGATTTCTTCAGACCATCTTATGAAAGCATATGAGGATCACCCAGACCTTACTTTCGCCAGACTGCTGAGTTGTTCGCTCTTGTCCTCTGCCACAGTTCCTCTGCCTAAGCCTAAGGTTCATGTCAGTATCATGAGGACAGACTTGACTCACTAAGCCCTTTATTTGTTTGTCTTCTCAGTGGCAGACAGCTAGTTTGCTGGGATGGCCACAGTCCATTTAGACATTCACCCTAAAAACCTCATTTTATACACTGAAGCTGCAACTTGACTTTCCCTGGAGACAGACTGCAACCTACTCTGCTAACTGATAGCTGAAGTGACCAGATGTCCAGACTAGGTTCAGACAAGAAAGATAGGCCCTCTGGTCACCTGGAGGTCTCTACTTCACATCTGATTTTATACACCACACCCCTTTCTATAGCTATAAATATAACCTGCCGGTCCTTGAGTGGCATCCTTTAAACTCTTTCTGGTTCATGTGGTTATTCAGTTCACAAATTACCATGCTCAATTAAGCTGCTAAGCTACAGTATAAAGTCTTCCAAGTGAATACCATTGACCTGTTTATGAACACATTTCTGCCTTTGCAAATATTGGGAATGACATTATTAAATATCAATACCAAGAGTGGACATGGCTATTAACTAGGAAGGTCTAGTCTCTAATTTTGAAAGGTATGTGGTAGTGGTATAGTGTGGACCCAATCTCTAGAGGAGTTAGTACAGAACTGGTGGTTAAAACATCTTAGCAAGTAGCAAGGTATATTCAAGGTATATGCATGACTCACCATCCAGTTTTGCTCTGGATCCATTTACTCACTAATTCTAGAAGGACTGGGATGCAGAAGCAATTGTAAGAAGCATGTTGGACATTACTTGACTAGCATGGGGCATACTGTCCAAAAAAAAAAAAAAAAAAAACATTTTCCTCAGCCTGGTTCCAATGGTTTTTCATTATATTGGGTTAAACTCCCAATTGGCATTGTCTCATTTAATTGTCCCTGAAATCTGAGAATACTCTTATTCATCTCCACTTTACAGACGAACAAAAGGAGGTGCAGAAAAATGTGACTTACTTTAAGTTGTGCATCAGAGCATGTGCTAGACCTGGGACCTGCTATATTATTCTGTAGGAGTGTCCAGAGCAGAGCCATTGACACTGTCACAGCAAAGACTTGGTCAGCATCTCTTTAGTAGAGACAGATCAGTGGGAAGGTGATGCTTGCATAGGGTTACAGACACAGGTGGGACATTCATGGGTATCAGGAGCTACTGCAATCAATTGGCCTAACTTCAATCAACACTCTCAGACAAAACAATATGTTCCAGTTTCTCCCAGTATGACTCACAGATAGGACAAAACATCCAGATGTGGTCTATCCAGTGTTGATGGCTGGCCTGCCTGTTCTCCTCTTTCAAAGTCTCTGTGGCAAAGCAATGATTTGCCTCATGCTCCTGAAGGGGAAAGATTTTTCTTTTCTAGCTGCAGATAGTTTCTGCTATTGTGTGGCAATTGAGTCTGGGGACTTTTCAGAGCGTGCAAAAATGCTAGGGTACCTAGAGGTGAAATAGGTTGTTGGTTGGTTGACTGTTGGCTGTTTTTGATTGCTGTTAGTCACTGTTTGATAAGTATTCATGCACAAAGGAAAAAAACAACATGAAAGTAGATATTGTGAGAGGAAAGATCAAACTTTCTCCATGGAACTCAATGCCCATAATCAACAGAAAGTAGTCTGATAAAAGTAGTCTGATGATAATCTCACCCACTGTCTGGTCCCAGATTTTATTCAGAGATCTCCTTTCTTCCCCCTCTATCCTTTTCTTCTTCTCCTATCAAGTGTTATGGAGTTGAAAGGGTAGGAAAAGGGGGATAGGGAAGGGTGGAAGAGAGACCCACACAGTAGCCAAAGACATGCTACAACCAGATGCTTTCCTCAGGGTTTCTGGGGAAATACTTGAAATTTCTTCTTTAAAGAGTCTGCAAGTAAGGCTACAAAGCAAATCTGTGAACAGCACCCGAATGCTCTGTCCTCTGACTACATTGCTCCATTCTGATCAGTGTTGAGAGGCCTTTACTGAAAATCAAGTTTTCTCTACAAATTAGGATTAAAATGTTGTGATGTGAGTAGAGCTCCCCTCTTGCTAGGTTTTCTGTTATGGGATGTCAGTCTAGGACATCTCCCAGCTCTCATCTTCCAACCCTTCCAACCTGGTCATCTCATGCACTGTTATCACATACCAGGAGTTTGAATGGCTCCATCAGACCTTGAACTGTAGGAAGGAAGGAATATTCTGACTGTTGTAATGTGGGCCTAGGTCAGACAGTTGAATTCTTGCTCCTCTCTATCCCAGACCTTCCCACTAAGTTTCCACTCTTCATTATAGCCAAAAAGTCAGCCTGAGTTCTGTCCCCACACCCCTGAAGTCCCCTATGTAGCTGGGTCCCCATTGTCTTCCCCCCATTTGTACTATTTTCAAAAGGTGTCTCTCTCACACTGGTTGTGGTTTAGATGTGTTCTCCCAAGATCACGCGTCAGAAACTTATTCCACAAAGCATTGCAGTAGGAAGTAGCACCTTATGAGAGAGGATTGAGTCCCAAGTGGAGAGCAAAATGGATGAACAGAACAAGTTATTGTTATTACCATGGAGGTAGTTTAATGAACTCCTAAATGTGCTTGTTAAAAAGCCAGCCAAGGTGCTGGAACAAAATCTCAGTGGGTAAAAATGCTTCCTGTGCAAATATGGAGACCTGAGTTTGAATTCCCAGACCCCACATAAAATCCACACATGTCAAGCAGGCATCTGTAAACATTGGCTCCTGCAGAACATGGTAGGTGAAGACAGGCAAAGGCCCAGAATCCTTTGAGAAGCTAGCCTGGGATACACAGAAGAAACACAACAGGAACCCTTGCCTCAAACAAAATAGAAAGCGAAGATTGATACCTGCAATTGTCCTCTGATCTTCATAAATACAGGATGGCACCTTTATGCTCACATTGACACAAGAACACACACACACACAGACACACACACACACACACACACACACACACACACACACACACAGAGAGAGAGAGAGAGAGAGAGAGAGAGAGAGAGAGAGAGAGAGAGAGAGAGAGAGAGAGAGAGACTGTTAAAGAATTGACTTCAGCCCATTCTCACTTGCTTTTGCTCACCCATAGCTGTTCCACCTTGACGGACCCTGGCCCGATGCTACACTCTGATGTACAGAACTATGAGATATAAGCATCTTACCTTTTAAATTAAAACTCCATTGGTCATTTGGGATTATAACACTCTCTCCAAGAATTAGTTTTAATCTAGCTTTGGTGGTTGGCAAGCTTGCCAAAAAGTACCCGCTGTCAGAGTTGAACGTTGATGACAATGCTGATTGCGCACTCAGCTTTGTAATACAGAGTAATGAACAACTCAGACAGATGCTGACCTTGACCACTTTCACTGTAGTAGTAACAACCATCCACACACTGTAGGGACTTACAGAGAAGTACAATCAGGGAAGGGCCAGCAGGGCAGGGTATATGTTAAGCCACATTCTAAGAAAAGAGCCAAGCTGAGTAATAACTTTATAAAGAGATTTGACTGAAGATGGTACTGAGAGCCTTTGTGGGAACCAGCTAGGGTGAAGCGGCCCCGCTGAGTGTATAAAAATGGAGAGGGTTGAGGCAGAATATGGGATCTGGCTTTTACCATTGGATGTTGGAAAGACTTTGGGTTTTATAGGCTTGACGTGTTCTGTTCTCTGGCTTCTGTGTGAAGAACTCAGATTAGGACACGAAGAGAAAAGGAAGGATGATGAAGGTCTTGGCAACATCAGTGGCTGATTGGCTAAGGATACCCACAGTGAAGGTTCAACTATAGGGGAATTGGGAAATTAATGTGAATACTGAGCTTCTAGAGCTTGCTGATGAACTAGGTGTAAGGAAGAATGTTGCCAGGGATGGCCTAATGACCTCTGAGTGCTGGGGACACGTTGAATAAGTTTTGCTTAGGAATCAGGAATCAGAGCCAGTTCTTTCAGCTGAGTTTATTACCCTATGACCCTGATCCGGATCATTCTATGCTGGGATTAACTTTAAATGAGGAAGGGGATTTACAAAGAGAAGGGAGCTAGGCAGTTTAGGAGTGCCCTTACTAGAAGATCCCACCTTAGTGAACCTCCTCAAGTCTGCCAGTCCCCAAAGACAGTTCAGTGGTTCCTTCTCTGAGCCCATGAGCAGTGTCACTGAGAACCAGAAAGTCCTGTGATGAAAAAAAATCAGGGTCAGTCTAGAGGGATGGCCACAGCATTGAAAGCAGGCAGCTCTCTGCTATTCCCATGCAGGGTGATAGCCTTAAGCCTCCAAGTCACAGTGAGGGACTAGGGGGCCTGAGACCAGCCTTGACAGACAGAATCACAGTGGACACCTAACAGTGTTCTCTACAAACATTTAAAGACTTGGATATAACCATAGAAAACCTCAGAAAGAAAAGTATGGGCAAGCAAGGTTATGTCTCACCCCAGAGAACATTCTGCAATGGCAGAACAATATATTTGCTGAATATATTTTCTCCACCTTCTGGGTCTTCTAGAACTAGGGCAACAGATTTCTTTTAGACATGTTTTTTTCTCAACTTTTCCTAGACTGTTATACCTCATTCATGGGAAGCCTTTAAGTCCCGCCCATCTCTGAGATGCTTCTCTTATTGTTATTTTATATTATACTAACTGCTTGACTGTCTTTTCTACCAAACCTCTCCATTGCTCCAGTTAACCTGCCCCACCTCATGATGCCCTCCAGATCTTCCTCGTCTTCAGCCACCACATAGGCAAACTCTCAGTCTGGTCAAAGGTTAAAGGCTATTTTAACAGAGTTTGTTCTTATTAATGGATGATGTGTCTCTAATCCACTGACCAGGTAGGCAGCTTGACTGTGTTCATTTCTCACTGTCCTGATAACTTAGTAGATCAACACTACAGTGACAGCAAAGTTGTTATCTAGGGAAGGCCTGCTTCCTCTTCATACCAAGACATTCCTGATGTCTTCAAATGGCAGAAAAGGCAAGGGATCCCACTGGAGTCTCTTTATAACTGGCCTGCATCTCAGTGCACATGCATGCAGTCTATGCATCTCAGTGCACATGCATGCAGCCTATGAATCTCAGTGCACATGCACGCAGTCTATGCATCTCAGCACACATGCATGCAGTGTATGCATCTCAGTGCACATGCATGCAGTCTATGCATCTCAGTGCACATGTATACAGTCCATGCATCTCAGTGCACATGCATGCAGTCTATGCATATCAGTGCACATGTATACAGTCCATGCATCTCAGTGCACATGCATGCAGTCTATGCATCTCAGTGCACATGTATACAGTCCATGCATCTCAGTGCACATGCATGCAGTCTATGCATATCAGTGCACATGTATACAGTCCATGCATCTCAGTGCACATGCATGCAGTCTATGCATCTCAGTGCACATGTATACAGTCTATGCATCTCAGCACACATGCATGCAGTCTATGTATCTCAGTGCACATGCATGCAGTCTATGCATCTCAGTGCACATTCACACAGTCTATGCATCTCAGCACACATGCATGCAGTCTATGCATATCAGTGCACATGTATACAGTCCATGCATCTCAGTGCACATGCATGCAGTCTATGCATCTCAGCGCACATGCTTGCAGTCTATGTATCTCAGTGTAAAAAGTCAGAGGGAGAAATATATGAGAAGCAGAAGCACATACATTTCAGATACGTATACAAAATAATTTTCTGGTTTAAGCTGTCCTAAAATGAAGCAATCTTTATTACTGGTAAGTAAATCTCATATTTCATTATCCAAGTAATTGTCAAACCAGAATAGCACCTCTGGGACAAATAAAAACAGTGGCCAGGGAAGTAAGGTAGCTCAGCCTGGCAAAGAACAGGGATCTAGAGAAGAGTCCTGAAAGCCACAGTCACAGCAGACACCGAGGTCACTTATAGGAGAGGCTAGGTACCACTAGACTACCTGATCAATTAGAAGGAACATGAAATTGCCCAAAAGACTACAACTCATAAGAAATCATAGGGGGCTAGGTCATCCTAGTCACAATACTTTTTCATTAATTTATTTGTTCACTTTACCATCCTGATAGCTGCCCCTGCTCCCTGTCACCCCTCACACAGCTCCTCTCCTTCCCCATGCCCTTCTCCTCTGAGGGGGTAGGGCCCCCTGGGTATCCCTTTGCCCTGGCACATCAAGTCTTTGCAGGACTAGGTGCATCCTCTCCCACCGAGGCCAAAAGAAGCAGTCAAGTTAGGGGAACAGAATTCCACAGACCCAGCTTTAGGGACAGTTTCCACTCCAGCTGTTGGAGGACCCACATGAAGACGGAGCTGTACATCAGATACCTATGTGAGGGGCCTTGGTCCAGCCCATGTGTGCTCTTTGGTGGTTTAGTCCCTGAGAGCCTCAAAGGGTCCAGGTGCCTGGTTGCAATTCTTAATTCTGAGATGACAATGTTATTTGTATAAAAAGTCAGAGTGTGCTGTGGTTCAGAAGTGTCATCTAAGGGCTAAAGTAGTGTTTTTGTTAAGATTTATTTATTTTATTTATATGAGTACACTGTCACTGTCTCCAGACACACCAGAAGAAGTCATCGGATAGATCCCATTAAAGATGGTTGTGAGCCACCATGTGGTTGTTGGGAATCGAACTCAGAATATTAACACTTGAGCCAGTGCTCTTAACCACAGAGCCATATCCTCCAACCCTGGCTCAAGTGTTAATACTACGAATCACAGAGAATAGGTTACCAGCCCGTGGAGGTGGTCAAACCTTCAAGAGCTGGGCCCAGTGGAAGAAAGGTACATTGTAGAGGTCATGACCCCAGTATCTTCCCTTAGCAACATTGACAGGAATTCATGTTCTCAGACTTGACTGGGTTACCTTAACAACATAATTGCTGTGGTGATTTGGTGACTAGACTTTACTGCCCATTACTACAGGCTGAGGAATGCTGAAGCCTACATGAGGCAGAGGAATAAGGTAGCAACTATGTTTCAGACTTCGAGAAGACTGTCAAGAAATTGATTTGAATTTAGCACAAAAAGCAGCTGTGGGGCTTATCAAGTAAAAGCACTATGATTTGAGTTTAATACTAAGAACCCACATGAAAGGAGAGGGCCACCTCCTGAAATTCTGACCCCCACATGCCCAGGCTTATGAACACACACGCACACGCATGCACATGCGCGCGCGCGCGCACACACACACACACACACACACACACACACACACATCAGCATTATACATACACACACATACATACAATCAAGCATACACACCATACATATACACTCATACATCAACATGACACACATACACACATTCACCCATAAACATCATACACATGCACTCACATGTGCCCATTACAAAAACATATGCACACTCTTTCACATATCAACATTACACACAGATACACATATACACTCAAAATTTTATGTTATACATATGCATGCACACACAGAGAACACAGTCTTTCATTGGTCTATGTGGAAATGAAACAGGGACACTTTCAACAAAAGGATTTCAAGTCATCCTGACCTCTCCACCAGGTCTTACAGTGTGAAGAAGGTATGGTAACTTGCTGTCTAGGTCATCTTCTTTCAGTCAAAATGGTAGCATTTTAAAGGAAAGCCATAATATCTGAACCTATGGTGCTATTTTTATTCAGAACAGTCACAAACTGTCTTCAGCCACATAAACTAATACAGCCCTCTATAGAAATGAAAAATACCAACCAGATTTCTCATGTGTGACCACCATAACCAACTCTGTAGTTCCTTGTGCACTCTCAGAATGTAAACATCACAAGCTCTTCCTGCTGTTGAGGGCTATTGTTACCCTGAGATTGTAGCTTTCAGAGAAAAGAAATCTATTTTTTTAAGGTTCTTGAAGCAGAAAAATTCAAATTCGTGACCTGACATCTGGTCCAGGCCTCTGGCTATGTCCTCACATGAAGAATTAAGAATGTCAAGAGAAAACCAATCTTACAATCAAAAGGGTACCTAACCCTATCCGTGGGAGTGGATTCCTGATGGCCTAGTCACCTTGGAAAATCCTCTGCTCACTTACTATTCTCAAGCTGGTATTACCCTAATTCTAGAGAGGACGCATTCAGACCCTAGCAGCATAACTGATAGAGAAAGTTCTAGAAAGTTATGTCACCAGCGGCTACTGCTTGTAGTGAAATGATCAGGTTTTTTCCTTTTTGTGTCTTTTCCGTGTTTCTTAAATTTTCTACATTGAAGTAATTTTAGTCTTGAGTCCCAGGAGGTGGGGGTCACTTCTTTAAACTACAAAACCAACAATTTTGGATCAAACAAAATTCCAGGCCCATTTTTAAAGATCTCATCTGGGTTCCAGGCAAGCTCCGTATGCAGTACTGTGCTGTCAAAGCCAGTCTGGTCCACAGTGAATCCGTGTGTTGATACCTGGCCCCTGAAGGCTTTTCTGGTGCCACTGAGATGTTGGATGGCCTCTCCCCTAATTTCTTTACAGAATCTCTAGAATCTTCTACCACAGAAAAGCACTTAAATAAAAGCTAAAGCTTCCATAGAATGAATGTGTCTTGTATCCTCTGTTTAAGATGAGCTACACATGAAAATAATGAAGGGTTAAAAACTTATACATCTTATGACTGTAAAAGTATGCAGTATTTGTGCCCTGGTGAGTAAAAGTGGAATGTTGAATTATCCACAAAAATTATTTTCTCTTATAGTGAGCACATCAGCCACACTCAACTAACACTTAGCTAAATGTAAAGCACCGTGAGGTTTACAAGGCCATAAACCTAAGGAGTGCAGAGAAATACTTTCAAATATTCGATAGTTTCCACTCTTAATAATTCTTTTAAAAGCCCCTTGTAATAGCCGCAAAATTCAGTGAGTCTGTAACTTAGATGATCAACTTCAGCACAAGAAGATGGATTTCTGTATTCTGCACACTTTAGAGCACAAAAAGGCTTCCATAGATTACAAATACAGTCTCTCTTTAGAGATCATTAATAATGGGCCTTTCCTCTGAGAGAAAAATTTGTACTAGGGCTTTCTTCTTCTTCTTCTTTTTATTTCTGGGACAGGGAGACTTCACAAACCTTCATCCTAAATTTCATGTTTCAATCTGTCACGTGTCCTCTGCTGATGGAATCAAGCACTTCCATTCTGGCAACTCTGTGCCTATTAAGACTTTATGATACTCATCATTCAAGTGATAAAAAGTTACAGTGTCTCTTTAAAAGGAACATTTTGGAGATGGTCTATTAAATACATAATATATATCAAATCTCTTACCCCCATAAAGAGCTTGTGAGCCTCCCAGGAATAGCTATTTCGTCCTAGAATATTCTACAGATTGTTTCCAAAGGCAAATGCAAGTATCTCACATTTCCTTCACCTTCTTTTCATACTTTTTCAAAACTGCAGAATTGATTCATAGACACACAGTCCCTTCCTGTACATCTTGGAAGGGATAGATCCTAGAAATGGTACTGAGAGCCAAGCAGTAGGTCCTGGAGCAGTAGGAACCCACAGTCCTGTGGCCAATGAAAGTTGAACCTCACAAAGCCAAAACCATCTGTCTTTCTCGTTGTCCAGACTGAACCATGAGGACTTGGAGAAAACCAGCTTTGAGTGTGAATGGGACTTAATGCCATCTGTGAAAGCAATTAAACAATACGTCCCAGTTTTAAATGGTTGCCCTGAAACAAAGCAGCCCCAGCTCATCAGTGAGCTTCTTAGGAATGGGAACAGATTGGTATGTGACTGCCTAAGAGGTCTGATTTAATAGGAGCTTTACATTTTCCCAAGTTAGAAATACATTCTAAGCTCCTCCCGGAACTTTATAAAACTTAGGTAAGATCAGAATCTAAGTGTCTACCATATGGCTCTTTTGGAAGTTAAATGTAGTTAATTGGAGAGACTCTCCAACTCTGGGAGGAAGCTGCTTAAAATGATAATAAATGCCAAGAGAATGCTTAAACATTGCGGAATTATTGAATAGAAATTTAATCATATGTAAAACTTCAGCACCCAGAGAGAAAGGATGTTTTGGGGTTTTTTGTTTGCTTTGTTTTGTTTTTTTGCTTGCATCATTACCTAAGCATCCACCCATCAACATTCTTCTCGATTTGATTTGCCTCACCAACTTCTGTTTAATTACCTTGTTTAAATGTTAGGAATCACTCACGGGTAGGACACTAAATCCTGGTGCTTCCATTTTGGTTTATCCTAGAACCCCATGTTCTTGGAATCAGAGGAACTCAATCTGGAGGCAGGGCTCGTCTTTCCTTGCACTGTTGATCAGCCATGATGTGGATCACCCTTTTCAATGAACTACACAGTTCAATGGACTACATCAAGTCTTTGGCACCAGCACATGCCTGAGAGCTTAGCTTCCCATGTAGGCAGTGGTGGTGACTTTATTTGGGCAGGAATCATGCTTTTAAACCTCCCAGGCTTGCCCTACTCCAGAGTTCTGACACATTCTGGGCAGGATCACATTTCACTCATGAAACCCTGGGTTCTAATTTGAGTCTCATTTGCTTAACAATAGATTAATTCTATTATATGTACATATGATAATTTATTTAAATCTCTTAGTAGATATTAAAAATCCCCATTTTCCATAGTATAGCAATAAACACCATTGTTCCTATGCCTTTAAGCACATCTCAGATTGCTTTAAGTACTGAACCACCGTGTATTTTCGAAGCTTTTCTGTAGATAAGGTAAAAATGCATCATAGAACTATCCAGACAACAGTATTCTTGAGAAGTTCCCCACCCCATTTGACCTCTTATCAACATTCAGTGTTGGTATTAAAAACAAACCTTGCTAATTGAATACTTCAAAGTAATAACTTAGAATTTTTGGTTTGTGCTGTATGCATGTCCTTACTCTGCGATGTGTTTATTTCTAAAGGAAGTATTCTTCTGTGTCCTATACAGCTGTGGGTAGTCTGATTTCCCAGTGCCCCAGTCAAGTCCTGAAAATACTATAATACTACATTCCTTACAGACTTGGAGGCACCAGCTCTATAGCATTCTCTACTGGCTGAACTAGCTAAGTGCTCTTAAGTTCAAGAAATCATTTTGAAATTCTTAGCTAGGGAGTCTGGGTTTTATTCCTTCTTTTTTCTTAAAAATAAAACCATTTGAGTTTTTCTATTTTCTAGATCTCTAATAGATGAAGGGTGAAAATTACTGGCAGCCCAAGGGGATAAGCTTTATCAATTTATACAAGAATCAGAAATTCAGCCTTTGAATTTTGAATGTTTCACTTCCTTGCCTTGTTATGGGACCACAAAAAGCAAAGCTATGCTCAGAACCATTGGGGTAACTACAGTCATCCTGTGAGTATGGTGACTCCAGTCTTCCCGCCCAGCAAATGCTTCCTTCCGACAAATGCTCATTTGTTGCAGTTTAGATCTGGAAATATTCCAAGGCTGATGTGCTAAAGACTTCTCAGCTATGGTGCTATTTGAAGGAGGCAGAAGTGAGAGGGTTAGAGCCTGCGTTCCTCAAACTGGAGCCTAAGGATATAGTGGAAGAGTTTAAGTCAAAGAGAGAATTTACTTGTAGGGAACTGTGGATGCCATCTTTTTCTTTTTTGTCCCTAGGCATATAGTGAGAGAGTGACCTCCACCATGTGCTCACAACATGGTTTGTTGTCCTATCACTGGCTAAATGCAGCGGTGCTGACATGGTCTAAGGCCTTCAGAACTGTGAAACAAATATACCATTCGCATTTTTAGTTACACTTCTATTGTTTTGATAAAATACTATGAGCAGAACCAAGTTCGAGCTGTGCAATTTATTGGGGCTTACTGTTTGTTCTAGAAGAATAGGGTCCCTCATGGATGGAAGGCATGCCAGCGTGCAGGCATGGTGGCTCAAATAGCTGATCACACACATATATTAAAGTACAAATAGGAAACAGAAAGGCAACTCTAAGAGGCATGAGTGTTTAAACCCTCAAAACCCACCTCCTGTGACATACTTCAGTGTACATTGTGCAGAATATGCACTGTCATTCCAAAAGGAAAGAAAGAAAGGACGATGAGGAAATACTGGATCAAAGATAGATTAAAACTCAGCAGAGCAAACTCTAAATTCTGTAGTTCTGTCTCTAATGTCAAAAAACTTAGCTGGCCTTTCTTTCTAGCTTTTCGTCCTGCAACACACACATCTCGTTTGGACTGGGTTCATAGCCCGTGTGCCTCTCTCCTTAGCAGATTTCTTATAGCTCTGCCAACTTGAACATTTTTGGGGTCTCTAGTGCCACCGAAGCTTCATGCCCTTACCTGGATACAATGGAATCTCAGGTCTCTTACCCTCTCAGATCCTCTATGCAAAGACGCCCTTATTTCTTATCTCCTGACCTCAGTGGCTCTCAGGCACGGAGACAACACTAGGACAGCATGGCCAAGTTCCACTGCCAGTTTGGGATGGACCTTGGCTCTTTTGAATCACAAGTTTGCGGTTTCTTCTGTGTGATACTCCCATTGAGGTGCATAAAATGCCTTAGACTTTCTCCTTTCACCAGATAGAATATTAACTGGGCAGGGTCTTGCCAGAGGGTGCCATTCCCTGCATTCTAACCCAGATCCCACCTCTGGTTAACCTCCTTACTCTTTCAGCTCCATACCTAGCTGCAACATTTGCTTGGTGTTCTATTTCTCTTCACACTGTGTATTTTGTATCTCTTTTTGTATCACTCACTGTTTCAAAAGAATTATAGACCCAAATAAGAGTGATTACTAATAACTATAAATAATATTATACTGTCTTGAAATCTCCTCTGCCAAAGAAATTATTCTGTTACTTTCAAAATTTAACATCAGGTAACTATTAGGACACAGGCAGAAGGTACCCACACCTCTTATCAAAACACCACAAGAATGGTTTCTAGCCACTGACTAATATTGTTCCCTTCTGAAACCTCTTGTGAGTCTACATAACTCTCATCACTAACTTAAAAGTTCCTACTAGAATGGCCTGTTAAAACTTTATTTTATTTTTAGAATTTATAGCATTTAACAGCTTTTTCTAGTCCGGAGTATTAAAGTCTTTCCTGTCCCTTCCAAAGCCAGTGTTGTCTGCAGGCAAGAGCCAGCTCCCTGGTACCAGGTTCTGTCTTAGTTAGGTTTCTGTCGCTGTGAAAAAGCACCATGACAAAGGCAGATAACAGAAGGAAATGCTGAGAGCTTACAGGTCCAGAGAGAAAGAGTTCATCATCACCACAATGGGGAAGGATGGTAGCTGGTACGGTAGAGACCTCACACCTGGAACAAGTAAGAAGGAGAGAGCACTACCTGGAAATGACTTGAGTCTTTGACACCTCAAGACCCACTCACAGTGATGTACTTCCTCCAGCAAGACCACACCTTCCAAAGAGTTCCACAAACAGGGGGACACGTGGTCAAATGCCCAAGACTATGAGAGATATCTTATTCAAACCACCACATTTCTTTAAATTGATTATTGTAAATATCTAGTTACAATAGGGAGTTAACAAACACAC
This sequence comes from Micromys minutus, assembly GCF_963924665.1. NCBI lineage: Eukaryota > Metazoa > Chordata > Mammalia > Rodentia > Muridae > Micromys > Micromys minutus. The sequence goes on from NC_137973.1 coordinate 20,550,362, forward strand.
ACACACACACACACACAGAGAGAGAGAGAGAGAGAGAGAGAGAGAGAGAGAGAGAGAGAGAGAGAGAGAGAGAGAGAGAGAGACGGGCTTTTCCAGAGCCTTGCTTTGTGCAAATCATTATGACTATAACCAGTGGAGTAGATTTATGAGAAAACAACAGACAAAAACTAGATCTTGGTCTAGATAAAACCAATTTCTAAACCCTGTGGTATTTCCTCTCTATTAGCAGGTCCAAGTGAAAAATGTAGCATTCAAGAACAGAACAAAACAAAGCAAGTCTTACCCTTTTAAACACATTTCAATATTGATTCTACATTTTGCTTTGTGCCATTGAGTTGTTTATTTGTCTCTTTTTATGAAGTTTTGAGACCTCATAAAATAAAACGTCAGAACCTTAAACTGAATGATGACAAATTTTTAAAAGCAATATTCATCACTTGAATATTTCATTTTTGGTTTAACTAGGCTTTCATATATAAACTTCACACTCCATTCATGTGCTGATTTTACCATCTTCTAACCCTAGTTCTCCTTCCTCCACATATATTGTGTATAAACATTATATTACACACAATACAATTCCAAGAATTCCCTTGTCAGAGGTACTTATTTAAACAGACAAACCAGCCATCAGGGTAAAGAGTTAGAAGGGGCCACTATAGAAGCAAAGTCCCCAGGACTATAAACCACATGGAAATAGATCACAGGAGTCTGTCAAATACCCCAAATTAAATTTATGTGGTCAACAATGTAATTCTTTCCATCTCTGCAAGAAACTTCACCACACTCCTGTTGACGATATAGCTTGAAAACAGTTTCTCTTCGAGCCACACCCCATTAAAATGTAACACATGTCTGTAGCAACTGTTCATTCAGAAGACAGTGCTGGGAACATTTTCATACCCTGCCTGAGGCTTCAAAGAAAGGATGAGGGCTGGCATTGCAGTCGGTGCTGTCTTGATACTTTCTGTTTCAGTGTGAAGAATCTCCTTACTCTCTTCTCACTGTTCTTGGGAAGTGTCACCTCAGTTAATCCATCCTCGCTGTCGGGTAAATCAGGATTTGGCATTTGATGAGTACGTGCCCTTCCACGAAATGGACACTGAAGGACACACAAAGGTGTTAAGCCCATAAAAGTGATTTTTAACCATATACAGAACTTCAAATGTTACTGAAGCATTTAGTTGCCTATCTCAGAATCTCCAGAGCAGGAGAGAGCTGTTTGAATGTGAACTCTATTCTGGAAGTGAACTGTGTGTTCTTAGAAAGAAGAGAGGGAACAAGCATTTATAAATCCTTCGTAAGTCTCTGCCGCCCACTCGAACACTGGGAGTGTGACTTGATAGTTGGAAAGTGAGGGACACGGCGTGTCAGGCAGTGCCCTGTTGCTGGTGGATAAGAGATTATGGTGATTTGAATGAGGAATGTCTACCATAGATAGTCTCAGGCATTTGGACACTGGGTTCCCAGTGTGTGGTGCTGAACGGGGACGTTTGGGTAATGTAGTCTCGCTGGAAGAAGCAGGTCATAGTGGGTGGGCTTTGAGATTAAATGCCTCTCTCCACTTCCAGTTCTTTCTCCCTGCCTTGTGCTTACTGTAAGGAATATGAGCTCAATGAAGGAGCCGAAGAAAGGACTGACAGAGCTGAAAGGGTCTGCAACCCCATGGGAAGAACAACATTGTTAACCAATCAAACCCTCCAGAGCTCCCAGAGACCAAAACACGAACCACTGAGCATATGTGGAGAGACTCATGGCTCCAGTTGCATATGTAGCAGAGGATAGCAGTGTCTGGCATCAATTGGAGGAGAGGCCTTTGGTCCAGTGAAGGCGAGTTTTCCCAGTGTAGGGGAATGCCACGGTGCTGAAGTGGAGAGGGTGGTTGGGAAGGGGAGCACCTTCACGGAGTCAATGGGAGGGGAAGGGGAGGGAATTGAGGAAAGGGGATAACATCTTCTGAAATGTAAATACAGAGAATATTCAATTAAAAAAACGAATCTGATCTCCCAGCAGCCAGTTCCTGCTGCCATGCTTTCTTACCATGATGGACACCTCTCCTCTGGAACATAAGCTCCAGGCACCCTCTCTTCTATAAATGTCCTTAGTCATGAGGTTTTATCACATCAGCAAGGAAGTAGCTAGTCCACAGGTACATCCAGTTCATTGGTGAATTAGCTTTCTGAATAGAGATCTACAGGCATTGCTAGTTCGTGAACTAGAATTTCGAATGTGCATTTTAAAATAATGCACAACTCTGTACTGTGTGATGGCTCAATAGGTAAGGGAGCTTGCTGCAGAACCTGAGTTCAGTCCACAGAACACACACGGGAGAAGGAAAGAACCAACTTTCTCTGATTTCTACATGCACACTGAGTCACATCTGCATGGTTGCACACACATGTGCTCACACACACACTTGCACATGCATGTACATTTTCTCTGTCTCTCTCTCAAACACACACAGGCACATGCATGCTCATTCTCTCTCTCTCTCTCTCTCACACACACACACACACACACACCCACACACACAAATGCACACACAAAGGCACTATATAATAAATGTTAAACAAAATAAAATTTTAAAGGAAAAGAAAGAAAAGGAAAACCTACTGACACATTCCATGAATTGAAAAGCCTATCTGCTTTACCCATGGTCTGTTTCTACCTAGTGCAACCTGATGGCCCTCTCTCAGGACAGACCTACAGGAGTAATTTGAATCACACAGGAGCTCCTTTGTTTGCACCATGACTGGGTTGTAGAAAGTCTTCTCAACACTGATTGTTTGTAGGATGAAGGTGATTTTATGAAAGCAGCCGTTATCCCTGGCTTTGGCAATAGCAGCACCAAGGCACTAACATGTCTGTACCTCCCTTTATTTGCATGGAAATGTGTAGATGGCAAGTTTACAGGAGGAGGGCATCCATTCCATAAGTCAACAGATGATTTATGAGCAAGTTTCTCGAGCTGCCACAACAAATTACAATAGAAGTGGGTGGCTTAAAGGGCAGACAGTGATTCTCTCCAGTCCTGAAGGCTGGAAGCAGGAAGTTAAGGGCTTGACTCTTGGAGGCTTCTGAGGAAGAATCTACTTCTTGTTTGTCTCCCGGCTTCTGGAGATTGCCAGCAAACGTTAGGGTTCCTTAAACTGTCATATTATTCGAGCTGTTTCTGTTTTCCTCTGGTGTCTGTCTCTATGCATGTCTCTGCCTTTCTGAATCAACAAATCCTGTTTACAAGGACACCTGCCACTAAATTAGGGACCACCTTAACGGAGTACGGTCTTGCTTTACCGAGACGTTATCTAGGAGAAACATATTTCTAGCTGCAATCGAATTCAACGGTACAAGTTTTTCAAATTATCTTTTTAAGAGACTTGATGGTAACCTACCAAAGAGGAATTTTGTTTAGGAAAAAAAAAAAAAAAAAAAAAAAAAAAAAAAAAAAAAAAGCTAAAATTGCATTTGTAAATTAATGAGAAAATTCTGAGAACATGACTTTGTCTTGTCTCTGCCACAAACTTTAAACTATATAATTTCCTAATCTTAAGAACAATGCATATTGAGAAAAACATATTGATCATTTGTGTATATGGATATTGTTTATGAGGTTACATGTGCACTGATGCATCTTACTATACAAACTTTATATTATACAGGTACATTAATGAGAGAATAATGAAGTTTTACCACGCAAGCCGAGTTACTGTGCATGTGATGTGTACAAGTGGAGCACATCTAGAAACATATCCATGCATCTTTTTAATACATCTGGTAAAACAGAATCTGGCATTTAAGATGACCATTAATGAAAATCAGACTTCAAAGATAGACATGTGGATCATCTGCGTATGATGATAAGTAGATAAACAGACATGATGTTATTCCTTTTGTTGTTTTTTGAATTACACAGCGTGGATACTTTTAGTTACATGTTTATTAGTATTTTTGTAAGTGATAGTGTCCCACAGATATCCCAGGCTTGTCTAAAATGTATATCCTCCTTCCTCAGCCTCCTTATGGCTAGAATTATAGGCATGAGCTGCTCTACTCAAATCTCACTACGCATAGTCCTTCTTCCTCCTGTTCACATGCCGAGACAACATTTCTTAGCCAGATAGATATGCCCACAGTCTGATGACTCACGGGCATGTGAGCCAAAGCTGTGAGCAGCATTTCTGTGCTTGGTTTAAAAGAGCTTGACACATGTGAGTTCTCCTCCTTCCTCAGAATTAATTCAAACAAGCGAAATGTCCTCGTTTTGAAGATGATGAAGCCAAGAGAGAGGTGAGAGGGGGTGGGGGAGGTAGAGAGACAGGCAGGAAGACACAGAGACACAGAGACACAGAGAAAGGGAGGGTGTCTAGATTTCTTCTAGAGGATCATGAACTCTCAAACATATGTAATAACCACTTGTATTAGTGATTTTTCTAGCCACTGTGACCCAAAACTTGATAAGAACAAGAAGATGTATCTTTGCCCACAGTTTGAAGGTAAGGTCCATCATGGTGGAGAAGAAGTGGCTGAAGGAGCATCTCATAGCAAGAGTGACTGTTTGTTTGCATCTCCCAGAAACAGGATGCAGTAAGTGATGAGCTCTGTCACTTGCCTGCCTTCATCTATTTTCCCCATTTTACTCATCCACAGACACCAGTCTATGAAATCATTTGCCCACATTCAGAAAGGATTTTCTGCCTCCATTAATTCTCTCTGGAAATGCTTTTACAGAGATACACTCAAAGGTATGTCTCACCAATGCCCAGAATCTTTGTCAATTTAATAAGGCTGGCCACGAACTTAACCATCACACCACTAATCTGGCTGCAGCTGATGTTGTAGCTGGCCAATCTGTAAATGATGCTCATTGAGAAATTTATAATGCAAATAATCTTGTGAACACAGTCATCTCCTACTTACATTTTGTTTAAGATTGCTTTTATTCCAGTACTTTTCCAGTCTTGGACTCATCTACTTACTTTGTGGGACACTGAAATGGCAGTGATTGCTGTTATTACCCAAATATATATTATGAAATTTTCTGTAAGGCTAAGGACATTTCTCCACTCTTGGTGGGGTTGTAAACTGGTACAACCACTCTGGCGATTCCTCAGAAAATTGGACATAGTACTACCTGAAGACCCAGTAATTCCACTTCTGGGCATATACCCCAGAGAAGCTCCAACATACTACAAATTACAAAGACACATGCACCACAATGTTCATAGCGGCCCAATTTATAATAGCCAGAAGCTAGAAAGATCCCAGATGTCCTTTAATAGATGAATGGATACAAAATTTGTGGTACATTTACACAATGGACTACTACTCAGCTATCAGAAATAATGACTTTATGAAATTCTTAAGAAAATGGATGCATCTAGAGAATATCATCTTGAGTGAGTTAACCTAGTCACAAAAGAACAGACATAATATGCAGTCACTAATAATTGGATACTAACCCCAGAAAGCTCAGAACACCCCAGAAACAACTCACAGACTATATAAAGTTCAAGAAAATAAAGAAAGAAAATGAAAAAACATTATAATTAATCTTTGCACACCGAGAAAACTTTGACTAATTCCAGGTTACATCTTGTTTTACATGTACTTTATGCTCGTTGTAACTAGTAAGATCTTAATGCACACTATCAAACCTTTAAAAAAATCAAGTACTGACAAAAATGTATTCGTATACTTTTATGCAAAAATGCTTAAAATCTGAACATTTATTTTTGTTTTTTAAAATAAAGTTGTTCAATAAAAAAAAAGAAAATTTCTGCAACAAAGAGTTTGAGAAAGACCAAAAGTTTCTATATGTGAAAATATTTACTGAATCAGTCTCCATGAATAAAGTTAGTTTCCAGCTCCATGCTAGAGTGTCATACTTCCTCTGTCTTGGTTAGGGTTTCTATTGCTATGAAGAGACACCATAGCCACAGAAACTCTTATTTAGAGAAAAATAATTGGGATTAGGTTATAGTTCAAAGGTTTAGTCTATTATCATCAAGAGAGGAAGCATGGCAGCTGGGAGAAGACATGGTGCTGGGAGAAGCTGAGAGTTCTACATCTGGATCTGAAGGCATCAAGTAGAGTGAAACCATTAGGCCTGAGCTTCTGAGACCTGAAAGCCCACCTGCAAATGACACATAACCTTCAACAAGTCAACACCTACCAGTAATGCCAGTCTCTATGAGCGTATGGGGCCATGTTCATTCAACTTCCCAGCTGTAGTGTCTTTTCAGCTGTGAACTGAATTTGCTTGTCTTAACATGTAGAGCTCTAAGCAGGTCAGGAGAGTTTGTTGAAGCACACTGTTGGTCAAGCTGCCGAGATCGCTCAAACTTGCCTTGGAGACCAGTAACTGGAGTTTAATCCTCTGAACCTACAAATTACTATATATAAAAGATTAAGCTACATTTTTTTGAGAATTAAAAAATTGATTTTTTTTTTTTTTTGTTTCTCCAGAAAGTCAATCACTGCTTTCAAGGGATGTGTTAGTGGCATTTTTTTTATCCAGATTTTTCTGTGACAATCAGGACCCTACTGATATCTTTGATGATATTGCTTTAATGTTTTCTATATCAAGCTACAGACTCCTCAGAGAACTTAAGAAGCTACCCAATCAGGTAGTTTCTTTAACTCATCTTTGGTCCTACCTAGTACATCATGTACAAGCATCTATTTATAAGACTGGCAAAATGGATGAATGATCAGTGAACCTAGTAGGTAGTCAGCACCTACTTTGCTGAGTACATTGGAATTTCTCCTTAAGATTGACATCCTGAGTCATTGTGGTTAAAATAGTCTATTTAGGGCATAGATAGACCTGACTTTATCAGATGTTCTTTTAAGTTTTAGACATTTTGCAACTTGACTAACTTTGAAAATGTAGTTCTCTGATACATGTTAAATGTATGGGGGCTGGAGAGATGATTCAATAAGTAAGACTGCTCCCTGCTTTTCCAAAGGACCCCACTTCAGTTCCCAGCATCCACATGGTGTCTAACAACTGCCTCTACTACAGCTGCAGGAGATCTGACACTTCCTTCTGGCATCCTCAGCTTCTGGCATACAGGTAGTGCACACATACACATAAAAGTAAAAACAAATCTTAGAAAGTAAACACACACACACACACTACATATATATATATATATATATATATATATATATATATATATATATATATATATATATCCAAAATTCTCTATTGTTTGCAAAGTCATTTTTGACTCTCACACAGCCAAGTCTTAGCATTCAAGTGAGCTAATGCTGAGACTGGAGACAAATGCTGGGACCAGTATGGTGCAAGTTCTAGGAACCAGAACTGCTGGTAAACTGTGAGAAATTCCTTGGCTAGTCCATACTGTGACTATAAGCCACTGGGGGCAGCAAGTGAGCTTGTTAGCAGAGTGTTCTTTACATTCAGGCCATAGTTATAGACATGATTCAGAACCACTTAATGGAAAGTAACCTTAAACCGGTCCATTTCTGCTTGGCCTGGAAACACACAGCTCACATAAACCATACAAAATTCGTCAATGCAAATAGGCCTCTGGTTTCAGGTGGCTGCTGGGATACAGGGAAGACAGAGCCCAGCTACTGCCAAGACATGGGAAATGTATCCCTGGAGATTGAGAATGGATTTATGCAGGTTAAAAACAGTCCAATTACAATATACTAATTCAATGACTTCAAGGATGATATAATGTACCTGAGAAAGTATCCACAAAGGGCTTTGTGAGCTTTGAATAAACATTTGGAACAGTTTCCCTGGGACTCCAGGCAGAACTGAAAGACTTCATTTTGAGGTATCTGTGTCCCTTGTGCAAGCCAGGTTAACACAAGCTTGCTCTACCCAATGTTGCTGAAGAAAAGGATGAGAAGCAGTGCCAGAAATTCAATACACTGACCATCTTGTATGTGCCAGGTAGCCTTTTAGGCATAGAACTATCAGTGTGTCTCAAAAAATGCTCCAACAGTTAGCAACCAGATTAGATGGCTCAGAATGCCATTTAGATATAGCCTAGACATAAGCAAATCCCATTCTTGTGGGACTATCAAACTCCCTGACTCTCCAGATGACAGAATGTCAGCACACAGTTTGTAAAACCTTGTCTGTACAGACTTGTTGAACAAGTCCATCCTCTGTATGCACATCTAATGGTGGCTGTGGATCAAGCATCCTAAGGACTTTTATACCTCTTGAAGCAAGTCCTTTCCAAGGTGCAAAATTTCATGGAAGTCATCATATTGCAATTTTCATAGGGTTATGGAGAAAACACACTAACTTGGGAGGATCTCACCTGGCACAGGATGTACATGTTCCAAGTTGTCCTTCTCCTGGTGCTGCTGTAGCTGTTAGGCTTGGAAGCTGTGCAGTATATCTATTCCCATATTAAACTCATCTGTGAAGTGTCCTTTTGAAAACCCAATTGTGAATTGCCTTGCAAGAAAGTTAATTAACAAAAATATTAGAAATACACAGAAATGCCAATTCTGAAACAAATGGGAATAAATCACTTCGGACAACTTTACTATTTTATGAGTATAATCTGTATAGTGTGTAAGTTCAAATATGGACCACAGGCTTTACATACAAATGTGACAATAGATTTCCCCTCCCTATGGCAACTTACGTGACACTTCAGAATCCATGAGAGTTAGTCCTCGGGGACAAGGTTTCTGGGTCATTTTCAGCTGGAGTTCTCAAAGTCTAAGTACTGATGTTTGATGTCTTCAGAAATAAGGTCTTACCTTCAAGTTCTGGGAGGTAGCCATGGGCAACAGTTTTATGTGTGTGCTTAAGTAAACATAAAGTAATGTTTTCCTATGGCTTTTTGAATCATCTTTACTGTCCTTCATCCCAGTCCCCAGTCTTACTGTCTCTTCTTCACCACTCCTAGGGTCATGTGTGGTCTGTCCACCCCATATTGTTATTCATGGCACCTGCCTCCTGCCATGTCTGTCTCTAGGACGCTCTGCCTCCCAGAATGTCCATGGTTCCCCTTTATTTCCCTGGTGTCTGAGGTTACTATATCCCATCTAAAAGTTCAGAGATGGAAAGAAGCACAGAGAACAGTCTATGTTTTTCTTTCTGGCTTAGGTTACCTCGCTTGGTATACTATTTTCTAGTTCTATCCATTTATCTAATAATTCCATAAATTTCTTTACAGCTAAATAACATTCTATTGTGTATATAGGCAACATTTCATGATCTATTCATCAGTTGGAGGACATTTAGGTTGATTCTATTTCCTAGCTACTGTGAACAAAGCAGCAGTGGACACAGCTCAGTGTCTGTGGAGTAGGATGTCAAGTCCTTTGGGCCTGTGCCAAGGAATAGTATAGTTCATACATGCATATGTTGCAAGAAGTTTGACAAATTTTTGTATATCCTTATTGAGAGAATATCTTGTGCCTGAATGGATGGGGCACCTGTCAATAAAAACCTGAAACAGAAAGTGGAACATCCGGGAGGAAAAAGGAATTCTGGGATTGAATGAGGCATGGACGATTCACCTGGGAAGATGTGATAAGACGGAAACATGGTACATGAGCACAGTAGCCACCCATGAGGCAGAATGTGGAGTAAAATAAATGGGTAATTTAAAATTATGATCTAGCCTGAGAAGAGCCTTGTTATATGGCCAATGCATTTTTAAATATACTTTGAGTCTGAGTCTTATTTCTGGAAATGTGGGGTTGGGAGGAAGAAAGAAACCTAATTTCTACACATCCTCACTTGTGATTAGGATTCTTGGTAAGTTAAACACAAAGGGAAACTCCTCAAACCTAAAAATTTTATTTTTAAAAATCACATTTTTCAGCACTGCCAGTCATAAAGCTGTCAATCCAATCCATTGCCCAAGTGTCTTTTAAGCTCTATGGTTATTCAGTTTCGAACTTGGGGGAATGAAATACTATGAGCCAAGGTGAAGAACTTAAGCTACATGGACCAGAAATGAACAACCAGAGCACCTCAAAGCTGGTCCAAGTTTCCCTCACTCCACCAACCTCTCCAAAATGTACTCTTACTTGTTCTGAGCAATCACGTCCTCACTCCCTCTGCTTTGTCAAAGAGATCACCTGTCACATGAACAGAGCAAAGCTGTTAATTTGGTCCAGCTTTCAAGGGGGTTTCCACTGTGTCATAGATGCATTTGCAGAACTCAGTACAACCCCGGTCAGCTTCTCTGAGGCTAAACTTCCCTGTTATGTCCCATGGTGAAAATGAACGCCTTAGCATCACTCATCAAAGTCACAAACGCCTTTCTCCGATGTCACAACCCCATTCTTAGCATATCTTTTCTTCTCTGGACTGAGGATTATGAGACAAACCTTGGTGAAACCTTGATACCGTCTTGTGATTTTTCTCCTGACAGGCAGACAGAGGCTTCTATCTTAAACCAAAACTATCACCACACATCAGACCTTACAAAAGTCACCCAGAAATTATACATTTTGGAATTTAATGCAAAAAATATATCAGTTGTACAATGATATCTTTTTTGGTGTTATTTATAATAGTAAAGTTTCAAATAATGTAAACTTTTACCAGGATGGAATTGATAAGTAAACCTTGGGTCATTACTCTCTTTGGATATTTTACAACCAACTAAAAATATGTCATATTCTAGGAAGATATTTGCCAGCATGAGATTTTTTTTATAGGTTCATTGAGAGGAAAAGGCAAAACAAGCTACAAAACCTTGACATCTTGTTACTCTATTGATAGACACATGCCTGAGGAAAATACGGAGAAGATATACCACGAAGATTTTTTCTTACTTATACAGAATAAAGTGGTTACAGGGTATTTGTGGTTTATTTGATGTTTAAGGATTTTGTACTTTCACACGTGCTTTGAGTAAGAAAGACAAAGTAGTCTTGACAGCTCTCGGCTGGAAATTGAACCAGCTCAACTGGACCAAACATTGTCCTGATGGAACAAACATAAACAATTTCATGCTGCCTGACCACGTGTGACCTTCATCTGTGACCGTGAGAAAGCAAGATAAACACAGGCCATTCTGTAAACATGTCTGATCCCAGACAAAAATAAAAACACACTGGAAAACACAATGGCTAGACCCGAGTGACTCTATCACTTTTGTCAGCAATAGCAGTAGCCCACTCTTTTCTTTTAACTCTTAATGAAAAAATAATCAAGTCACCTAACCTTCTCCCACTTCCTAGGCTTCCCCACTTATACAGCACATGTGAAATATTAGGACACAAGCTAATCAATCAGTCTTGAGTCCACATATTCTTACTTTTCTGCTTCTCAAAGCCCCCCATTGCTACACCTATATTTTTTAAAATGTGTTTTATTACAGATCTGTCTCTGGTGACCATGTCCAAAGATAGCCTTGATAACTTGAATGTCTGGAGCATATATTCCTCTTGTGATCCAAGAGAAAAAGGCTTGATGTAAATTTTATTCATCCATTTATACGTCAAGTGATATTCAACCTATGGCTAACAAGATAGACTTTCAACAGACTCCGGGGTCAGGCATTGCTATGGGCCAGCTTCCAGCAGCCACAGGCACTTAGCTACACAGGTGTCACACAGGTGTCACTAGCTATGATGACAACCACATCTCATTCAAGCACATGTGATGCATCTCCAGAGCCATATTAATGATATCTGGAGCAGGTAACATTTTAATGTGGGGGTTTCTCAGTATTGTAGCATGTTTCTTGGCATGTCTTGGTTCTAGCCCTTGATGTTCATAGTCTGCAATGACAGTATACCAAAAATGCCCCTAGGTAATTTCTCCTGCAAGGGGTGAAGAGTACATTTTTTCTGTGTAGGACCACCGACGTGGAGAGCAGAGACTAGAAAGAGGAAGATCTTGGCTATGGAGCCTGAGTCAGACCTTCATGTCTTTGGGTCATGAGTTCATCACCCTAAAGGGCAGAGATAGCTATTGTAGTCTTTCCTATTTACAGAGATACAATGAGATGAAGGAAAAGACATTAACAACATTCATGACATTAACATTGAAAGTAACTGAAACATAACTTTTCAGCCATGCTGGACACATATAGTGTTATAATACAGTTCTTAATGAAAAGACACCAAGATCCTATGAGTAATTGGCTGGACATAATGACAAAAAGGAATTTACATGGATGATTTAAAAGAGCAAAATAGTTGGGTAAGGCTACGTGTGGCAGTAATCCTAGTATTCAGGATGCTGAGGCAAGAGAATCACAAGTTCAATACTAGACTGCAGAAATGAAATAAAATGAAAATACAGGAAAACATAAAATAATTACTTAATTAAGGTCAATTTGAAATTTAGATTTGTCAAATATAGTTTCGTAAAGAAAAATTAGTTTTCAACTAAGAAACAAAAAAAATTGTCTTACAAGCAATTGTTCGGCATTTTCTGAGCTTGGACATTTATCTTAGTGCATAGAACTACATACATGGCATTTCTCTGAGGATTGGGGGACAATCAAACTGACTAGTAGGGGTTAAATAAGAAAAGAGACATTGAACATAATATATTCACATATAGTTATATCATAGGAACAACATTTATTGGAGCGTCTGAATGAATGAATGAATGAATGAACAATAAAAAATAGTTGGGTGACAAAATAACAACTTGACTAGCTTTTGATTAAGAACAGCATATATCCGCCATTCATACATGTACAGAAGGGTTTTAATGGAAGTGGTGTACGTTCCTACATAAACTGCAGAGAACATGTTTAAACACTACTCTAACTGAACAGAGGATTTCCTCATAATGTTTCCTTTCTAAACACGATGGCTTTTATTTTGCCTTTATGTTTTTTTGGAACACAGAAATCAGCTGTTTTCACTTATGAATATCGTACCGAAATGTGTTACAAAAGGCCTTTTTAACTGCCTCTCCAACAACCAAATGGAATATTTGCCCTTCTGTGCAAAGAATTAGATGTTTCTTATCTCACTTATTAAAATGTAAAAATGGGTCTGTGCTGGGTTATGAGTAAGACTTAAAGGAGCAAGATCCAAGATTCAAATCTTTCTCCTGCACGGTTATTGGAAGCAGCAATTACAACAGGAAAAGGAGATCGCTTAAAATGGATTCAAATGGGTCAGAGACATTGACTTTGGCCTGGACTTCAAGTTATACTTTAGAGGTCACTGGGCCTAGCAGATCACTGAGTTCCAGTTGCACAACAGCAAGCTCTAGGGCTGGGCAGCTAGCTTCAGCCACATTATTCAGCTGCTGTCAGGGCTCCAGGCAACATTGTCCTGAATCTTACAAGACTCCATCCATCACTATATCTCATAGATTTGTTGTCTAAAATAAGAGCCCAGGTTGGAATTTTTTCCTCTATTTTTAATGCCTTGTTGAAACAATGGAGTTTTAAATTTGGGGAAAAATGATAAAAATAAAATAGAAAAAAGATCAGCAATGATTTGATTAAAATGGGAAAGGATCAGTGATATAGTCAAGACAAAAAATTGGTTTTAGAAGAAAAGGTATTCCATCATTTGACTTTTTTTTAGCCTAAAAACCTGGATATGATAATCTATGTCTTTTTTTAAAAATTTTTTTATTTTTATTTCATGTGTATTTTTATTTCTTTACTTTTAAACATGTATTTGCCTACAGGCCTTTGTGTGTAGAATGTGTATATCTGGTATTCATGGAGGCTAGAAGAAGACTCAGATTTCTTGGAAGTGATGTTACAGACATCTGTGAGCCACAATGTGGATGCTAGGAACTGATCCCAAATCTCCAAGAGCAGCAGCTTCTGTTAGCCACTTAGCCATCTCTACTGCCCCTCAAAGTTTTCTTAAAAACAAACAAACAACAAAATAAGACAAAAACCCAAGTCTCTATTTGCAAACAAAATGCCTTGATCAGAGCAGTCAACAGTAGGCTCCTGTCATCTTTTAGCAAGTTGCTCTTGACACTTCTACCTCCTGGAAACTTAATCCGATTCTCTTCAAAGCAGATGAACTTCACTGTGTCCTTCTATTTCCATTGGAAGCTAAGAGCAGGTAAGGAAAGCCCTGCTAGCCTTGAGCCCTTTGTGCTAATCTTGCTTGAGTAAGTTTTTTACATTGAGACAGAATTTTTATCCACAGGTAGCCATGTGGTAATGGCACATCATTATGTTGTGTGGCTATACTAAGCAGAAGAAATTATGAAAGAAAATATTTTTAAAAAAGGAGGCCCTACTCATGATGATGACTTAATAATGAAGAAGAAAAATTAGGACAGAGACTTGCATATTAGGAGATGTCCTCTGTGTCACTCCTCAGCCTGGAAACTTGCATCATATCTTAAAGATATCTTAGCATTCACTGTGGGTGAGACCAAAGCATTCCACTCCTTCAGGATTTAGGAGGTGGGGACCACTGTGAATTTAACTGATCACAACAGTTGTATTTCTCGGCAGTGTTGGCCATCCACCTATCTGCACACAAAAATGTCCTAGAAAATTCTTTTTAGATACCTATGGTTTTTCCCAGATATAGTTAGCCTGGGGTAGCCTTGAGAATCTATGAACATAAGGAGCATTTCAGGTGATTCTCTAGGTTAGACTCTGGTTCTATGATCTGCAGAGGAGTCAGAAGTTTGTGGTAGAAGTCCATGACAGTTTATATGTTCTAATATTCCCAGATTTCTGATGTCAGCAAAGAATCCCTAGGCTCTGTTAGGTTCTCACTAGAACCCCCATGCACTGGGAAGTGAAGAGGCTTCCTCTCTGATACCACTGATCAGTCTGCAGCTCACAGAAGGCCAATTATTCATCCAAGTCCACCTGGCTAGAAGCAATGGTCTTTAGCCTCAGAGTCCAGTACCCAAGTGATGATTACTCTACACAACCACCAGCTGTAGCGGGTTTAAGGGACTCTGGACTAGGTTTTTAGGCATCTTTAGTCTCCATTATTCTTCTAAATCTTTAGTGCAATAAAGTTGCTTAGAGACAGCATAGTTTCTGACACTATGTGTTGCCTTATTATTGCGTTGTCTTTATCTTAGTTTGTTTGCTTCTATTGCTTACAAAAACACTGACTAAAACCAATTTGGTAAGAAAAGGGTTTATTTGGCTTGTACTTCCACATAATATTTCACCATTTAGGGAAATCAGGTCAGGAAGTCAAGCACAGCAGGAACCTGGAGGCAGGAACTGATGCAGAGACTGTAGAGGAATGTTGCCTACTGGCTTTCTACTCATGGCCCACTCAGCTTGCATTTTTCCAATCAGAACCACCTGGTGAAAGGTGGCACTACTCACAGAGGTCTGGGCCCCCTCACATCAATCACTGATTAAGAAACTGCCCCCACAGACTTGCCTATGTACAGTCAGATGATGCTCATTCAAGGTTCCCTCCTCCCAGATGATGCTATCTTGTATTGAACTGGAACAAAGCCAATCAGCACAGCCCTCTTCCACTTTTCTTCTTCCTTGCACAGCGTTATTTCATTGTTGTTTAAAACATAGCCTCTGATCTACACATGCCTTGGCTTTCAATGATGGCAGCCATATTGTTCATATTGTCATTGGTGTGACAAAATACAGGGCAGAAGCAACTTATGGTGGAGAATTTGTTTTGCTTATTTTAAGTACGCGCATACATCATGATGTAATGGTTTAATAAAGTCCTACATAGCATGGAAGACATGGAGCCCATAATTAGAATTCGTCACATCTCCATAGACTAGGGAGCAGGAAGTTCAGGTGGAAACTTTATCAAGCCTATAACTCTCAGGGCTCATTCATCAGTGACCTCTGATAAATTAGACCCTCTCCTCTCTTAAAGGCTCCACAATCTCCCCAAATTAGCATGCAAGTCAGATACCGAGTCTTTGGGATGAACTTGCTGGGGATATTTATATTCAAACCATGAATTTATCTTCTAGGTTCTGGAAAGGAATCAGTGAGTAATAGATAAACATCTGTAGTGTCAAGATTGATGGGAGAAGGCCATCAAGTTTTTGAGAACAATCCTAGCAAACTTGGATGCCGTGGGACAGCAGCCTCAGCTTAGGACCAAAGTTATGATATAGCTCCTATTGTGCATACAGGATTAAAGCCATACTTACAGGACAACAGAGAATAGTCCCTACATTTTGATTCATCTGGATGAGTATCTTGATTTTCTCCATGAAAGAAGACAAGACTTCCTTAAAAAGTTGCAAAACAAACAAACAAGCAAACATTCTTACTAAATAATTACACCATGATTTCTTTGTATTCGGCTAACATTTATAGAGTGAGTCCTGGAGACCACCTTCTTCCAGAGACCCTGGGCAGGAGCTCCATTCATCACAGTTTAGAAATGCTATGCACAAAATAGACAAGCCTCTGGCCTGGGAGGGCTTCTGCATTCCAAATGCTGCTTCTGTTTTATGAAGTAGAGCTGCTACTACTTAGAGAAATGGCTTATTTTCTCTCGAGGTTAAATTGAAATGTTTTCTGGCATTTCACTTAATGATGATGAAAATGGCAAAATAAGTGTGCATTAGACTCTTTTATTTGAGGCAGGATCAAAGATTTCTCTGACGTGCTCGGCACACCATGTGCTTACCAATAGAAGCGGTGAATGACTAAGTAAGAAGCGGAAACAAATCAGTACAGGAGATCTGAGTTCCAGGAATAAAATTTCCAGGCCTCCTAATTCTACTGTGCACCATTAAGGGTGAACGTTGCCAAACTAAGAAAGAAATCAAACATACAGCATTCGCCCTGAATTTGAACACATCCTCGAACAACTGTTTGTATTTTGGGAACAATAAAGCACCCTAAGTGCTCCTGGAGACCCACACTCCTGAGTACAGTGCTTGATCTGAAGGATGATTTTCTAATAGATTTTCCAGGCTACCTGAGAGAATGTCCTTACCACAAATATGGCCCAAAATCTAGCCAATCCTCCTGAATCATCCCACATGGCTACTCTTGGCTGTACTTTGCACCTTTTTTTTTTTTTTGGATGATAATATCTCACTGGTTTTTCTGATCCCCATTTGGGTAGAGACAACCACATTCCATAGATGCCTACCCAGCTTGTTCCTTGAACTCTGGCTAATGCAACAGTGCCTCTCCTCTAAGGGTTGGGACTTTCCTCTCTACCTTTCTGTTCTGGAATTCGTGGATCATCCACATATTGTAGAAGCTCAAGAGCTACTATGGTGCCTGTCCTAGGTAGGGTGGCTCTCTGCTGAGACTGATCTTTAATATCACTGATTCACCTTTTCTCAGTGGAGGTTTTAGACCCAAACTATACTTCCAGCATCATATGGTGGCCATAGATGATGACTAAATTTTGTTTTGGCAGAACAGGAAAGCTAAATGGGGTACGAGAAGTGGACAAATAATCTCAACCCTCATCAAGAAGCTATTTGCAACTGATAGCTATTGGGAGAGAGACCATTTGTCTTCTACAATGGCATGACTCTGGGTATCAACAGCACTCCATAGCATACTTCACACTCAAGAGCAATTAAGTGATACAGATCAGAAGCTATGGTTTTTGTGGGTGTTCTTGAAGAGAGAAAAAAATCCCCAAAAAAATAGGGAAGTGATTGAGAAAGGAAGAAGAATATGCTCAAAAATATTGTGTACAATTTTCAGTTTTATAAATAAATAAATAAAAAGTAAATTTGTTTTCTAGGCAGGAGGACAGTAAATAAAGATCCATGTTTGCAGTACCTAAGGGTATTCCATCCCTGTGTCCCAAGCTTTCTGGCTATCTTGTCTCTTGCTAGAGGTCAAAACCATTCTTAGAGTTGGGTCATGATTGCTGTGTTTTGCCACCTCTATCACAGTACCTCCTTCCAGTACGTTGTTTCTCGTCCCCCTTTTATTCTTGAATGGCTCTTCATTTGTCATATCCTGTCCTTTATCATTTCCTATCTCTATTGCTCATAAAGAACTTCCCGTTGGGTTTTTTCAAAGGGTTCTATGCAGATTTAAGGATAATTTCAGTTTGATCTCTGCCTTCAAAAACTGTAAACCTCCCTGGAAGACAAGAGCTTAACACAGGCAACAACTGGAAGTCAGCCAGGTGGATGCAAAATTTAAGGAAGGAATCCTTTGTAAAGAGATGTTAGGGGTGCTAAAGGAAGTGGTGTGATCGATGTTGAATATTGGGAGCACTGCAGGGAGTGAGGTAGAGCCAGCAGGTGTAATGGCTGTTGATGCCATTAAACCCAAAGGAGAAAGAAAGTCAGGACTGGGGGCAGGGAAAGATTTGCCTGTGGAGGAGCAACCTGGTGTGTGTGGGGGGGAGGAGGGCTGTCTTTCATAAAAGTGCCATTCAGCTCTCCACCCCTGCATCCCTCTGCCCTACCAGTCACACATCCCTAGTCCCTTTTATTGACCTAATTAAACCTTCCCTCCTCTGGCATCTCTACTTCTCTCCATTGGAAAGCTCCATGCCTATCCTCCGGGTAGCATAACCCTGGGCCCCAGGTCTGTGTTTTGTCTTGTAAACCAGCATCTTGGGTTTTGGTGAAGTAGTTCTGGAAGATGTTTCTCCACTCACAAGGGTGCTGAGGATTCTCCCTGGTATGATGAAGCAACTGGAGGATGGAGGGAGAAAAAGATGCCAGTTCTGGCTCTGTCCTGACCTCCAGTCAGGACTATGTCTGGTTTCTTTCTACCTCACCACAGTGACTTCAGATTTTCCTCCCAAGAAAATCCCCAAATAGGTTCCTTGCATGGCAGTAACACGCTTTCAATAAATCCTGGGAACTGACTTGAAAAATAACAATCCAACCAACTCCACTAGTATTTAAGACCAAGTTATTAACTGGATACTGGTGATGTGGACGGTTTAGGGTGCAGCACCTACCCTCAATTCTGATTTTTAATGTCTGAGGCTCTCTGCTGCCTAAAGATGAGGGGTGGACTCTCCTGTTTGTCACAAACAGCTAAGGAAGTAGAACAGAATCGGGAGAAGGAAACACAACCATTTCATTTTTCTTTTTGATTTGCACAGTTGTTTGTTTTTGTTTGTTTAAGTTGAATTCTTGCTATACATCCCAGACTGTCTCAAACTGTTAACACTGCCATGAATAACAGGTCTCTGCCAGTGCGCCCAACTAAGAAATGGTACTGTTTCTTTGTTGTTTAAGTGAATGCATAATGTACAGTGAAGCCACTAATGACTTTTCCCTGATCATCTGTAAAGAAATATTAAAAGTTTGTTTAAGTCTTGCCATAGGATGACATCTTAACTGTGTTAGTATGTCAACGGGGCAGAATCACTACAGATGTCATTACTGAAGGTGAGGTTATCTGTGGTTGTTCTAGGTCTGTCTGAATCATTTCCCCATGGTCAGTGAGATTGGGACATGGGCCAGAATGTCATGCTGAGAAGGCAGAGAGCAGCGTGAGGTATTTAAAAGAATTCCTGTCAAACGTTAATTCAGTCCCTCAAGAAGCAGCCCTGTTCAGTGATTCAGGGCAGCTGCATCTGAATATACCAGCATGACATCCATAAAAAGCAAAATAACAGAAACCTTCCACTGCATTGTTAGACAATACTGTAGCAATAATGGAAATTCTACTCCCCTCCTCGATAAATTTTATATTTCATTCCAACCCTCTACTTATAGGATTCTACCAAACTGGTTACATGGTTGTCAGGGAAGATACATTTAACATAAATGACGCTTGGTTAGATTTGAAGGGATCATCCTTCAAGCCTCTTTGTACAGTCTTCAGAGAAGAGCTGCTCTGCCTGGCACACAGTGTGGGGCCAGATGAAACCAGTGAGAGTGCTGGCAGGTGATCAGTCAGACTTACTCAGAATATTCCAAATAACTGCCTGGGAATTACTTTATAAGCTTCTGCAGTTTGGGCTTAATAGATGTTTAATATTTTAAACACGTTAAAGTACACATGCTTTTAGTTTTCACACAGAGGTTCAAAGGCTAAATCTCTCTTTCTCTAATTTTCTCTGTCTTTCTCTCTCTCTCTCTCTTTCTCTCTCTGTATGTGTGTGTGTATGTGTGTGTGTGTATGTGTGTGTGTGTGTGTGTGTGTGTGTATTCTTATATTACAATGAGTTGTCAGATATGATTTCAGTTCACACTGAACATCAATGCCCATAACATATCACTGAGGCAGGCCCTGCTGAGATGAGTGTTGTATGCCCCAGAGGGTTTCCATGGCATTTTTCAACTGTAGAATGGCTTTAAATACTGTGCTGATATACCACTTCTGACCATAAACCAAGGAACTTGAGACCCTACTTCTCCTTTGCAGGAAAAAAAAAAAAAAAGAAACCCATGTATGAAATTCTATAATTCTTAGCTCTTTTCTATTAATTGACACACAATACCAACACTTTAAACTGACAGTTACACAGCTTTATCTAATATTTATCTAGTGTCTATTTTAAAAGTAATGTACTATTTAATAAGCTTTTAAATATTTTACCTACAAGAATAGATGAGAAAAGTAGATAAAATAGTTGTCAACATAGTTAACTTTCTACTGTCAGAAATACACTACTCAGAAGTCAGTTTGACTATTGTGTTACAATGGAATTAAGGAATCAATGATGTTTTGTTGAGTTTCGTGTGTATGTGTGTGTGTGTTCTTTTAACTGACTGAATCCAATTAATGTTGTCCACATGAATATTGGCATGAGATCACTTACTAGGGCATGTGCAGCCTACCAATAGCCACATCTTAGAAGAGAAATGAATCTCCCTTCCCAAGAAGCCAACAAATGCCGGTAGCTCCTCTGGTCAGGGAGTGATTACTGAGACCCCATACCCCATCCATGCTGAAACTTTTAACTGGTGACCGTATGTAGAGCTAAAACTGCTGTGAGTTTATGTGTGGAACAACCATGTCATGTCTGAAGGCAGCATTTCATTGTTGTTTTAGAAATAGACCTCACTGTGTAGCCAAAGCTGGCCTTTAACTTTTAATCCTCCTGACTCATTCTCCCAAGTGCTATGATTGTCTACAAATTGTGTAGTGTGTGCTATCATGCCTTTTTAAAGTTTTTTAGTAGAGAAGTTGGTTTAAATTTGGGATTTAAGTAGTGAAGTGTGTTATAGATTCAGTCATTTTTTCCCTCTGACTTTCAGCCTAACTCAATCTTAGCTCTTTAGTGTTTGATTAGGAAAGAGATGAATGTTCAGGAGCCCCTAAGAAATGTGTGAAGCCAGTGAACAGTTAAGATCCACAGGCCACACCCTACTCTCTGCACAACCACTGAATCCTAGTGCCTCAAAACCTTAGGGATTCTCAAATACTTAGTCAAAAGAAGATTATTTAAAAGTAGAAAATGGAGTTAGAGAGATGGCTAGTGGTTAAGAGCACTGGCTGCTTTTCCAGAGGTTCAGAGTTCAATTCCCAGCACCCACAGGGTGGCTCACAACCAACTCTGTGAAAACGTGGGTTAGGAGGAAGTAAAACAGAACACCAGCTTTCCTTCAGTCTCTGCTCTGCAGAGTAGCTGCCACATTAGGTGTGACATTCCTCTACCACCACCAGTTACTAGGAGCTCTAAGTTATCCACATGCGACTAATTGTGTTTTTACCCTTCATCTCCCCCCTTCTCTTTGACACTGGCCATTCTTCTCTAGTCCCTCATTCTCTCTTCCTCCTCTGCCCATACCTGTGTCTTTCCATTCATATTTCCATCCTAGACATCTGCCTTGAGCTTCTCCATCCAGGTGTGAATTCAGTAAAGCCTGCTTCTACATCACTCTCGAGTCTCGGGGTCTTGTGCTTCGGGCTGGGAAAGGCAGCAGCCTCTGGGCCTTTTATTCTCTTTCTGAGATATGGTGGCATATGACCAGAGAGTTACCTGCTTTTCCCATTGTCACCCCACAATCCTTCCACTGTCTGCTTTTAATGCTCTGTTATAGCTAATTAATGCTTGTGGTTGCTTCAGGAGAATAGACTGTGTAAAGAACACACAGATGGTGAATGACTGAGAAAACATCATTTAAGACTGTATCTTAAAGAATTCTGTATCATTAGGAATTCTGTATCTTATGTTCCTGGAGAAAACACAGACATTTAGCTAAGCGACTCCAAACTAAAAAGACTGGTCATTGATTAACTTGCAGACATTTATATTTGGTCTTAAGTATCTGAAGCCCCATGAATGTTCTAAACATTAATTATACATATGGAAACCAAAGTGAAAAACCCAAGTCAAAGAAAGTAGGTATTCTGAGGCTCTGAATGGACACTACACTTCTTCATATGACTCTTCCCTAAATATGGGTAGAGTCAATTAAATAAATAAGAAAAAAACCTCTAATTAATTAATTAGTCAACAGTAATTGTCATATATTAAGGTGTCAAACTGTCTCAATTGGGAACCACCTCTCTAGGAAACTGAATCCTCAAGTTAAACGTCATAAGTAACCAATGTCTTTCACACACTAATGGTGTAAAGGACATTCGATCCCCCACTTTCTTGATTGCTTGACTGGTCACTTTGAATGAAACATCACTATCATCATCATCATCATCATCATCATCATCACTGTTTAAAATTTAAAAGTATTTCTAAACACACTATTCTGTTTAAAGCCTTCAACCCTGTGAAGTAGACATCTTTGTACCAGCAGCATTTTAAAAGAGATATATGGACAGAAGACCTGCAAGGAGAATAGGCAAGTCTTAGAAGACAACCTCTGATAATTTTCTCCAAATTCTCTCCTAAGAGTGGCATTATATTCTGAGATCTTGGGCCACATCTAACAGTTTGATCAAATAATTTTAGTGAACAAACCAGATTGATGGTGAACACCTGGGTGTCTTTCTTCCCTTGACTGATTTTATCTATTTTCTTTTGCTGTAACAAACCATAACCATGAATAGAAATACTTTTTTCCCTCAGTGCTGTGAGCTCTTCTAGTAGATCATTAAGCTGAAGGGTTGTGGCAGGGGGCAGGAGGGACCTTCAATTCCCTATTGCTACTTTAAGAAATGCAGTGGTGTTAAGCAAACCTGGTGCCATTCAATAGCACAGACTTATGCTCTTGCGACTCTCAGGGTCAGAAATCAAAAAGAGGCTAGAGGTAGCTTTATTTCCTCTGAGGGTTCAAAGGAAAAGCTACCCCATTGGCACTCGAAGCTTCCAGAGGATGCCTGTATTCAAATCTAGCAGTACTGTCACCCCAACTCTGATTCTCTGTACCACCCACTGGTCATTACATGACTGTAGAGCTTTCTTCTGACCCTTCTGCTTCATAAGGCTCCAAGTGATCACATTGGAATAATTTAGATAATCCAAAATATTGTCCCCAACTCAAAAATCCTAGGCTTGCACACTCTGTCTTACCATTCAGTGTAATAGTTTCACCCGTTCCAGGAATCGGGACATAGATTTACCTGGGGTGTAGGAAGAGGCATGATTCAGCCTGTGCATCAATAGCTGCCCACCCCTCAAGGCTATGATCACAGGGCATCTTTTTATTCACTTCCTGGATGACTTAGGACAGACCTAACCTCTCTGCCATAAGCTCACCCAGATATTTCTTAGTCCTCTTAGGGATAACCTTTATACTTCCACCTAACATCCCTACTCTTGAAAGGGGGAACAGACAGGAGGTAGAAAGGCATCTTGTCTCTAAGGCACTGTGGCTGGTGACTATGGGGACTATGGGCTCCTTACTCTGTGACCGCTTAGCAGATGTGTTACATGAGATGTTCATAGCCACACCCTTATCCACAAAATCATATAATAATTTTTTTCGTGAGGTTTGAAGTTCTTTGCTTAAGGGGAAAATGTTGGTTTTAGGAAGAAAAGCAAAATACCTTTCCCTCTTCACCTTCTGGAATTATCACTTACCTTCCATCTTGATCATCCTCATAGATGAGGCCAATTTCTATAAACACTCCAAAACTCCAGTCAAGACGAAATCCCTAAACTAGACACCATTACCATCATTTGCTATTATTACTCATACCAGACACTCCAAAACTATTATTCCTTTTCAAAGCCATTCTCCCTCAAAGCGTGATGGGATATGCACCGATCCTTCCAATACGCTGCATAAGAATAATTTTTAAATGTCCAACTCTGGCATAGCCGGAGAGAGTTCAGGATGCCTTCATACCAACGCCGGTGATCGCTGATTGATGCAGTGTATCAGGAATGAGGATAGGTTTGTGTGCAGATAAAAAGAGCCAACTTGTTGGAGGGCTGTGAACCTAATTAATCACTGCCTGGGCACATTGGAAAAGGCCAAAATACACAGTCTCCTAATTGCCCTCATTTGTCTGGTTATTAATCTGCATTGCAGCAAAAGAAACGTGAGGGTCATGATTTTGCCATCCAGAGCTCTGGAGGACAATCAGTCTTCGGGGAAAGAGCTGATGAAGTTTTGAGCCTTGCGGAGTTAGTTCCCCGTAACCCACTCAGAGCACAATTGATTGAATGTTTTGGGTCATTTAAATTATGCAGCTGGGTCACCACATGCTTAATCCTGGAGAAAGAGAAGTAAAGTTGGCCCCAAATGCACATGGCTCACGGCCAAGTTTTGAGCTACCCAAGGAATAACCATGTTCTAATGCCAACATGAAAGCACACAAGCTTCTTTGATTTGTTATCTTTTCTATAGGAGGTGGGCAACGTTTGCCCTAGCGTCCAGTTTTCCTTTTGTGGGTGACCTTCTCATCCCACTATTCCTGTGAGGAAACCCCGTCTCCAAATTAGCAGGTCAGACCATCCCTTGTATAATTTGGGCCTGTTTAAAAATCTAACAAAATTGGGCTTGTCAGTGTACAAGGCTTTGCCACAGGGAAAAGGTTTGTGGATTGAAAGGCTTGCCTTCAGAATTTTCAAAACGATGGCAAATTTAGCCAAATTGGGCAAAAGTGAATCAAGTTTCACGAATTTAAGAATGTTTACGTAAATCTTTAAAACATATGTTGCCACAGCTGTGTTTAGCATAAAATTATGATGAAAATAATTCTAATGAAAATGATGGCGTATTTATATAATGCCTGCCATGCACAAGCGCCAAACCTGCTACACCGCTGATCTCATTAGCCTGACTAAGCCCCTTTGAGCTACAACATAAATATTAGCTCCAATTTGCCGATGAAGAAAGTGGGCCGTGGTCAAGGCTGTTTGCAGCTAAGTAGGTCAGGTTGTAGCTGGACTCACACCTAAGCAGTAGATTGTACTCTACGCAGACTCTGCAGGAAGATCCCCTTCTGCACACTCCCAGCGTGGACTTCCCTGATGCTAGGATGGGAGGAGGAAGAACCGAACATCGTTCCACGGCCTTCACTCAGTCTTCCTTCTAGAACGGGCCCATCTCTTCCAAGCATGCAAGTGAGCGTTAGAGTTAAGAGAATGGTGTTTCACCTAGACTCTACCCCACCGTTACCTGGCAACAACTAGGCATGCCTGGCTCATTACAAAGGGGGCTGCTTGTCCCGTCATCTTTTTCTTCTTTTCTCCTCTTGCTCTTGCTCCCTTACTTCTTCCCCCCTCTCTGCTTATTCCTCCCTCTCTGTTTGTGTGCATATGGCTGTTCTTTACTTCTCTGTCCTCTCTTCTCTCTCTCCCTCTTTCTGTCCATTCCTCTTTCACCCTTTATCTCTATCTCTGTCTCTATCTCTATTTTCATCTCTATCTCTATCATCTGCCTTTCTGTCTCTACTTCCTCGCCTCCCCATGCCCTAAATAAACTATACCATCATGTGGCTTCTACTTCATGTGGAAGGAGTACATCAGCATGGGTCCACTGAGGCACGCCTTCTCCCACACTCTACCA
Source organism: Micromys minutus (assembly GCF_963924665.1). Lineage (NCBI taxonomy): Eukaryota > Metazoa > Chordata > Mammalia > Rodentia > Muridae > Micromys > Micromys minutus. The sequence goes on from NC_137973.1 coordinate 20,576,097, forward strand.
TGCCTCCACCAAACACATCTCTTGTTCCTTTTCTTTTTATAAAACACAACATGAAGGCTTTGTAGTTTGGTTGGTGGGTTGGTTTGTTGGTTTGTTTGGCTTTGTAGTTTGGTTGGTGGGTTGGTTTGTTGGTTTGTTCTGTTGAGGTGAAACTGAAGACATAGGAAAGAGCTAATTGAGAGCCTAATGCAGCCAGGGTGAACCAGCATTCATCCTACCTGGCCCTTCTCACTACCACCATGTCCCAGTCCGTGTTCTGCTGCTGTACTAAACAGAGCAGATCATAAAGCAGAACTTTATTTGGGTTCTCTGTGTTATTTGAAGTACCTCCAATAGCAAGAGTCCACATCATGGCCAGAAAGGAAGGGCATGTTAACATTGGTCTAATTCTTTGTCCTAGGACACAGGAACCTGGCAATTCTACTGGGTGCCATCTGGACTACCATTCACACCTATTAAAAGATCTAGTGATGGTTTTGCTATATGCCACAACACTGCAGAAGGGCAAGTCAGAATCTAAGGATCAGAGAGAAAAATCAGGGGAGATGATAATTTTTATCAGAAGCCTGTAACCTAGAAAATTAACCCACTTCTCTGTAAACCTGTAATGCATCCCTGGTAACAATGCCCTTATAGCTTAATTCCATAAGGGCCCCATGTCTTAATGAGTCTTTCAATAATAATTCGATGTTAAGGTGAGTTGTAGAGGACACATTCAAACCATGAAGCTAAAGTAAATGTTCTATCATGGTGGAGGATGAAAACTGTGACAGAATGACCTACTGGGCTCTGCTCCTAGCCCTGCCCTTTCCTAAAGCTGGATTTTCTGTTAAGTTTGGCCAAGCATTCACACATAGTAGTTGAGTTCCTCTGAGTCCCCATAGACTTCTGCCAATGGACTGTTGGTTTCTGCATGTCTCATCCTCCAGTTCATGCTCTTCTTACAAGGGACTCATTTGCTTAGAGTGCGAGCTTCATTTATAAAAAACCCACAAAGACGCTGAACTCTGGAGAGTTACCACAATACTAACGTGACTCTACTTCCAGCCATGCATTTTGAGTTACAGTTTTAAAGTAGAGGAGAAGTTTTTGTTTAATCTCTGCCAATCGGTGTTGATGCTATGTGTGCTCTTTCCAAATTCAATAAAAACTTGCCTTCCTTCCATTCAGGAGGAAAAAAAAGCAGCCAGTCATTTTTTTGCCAAAATTTAAGTCTGCCCAGAAAAAGGTATTCACAAGAAATGGAGAAGAAAAACAAATCCTTACAAATGTCTGATAGTCTTTATCTGTATTTGAGTTCTCAGAGTCCCACATATATTTAATTTTTGTAAAAATAAATTGACCTCTACAGGAAGTACAGGTCTGACTGCCAGGCAGCTTTTCTCAATGAGTGGGATGGAAATTATGGTGGGAGGAGGGAATCTGGGCTCTTCTGCATCTGGATCTGGGCACATCTGTCCCTCTTTGGTCATTTGTTTACTGAAGGCCTAAGGAACGAAACTCAACTCTTGCAAATCTTAGTTTTATCCTATGAACAATATCCTCACTACGTGCTTTGCAGATACTTCTCCTAAATATGTAAATGCTAGCAAATATCAGTGGCGTTTTTTTGCATGCATGATTGTGTATGTGTGTTTGTGTGTGTGCGCATGTGTATACACATATGTGTATGCATGTCTTGGCCAGATATATCGAGATATCAGAAACAGTTTTCTCTTATAATTGGATAATGAACAGTTTTCATCATTTTATTTTTCTAATCCTTTAGATTTACAATTCTTTGTAATGAGGGTTTTGAACTTTTTTCCTTTAATTCAGAGAACTGAACTTCAGCCATGGCACATGCTAAGGAAAAGCCTTACCACTTGGCTCCGTCTCTTGTGTCTTGACTTTGATTTTGAGACAGGTACTGACTGAGCTGCACAAGCTGGTCTGGAACTTACACAGTAGTGCAGATCAGCCTTGAACTTACAGCTCTACTGCACTAATAAGCCTCTTGGGTAGCCTAGATCGCAAACTTGTGGCAACAAGCTCAGATGAACAACTTTAAAGGTAACGTTCAAAGAATTACTGTGTAGATCTATCTTTGTGAATAACAGGATCAAGTCATAAATATTTAGTATCCCAGGAAAAATAAAAACAAGTAATGGCTGGGCAATTGTCTTCTAATTGTATGAATTAAGTCCCATCGAAAACTCTCCCTAAGGTTCTAGCTGTACTGGGACTGGGGCCCACTTCCTGCTCAACTGAGTCACCTCTAGCAGGTGAGTATAGAGGCCATATGGCCCTGAACATGCTGTTTGAGACCCCTTCTCATCTGCTTTTCTGAAGGTCCCAACCCCTTAATTCCTTCTTATGGACCTAACAGTTAAACACCATCTATTGTGGAGATGAGCCCACTGATAAGTATAGGTTTACAAGTTGGAATCCCCCCAGTGGTGGACACTCAGTCATGTCCTATAAGTCTTAATTTATTTGGAGGGCCTTGTAAACATCCATATCACCTTTGGGGACTTCAAGGCCCCAAAGGGAAGAATTTGAAAAGCGGGGCAGGCACTGGACACAAGGTCAGTGAGCTACATGGTCCCAGGTATCAAGTGTAAGGGATGTCCCCAAACTCAATAGCCAAAATACATTTTAAAGTATTATCTTTAAAAATCAAAGCTATCCTTAAAAACATCAAGTTTATAAGTGAAAAAGCATTGTTGTAATAGATAGATAACATATATTTGTTCTTTGTTCCTGGTAGAAGACTCTTAGGCAGAATCTTTCACTATAAGTAATAAACCACTTAAATCATACTTGAGTTTATGAGCATTAAGGGGGTCCCTAAACAGCTTCAGGATTGGGAGATAGTCAGCAGAGGAAACAACCATGTGATTAGAGTTTCATTCTAGAGAAGAGGAACCTACAGATTGAATTTCATCACTCCCAATGATCGCTGATGTAATCAAGCATGCCTACATCATGAAATGCCCATAAGAAGATCTATATGATGCCGTTCAGGAAGCTTCTGGTTAGTGAACACAGAGAAGTACCATGTTGCCTATGAAGACTCTACACCTACCACATATCTTTCTTTTGGCTCTTCCTCTGTGGCATCATCTTTAACAAATCGTGAATAGCCTGGAAATGTTGTGGTAAATCTCTAACCCCAATAAGCCCGTGCAAAGAACACATGACACACTTATAACATATATAAGCTGCACTAGACTGGGCAGATCTACCACTACACTGCTCTATTTCCAGCTAGGAGATCTCTTGCTACTGTGGCTCTTCCAGACCTTGTGAGTTTGCTCTATTTTCTTTCCACCTCCTCTTCCTCCATCTTCTTTCTCTCTGCCATCTTCTTTCTTCCCTCCTCTTTCCTCTCTCTTCTCTATAAAGCTTATAACCCCACTTTTTCTTTCCACTACCCAATCACAGGCTCTGGCCTTTACTTGATCAGTTAAATGGGGAGATGGTTCATCTGAGATAGCCCGAGTACATGATCTACTTCTAGTCATTGTCCAGGCAGCCCCTCTTGAGGAAGCAAAATTAGCATCAAATATAAACAGTATCAGGGCTATCCACAACATGGAAAGGGTACTTCTAAGTTCCATGGGTCATCCTGGTGAACTAAAAAGCCCAAAGAGATATACTGAGCACCCCAGAATTGTTGCCTAGTTGGCAGAAGTGTGAGTAACTCTGGCCCTCCTGTTTTAGCTCGAATCTGAAGTGAGGGCCTTGTGAGACTTATCCTTGCATCTGGTAGGGCTGCACTAACAACTTGAGGTTAGTGTAAGAATTTCACAGTTGACCACTTAGTGGGCACTGGAGGATTGTTGACAGAAAACTACTTGGATGATGTATCAGAAATCACACAATGGATCCCAGAAGTATTGACTGTTCCTCAGGCAGAAACTGCAGCACAGCTGACTGTAGGTCAAGCTAAAGTCAGTGGGACAGTGGGATAGAGGATGGGGATACCAATACTAGATAAGATCTCAATAAGTAATACAGGCATTTCATTGGGGGATTTGGAGATACTCTTATTTTTCTAAAATATTACATTAAAATTTCTCTTAAATGCTGATTTTCTTAGGTGAATGCAGAAAATAAGAGGTTTAGGGTGACCAGAAATTCAGTAACTGAAATGAAGATGATACTGGATTTATTACCTATAAGAATATCCTATAGAGAATGATCTGCTCTATACTCCAGCAAAACCCCTCTTCCAGACCTCAGCTCTTCATTTGTTTGTAGAATGTCCCTACCATAGAAGAACTAGAGCAATGGTATGCAAATGCAAACCAACAGAACTGCTAAAAAGGGAATGACATGGATCCAGGGAAGGACAAGGCCATGTCTGCCAGCAGATCCTGGGTCCTGAAACCCTGTCATACAGGCACGAAGGAAACAGCCACTTGGGAACAAGATCAGAAATGGAAGCTGCAGTTGGATCCAGAGACAGCTAGTACCAGGCTTCTACAAGAGGCAGACACCAGAAGTTTGTGGTTTTAAGGGATGTTGGCCATGTTTTAATTGCTTGTTAGATCCAGAAATAAATCAGCTTAGGAAAAAAACTCAGATTCTATCACAAATGTACATGGTTTAAGCATCAAGTTTTAGCCAAAAACAAATTTTAACGCTCATTTCTTTGTGCATTTTCATGTAAGAGCTACACAGCCTTAGACACTTTGATTCAAATATATTCTTGAAATCTTTTGGCAGCAACACTTAGAAATTACATCTTTTGCTAGCACCTAGAGCACCATGCTTCAGTGTATTTAACAGAACTTGGTAAAAGTACAGTCTCGAGGCAGTTTGGAGCAACAGACAACAGTGGTATTACTGCAGAAGCCAACAGCAGAGGCTGAAAAAAAAATCACATTTTTCTACTTGAAGCCAATTTTTCCTTAAGCTAAGAAATTTAACTTTTGCCACTTGAAAAATACTTTAACACTCTACTCAAGGCAAGGTTCTTTGTAAATATTCACCCTGTCTTTACAGCCATGCTGCACACTCACAGACCATTGGGAGTATTACAATATACTGAGGCCTACCAGATGGCTCAGGGGATAGAGGCGCTCACTGCCAAGCTTTGTGGCTTCTGTTTAATTCCCAGCACTTTCTCCTGAATGTTGTGTACACACACACACACACACACACACACACACACACACACATGAAAGTAAAAAGAAGAAAAAATGAGGAGGAGGAGGAAGATGAGGAAGAAGAAAAGAAGAGTAAGAAAGAGGAGGAGAAGGAGGAGGAGGAGGAAGAAGAAGAAAAAGAAATATAGCCAAGAGGATTGAGTGATATGTCTCTTTAAACTTGACATTCAGGAGATAAAGGCAAGTGGATCTCTGAGTTTGAGACTAGCCTGGTTTATAGAGTGTATTCCAGCGCAGCAAGGACTGCACAGTGAGACCATTTCTCAGTTTAAAAATTAAGAAGTACTGCAATATACTGGATTTAATGCCCATTAGTAGTAACCCTAAAAAATGGCACATTTTTCTAAGCTGTCCTTTTTGGCATTTTTATACCTTGGAGCACTGCCAGGATAACCCTACAAAGGTAAAAGGCATTTTAACTTGCCTCTTTTTAGGTTGGTTAATGCTCTTGTTCGTGTGCTTCATCTGACTTTGCTTTAGTTTGGGAGTGAACCGAGGGAAAATAGAAGCAGCAAAAATTTTTTCACTTAAGGCTTTGCTTATGTCTCTGTAAAGGTAGAGAACTGAGGCTACAGACCTAATCAGCCCTCACGTTCTGTTCATGACTGATGACACTAAGTGTCCAATGAGGTCTCTCACCATTAAGTCACACAATGTCATAACTGTCCAGAGGCCAAATCTTTTGTAAATGGCCTCTATAAGTGAGACAAAACAGTCTTTGGTGTCAAAACCTCCCCCTTGAATAGCACAAGAACACTGGATGTTGTAGTCCTAGGGAAAAAAGATCCCTCTTAAACCCATGGCCATCTCTGAAGGAAGAGGGTGAGGACAGTTCTGGATGACTTCTGGAACATTCTGAATAACATTATCCCAAGATTTGCTCTTTGGACCAGTGTGGGTCCTATAGACCATCTGCATCCATTAAATGCCCTTTATCTGAAAAGACACTGAACATGAGAAACACAACCATGCTTATCTCTTCCAGTCCATAGGGAGCTATCTCTCCCATAGTTCTGCTGAGGTGGGAGGTCATTCTGTTGCTGCCACATCAAAGGACAGAGAGTGGAAATGCTCTCTTTCTTTCCTGTGAATTGTATAAAGCAAGCTCAGCAATCTGAGTCTGAGTGAAGTCATTAACAAACAAACAAATAAACAAATAAATGAATACATGATAAATATGAACAAATGAATGAATGAATGAATAAATGATAACCACCTTATAGTTTGAATGGGAAGGACTGTGTTGAAGTCTTGGTCCCCGGGTGATGATGCGTTTGAGACATGAGCCTATCAGGAAGGTGATGACTATATCAGTCTGTTCATCCATTGAAAATTTCATACTGTAGGAAGTGGAGCCTGGTTGGAAGAAGTAGACCTTGAAGATATGCCTCTAGAGAAGTGGTTTGCCACCTGTGGTTCGTGGCCCCTATGGGTGTTGCTACAACATGAGAAACTGTATTAAGGAATAGCCACATTAGGAAGGTTGAGAATGACTAATCTCGAGGGTACATCTTGACCCTGGATGCTTACTGTTGTCTCTGCTCCTGTCTGCCATAAGGTGAATGAGTCAATTTTTCTGGTACATGCTCCCTTCATGATATTCTGCGTGCTCACATTTGGGCTCAGAAGTAACAGAGACATATGACCATAGATGAATCCATAGGCCAAGACAAGTCTTTCCCTCTTTCAGTTATTTTTCCTCAGGTGGCTAGCATACACTGTCTTAGTCTATCCTTCATTTCTGTTAGTTAAGATCATAGGGTGAGTTATAAAGATTTATTTAATTCACATTTCTGAAGATGGGGAAGTCTGAAAGTGCATAGCCACCCTCTGCTCGTGAAGGCTGCTTGCTATGTCACATGATAAAACTGTGGAGAGGGCTGAGGTGCTTTTACATGTTGTAAAACCACTAATGGGAACACAGGACTCCACCATCATATCACCCAATCCTAATAAACCCCAAGGAGCCTCACCTCTAATGTTACCATATGAATCTAAGGTTTAATTTTTACATAGGAGCTCTGGAAGGGACCACAAACTGGACCCTAGTCTTTTGGTTATATATCTCATTTCTGCATTTCCTCAATCTTCAAGGATCTTCCTGTCTCTGTGTGAGTCACCAGAAGTTTCTTCAGCCCTTTCACTCTATCCAAACTTCTTTCCCCACCACCCACCACCCAGTGTATTATACCAATCAGGAGACCTCTGCAGCTCTGGCCTCTAGTTACCTTTGCTATAAATAATGCTAAGGGTGATAATGATGTTGCCCTGACCAGCCTCAAGGAACCATGGGAAGGGTAAACACATCAGCATCTGTTTAAGACATCCAGTCATGTCTGGATAAAATGTTTATCAGAAACAGATTTTTATGTGCTAAAAGGTACCTGAAAGCTTTGAACAAGGTATAAAAATTGTTTCATATGAAGAAATATTTAAAAGGTATATGTTTAAAACAAAAAGTGATACTTCTAATGAGTGTTAAAAATGGACATTTTAATACTTACATTAAAGTGAGGGTTTTTTAAAGTTCTTTTAACTATATGAGTGGCCAAGCCAGATCCGTTCCATTTTATCTTATGCCTGTTTCTTCTGGTTTTTCTAATAAATAGCCGTGAACTTGGTGGCTGAGCAACACATACTACTTTCCATTACACAGGTCAAAACTCATAATGCCAAGGCATCCACAGAGCTGCCCTCTCTGTGGCGTTTCACTATAGGAGGACTCTGTAGTCTTCTTACTTTCTACCCACTGGATGTTATGCATTTTCTGACTGCCAATCACTTCTAATGCCATTGTCACTGAAATATTTCTAAACCCCCATCATCAGTGATGTCCTCACCTCTCCCTTTCTTTCATAAGGACAATTATATTAGACCCACACTGATACATCAGAATAATCGCTCATCTCAAGGTCCTTAAGTGTATTTGCACAGGTCCTTTGCCTATAAAAGTAACACATTCACATATTCTGGAGATGATAGTTGTCCATCTCTGTGTCCTCTTATTGGCTAATATACCCAATAGTCTCTTTGGCCTCTCTGTACCTCTTTGGCCTTTTATTCACTCCCCTTCGACCACCATAGCCTCTGGCTCCCCAGTACATGGTGGAAAATGCAGATATTTTCTTGGCTATTGTAACTGGCATCCCATCCCAGGGCACAGTGTTATTCTGTACCAGCTATGGCCTTCATTCGATCATTCTCTTCAAGGAGCATCTGCCTTATCAAACTGTTCAATTTTCTTCACAATCTAAGCACTTACTCTCCTCTTCCTCATTTTTCTCTGTAGTACTTATCACCATGTATTATTTCCACTACATTTTATATTAATTGCTTTTATTCTTGAGAACTGTGTACAATAAAACAGGATTATATCCACCACTATCCTTATTTCCCTATGAACTTTCCCCAAGCATCCTCCAAAATGAGGGATTCTCAACTTCACATCTTGGTTGGTTGTGGTTGGTGGTTGGTTGGTTGGTTGGTTGGTTGGTTTGTTGGTTGGTTGTGGTTGGTTGGTTGGTTAGTTGGTTGGTTGGTTGGCTGACTGGCTGGCTGGCTGGTTTTTAATGGCCCACTAAGCGCAACTATTTTCAAATCTTTGTGAATGGATATAAAGTCATCCACTGGAACATGGGAAATAAGTGACACATTAAAAAAGGATTGATCTTCCCTCTACTAGCAGTCATCAACTGTCAGTAGCTCCTGAGTAAGGGGTATCCCCGAGACATCCCACTGCTATTGTAAACTGTTTTTTAAATTGATCTTATAGTCCTGTGCCACAGCCATAGCTGCTGGGAGTGTCATTATTAAGTCAAGTCCAAAAGACAGAATTTCACAGTACTCTTAGCATCCTTAAGATTTTATATTCTTCCTGATTTCCTTTCCATGTTTCTTCCAGAGCCTTGGTAACAGAAGGATGTCCCCTTTATAAACTTGATAGCCTGCTAGTGAGATAATTTCATACCCTGTCCATAGCCTTACTGTTCATAATAGCTAGGCTATGGAATCAATGTAATTGTCCACCAGTGGATAGATAGAAACATGTGGTATACATACATAATGGAATAATACTACATTATAGAGAAAAAAGTAACCACATGTGCAGAGACTAGATTCAAATCTATTGTTCTATGTGTATGACTGGGAGCAGACAAGTAGAAAGGGACCTTTGACTGAGATGCCTAATAGATAAAAGACCATAGATTATAACTGAAGTAGTCTTGGAACACTAGGGCAGAAAGGCTTAAGCTATGAAGGGCAGGGGAGTATGGAGAAAATAGGGAGTTGGTGGAGAGGGCTAACTCAAAGGAAGCGTGTATGCGAAGCCACTAGAATCCTGCTAACTCGTGAACCAATTCAAAAGTACAGTTGGAGAGCTAGAAGGTGAGAGCAAAGAAGACAAGAGAACTGGGGTTATGAGATGAAGTGAAAATGGGGAAAAGGAGGCAGTGGGAAGGTTAACCACAATGAAGGCTGCATGAATATGCCTTACAGAAAGCCATGGTTAGAGGTTTATGCATTATCTTACATTATCTAACACGGGTGGACAATGCTGCCCTCAGAAGACTCAAAGAATATTAGTGAAAAGCATGGGGATTCAATCTACAGACCATTGTTCTCAGTAACCCAGTATTACTTGCTGAGACCCTATTTCTGAAGCCAGCACACACTGGCTATAGAACACAGAAAAACCTGAACTCTAGCCAGGAATCTTCCTCCACAGTAACTCTTTCCATAGTATCAGTAGGTTACCACCCAAAGGCTCCTGAGAGAAAAGATATAAATGGTCTTAGCCAGCACTGTATCCTGAATGCTGCAATACCAATCTCCGAGGTAGAGTGTGCCTACTGATGCACAGTGGAACAACTGTATGGGGTGTCTACTCCCATTCGGATCATATTGGAGGGATACTCCAGAAGAGAGAATTTTATGACTGGTACTATAATCTTGGTTAGCAACTCATAGCTGTGGAGGTCATAGCCTTAGGGTAAAACCTGCTGTTGTTGTGTTCCTAAATAGTCATATTATTAAACTAGCCCTCTAAATGTTCAAGTTTATACCAATAGACATGCACTTCTCTCAGTCGATATCTACTACATATTTTTAATGGTCTATTTCACTTTTAATGAATGTAAAGTCTAGTTAGCATAAGAATTTCTCGTTCTTTTCTTCCTTTCTCTTTCCTTCTTTTGGCCTCTTCTTTCTTTTATTCCCAACCTCCTGCACACACACACAGGCACACACACACACACACACACACACACACACACACACACACTGCTTCATTGCCAAAGTGTCTGGCACCATATGGGCATATTAACATGCATAAGTCATTTGGTTCAATCTCCTGTACTTCAGTCAGTCAATGCTGGTGAAATAGATGTAGTGGGTCATTTATTGGGGAACCTTTAAAGTCAGTTTCTGTTGGTTGCACATCTGGAACTGGTTAGATTTGTGATAAAACACATGCCCTAACTCATGAAAAGGGACAAAGGTCAATCGATTTTAAATAACTACAATACAATTGACCCTCCATATTTTAGGGGTCCTCAATCTCATATCCAGAGTCATGTGCCACCAATTCCTAGGGGTCTGGAGGCCTCTGCAAACCAGGTTTACACTGTGCCTCTGTTGCTCACGTGGCTTTAAGCTTCTGATGCTCAGTCGTTGATTTCCAGCCTCCCGTTCAAATGCTTAATCCTGTTGCTTCCATTCCCTTCCATGTGGCCCACATGCCTTAGCAAATCTTCACACTGGTTTCCTATGGGTACTTCAAGATGGAGTACAAGAAGACTGTGGCTCCCTAGTTCATCTCTCCTGTGAATCGCCCAAGACTTCCTATCTTTCTGGTAATCAGTATGTTTGCTGATTACCAGAAAGATCTACTTTGTGTTTTCTGCATGTTTTCTGGATAACTTACATTTTTAAGAGAGACTGTTTCAAACCATAGTCATGATGAGATACATTTCCATATATGAATAGCCCATCACAGTTGAACATTGCTTTGAGTTTCAATTAACCTAGTGCAATCCCAAGTGGTAGGCAGAGCTCAGGATAATAAAGTCCTTCATGCCTGAGGTCTACGAAGCCAGTCCATGGTGGGCCCAGTTCTCAAACAGACCTTCTGGCTTCTGACTCTACCATGTGGATGTGGTCTTTCTCTTTGTCATTTTGCCTGTCTTTTTTACAAAGACAACAAATTAGGAAAACATGTTTCTTTTCATAAATGTGACACAGTACAGAAAACTTGCTGAAAAAAGAATCACATTCCTGAATGCTGATCCTGGAAGCATCCCCATCCTGGCCCTATGCAGGGAAGATACTTTCTGAGCATGGCCCAGCTGCATCTGTCAGGGTTTGAAGGGGAAGAACGTGTTGTCTGTTCTGCCTACCTCACATGGGGCCCTATTGATGACTTGAATTGAATTGGAAGTTAGCCCCTCCATCTCTGCAGTGGAGACTTCTGAAATCTCAGAGAAGACATCTGTCTCTTTCTGGTACCCATGATGGTCTAACATCTCTGCTCCCTTAAGGAGATCTGCACATCTGTTTCCCATGACTGTGAGCTAGGAGAAGTTGTCAGGGCCCTTCAATCAGTATAACAGCCTCTAAAAGCTTGCTATATTTTCAGTTTTACTAAATATTTCTATAATTCAAAAATTATGGAAATGGGTCATGTTTCTGTTCTCTGGGAATATATTTAACAGCTGTGTGTGCACCAGATGCAAATGAATATATAGAAATAAATTGTGCATTTTATAGACTATGCTGCATATGAAGTGCCTCCATCTTCAGACACCTCAGGTCTTACTTCAACCAAAGTTCTGGAGATGCTGAAACACCAGGTGACAATTTGTATATTTGTTCTGCTAAGAGATGTATGTTTCTGCCCATGCACTCTGTGTACAACAGCACTACTCCCATGCAAGCAACTCATTTAAGGTAATTCTGGAATTAGCAATAGTGTGAAATTGGTTGAGTTACTAAATCTCTGTAATTCTGGTTTCAACAGCTACAAATGGAGCTATTTACCAGAGAGTGTTTACTAAGAATTAAATGTGGTCCAGACAGGTTTCTGACAGACAGGTCAGTAGCTGTGGGTGGACATTTGTCATCCTTCGAAATGTCAACCTCTGAATCAGAAGCTGAAAAGGCATCTTTGTTCTTTCTTGTGGCCAGCAATTACTCTGCAGACTTAAGGTTTGAATGTGTGCACATTATTAAACAGACAAGGCTCACAGCAGAAACCTCTGCGATGCAGCAATTACCTCTGGGGTCTTCCTAGCCATGGGATAAGGACTGGTGTCTCAGAGCAGCAGCTGATGCTCCTCACCATGCCTGACACCCAGAAGGTACCCGCAATAAACCCATCAACGTTTTCACAGCAGTTCTGGAAGACAGGCATTCTTCAAATTTTTCATTTTGTAGATGAAGATTCTGAGGCATAGAGCTGACTATGGCAACTTCTCCAGGGTCATTTGACTTGAACAGTAGAGTGGTGGAGCTATATGAAGAGATGAATAAGGACTGGAAAGATAGTTCAGTGGTTAAAAGCACTGACCTTCCAGAGGTCCTGAGTTCAAATCCCAGCAACCACATGGTGGCTCACAATCATTTGTAATGAGATCTGATGCCTTCTTCTGGTGTGTGTGAAGACAGCTACAGTGTACTTATATATAATGAATAGATAAACAAACAAACAAACAAAATCTTTAAAAAATGAGAGATGGATGGTACAGTGCTTCCCTGCTATGCAAAAGGAACTGAAAGAAATGAAGGAAGGAAGGAAGGAAGGAAGGAAGGAGAGAAGGATGATAGAGGGGAGAGGGGGAGATGAAGTCTGAAGAAGGATAGAGGGGTAAGGTAGGAGAGAGGAGAAGATGAGAGAAGAGGAGAAGGAAGGGGAGGGAAGGAGAGTGAGAGGGATGGGAAAGAAAGGAAAGGTAAAGAGAGCCAATTCTTCAAAGACTTGAGCTCTTTCCACAGAGACACATCCAGCCCTGCTCAGTCCACACAGTATTGTCATGTTCATTTTTGCTGTCTGACTTCTATTGACTCACACACTTCTAGGTCCCTGCCATATCTCCCCTGTCTTTGACCTAAGTCTTAGTCAGGTGACACTAATACATAGCATGGATTTTTTGGGGCACTGACAGCAGAAGTGAGGATGTGACAATCCAGACACAGAGACACTCTTCACACCAAACTGCATCTTGCCTACGAGACCACAAGTCACTTGGCTTCTGGAGGCTTTGACTGCGTTCTTTAGCCACCCGTTTCTTCTTTACATTAAACAGCATCATTTCAAGCCTGAGAACGTCTCAGCTTCCAGAGGGAAGAGTCACAGTTTCAGACCCTTAAATTCAAAACAGAGAAAACGTGTTCTCTTCCACCCATCAGGAGGAACACCGCTTCTCCCAGCCTTGTTTTCCTGTACCTCATTTCTGTTCTTTGTCTGGATATATGTGACAGGAAAATTATTTGGATATGTCATGTGCCTGTCATCTCGAGCCAACAAATTGATGGCTTAATAAAAAATGACAAGGCAGCCTGGGATCTCATATATTCTCATATACCTCACTCCACAGTTCCAGGGACATGGCATCGCACCAGGGAATTTTCAGTAACTCTTTGGCACTACCTTCATTTTCTGACCATTGATTTCACAGGGAAGACACAGTCATGGAAGGGAAACCATATCAGGAACTAGTCAGGTCTCCAATGGAGAGGCTTTTCCCACAAATGAGGAAGAATCTTCCCATGTCTCCGATGCCAAGAGCTCTCCCTTGTTCCCTCTAGTCATTCCACCGCAACTATAAGTGTGTATGTGTTTGTGTCTGTGTGTGCATGAGTGCACATTTGAACCCCTCCCCTTTGCACTCTCCATCTCTTCATAAGAGTTTTCAAAACACGATACTAAGAGCCAACGGATTCCACTCTTAGTATCACTTGCTTGCCAAGCGAAATTGCCCAATGTCCTTCAATGACTGGGCTTGAGATTGTTGATGATGGGAAAAGAAATTTATATGACCATTCTGTGTGGCACTAAAAAGTACATAGCCTTTTCAGGACATACAGTGCTGGTTAGTTTTCCTCATCTTGAAACAAGCTAGGGTCATCTGGAAAAGAAGAAGCCTCCATGGGGGAAAAATTCCTCAGATTGGCCCATAGGCAGAGAAGCTGTTTATTGTATTCCTTTACACTTTTTTAAAAACAACTTTTTCTATTTTTCTTTTATTGGAAAGAGATTTTTACACACAACATACTCTAATTAAGGTTCCACTTCCCCAGCTTAGATCTTCCCCCACCTACCCAAATCCGCACTTTTTCTGTCTCTAGTTAAAAAACAGACACCTAAAGAAACAATAAGATAGCAACAAACCAGAATATAAGACAGAACAAACAGAAGAAAAAACAGCCAAAGAACAAGCACAGAAACACATAGAACCTCAGAGACACACATATTCACACGCAGAGTCATCTCATAAAAGCACAAAGCTGGAAGTCATAGTGTGTGTATAAAAGCAGGGTGCTGTTTCTTGGTCAAGAATTGATGTGGTGTAGCCAGCCCACTGTGGGTGGTGCCATCCCCTGGGCTAGTGGTCCTGGATTTTATAAGAAAGTGGTCTGAGCAAGCGATGAGGAGCAGCCTTCTGTCATGTCATCATTCAGTTGTCACCCTTAGGTTCCTAGAAATCAGTTCCAGCTCTGATCTCTCCCCGTGATAACCTATAAGCTCTATGATGAAGCAAACCTTATTCTCTCCAAGTTGCTTGTGCCGTGGTCTTTATCACAACAATAGAAACCAAATGAGGACACTTCCTTATGAAGTAGGATTTCTGATAGATGGTTTTCTGTAACTTTGGGGTAACGTAAGCAACTGGCCAGTCAGTTGGTGATTCTGTGGTGCGTGCGAGGCTAGGTTTAATCAAAACAATTTCAACTTAGCAATATTTTCAGCTCTCACTGGGTTTCTGGGGATGGAACACAATCTCAAGAAGCATCTTTAATTATGGTGCAGATGGTTATCAGAAAGACTCTTACCTCAGACAATGGGTATGGCTTATGTCACTATATGACTTCGGGCAGGTCATTTGACTTCTCTGAGACTAGGAATCTTCATGGCAGAAGATAAAAAACACTGAGAAATTTAATATGTGGTGAGGTTCCTACTTCGTGAGCCCAGCTTAGGAAATTTTGGTTGTACCCTGAGAACAAAGAGCTACACAGTAGATTATATACAGAGACTATATAGAACTAGAGATGTATGTGCATAACAATGAAAGCAGTCAGAAAATAAATAAGATTCAAAGTCCAGATAAAAATAAAAGGAATTACAAATATTACCTGTGTATCCCCCCATTCTACAGAGATGGGGCCTTAAGTCTAGAGAGGTGAGGAAACTGTACCTACAGCGTTTTTATTAGCCCCAATATCGTCCCATGCATGGATCTGACCTGATAGTTTCTTCCTATAGGTCAGGAATAGGTTAAAATGGTCAGGAATAGGTTAGAATGGTCAGGAATAGGTTAAAATGGTCAGGAATAGGTTAGAATGCTTGGCTCCTGGACCCTTGTTTCACTAACGTGTGAAACTTTGTGTGTGCAGATGGAGAAATGAGAAGGAGAAACAGCTGGATGCTTTGATGGAGAAATGGGCCTGATAAAGATGACATCATTCTTAAGAGAGACAGGTCTTTGGAAATAATCTGCTCATTATATAAAGCATGCTTTCTTTCCTTTCTTCTCATCATTTTGGAGCATTCTCCCCTTGAAGTTTGAGGGTGGGAAACTAGTCTTTTATCGTGCTATTAATAAGTATTTCTCTCTTTGCAAGCAAAAGTAATTGTTTAGACAAGAATCCTCCAATCGTTCCAGCTGCTGACCTAACCTAATTCTGTCTTCAGCTCCGACTGTGTCCAAAACCTGGCATGTTATCATATGTCAACATAACTGATCTCAAGTACATTTTATACATAATTAAACCATTTGTTTATTTAACCAGTGGGTGCATTGCTCTCTGGGGCTGCTTATTTTAAAATGAATTAAAAGCCAACAGATAACTATAGAAGGGAAACAGCAACACACATACAAAGCAGACCTGGCACAGGGCACATGACAGCCCAGACATTGCCTGGAGCCATCAGCTAAATAATCCAACTGTCTCACGTTGACAGGCAACAAAGAAAGAGAAAGTTCTACTGCATTTGATGAAAGAAAAACATCAAGCCCACGGCCAAGACCATGAGGAAGCTAGAAAGTGAAGTGTGTTAATTGCTCTAGAAACCAACCAACCCTGCTTCTCCTGTGGGGCTGGAGGGGAGCCAAATCTCAAGCCAAATAAATCATGAACAACATATTTTAGTCATGTAAACTTTTAGACCACACAATTATCTAAGAAAATATTTGTGAAGATAAAGATTCAATCCTTCATTGTTTCGGCAGAATGTGAGATTTTAATTCCAACCCGGTTGGTACAGCACTTTAATAAGTCACTGAATGTATCTAAGAACCAAGCTTTAAAAATTTGGTTACGTGTATTTTGAGAACCAAGCCAAGAAATGCGAGACCCATAAAATCCTGAAGCATATTAAATGACGGTTCCTTTTTCCTTAATCCAGCACCACAAATATCAATTAAATGTAATTATATTAAATAGGTTCCCTCGAGAGCAAATAAAGATTTGCCAGAACACAAATTGCTACCCAGGTGAACAATATATAATTTTCTTGAGTCCACAGACAAATGCAGACGGTGCACTCCCAACTGTAACACAGCAAATGTGCGTTGCCTATAACATACAACGTACACATTTCTTCCCTTAGCTACCAAAGTGGCAGAGGGCCAAAGATTACAAATAAACTATGCGAGTTTCTCTTTCTTTTGACTCTGATGAGAGGATAAATAATTCATTTCATATTAATAATTGCTAAGCAGAGGGCTATTAATCTAGGGCAATAATAAACAAATAGATTCTCCTAGAAGCAAATGTCGGAAATAGACTCAGAGGGAGAACACCTTATATGATCGACTTTTTGAAAAAGAATCAAAAACAAATGTTTTACTGAGTTTATTGTGCGAGGCAGAACTGGATATGTGCATAGCAAGGGGAAAGGCCATGATGAAGACAGTTGGTGAGCGCTTCAAGAACTAGCTGTTCCGCCATACTGACATGACGTCACAGATTCAGAGAGATGAGTCACCTCATCATGAGCAAATAGAAGACTGAACGAAAAGACCTTAGGGAATAGCTTCTAAAAGTTCTTTTGGAGATGGGGATTGGGGTGGGGAAAGAGGAGTGGGATAATGGGATGAGCAACTATGGGAGGGCAGACCAGGAGGCGGCTAACAACTGGACTGTAAATAATAATAATAATAATAAAGTAGTACTTTTTAAAAAAGTGGCTCTTGGCCTCTTGCCTTCCTACTCTTTCCGTCTTGTCCTTGCTCTTCCCCCTTCTTCTCCTCTCCCCTTCCCCCCCCAATCCCCGCCTCTCTCCACATGCTTGTGGCCAGCTTTCACTTCTCTATTCCTCTCTCTCTGCCTCTACTATCCTCTTAACCCCTGACACCCATGACCTGAATAAACTATTCTGTACTATAAAAAAAATAAATAAATAAAAATAAGTAAGTGATCTCTTTTCTGGGTAAGGCTGGGAAGTCTTGAGCTTTGCTTCTCTTTCCAATGTACGGGACGGGGTTTTTTTTTTCTTGTTGTTATATGATATGTAAGGTATGAATTTCTTTTGTCAGATGTTTCTGTGAGGGAAATGGAATTCATTCTTAGTGTGATACGGAAAGCCTTGGAAACTAATCAATTTAAGATCGAATGCACTGATATGTCAGTATTTTTAGTCTCTGACCTTTCTAAAGTCATCAAAATAATAATCTAAAAGCACAATCTTGGAAAAAGAGATTTTTCTTTTTTTATTACTCCCACCCTGCAGATGGGAATCTCTCTGCTTCACCCACCGCCAATACTGGTGTTCACGGGACTATAATAATATAATAATCCTGCCTGAGATCTGGGAAGCAAGATGAGCGAGCAAAGGGGAAAGCTGGACATCTCCTGATCCCCAGTGTTCATGGCCAGGAAGTGTCAGGAGCAAACACTAAATAATCATCCAGTTTCTGATTCTAGTTTTCTTTAAATAAACTTCAACCTCTAGTACTGAGGCAGAATGTTGCTTTGTGCTTAGGCTTCCATTAAAACCCATCCTAGGTCCTGGATACATGGAGAGTTTCAGAATGAAGTCACTGGATACTTGATTCAGGAGCTCACCTCTCTCTCTCTCTCTCTCTCTCTCTCTCTCTCTCTCTCTCTCTCTCTCTCTCTCTCTCCCTCCCTCCCTCCCTCTCACACTCTCCCATCCCCCATCTCTCATCTCCTATCCCTCCTTCTCACTCTGGTTCTGTCAGGTCAGGTTCTTCTGGGATGTGGTGGTACACAGATGGATTCCCAAGAATCATTTTTCTTATTCTCACATGGTCCTTGGGTACCACCTTCTCTATCTCTCCTCCATCCATCAATACTTGATGACTTCAAAGTTTCCTTTCTTTTCTCTATAGTCTGGTTGGCTCGTGGGCAGGGAATATTCATCCCAGGACAGGAGCTTCATCTTTCCTTTCTACCCTACCTACCCTAGCTTCTTGTCTCACTCCATGCCTTCCTTTCATCATTTTGTAGAAGACCTCAGAAAGATGCACTTTATCTGCCCTGGTCTAAAGAAGGCTGAGATTTATTTGTTGGAGGTTATCCCTGTTCCTCATTCTCTCCTCTGTCTCCTCTTCCCACCAGAGAGCAATCATTCTGTTCAATACCATTTGTCTTGTTTATGTCTACTCCTAGGAAATTTATAAATTACTTATTTATATGAGATATTGTGTCTACCTGAGTGCTATTGTATGCCACAGTACATTCTGCTATATGCTGTTTTTTTTTGTCATGTTTTTCTCAGCTCTGGGGTTGCTGTTACCAGATGCAGGGTACTTAGTGGCTTGTATCTGCCCCATACCATCTGGTGGGCTTCAGAATGTGAGCGCCATTATGAACCTTTAACTCCAAACATCCATGCTGCTTCCCAAGACTTTGTCAAGTGACTCTTTCACCTGTGGCACACTGGGGTTCCTTTGGTATGTGAGGTTGATGTACTTAAGAACAAGCACCACATTTTTAAACATAGAAGAAACTTTATATTCTCTAACCCATAGCTTCCACAATTCTATCCAAGTTTCAAAGATAAATGATGGTATACATTTCTGTATAAAGAAGACAGTCTTTTCAGAAAGAACTTGATAATGTTGCTGTTAAATTGCAGGAGTAATAGAATAAAATGTGAGCTATTTTGAGCTAATTGGTTTCCAAGTGTGGAAAACAAAGAGATGATTATGGTGTCTGGGCCAGTTTTGGAGATCCAGTGAGAGGATGGTTTGGGGTGGCTTCAATCTTACCTATTAGATGTTAGTCTACTTTGTTCCTCAAATCTCTGTCTTCCCCTCCGTTTCAGAAATGCCCAGAAGTCCCCTCTTTGTCATAGCTCTGGTTCCTACAGGATAAAAGTTCCTGGGGGGTTCTGTCTCCTTCACCTAAACTCTATGGAGCACCTTGAGGGCAACCCCATCCTTCTCTTTAACTTAATTTATATCAGCTGGTTGTCCCCTTTTCATTGTTGGATGGGAGAGCTAGAAATAGCTCCATCACTGAAACACTGTGCACCCCAGGGATGGAGGGAAAAGACTAGCAGAGAGGCACCCTTCCAAGTCAGTATGCATAACAGTGTTTCTGCAGGGCATCTGGCCTAAGTACACACACACCTTCCTTCCCCACCCCTTCTTCTCCCCTCTGGGCTTTCTCCTTCATGACAGTCTAATGAAGGACTGGGCTGGGAGTGGAGGTCCCCTGATTACACACAGATCTATACGTGCACATACCAAAGAGAAAATGCATATAATCATATTAAGGCAGTTTGTTTTCCTATCTCTATAGTTTATAGTGATGTAAAGTTGACAGTTTCTAGGCATGGTTTTCCCTAAATAAGCCCTCCATGTTTTTCCTGGATGTGAAAGACAGTATTCACAGCCAGAAAAGAGCACTTGAGAAATTCTTGGGGACTGAGTGGTGCTTCAGGCCATCTTCCTTGCTTAACAATCAATGAATAACTCATCAAAAACTGTGATTTCACCTAATTAAAATCAGCAAGGCGGTCTATGGAATCGAAGCCATGCGGACCAAACTATTTGGATCACAGAACTCAGACATCCGATAGCTCTAGCCTAAGCCAGTTGTTTTCCATATGTGGCGGCACAAACACTCATACCGTGGAGCCTGCTCAGTGTGTCCCCTGAAGCTCACACCTCCCTGTGTCAGGCCTGTGTTCACACAGATTTGCTGTAGACACAACACAAAGCAGGGCCTCTGACACACCATTCATTTGAAGTGTTGTCAAATAAGAGCATTTGGCTGTGCGGATACTCAATTAAGAACAGTCTCCACCCAGAGCTGTTGGTACAAGGTCTCACTTAGTATCACATTGAAGTTGGTCTTCAACTTGGTGTAACTTGAGAAATGAATCAGCTTGATTGTTGATTAGGATACCCCCTTGGGTTGAGCATAGTGGTGGTCAAGACTCTCTTTTGCCTTTACCTCTGACATTGTTCAATAACCCCTGTCAGGACTTCACTTTCTCAAATCCTTGAGTTTCTTAGAAAAATAAAGAGATAATTTAAGGGCAGAATCAACAAAGGACTCTTCCAAACCTAGTTGTCTCTATTCTTAATAACAACGTCATTCAGACCAGCTTTTTCAGGAAAATTGCACTTTAAAAAAAAAAAATTCAGGCAAGTGCTGGGTGGTGGTGACACATACTTTTCATCTCAGCACTCAAGGGGCAGAGGCAAACAGACCGCTGTGAAATCTGACCTGCCTGGTCTACAGAGCAAGTTCCAGGACAACCAGGGCTACACAGAGAAACTCTGTCTCAATACCCTCACACACACAAATAGAGAAGCATACTTTTAGAAGACTGACATCCTTTTGAATTGAGATATTCTATGCATTTCTATGCTGTGGGGTTTCTCCAAGTGACCTGAGCCAGTTGGGGATCCCTGCCCACAATGAGTGGGGTGGAACCCTCTGTTCATAAACAATGCTATTCAGATCCCAAGGCACTGGCCTCTTAAAAACAAAGGACAGATCAGCCAGGGATGATTGGGCATGGTTCACTGGAATAAATCATGGAATCATCCTATCCTAGATGGTCATAGGTTCCTATGGGAACACATCTTTTGAGCAAGGTATCAGAGTCATTTTAAATTGTTCTGGGAACAAAGCAGTTAAAAAACAAAGAAAAGAAAAACTGTAGTAGACATAGAAGGGGAGGCCTGGTGACCCCAGAAATTCACTTTAAGAGTAACAGATAACAAAGATCAAGTAGTTATTACTATTCTAAATTATTATATGCATTACCCCTCACTTAATATTATCAATGTCTCCACTTCACAAATGAGGATCCTAAGGTGCCGAACAATTGAGTTAGTTACTCAAAGTCACTCAGCTTGTGGCCACATGGTTCTGAGGTTTCTTTCTTAACAATATCCTTCTAGTTTTTCTGTCAACATTGCTTTCTATCTTTTGCTCCTGGTTTAGAAGACCCCTCCGGGAAACAGAAATCCTGTGTTTGACTCTGCTCATAGAAATAAACTTTGTTCTATGATGCACCTTGGAATCCAACAGCAGGTAAAACTCCAAGATCCCTGCAATAGAAGCAGAAAGCATCATCCCCTTTCTTATCATGGTTTTATCCCCTTGGAGGGGGAAACTGTGACAAAGCTGTATGCTTCCATGAGGGTGGATCCACTCTTGGAAACAGACAGACAAGTCTGTGAGAGCTCTGGAGGCCCAGCATCAGTCAGTGGCTTCATGGTCCTCTCTTCAGGCCTGAGGCCCTGAAGTGAGTATGGAAGGCTGTGGGAAGTGGCTCAGCTCTAACCTCACCTAGACTAGTTGAAACCTACTTTCAGAGTAGTTGCTTAGGAGAGTGGTTGTCATGTAGAATGGCTTCTGCTAGAGAAATCTATAGGGTGGAAGCAAGAAGGAGTGAGAACTAGAAAGCCCAGCTTCAGAAAGAGCAGCCCACTATAAGGACAGAACCCCAGCGTGCCATTGTCACCACAGGCGGGAGTCTCTGGCCCCACTGAGGGGGACAGTTCTGTGGCTACTACTGCAGCATTTCTCCATCATTCCAGTGGCCACTGCACTGTGTCCAGGTGTCTGCAGGGCACTTGACCAGGAGAGAGAGTGTGCTTTCTGTCTCAGATCTTTCCTTCTCAGGCTGCTTCTAAAAGCAGATCTGAGTTTGATTTTTGCTTCAAGAATTGGTCGGTCCTTTTCTTCTTTTCTTTTCCCCTTTTTTCCTTTCTTCTTTCCTTCCTTCTTTTTTGTCTTTTTTCTTTTTACTTCTTTTTATTTTTTTGGACATTGGATCTCACACTATAGCCTAGTCTGGCCTGTAACTCACTACAATAATGTCATATTGACTCTAGAACGAAAAAAAAAAAGTCAGCCTTGAACACATTATCTCCACCCACAATCCATTCCTTGTTTCATTGTTTTAAATCATTGTATAAATGGTGTGTGTGTGTGTGTGTGTGTGTACAAGTGTGCATGTGCACATACATTTATGTGTACTAGAATGCCCACTAGCAGGAAGAGAGCAAATGCAGCCTTTGCCTTCTACCTTGTCTGAGTCTGGCTCTTTTTGTTGTTGTTGTTGTTGTTGTTGTGCATGTCAGGCTAGCTGGATACAGGTACCCAGGGATTCTGTCTCTGTCTCAGATCTTACAGCAAAGACACTGAGATTATAGGGGTGTGTGTGTGTATCTGTCTGTCTGTCTGTGACTGGCTTTACATGGATTCTAGGATTCAAACTGGGGTACTCCTGCTTGCCAACAAGTACCACCCTCAAAGTCTGACCCCGCTTTTAGTCCCTATTAAGTCAAGTATTTTCTACCTCAGGATGAACATTTACCATGTGTTGACTGCAACAATCCTACCTGGGACACAACATCATTTTCTCACTTAACTAAAAATCATGTCAGACTGAAATACTGTTGAATAAAAGTGGATCTCTAAATACTTGGGGTCCTTTGTTCTGTGGGGCTCCTGATAAACACACAAGCTTGCTAGTGTTCTTTAAGTCACACATCTGAGCTGGAATGAACGTTTGGATTCCGAGTGAATCATAAAGTCATATGAGCTCCAAAGAGGCATCTCAGCACCCACAGTTACTCTATCAGGAACTATATGACTGCCACACAGCTTTCTATGACAGGGGCGAGTGGCCTCCAGTTGGTCTCACAGGCAGAAAATGCACGAATTTTCCCAAGGAAAGTATAATACCTTACCCTGACTACAAAGGAACCTTCCATTCCAGAGGCCATATTTCCAAGTAAAAACAACTGCACCGCTTTCACACAATGTTGCTAAGCATGTTGACAGATCTACTTCCTGCAGTCACTTCTGGCCAGGAAGTGATTCCTTTTGTTATGATCCCCGTTAAAGCAGGATTATCTGTTTTGCTTTTCTTCTTTTCTTTAGCCACACCTTCTCTGAGGCCAGGAAATGGCCATCATTCTTCATCATGTCGGAATTAGAGATGACTAAAAGCAGCTTACATGTCATCTCTGCCACACCGGGTCCACCAGCCAGGATTAGATTCCTGTGGATGTCCTAGGATGTTCTGAGATCTAAACTCCTACCTCCAAGCCTCACGTCTGGTTTCCCTCTGCAGCTCTGACACAGGGTCTTAAGACCTGTGTAGAACAATAGAGAGGAAATAGACATACTACGTGTATGATTCTGTATTTTGTGTGTTTCTTTCCACTGACTATGCTTAATGACCTAATTATTCTTTTTTAATATTCTCATTAATATTCTCTAGAATGGGGTTTGATAGAGATTAAGACCCTGCTGTATTTTCAACCTGAAGCAGTTCATGTGTAGTAGGAATTCAATAAATACTGTTTGTGAACAAATGGATGCTTTAAAATGCCAGTGGAAGTCAAAGAGTGTTTTCCCCTGACATTAAGAAAGCAGCAATCTTTCAGACTGACGTCTCTGTCCTGTCTAAGGCAGGTACTTGGCTCACTGTCTCTTCTTTTTCACAAGCACGGAGGAAGGTTCCTTCTGATGCCCTGGGGACCTGTTCAGATTCTTCTGAAGAGGCTTAAATAAGGAGCTAGAACCCAGGGCTTCCTCGTCTACAAAGGTTAAAATGAGCAAGTAATCTGTATGCTAGTCCACACTCATGTAACAAAAATAAAATGGGGTTGGGGATATAGCTAAGTAACCAAATACTTGTCTAACATATATAAGGCCCTAAGTTCAAAACCCAGTACTGTTGGAAGATCTTTTCCTGATTCCTTTTGTTTGTTAGGAAGAACTTATTAAAGGGGAAAGAAACCGCAGGTCCAAAATGTTCTAGGTGGTTGTAAATTAGCTATGACTCTTAAAAGTTAAC
The DNA here is from genome assembly GCF_963924665.1 of Micromys minutus. Lineage (NCBI taxonomy): Eukaryota > Metazoa > Chordata > Mammalia > Rodentia > Muridae > Micromys > Micromys minutus. The sequence goes on from NC_137973.1 coordinate 20,600,772, forward strand.
CCGAGACTCCCCATTCCTTCTCAGGACTAAGAAAGCAAATATGGTTTAAATCACATGCCTCTTGCTGTTAACACATTCCTTCTGAGTGTGACATACTTGAGATACATCAAACCTGCCAAGTCTTCATTTATCTATACTGCTATGCAGGCTTTCCAGACTCTGGTTAAGGTCAGAATGTGCTTAGGTGTTTGCTCATTTGAAAAGGGAGACTAAGAATTCCAGGACCTCCTAGCTCCAGAACTTGATGAACCAGTTATCCCAAATGTAAATTGGAAAGATTGGGGAGCCTCCTCCAAGCTTCAGGGGGTAAAGATGGGTATAGGAAAAAAACACAGACACACGAGCAAGGCAGATGCATTTTAATTTGAGCTCCTACTAATTATTCTATAAAATCTTCTTTAATCAAAATGGCAATATGAAATAGTGCATAGACCCATTGATTAACTAAATAATATTGGGGATTCAGGATGTATGTATGTACAGTATGTACTCATTGGCCACCTCAGTAAGTAATGGTAGTACCATTGTCAATGTTTCACACATCCTCACCATTACTTCTTGTCATTTTATCCCATCCAACTGATCAGCTCGGAGTGATAATTATGGTTTTGGTTTGTATTTGCTGGATGCGGCTGCTTGCCAACCTCCATTGCAAAAGGCATGGTGCTCTGTCTTCCTCTTTCTCCTCCCAGCAACTGCCAAAACTTGCAGCTTGCCTGGCATTTTTTTTTCCTCTAAAATTTGAATAAAATTGTCCTTAAGCTCCCTTCTATTTCCAAAGTATTTTTATTAATGAGACTAAAGATTAAAGTGGAAACCTTTATTTCCATGGTAACCATACCCACTTGTCTTAAATACTGTTCCTGTTTCTAAGATAAAATATCCAAGTAAAGCAGCTTGTGGTGGAATGGCAAGTAGGGCTGCCGCAGATGCAGGAGCATGAATCCATTGGCCACTCTGCATCCAGAGAGTCAAGAAACAGAATGCTTGTGCTCAACCCACTTTCTCTTTTGTAAGTAGTCAAGGATCCCAGCCTAGAGGATGTGTCGCCCACAGTAGGCAGGTCTTCCCACTTCATTAATCTAACCAAGACCATCTCCTACAGGACCTTCTTCCATGTGATCCTAGAGTTCATCAAGTTGACTGTTGAGGTTAAATATCACATGCCTGCCATTAATAAAATAATACCCAACTCCTGCAAATTTATGGAGCACATGGAAGACATTTGCAACAAGTAGATACATTCATTACTCTAGTTGTGGGGTGGCATCATGGCGGCATGTCTGAACTCATCAAATTGGATACATTAAACGTGGAATTTATGGTATATTAGATAAACTCAGTAAGGTTATTTGCAAATGTTTTTTTTATTATTATTATGATTGCAGGAGAACCATGGGAAGGTATGGAAGATGTAGAGATATTATCTCTGTGCTGGGGAAGTTAAGGGTGGTGCTGGATTTAGGGTAGGAAGACTGCATCAAGTGGTTTTCCATGAGAGCAGTCTGCTGAACATGCGGGTGTGCACGGGAGGGAATAGGCAGGAAGTGGTTGTACACCTCTGGGGGAGGACCCAAGCTCTGTGGTGCCTGATAGGAAAAGGTGGGTGAGGAGCAGTCGAAGGAGGAGGAGAGGATAATTGACCTGCTTTGAGTCCAGAGCAAGATTGCCATCTGAAAAGAAATAAAACGTAAAAATCGGAAGACCGAGATGAACCAACTATAAATTTAATAATAAAAGAGAAGGGACCACTAGGAACGATAACAGAAATAAAGAGGGGAAACATAAGAAGAAATGTGGAACATGGAGATTTCAGCCAAGGGAGAAGCTATTTCTAGCCACATGTCCGGAGAAGGGAGAGTGTCTTTGGAGGAAGAAGAAACAAGCTGTAGAGTTCAGGTATCACTGAACTTCTCATAACTGCCTCATAAATGGCTCTATTAATTTCATGGCACTCAAAGGGCTCAGAACACATCCTTACAACATCCCAGAGCTAACCTTTGAGCACTAGCTGCAAGCAGCTTTGCTTCACAGAGCTGCACCGCCCCCCCATCCGCTCAGCATCACTTCCGCTCAGCATCACTTCCGCTCACCTAGGCTTGCTCCAGGATTAGGAAGAAGTAACTCCAAGCAGCTTTTAGGGAGCCAAGGCCCTGACTCCCTCTCTCTGTTAGATTTTTGTGAATAGCTTGCTAAGTCAGTGAGGGAAACAGAAAATGCAGACTTCTGGGGAGATGGGGGAAAAAAAAACCTGAAAGTGCAAGAAGTGGCTCTGGGATATAGGAGAGTGCTCTGCAGATCTGAGCTATGAGGTGCTTCAGGAACCCGGCAGCTTGTTCTGGAGAAAGGAAAACAGGCCTCCCCCTCTTCAGTTTGTACTCACGGTGAACTCCACATTCACCATGACAAACGTGGTGAGAATCTTTGGGTGGGGGTTGGGGGGGTGAAGCTGAATAGATTAACGTCCGTCCTTTTGAGGCCTGGAGTTTTTTGCACAAGCATCTATGGACTCTGTCACCAAAAAAAAAATTGTCACTTTTTCTCTTCTCAAACTAATGACAAAGCTACTTTCCTTTATTTATGATAATGATTTTTTTTTTCTGCCTTTGCCAAAAGAGCTTTTTGGTGATGAAGAAAAATGCAGTCTTAAGCCGCTCGCACGGGCCACCCTGCTCTGCTTCTAGACAACTCACAGAAAGGAGGGCATCATCCAGAGCTTTGTTCTGTGGCCAGCCACAGGCTGGGGAGAGATCTTTCCTGACAGAGGACAGGGGTACCTTCAGAGTCCCTTTCTGGAAAGTGTCTGATGTGGAAGATTTTTGGACCGTTCCCCTACAGAAACCCCTCTCTTCTTGGGCAAGCCTCTTCCCCTCTCCAATACATAGAAGAGGAAACAGAAACCAGCAATGACCGATGAGCAGGCTAGAGACAAGCGCTGGGAAGCACAGCCGAACTGACAATGGAGAAAAGCGTGTTGTTCCTCCAGAGGTCAGGGTGAAGGGTACCGTTTGTTCCCGGACTCTTGGAAAAAGATGGAAAAACCAAGGTGCCGCACCTAGCACGAGGATGCTGCATCCCTAAGACCTGGTTTCTGCAGTGGCAACAGCCCTTCCTTCTAGTCCTAGGTGACCTGGTGGCGCTAGCCCTCCCCATGGTGCAGCCAGCGCTCAGACTTGCCAACAAGGTTGTGTGAGTCCTCTTGGGGACTCTGCACGTAAGCAGCACTCCTCTTACCTTTCCTTTGTGTCCCCAGGACAGTCCACACATCACTTCCATTTTCCAGCCTTTGGGACATCACTAGATACTCATGTCTTCCCTCTCTGGATTCCTTGCACACCAAGACTCCCACTTGAGGATTAACCCACTTGTGTTTTGCAACAGAAAGGACGCCTTTCGCAGTCCCTGTTGGGTTGTGAGCCAGAAAGCCGAGTAGGTATCTCTTGGCTGGTGTTTTCCTCTGCGTAGGAACTCTCGAGTTGGATTGGTTCAAGCTGCGCAGCGAGGACAATAATAAACAACAGCAGATGCCTTCCCACACAGATATTGCCGTTCTGCTGCTGAGTCTACAAAGGAGGTGGGCAGCCCTCCTGCCAGAATTTCCATTTTGCTCATACTTTGGGTCACACAGCAGTGCACATCTGGTTTGCTTTACCCCTTATCAAGCAGTGGATTTTTCCCTTTGATACTTACTGGTCTAAAAATTTGCTTGTGATTTTGAAGGAAGCCGTGAGAATGGGAGGCATATTCGAGCCGGCATTCGCAGCCCCAGGAGGCCTTGCGTTCATTCATTATTTACTGAAAATCCATAATTACCGAACTGCCGTGCTGAGTTTGAGCACATGGGTTAGGCAAGTAAACCATCGTTTTATTTAAAACCAGCGCTAATGAGTGGATTGTGTCATAGAATTCTAGCTTCAGTAAAATAGCAAAGACTCTATGGGGAGCTGTCAGAGGTAGGTAAGGACACCTTTCTGTCCAGTGCAGCTTCTGCCTGTGTGTGTGGCACACCATTCCACACACTGGGTGCTCTCAGGTGAAGTGTCCCAAGCCAATGTGATAATTCATCTGTCCTAATGGACACAAGGAAGCAGTTAGCCTGCACCTTGTGCCACACGTGTTCTGCTGACATGCTAACTTGTCTGATCAGATAAGCTCTTCCCAGCCCCGTGCCTTTCATCCTTCCCCCCGTGGGGGTCACGGGACTCCGACTGCTTCACTTTCTGCTTGGTTGAGTCACCCAGCCAGGGAATGGAGAATATAAGTCATTACTTTGCAGATAATTTGATACCATACATGGTCCTTTCAAACGTTTCTTCTGCATTTATATCTTGGCAAAGGCAGATGACATTGTTTGCAGTTCTTCTATTGTCTTGCCAGCTTCTTCTTCTTCTTCTCCTTCTTCTTCTTTTTTCTGGAAAATATCAAAGAAAATAAAATGCAGGATGCATCAAGCCACATCTACTTGGCTCTCGAGCTAGTGGGTTTTTCTAATTTCCCCCACCCCATTTCACTGACTGCCACCCCTCTCCTTCCCTCCCTCCCTCCCTCCCTCCCTCCCTCCCTCTCCCTCTCCCTCTCCCTCCTTCTCCCCCATCTCTTGGCATGTAGCTTCAACTTCTGGAGACTTTCCCAGGGCATAGAATCTGCCCCCCTAATGCTGCCTGAGAACAGGATAATCTTTTCCCTCTTTCACACCCCCCAAATTAAACATTCCTGGAAAAAATTATTTTTTCTTCAAGGTGAGACTGACCTGCTTAATCTCTGATGGGTTTTCTACTTGTGTTGACATGAGCGGGCAGAGAAATTAGGTGTCCCGTAACAGGCACTCTAAGAACGACAGCAGAGGAACCTGTAATCTAAACCAGCCCAGAATTCCAGTGCGTTTTGGGCATGGGTCCTCCACTCTCCCGATCGCTAGAGCTGAACCCCTCAGCAGAAAGAGGGAACCTTAGGGATTCCAGATGATAAATGAAGCTATGCCCAGTCCAACATGTAGCAGAGAGCCCAGGCAATTATGATCATGAAAATGTCCCATGGGCCGATGCAGATGGAAGCAGAGCCAGTCACCAGCGTGCAAGGGCAACTACATTTGGATACAAATTTTAGCCTTTGAATCAGAGAAGAACTTCATTTGAATGTTTTCCATACAGCACACATGGATGAAAAAAAAGTATTGATACTGTATGTACCTGAAATATTTCCTTCCAATTAACAGATTGAGAATTATGTGTGGGTAACACAAGATGGATATCATCCCTGACGCAGCTGTCGATGTTTATTTGCTCTGGTAATGTGTGGCGGTCAGACAGACCAAAGTGGGGAGTTTGAAAAACTTCCAAGAAGAGCTGCAAACCCCGAATCGAAGGGTATATTTGATTTGGCTTCTTTGAGAAGGATTACGTCAGTGGGGCAGCTACGGGTTTGGTAATGAGCTTGAAAATAATAATTTTTTTAAAAATACATATATTTTGCTGGTTTTAATTAAATGTATGTGTGGATTTATACCACTTATATGTAAACACGAAGACCAGAGCAGGGCAATGGATTCCCTGGAACTCCAGTTAAATAGTTATGAGCTGCCGTGTAGGTGCTGAGAATTGAACCTGGATCCTCTGGAAGAACATCCAATGCTCTTACATACAGCTGAGCCATGCCTCTAGCTTCACAGCCAGGCTTTACATGCAGGTTCTTGTGGGATGGGGTAGAGGGAAGTTCCCAGAGTGGCCTGGTGAAGACAAGGGTTTGGGGTCTGATCTTGGGACAAATTCAAAGATTAATGGGATTTTAAGACCTGGGACGATACGTCTCAGGGGTCTGGGAACTAGCCATTAGAACTGGCTGGGGTGGGTTCTGGCCTCTCTCCTCAGGGGGCTTATAGTCAGAACAGTTAATGTAGAGAATTGGATCAATTAGATAGACACCCCCTTTTCTGTTTCTCACAAACCTAACTCCAAGCACATAGCACCATTGCATTGTCTAAATGTATACTTTCTATTCTGCAAACAAAAATGTGTAACTAGTAGTGATTAATGAGTCATTGCAACCAGAAAGGTGAAAACATGAAACCAAACAAGCCAAAGACTGACACACGCCTGGAAAGAACCTCACACAGGCTTCGCGCAGGACCACGTAAGAAGTCATTCTGTGAGGACATCTGCCCAGTGTGGTCTGCTCAGGCGCCAACTGAAGCTACCCAGGTTAAGCATCAATTTCTAGGACGGTTATTTCCAGACATCAATGTTCTTCCTCATTGTTTCCTTTAAAACTCACCTTCTCTCCACTCTTTCTGAATCTGCCCACAGTTGAGCACAGTGTGATAAAAGGTAAGTAGCCATCCCCAAATTTCTCTTCACTATATATTGCTATATGCTATTCCATGCATTTTACTTCGAGGAATCTCCTGATTTAAAAATGTTATTAAAGACTTATCTATTTTTATTTTATGTAAATTAGTGTTTCACCTGCATGTACATCTCTTCACCATGTGTATGCAGTACCTTCACACACCAGAAGAGGGAGTCAGATCCCCTGGAGCTGGAAACACAGATATTTGTGATGAGAAGTGTGGTCCTGCGAATCAAGCCCAGCATTCCCTGGAAGAGCAGCCAGTGCTCTGACCTCAGGTCAACGTGTTGTGTAGCTTTGGATCGTTTGTAATCCAAGCATCCCTGATGCTACTCGAGCCATTCTTCCCTTCAGAGTTACACGCAAATACACACACACACACACACACACACACACATATGAACCAGGGGTATGATTTCAACATATTCATATGTTATATATAAATTAGGTCATTTATAATAAATATATATGAATATATAATATATGACATGTATTACATGTGCAAATCATATATTTTATATATTATGTAAAAATATGTATGCATATGTTTGTATATAAATATAAACAAATATTTGTATACATTTACATAAATATGTAATATAAAAAATATATTTATACAATATATAAAGTCATGCATATGTTATATAAACATATATACATATGTCTATATGACCTCATTTAAAATGGAGTCTTTGCAGACATTTGTAACACTAAGATGAAATACATACACAATTGTTGTTTGACTTAACCCTGGACTGGTGTTCTAAGGAAAGAAAGCTAAACACACTACATGAAAGAAGAAGACTGGGTTACAACAGAAGCAGAGACTAGAGTGATGTATCCACAAGCCAAGGAGTGGCACAGAATGCCCAAACCACCACCACAAGAAAGGACAGTATGGTGGAACCTAAGTGCCACTGTGAACACTCTTAGTTCAGATGCGATGCGAATGCTGTTTATCTAAGACTCTTGACTCTTTTTAAATATGCCCTTGCCTCTCCCGCTCAAATCTGTAATTCAGGAATGCAGAAATTATCATAAAGCTGTAACAGAGAACCTTCAAAGATGCTCTAATAAGGAGCTAGTGAAAAAAAAAAAAAAGCAGACAAACCCCACCCTATCACTGGCCTCTCCTCGCCGGGTCCCTGCAGGGGCCCTTCCTCCAAGTGCACCATCTTCAGCTCACTTGATGCAACTGCTGTTGGCTTTGATACCTGGTACAGATATCTCATTCCCAGACATTGCTCAGTCATCCTGGACAGAGGCATGCAAAAGGAGATAGTGACCTCAGGGTTAATTCTTGTGGTATGAATTCTGTTCTTTAAAACCTGTAATAGTTTTGTTAAAAGGACTCACAGGCCTCTCAATGTGCTAGATAGTAAAGAAATGCTCAAAAATTAGGGGAGACATGAAAAGAATTTGCAAGTCGTCTTGAAGGAGTGTCTCCTGGTTAGTTGGGTTAACTATAATAGTAACTAATGTCAGTAGTGCAAAGACACATTGAATGAAGTAAATAAGAATTCTTGTTGAGTCAGGGAAAAATAAGGGGAACTAATACTGCAAATCTATTGTTTGACATTGACTACATAGTTAATACCACTGTACGGTATATGTAACAATTTGCTCTGAAGGTAAATCTTACATTGAGTGCTCTTACCACAAAAAAAAATCTTGGTGGTATAAATTTTAAAAGATAAAGATAAATAGGCAGAAGAAAGCTCTTGGAGTTGTGTTAATTTGTGGCATTGATTGTGACCAGGCTCTCTACTAACCTAAAGTTTCATCAAATATGTGCAATAAATATGGAAAACCTTTTGTATGTTAATTGTATGTCAGAGGAGCATAACAAACAAGGAAAAGTCCAAAGCAACTGAAATGATTCCTAAATTGTCTTGAAAGTAATAATCATTACAACAGTAATAAAAAACTCGTTGCTGTGTACTTAGAAAAAGTGACCTCCCTACTTTCTTCCCCACAAGCTTGCCTGTGTCTCTCCACAGGTTACCTTAATTACACAGATAAAGTTAGAGAGTGTCCAGTGGAGAAATCTGGAAGGTTCTGCCTCGCCTCCATGGTTTCCATCAGTAGCATGTCCGTGGGGTATTGGCACAGGCCTCCTCATAATGGATACTAGGAATGTGGTGCAACGCCATGACATTTCAGTCTAAATCTACTTGAGAAAAAAAGCAGTGTATCCCAGGACTCATATTAACCCTTAATCAGGGACTGACTTAAGCATCATCTGCAGAAAAACTGCCCTGAAATTTTCCAATCTGAAAAAAATAAAAGGAACAACTTTGTCCTGATTGAATGGGACCAACGAGATGTGGCTTCCAAATTCGCTCTGTGCCTGGGCTGAGTCCTGAGCAGAAGACAGCTCAGAAGAGACGCCAGACAAGCTTTAAAGATAGACTATGGATCAGATCGTAGAATTCCATTATATCAGATGGCTACGTCCTTATTTTGAAACCTTAGTCATGGTTCTATTGGGGAGTGTTTATTCCTAAGAAACACACAAAGCAGTGTTACAGAGTGGTACATGTTGGTCTAGAAAAGCATAGTTAGTCTCAAATGATTAAAAAACAGTATGTGGTTGTGTGCACATGTGCGTGATAAGTCTATACGATGATACTTCAACATCCATGGGGGTTGGTTATGCACCTCATCTTATCCCCACTAAAACCCAAACCTACGATACTTACATTCCTTTTATATTCTCAGTGTTTAGATGAGGGCTTTACTACTGTGAAGAGACACTGTGACCAGGGCAGCTCTTATAAAGGAAGACATTTAATTAGGGCTGGCTTACCGTTTCAGAAGTTTTGTCTATTATCGTCATGGCAGGAACGGTGGTGGCATACAGAAAAACATGGGGAAGGAGCCGAGGGCTCTACATCTTTATCCACAGGCAGCAGAAGGAGACTGTGTGCCACACTGGGTTTAGCCTGAGCATAGGAAACCTCAAAGCCTGCTTCCGCATGACACATTTCCAACAGCAAGAGCTACTGTTGCCCCTACTGTTTACACCTACTCTAAACAAGCTCATACCTCCATGTAGTGCCAGGCATTCAAACATATGTGTCTATGAGACCATTCCTATTTAAACTACACACTTACATGCAAATGTGTAGCATTTGCACATAACACATATCTTTCCTTATAATTTAAATCACCCCTGAATTACTTGTATAACATTGTGTACAGTGTAAACACAACAGAAAGGTTTATCATGCTGAGATCGCAAAAATCCACTATATTTTTAAAATGATACTTTTATTATACACAGAAAGAGAGAGAGAGAGAGAGAGAGAGAGAGTAAGAGAGAGAGAGAGAGAGAGAGAGAGAGAGAGAGAGAGAGAGAGCTATCATAATATAAGCAGGATAAAATAAGTAATAGATAATTTATATTGAATTAATATGTTTGGTGAATCATAAGAATTACCCAGTCTAGTTTGTACTATTCTTGTAACTTTCTCTATAAACTTGGTATCAGCTTTTAGTAAATCATGGTTAGAAAAAAAAGCAGCATGGTCAGTGATAACCTTGGTGTTTCCAGTCACTTTCAGGAAGCTCGGTACAGTGCCTCACAGGGTTCCTGCCTGACTCTGCTGGCTGGTCCCTTAGTGCTGTGCTTGTCGGTCTTATCCACATACAGGCTCTTTTCCTAGAACTATGGTAAGTCATGCTGAGATCATACAACCTTGGTTAACCAAAAGAAAGATTCTAGCGGTAGGGAAGAGGAGACCCTCATTCCAGGGAAGGAGGGGACAGAACTCCTGCCATTCTGACAGGGGTGTGGTCTGAGGATAGTAGATACTCTCCTGTAGTCTATGGGCCCCCGCGAAGAACAACCCAGCAAGCACAGAACTTCAGGGAGCCTCTATTGGCAATGCTCGCTGGAGGCTCTCTTGGCAAAGGGGGACAGCATTCAACAGGTGAAGCCAGGAGCCGCCACATGAGCCATCGTGCTGCAGATGCTGTCTATGAACACGTTCCACTCAAACATAGCAATTGCACCCTAATTTCTGCAAGTGTTTTCACAAATTCACATTAGCTTTCAAAGAATGTAACCCCTATAAGCTTCGGAGTAAGCAAGAACGAGCAAAGCTAATGTCGTATTGGATAGACCCTCTGAATTATTTGTTTCTATTAGACAGACACATGGTCCAGGTCACTGTCAACAGGCATGCAGCAAGACTGAGGGCATCCATGTAAGCCAAGAAGAACAGTGGAGGAGCTTATAAGAAAAAAGGGGACACAGACTCAGTATCAAGAGATTTGCAAATGTTCTGGGAAAAGTAACTTTTGCCTTCAGATACAGATAATGTATTACTCTAGCCTTTGCTCCTTTTCATGAGGAAGTCAAAAGTGATTTGCCATTGAACACACAGAGCAATTTCTTCTGTTGGAAGCCTTAGCTTATAACACACTCTTCCCATGGTTCATCCTCTCTGCAACCCTAACACATAAGGCCATTTGTCAACCCACCAGCACTTAACCTGTGTTGTTCAGGGCTCCTTTCTAGAGACCACTCACAGGGAAGTTCATAGAGGGTGAGGGGAGCACACCGTTCTGTATATTAAAGCCAAGCCCATCTTCCACTTCCTGTGCATTGCATCCAATGCATTCTGCATTGTCACGAGGCAGTTGGGCATTATTTGGTTTTGGCAGAAGCAGTGTATTAAAGACACAAACAAGCATTTCCTTTCTTTTCTCTGGCTGTGTTGCATTCCACTGCTAATACATCAAAGAGATCTGCCATTCTAGAAACATGTTATAAAATAAAAGTACAGCCTTCAAATCTTGATGGAAAATACTATAAAAGTTAAAAGTGGAAAAACTCAGAGATTAAGGAAGTGAAACAGAAGATAAAATGAAAATCAATTTATATTTCTTCTCTATGGCTGATGCAACAAAATTTTAGAAACTGGCTGGCTTATGATAAATATATTCATTAGGATATATATGTAATTGGGATAGTACTTAAATATATATTTATATATGAACATATAATAGAAATATATACTATATAAACATATTATATAGATATAAAATATGAATATATAAATATATGTTTGTATATGTTGTCATTCTGGAAAGCTGAAAGTCCCAAATCAAGTGGAAAGCCAGTGAGTCCTCTGATACTTATACCAGGGGGCAGAAGGAAGAGTCAGCAATACAGCATAAAGCTGGTCTTGGTCATGTGGTGTCAGAGATTCTCAATTGGCTCAGGGCATCATGGGATGGAGAAGACACAGCCTTGAAGAAAATACAGAAAGAATTTGGCACTACATGTTTAAAAAACTCCATTCTCCCTTGGATACATTGGGCTGGTGAGATTTTTTTCCACTCATTAAAAAAAAAGAAGAAAAGAAAATGAATATTAACTGATTTGTTTTAACCTCCAATCCCTCCTTAGACATTAAAGAAAGATTGATCATGAAAATGAAGGATCTAATTCTATTGCAGTTTCTTTGTCTTGGGATTATGGTTTTAGGAGGTTACATGATTACCATGTACTACTTACTAATCATAAGATAAATGAATTATACCTACATTATATGTAGAACTTAACACAATTTGGAGCTTAGCTTTGCAAAAACAAGCCCTCTATAATGAGATAAAAATGAAATGGTCAGACCCAGATTGAACTAGAAAAATCCCAATCCATTGTCTCGGCGGGGGGTGGGGGGTTGGGGTGGGGGGAGGGACTTTACATGCCTTAAATCTAACTCTGCCGGGTATGAATCTTTCCTCTGAAAGTGGGAAAACAAAGCACCCCACATCCCCACACATGCTGACAGATTTGAAAGGGGAATAAATTATACTCATAATCACCCAGTTTAATCTTGGGTCAGGGTCACACTGAACAAATAGGGAAGACAAACATTTCCTCTCCCCTCAGAATAAAGCAAGCACTTTTCACTGTTGCAAAAGACATTAATTTTATGCTTTGGTTAAGCACAATCACCCACACCTCTACAGTTACTAAAGAATTTCCCTTCTACTAAAATCAGAGTAGGGTGGGGTGTGTGGGTGGAGGCAGGAGGCCACACAAATGATGCGGTCTAAACTCGCCATACATTACCTTCTGCTATGTGGATATGTGGTGGCTTTAGGAGTAATTCAGAAATAAATGTGTTAGTGTGTGGAAATTTTGCCTTCATAGAATAGACCTTAAAGGGGTCTCCTGGCACGTAAAAGGAGTCTGATAAAGTGCGTTCCAGACCAAAGCTTTAAATTAAGTATTTGAGAATGTCATCCAAAAGAAAAAGGCAAAGCCAAATAGTTGATAGAAACGCAGCTGAATGGTGAAACCATACACCAACCGCGGAGTCTTAGAGAATACTCTTAGGTACAATTTCCTAAACCAACTAAATAAGGGGCAGCCATAAATTACAGATGAATGCAGGTATCAGTTGACTCTAGAGCCACCTCTAAGCCCATTAAAACTTTAAACACTCTGATGCCTCATAACTTGAGAGGCCAAAAATAAAACTAGCTTCCAGAAGACAACGTATGTGGGTGTATGCTGAGGGTGGAGCGATTCTTACTCCATTCTTCTGGCCCTACAACTGCACCTCCAACAGCAAAACAAAATGCTGTTGGAAATCATCACAGGGTGCCAACGGAAAATATAAACCTCTACAAGACCAAAGATATCAACAGGTCTGCTCAGAGCTTTCCCTGGGCCTGGTATCAGGCAAGTGTTGGCAGCCTTCTTTAAATACAATTCCTTTATGCCAACATGCATTCAACCTTCTGTTGAAGAATGCAGACCTGGAGTCAGACAGAATTCCAACTTCACCACTTATGGGTACTCAGAAGACCTTGAATGAGTTGACTGACCTCAGGATCCTGTTCTCATACAGTAACATGACAGAATTATAAAATACCAACCAGGGTTGCTCAAGTTCCTTCACAGAAACGGAACCAGTCAGAAGAGCATGTAATGTTTCTAAATGATATAAGGAATTGGGGGCTGGAGAGGTGGCTCAGTGGTTAAGAGCATTCCGTGTTCTTGAAGAAGACATGATTCAGTTCCGGTACCCACAAGGTAGCTCACATCCATCTGTAATTCTAGTTCAAGTGACTCTATTGCCCTCTTCTGGCCATTGTGGGTACTGTAAACACATGGCACTTAACTACAAGCAGGCAAAATAATAAAACACATGAAAAAAAGAAAAAGGGGGAAAAACATTCTTTAAAATAGAAGAGAATTAGCTTCTATGGTCACAGTAGCTGAAAATCAGAGCAGAAATAATGGTGCAGGTCAAGCTCAAAGGTCACCAAGCCTCAGAATTTACTCATGGTTGGGAGAAGTTAGTTTTATGTTCTGTTGAAGTGTTAACTTATAGATAAAACCCACCCATCCAAGGAAGTGTTTTAGGATTTTGGTTTTATGAATCAAAATATTAATCTACAAAAAAATTTATACAGAAACATCTCCAGAACTGTGGCTCAGTCAACATTCAGCCAGTGCATGCCTATAAAATATTTCTATAGAATTAAAAGATTACTCGTGTCAAATACACAGAACTGTGACCATTGCATTATGACTACTCACCATAGACATGGCTGTCACCATTCTCACTAATGGAAAGATAAAGAGAAGCAAAGGATCCTCGTTGACTACTGCCCAGAAGAGGGAACTGGGCCTAATCACCAGGAAAACTGACAGAGCTCTAAAAAATGTGAGTTGAGAAAAGAACAGCCAGAATTTCAGAACCACCAGAAATGGGAGAACAACCTGGAGCAGGGGGTTGCAGGGTTGGAAGGAGAAGATGAGGAAAGGATGGCCAAGAATGTTACAGAACATTTAAGAAGAGGATGTTATGGGAGGGGATGGTGAAAATATTATAAGGGCCAGAGAACCAGGATGTCTGCTTCGAGTTTATATCTTTTGTAAAGGGAATCTACACCTATAAAATCTGAGCCAAGTCAGTAAACTACCAAACTAAGAGCTACAGGTGATTAATGGCTACTGAAGTGGGAAGAACCAGTCTTCCCCAGTGATGTGCCCAGGAACTGGTTAACCAATACTGATTGATCAGCTTAAGATTATACCTGTACCAGAAATGGCAAATGGAGTCAGTGGTGTGTGTTCATATATTTAAATGTATAGAGAAATGGAACATTGAAAGGTAAATGAAAAGAAAAATAGAACAATAATAAAGGTCAGATAACAAGAACAAGAGGACTATAGTGAACAGTGGGGGAGGCATTGTGTCCACCGCTCTAGGGGTGACTAAAGTAAAGAAGAATGTCTACTAAGTTGAGCACATCATGAGCTGTGGCCCAAGATGGTGACAATGACTTGCCCAGTGACAACTGCTTGCAGGTAAATCCATGGAAAGGAAAGAGTTAGGCCTCTGGGGAAAAGACAGAAAACTAGGAAACATTTTGTATGTGAACCCCTTTCACTGAATCTTTCACAGCACTGTGTAGCTTATCTCTCACTTTAAATACATCTACTGCTCTGGGTTTATAGCATTAATAAATCTGGACAGTAATTTATTCAGCCCAGTCAAATGTCTCAAACATAACACTGCATGCTAGACAGTGACAAATTATGTTATTGCAACCTAACTCCAGTAGACATTCATAATCCGAAAGGGGAAAAAAAGGCAGAAAACTAAGTTATGAGGTCAAGGCACCAGTAAATCCCCCCGTGTGATGTAGGTTAAGAGGGGGCACTCAGAATCAGGGATTAGAAGCAGGCTTCAAAAGCATTATGGTTCAAGATCCGAAATCTCTTTCCAATGCTGCAAAGACCTCTTGTTGCTGTGTGTGTGGGGGGGGGGGGTGTGGGTGTGCGCACGGGCCCACGAGCTCTCATGCACGTTGTCCCCTTGTGAAAACCACTTCACGAAATGAACTTCAGCAAAAGAATAGAATTTATCTTACATAAATTTCATTTAGAATTTCCTTTGTTTAAATTCGTCTTTTACTAATCTTTTCATCTCCGCATCTTAAAAGATTCCGTAGTTGGCTGCTGGAGAGATGACTTAGCGAGTAAATGTAGTTGCCACCAAGCCCAATGACTTGAGCTCATTTGCTGGAACCAACGTGGTAGAAAGAACTGCCTTCTACAAGCTTTGCTTTGACTTTGCACGGATGCTGTAGCAAGCTCTTAATACTCACACAGCCAAAAAAATTTTTTTAATGCAACAACAATTTTAAAAAGAAACATGTTCTAGTCATGGGAAGAAATGATTGCATACCTTAAGACGCCCAAGACCTGTAAAGAAGAGGATAGCTGTTGGTAAAGACTAGTGCTTTCGTGTATTAAGTGACAGGTTCCAGTGCAATAATGATTGCCACCCCTGTTCTGTGTTGCTCTTGAAATGTCTTTATCAGGATCCCATGTCCTGTAAGAGACAAAGCTATATGTCCCAGTAAGAGAGCAAAACTATAAGCTGAGAGTATCCATATTTTCCCAAAGCAAACCAAACAAGCAAAAACTGTAGCAAGGCCAAGTGGCTTCCATTCCATGGGTACGTCTCACGTCCATGGGTACTTATCTATTGGAAACAGATATGTAACATAAAAAAAAATCTCATCGTTGAAAGTTTCCAATGGGCTACCCAGTTTTTCTTCACTGGTTTCAGAGGAAATCAGATCATCTTCTTAAGGAAATGACATAAAGAGACTAGACTGTCCCCACTCTGGTTCAGAAGCACAGCACATGTCAGTCATCACATATTGGCGAATAGAAGGATAGGATAAGGAACATGAAAGTTAGAAGACCAGAGCAAAGAGCAAACTAGCTTTTCAGTGGCCTTACAAACTTGAGTGTCTCTGGATTGTCAGGGAAGAGGACACCCTCAGTCTTGGCAGTGAGAAATCAGGAATAGCCATTTGGATGGCAACAGTAAGTGTGATGTGTTAGAATTCTTCTAGACAAAATACCAGTGTGTCTGGATAGGAGTCACATGGTAGGAAAGAATGCAGACTCAAGGAGAGAAGTGACAGTCTCCTAACACATCAGATAGCTCTCTGGGAACTTGATGTTTCACTGCAAGCTCTGGATTTACCACCCTTCCCAACCCAACCAAGGAGCTGACAGGAGGAAGTATATCAGAAAAATATCCTCTTACCCTGTGTTCTAAGAGTTGGGAGACAACTGTACATCACTATTTTTTCCTTCCCCCAACACATACATTTATAATAACTTAAAGCATTCCAGGTAGGATATTGCTATGTTGTAAGTATTTAAACGAATGGTACCCAACCAGTGGTGCTGTTTGGGGGAAGTTAAGAACTTTTGTAGTTTTAGAATGGCCTGCCTGATGGCAAAACTGGCTCACTCTCTCTTCCTCTCCCCCCTTCTTCCACTTCCCTCTAGCCCCCCCCCCTCTGCTTCTTGTTGAGTCAAAATACAGACAGTCTCTCCCCCTCTCAGTTCTACCCAGGAAGGAACAGCCTACCATGGTGTCCTGAAATTCTCAGAATCCGTGAGCTGAAATAAAGCATCCCTCTTTTTTTCATGGGAGTATTAGTCATACTCTGCCATGGCAAGAAGAAAGGTATCTAGTACGTAAGTTAGTCGTGCATGAGATAAAATTCTTCACACACTCCACTAGCTCATGTCGCTCATAAAGCATCAGGAAGACTAAGTTATCTGCCTGAAGCCACAGCTGCCGGCTGATTGTGTTGAGATGAATACGGGGTATGGCTCAGAGCTCATTTGCAACAGCAATATTCTCTCTTGAACGTCCACTTTTCCAAAGTTAGGAGATGCTACGTGGTTCTCCAATGGTCGCGGAATTGTAAAATGTGGCAGTAACTGGCATATATGTTCTCATTATTTTGTTTCCACGACTCCCCTCCATCCCAGCCTCTCTCTTTGGTCTTTATCTCCTGTCTGCGTGTCTCACCTTGCCCATCATATGTCTGCTGTAGTGGCTCAGATGAGCTGACTGACTGAGAAGCTGCCTTTCCCCATCAGAAATCTACTGACGGCGCTCAAGTTCGCTGTATCGATGATGCTTTAGTTTATCTATTCTTCTGACCGATGACCAAAATAGAGGACACCACCCCTACCCCAGGTAAGTGAGCACTGAGGTGTAAGAACTAGAACATCCTGTCCTCTAGATCCCCTCCAGTATGGAGCCTGCACCCATGGCCCCCAACAGGAGGGACACAGCTTATCTTTACTGAGAATTCAGCTCATTGTGGCAGAAGCTATCTCTGTCCGTGAAGGACCGACCCGATCCTGCCCTCGTGGTTCTTGCTTTACGTACTTTCAGATTGGGGTAGAAGTTAAAGAGGATGGAGGGGAAAATTAAAAATACATTTCTGTTTGCAAAAGAAGCCCAGAGAAGGCCAGGAAGGGGGACATTCTGGTTTCCACAGGTCTCTGTTGCACATCCATCCCGCACAGGGCTACAGGGCCGGGTTCCTGCATAGTCCTCCCATAGAGAGCTCCGCAGGTCCTGATTTCTCCACAAGAAAGAAGTAAGATGGCAACCCTTGGCCTCGGGGGACCTGTGGAGACTTTACAGGCTGCTTTCAAAATGAGAGCTAAATTCCTGACATTGATCTGGGAGGAACTGGTGGGGATAAGGGGAAAATGGGCAGAAGCCAGCATAGCTTTCGTTTGGATTTATGGTCCAGCCACCCTGTGATTCCCAGCAGGCCTTTGCTACATGGTGCTTTTTTTCTTTCTCTCTCTCCTCCTAAAATTTGTCTATCTGAGCCAAGTCTTCTCTCTTCCTTCCCTGGAGAGAACAGGAAAGGGGGCCTGTGTCCTGCATTTGAAAACATCTGGTGGGACCATCAGGGGAGAAATGCGAAAGCTATAATTTAACTTACCTTTTGGGATAGGTTTTATTGCATTTGCTTTCTTGGATGAAAAAAAAAAAAAGTTGGCATTTCCCCATTAGTTAATGGGTTTGGAATTTTATTAATCAATGTCGAAATGTTCATAAACTAACGCCACCTTTTATAAGCGGGGGCAAGAACCATTTCCAAATGCTTCCAGTCAGAAGGAATAATATTAACATGCAGGTTGCTTGTGTGCTAAAACCAGTCTTTGGGGAGTGGAGCATAAGCTCTCAATTATCCCAATCACATCCAGAGTCTCAGACCAGGGCCAGAAATGCAGCCCAGACTAAAGAGTATCTACAGGACTCAACTTACAGGATTCTCGCTGAATACTAGACAGAACCCTTCACTTGCTTGTATCCTACATTGCTTGAGCAGACCCATATCCACCTTCATACCTGCCCCAAAGACTATCAGAGTAGATGACTATTAATGACACATCAGCACACAGAAAGTTCTTGGTCTCACAGTGGCTCTCCATGGAGGTTTCACGTTGTGCTATTGTTGCCTGGATCTCACTCTGGACTCCTCTGGAAATTCCAGTCATTGTAGACTCCCTCAGATGAATTCCAACAAGATGAACAGAGGATGTGTAGAAGCCAGGTCGTTTATTGCAGAGAAGAGGAAAGCAGACTCTACAGAGGTAAGAGTGGACAATTGCCAGATTTTTGTGTTAATTGACATTTTGGCAGGCTTCATACTATTTTTAATTTTTTTTAAAAGTACAAAGAAGAATAGTTCCCAGGGCACATTTCCCTGTCCAGGCAATTGAGGGAACCATTTGGATTAATTTAGGACAGTAACAATGATATGTCCTTGCTCTAACTGAGGAAGCTTCTGCTAGGTGTCAACTGTACAAGGTGTAGGTAGTTATCTATTATTGACTTCCTATATGAGTCTTTTGAATAATCTGAGCCCTGAGATTTCAGTTCTTAGTTTTGTGTCTGTAGCCCAGAATTATTAACCTTTCCCTGAATTTTTGTCTACCAAAAACTAAACAAAGAGCCGCATATTTCTGTTCCCATAGACGAGAGCTATTCTAGCTGCCAACATGTCACTGCAATGGTGAACTAACCCTTAAGTCATAAGTAAGATGAACTCTCCTTTCCTTAGACTGCCTCTTACCAGGTATTTGGACACAGGCATATGAGGACTAAGCATCCTACACAGCCTTTCTACTGTGTAAATGCTAATGCTAAAGATAAGGGAGTTTGTATTCTCACTCGTAAATATCATAAACACATATTCTATATAAGATGTGTTCATAGCAGCTCCAAACTATAAAAACCCAAATTCCCATTAGAACAGGGAAGATAAAAAATATTGTTTGTGCAGCAGAAGGATAGACAAGCAAAAACAATTGTGGAAGCCATGTCTGCTCTGACATTGGAGCCCAGGAGTTGCCTCAGATCCTCGAGATGAAGGGCTTAGCCCTACCAGACAACCTCATTTCAGCCACAAATTAACAAGTCCAAACCTCTCTGTACTTCAGCTCACCCCCACTCATACATAGGTCTCAAGTTCAATAATTTGCTGGAGTGACTTACAGAGCTCAAGAAAACTTTGCTACTGCTGGTTTGTTATGAAGGTTACAGCTCATAAAAAGCAAAGTGGAAGAGACATACAGAGCAGGGCCTGAGGCAGGACTGAGTTCTGTCTTCCTGTAGGAGTATTACAAACCAGTAAACTGATGTGTTCACTAAACTAGGTATTTGTGGAGTATTATTATTTGAGGATTATATAGATCTATTCCAAAGGTATTGTTGAGTAAATCACTGACCAGTGGAGACAGACTCTAACCTTAGCTCTCCTCCCTTCCTCAGAGACTAAGTTCTGGCCATCTTTCTAATCATGCCTTACTCTTTCCAGTGACTAGGTTCTATCCTGGAACTGTCTAGAGACACAAGGCAACAATAGAGACACAAGGCAACAATTATTTTATTCATAGACTCAGGTATGGCTGCAGAAAATGTTCAATATCAGGAAATGCTCTTGATATTGAATTTCATCCTACCACTTGGGAAATCCCAAGGTGTTTAGGAACTATGTCAGAACCTAAAGACCAGGTTGAAAATGAAAGGTTACTTTTTATGACATCACAACTCCTATTCAACCTAGACGACTGTTCTTGCCTTGTATTCTTAAGAGCCTGGCTCA
Organism: Micromys minutus; assembly: GCF_963924665.1. Taxonomy (NCBI): domain Eukaryota; kingdom Metazoa; phylum Chordata; class Mammalia; order Rodentia; family Muridae; genus Micromys; species Micromys minutus. The sequence goes on from NC_137973.1 coordinate 20,621,103, forward strand.
TACATTGTTGCTTCAGCCTGAAATGTCTGCCAGAACCTTCCATCCATTTTCATTCCTAAAGTACTTGTGGAGTCAGCGCTTTCTCTAGTTTCCAAGTGATCAAAGTCCATTCTTTGTCTACCAGATAAACAGCATCAGAAAACACCGTACTGGTTGGCCTGACACTGATGGTCTTCTGCAAACAGGCTTCTAAATACTTCTATCTCCCATTCCCTCATCCAACAAGTCTTTCTCTTAGGTTGAAGTAAGCATGTGAGGTGTTTCCCCAGCTATGTGTCCATTTCCCACCCACCTCCTTACTTTCTCCTACCAATGCTTCCGCTCTTGTCCCCCTGTGTCCTGCCTACAGCACTGTCTGCTGAGCTCCTAGCTGTCCTTTCTCAAAGGACGTCCTCTGCTTACACATTACCTTTCCCAACCCCCCCTCCCCAAAAAATTTCTTTCTGCTGTCAGTTCACCTTTTTCTTATTTGTATTAGTCCCATGGCATATGGTCATGTCAACTCATGATGACTTAAGTCCCTATTTCAGTTGTCAGCTCACTTAGGACACAATGCACATCTTATTACTCTTGGGATTAATGCACCTTGAATCTACCTCAGATGTTCATAAAATACTTGGTGACGAAAAGAACAAATACAGGAGAGAGAGAGGAAATTAACTACTACATAGTAGTTATATTGAACAAAACTTGATGAATTAATTCTCATTTAAATTAAATTGTAGCTTAAAAGATTTGCTACATGAATGTTTTAATTATAACTGAGTGAAAATCCACTTACCAAAGAATTACTCTACAAATGATGAAACCTCACAAATATCATGTTGAAGCTTCCTTCTCAAATCAGAATACCAACTGCATTTGGCCCTCTATATCTGTGGGCTTTCTACACAAGGATTCAAGCAACCAAAAATAAAAGCACTCAACAAATGTTCTGTAGGTTAGACATGGTGCATACACAGACTCTTCTTCCAGTTGCAACTATTCTCTAAACAATATCACACAGCTATTCTCACAGAATTTCAATTCTATCAGTGGTTATAGGAAATCTATAATTTAAGACATCAGAAAGATTTCCTTGGGATGACATGTGAATATTGTGCCATTTAGTACGAGAACCCTAAATGTCCACAGTTGGTGGTACCAGAGGGGAGTCTTGGAACAATCCCCTCAAATTCTGAGGACTGGTTCTATTCTTTCTTAACTAAAGCCAGTCTGAGAACCTGGCTAAAGCTGAGTCTCTAAATTCCTAGTAAACATCTGCTTCTTACGCAGCCAGGTACAGCCTTTCAGTTCACTCAGAACAAATTATAACAGATTCCACCCACAAAATGTCACTTGGATAAAATGCCTGACTTCTCTGAGGTTCCATTCTTTGGGAAGTGAAACTTACAGACCCACGTTTTTATGTTCTCCTGAGGAATGGTGCTCTGGAGAGCATAAATCAGAGATGCCAACTTTAGCAGGAAAATTTCTACCTTGCACCTAAGGGTGTTCATGGTCCTGTCTGGCTGCAAATGGCTTTGGCAGAAAGACAGGGACAGTTCTTCTCTTCCTTGTTGGCACCGGAGAAACATTTTAATTATTCTCTCCAGCTTTGTGGGAAGTTATAACAGGAGGCAATTTGAGGCAGGCCCTCGAAGTCTTATGAATTCCTTCCACCTCTGAGTTAGCTAAGACCGAAGGAGCTTTTCCCAGACAGGAGAGAAACATTCCAGTCTGTTGACATTAATAGGGCCTGTGGGATCATCTAGAGGAGATCATGGTAGAGGGTGAAGACCAAGGACTATGTGGTAGAGGCTTTGGAAGAACATGAGGTTGTGGGGTCAAGCATGTAAAGTGAGAAAGGCCATGAGTATTCCTGCTGGCTCCTTTCGATGAGGACATGCCTTGATCACCAAAAAGCCAACACACATGCATGCTCTTTTCAAATGCCAAAGAAAAGCAAAACTTTCCCTTGGAAAACAGTATCAATACTGGCAGACAATTTTGAAGGAAGATGTGAGGGACTAGGCCTGCCTGGTCCATTTATGCCCAGACACTGCCTCTTCCCACACTGAAGCTACTGTTCATTGCTGAGCCAGAGCCACAGGCCAAGCCTTCTGAGCTCTTCAGCTTTCCTAAGGGATGACCCAGCACAGGGCCAGCTGGCAGTGGATCTGAACAAATCGGCAGTGCCCCACCTGCTTTAAATGAATGCATGTGAATCTCTGAGTTCAGGCAGATATTCATTGGCCTGGCTAATAAAAGAGCTTAAGATGGCCTGTTCACTCACGGAGCCTAAATCTCAAAACCAGACTCCTGAAGAGGACCAAGTAAAAGGACTTCAATCCTCAAGTCCTCTGTAGAATGATTCTACCCAAAGAATCAAAAACATTTTTGTGGTGAGATGCTAGTAAGGCTGAAAACTACCCCTGCCTCCAAAATCAACAACTAAACATAAATCTATGTCCTAATGAACATAGCCCTCTACAATTTGCTAAGTAAATGTCAGAGGAAAAGGAGGTCTGAATAAAGTCATCTCAAATCTAAAATAGACCAGGCTGAGGATTAAGAAAAATCCATCTTCGGTCATGGCACCCAGAGCCTTGTCAGTATCCTAGTGATGGAGGGTTGGGATAGGAGCATAAACCCTCTTCCCAGGGTTCCATGAGCCATAGGGACAAACCAGGCCCAGCTAGAACGAGCAAGGAAAAGAAACCCCAAGGCATTGACTGAGGGATTGATTTCACATTCTTTCTCCTTTCCTTCCTTCCCCCCCCCCTTTGGTCCTTTGATAAATTCCCCCTTTATCACATATTCTCTCTGATTTCATTTCATACAAACTCATCAAAATAATGGGTCTTCTCTTTGGTAATAGCGTTTGTCTCTTCAAACTGTTAGAGGTGTGATCAGCTGCTGATTACTGTATTATTCTGTATGGGTTGAGCCAGTTGGGCAGCTTGGTGAGATGTCAACAAATATCAGAAGACAAAGGAGCATCCTGAAACCCCCTCCAGAGCTGAGAGACAACACCCAGCAGCCAGCCCAACTGGGCACAGTAGTCATGAAGGATACCTTCATGGTTCTGGGGAACTTTGGATCTTCCTTCAGATGTTTACACATAAAGAGAGAAGGCTCCTGTGGTTGAGGCAAAATTGGAAAATCAAGGGGACAATGGGACAAAGGAGAAAGAGCCATGCTGAAGAGTCATGAAGTCATATGCAGTCAAGTCTGAGGAGGAAAGAAGTAAAATCAAGAGATGGGAGGAGAACAGAGGAAAACACAAGTGTCATGAAACAGAGGACAGCCTGTAAGTTCCAACTCAGATCCCACCTCCATGATGAGATGCCTGAACAGATCCACTTAGTGCCGTGTGATGAACCCATGGAGTTGAGCATCCTGTTCAATCTCTAGCTCACAAGGAATTCTCTGGTAACACCATCCATTCAGCTTCTGCTCAATAACCCACAAGGGCTCTGCTCACTCCATCCCTACACAGTGTCATAGGGAGGAAGATAGTGACATCAGGCCCAGCTAGGCAGACCCTAGAAAAGAGCCAGTGCAGGACAAGCTGTGAGTTCTTTTCTGAATGTCTTGAGATGACTCTTCAGATGAAAGAGGCAGGACAGCAGCAGGCCACTGCCATTAACTGTAACTCAGGCCACCAGGTGAGAAGCAAAGGAGGTTAGTGAGGCAGCCAGAAAGACATCTTCAGCTCCATCTCTTGGTCTGGAAGAAGGGGATACAGAGAGACAAGCACATGGACTTCTATTCTGCGAATCTGCTGTATTGGACATACATATGGATGACCTTTTTACCAATAACCCTAAGGCCCTGTGGAGTCAAGAACCTCTTCAGAAAGGTCAAGAGAGGTGATGGCCAATCCATGCCCCTCACACATCCTTTCTAAAGGTAAGCGAAAGTGAAGCCTGTCTTTGCTTTTATTTTTTTCTTGTATCAAATTTTGAAGACAAGCAGAAATTCTCAGAAGACATGTAGAAACTCTCAACCAGTCAGTCACACTCTGGAATCTTCTGCACTCCATTTCTGATCTAAATCTGCTGTACAACGAACAGAAACATGCAGCTTTATAGGTGCTTAGAGAAGAAAACGGTAAGAGTCACTTGGTGGAAGGGGTCAGAGTTCGCCACGAATTTCCCACAATGTTACCTCTACAGATTCATCGTAGAGAAGTGTGGAAGAATGGATGACTAAAATCAGAGCTTGTTCGGGGTTTTTTTCTTTTTACAAGAGCAGAAGGATTAAGTATCAAAAAGTGAAAATGTGGTTGGGTGAGTTGCAGCAACAAAGACTCCTCCTAAACCAAATAATGACATAACTACATTTTATCACCAAACACTGTTTATATCCGATGGAAGTCAAAAACAATTAAAAGCCAGATGGTCTTATATTGGTGAAATAAAAGAAAAGAAAAAGGGGAGAAAATAAAAATATAAGGCAATAAAAGAGATTCTGAGAATATATCCTTAGCATGCAACCATAGTTCTAGTGCCTTTACTTTGCTTCATGATCTTGGAATTGGGTGATCTTGACTTATTCTTTATGTTACTTTTAATCAAATTAAGGGAGGAAAGGGGAGAGAAGGAAGGGGTAAATAGAAAGAAAGAGAGAGAAGGTCTCTTTGATAAGATTCCCATTTACTAAATTTTTACTACACAAGTATCTTGAAAAACATCCTTGTGGATTTTGCCCAAGGTCTCAGGAAAGCCATCAGCACCCAGTAGGGGCAGAAGGGAGAGACATGAGAGGCAGGTGTGGAATACAAGTCATTCTGTGAAGTCCTGCTGTGTGTCCAGCAGATGAATCAAATGAAATCTCTTGTTGCAGAATATTTGTCTTCTGAGTCACAAATTCTGAATGTACAGGAAAAGGAGAAAGCCTTGAGGAAATGTGATGCTGAAGGAGATAATTTCCATCCGTTTCTCTACAGTCCAAGCTAGAGGAGTTTAAATGTTTACTTCCTTTGGAGCAACGAAAGCATGTGTCACCCAAATGGCAGCTGTCCCCTTCTGTGTGTCGGGGTGAGCAGTTGAGAGAGCGGGGCTGCAGGTCCTCCCAGCATTCACTGCAGTTCTGAAGTCCTCAGGCCCATTACCTCATCTATAAAGCAGGTAAGATGCGTCTAGTTGTAGCCTGCTCCCACTCCAAGCTTTTCCCATGTCTCTTGGTGCACAGGAGAGGGAGGTGGTTCATGGTTTATGCCAGGAGTGTGGGAAGGCATCAAACAAGATGCAGAGGAGATGCCAAATGAGTCCTTTCTTGTACCTCTCCACCAGATATCAAGAACAGCACATGTCTATCTCTTCTAAATATTGAAGTTCAACAGAGGCACCATCTGGGGAAAAAAAAACTTTACAGTTAGAAATCTTGGAACAAGCAGGCTGTAATCTGGCTCTGGAGTTCTCTATAGACCCAAATCACCTTTAAGCACAGAAGGCCTCTCCTGTTTGTTTTGTTGTTGTTGTTGTTGTTTTGTTTTGTTTTTTGGTATTTTTTTTTCACCTGAGGCAAGTACAGATAACCTGGACCCTTCTAGTGTTCTTCAGCATGACTGACTTTGGCTCACACTGCACAAGGCTGCCATACTGGTTTGTCTCAGAAGTAGGATGAAAATATTCATTAAAGACGTGTTATCAAGTCCCCTGTCCACAAAAAGAAAAAAAAAAAAAAAAAAAGATCGAGAAATCCATGGAATCGGCCTGTCTACGAAGCACCTGGCACCAATTAGCCTTGGCACTGTCAGAGTGGCTCTATGCAAGTGATCGAAAGTGAAGTGCAGTTATTTGGGGCTCTCGGCATGGGTTTTGTGGAGTATTTTTTTCCATATGAGGAAGTGGGTAGCTGCTGAGTTCTTAGTGGGTCATGCTACGAAGCAGGGTGAACCTAACACTCATGCATGTGTGTTATACAGGTGATGCCCCTTCGTAGTGGTCACCTGCATTTAGAAGTGCAGATGGCTGGGGTGCTGTGTGGCTGTTTAAAATAATAGCAACACTGAGGAATTTTCAAAACTATCTGACTGAGCAAGACTGAGAGTTCTCCTTATTCCTGCGAAATAAGGAGAAACAGAAGTGGGGAGGAAGACAGAAGAAAATGAACCCCACTTTAAAGCTAGATTTCCAACCAGGGTAGTGTAAATTTTCAACTTGACTGAGAGTTCTTGGTCTGTGATATTGCCATGAACCTGGTTTTACCTTGTGTTTGATTTTTATGTTTTGCGACAAAGTCTTATGGTGTAGTCCAAACTGATTTTGAACTTGCTATCCTCCTGTTCCAGTCTCCTGTATACCAGGATTACAGGAATGTGCCACCATACCAGTCTGTGTTTTCATGAACTTGAAAAGCAAAATAGTCTACAGGAAAGGTGTCCATGCATTCAGACCTGAGTGTACTGCACGTAGTTTGTGCTTATCTCTTCAGTGGTGTTGGTGGGGCACACGAGAAGGCGGTCATGTTGACAGAATTCAGAGCAATATAGTCCAGAACCATCTGAAGGAGGATGAGACAATAAGAGTGCAAACTGCTCATGTAGAGGAGCCTCATCTCTACACTAACCCCTTCCCTCATCCAGCCCAGGTCTGAGGAAGATCCGAGAGCCATTGTGAGATGCTTTGGCCGTCAAAAGCACAACACACAGTAACGTGTTTCCCCAGCCACTGCGGGAAGGGAGAAAATGAGGGAATGGAGCACATGAATCCAAGGGCTCAAAGTTTCAGACTAGGGAATACATTTTAGTTATCTATCAATGTGCTGTGGCCACAGTTAATCAGCGTATAGTTTTGGCATGCTCTCAACACAAAAATAGTAAACTACAGAGGTGATGGGCATGCTGATGTGCCTGAGTGACTCCAATTTTATTCTGTGATTACACACAATTATAGTGTGTCAAAAAATAAAAAGCAAACATGTAATAAGACCAAGGAGTTCTTCCCCATCCCCACCTACAGAGGACTTACATTGGAATTAAATAATTTCAAATGCTCAGTGACAACCCAAACAGGCTGTTTACCTAAGGCATACCAACTTTTTAAATCTATTTAAAACTATTTTAAAATAGTTATCTTTCTGTTGCTCTGATAAAACACCATGACCAAAAGCAACTTATAGATGCGCACATTTATTTTGGCTTAGAGTTCCGAAGGGATAGGAATCCACATGGCAGGAAGACATGGCAGCAGGTGGCAGCCAACCCAAGCAGTGGAGAGCATCCATCCTCACCCCGAAACACAAAATGGACTGGAGGTGACTGGAGGCTTTACATTCTCAACGTCCAGTGATGTACTTTCTCCAACATGACCTCACTTCTCAAACCTCCCTACACAGCATCACTGTGTGGAATGCAAGTGTTCAAAAGCCTGTGGGAGATCCACTGCAGTGCTTAACAATTCTTGGAAACAAAATTCCTCACCAAAGAAAGAGTAGAAAAACCTGTAGGAACACATCAAAGGCTGGATATGTATGTGTGTGTGTGTGTGTGTGTGTGTGTGCGTGCGTGCGTGCGTGCGTGTGTGTGTGTGTGTGTGTGTTTAATTGAACTGTATTTTTTTAGTGTTTATTGTTAATTGTTTACCCCTCCTGGGAGGTATCAGATTGAATATTCAACATGACTCTTCTGAAGCCCGATTCCCACACATTGAATGGATGCTTTGTCTCTCAGGAACAGCATGAACACCTGGGTTTTACATCATCATTAGAAGGCTCAGAAAGAAATGAAGATGCCTTCTTGTTTCTTATGACTTCATTCTCTCTCTACCTTTCTTCCCCTTACTGGGTGGATGAAGGGAACAATGATGAATAAATGTGGAGCTTTACAGCAGCATTAAGCTTGACTAGCTTTGTGCATTTCCCTCAAAGAACCCTTCATGGTAAATCGCTCACTTGCTATCAGACAGCCAGCCCATCTTAGAGATTCATCAACATGGCACAACTGAGCTGCGGGGGCAGGGAAAGGTCAGTAGACTGTGCGGAGTGCTTGGTTTGCTTGAGTCCTTCACAAAAGCTCTCGAGACGGGCCAGCCTTTGTTGCCCTCTATTCTGGTGGAAATGATTTGGTGGACGCTCTGTGCCTTCCTTTCCTTTTAGTACCACCCTTGACCTCTCACCCCACCCTTTCACATTCGATCTCTGTGCTCCACTGGCCTTTCCGGATGAGGAAGAGTCTCACTAAATTAAGAATGGACCTTTTCAGAAGAGGTCAGTCAGCCTGCCGAGCAGTGAGAATGAAGCTGCCCTTTCCACTTTGACCATTGATTGAAACACTATTCATGGGCTCCAAGATGCTGGGGAGACCACTCTCTGGGAACTGCTGAGGGACATCAGGTCCCATTCCCATAACCTATGCCCAGTCACCCTAAAGAATCAGCCACTAGCCATAGCTCCCTCCCACCCAGCTACATGGTAACCCAAACAAGTCCCTTCTATGTACATTTTCTGTAGCGTGTAATTGCCAACTGGTGACAGAGAAGAATGGGAAGGAAATGCATTAAGAGAGCTTTGACAGAATTATTGTCACTAGGGCCCCAATCCTATATGCCAAGAGGAAACTTCATGACAGGGCAGTGCCTGAGGAAGGACTGTGCCCTGAGTTATTCTATAAAGAACTCAGCACGTCCGCCAATGCCACATACACCATAAACATCAATGTGTCCCCTAAAAACACAGGCTCTTACAGTCACGAGACTGGTAAGGGCCTTAGTGTCATGTTATTCCTGCCACGAGAATTCCCTTTTCAAATCTTCCACAAAGAGATACACAGGAGTAGGGACACCGCTACTTCTCTAAAACAGATCCAAATTCAGCCTGGTGTTTTATGACAGCCACCAAGTATTCCTTATTTTATCGGTTCCTTGGTTCTTCCCAGAGTGCCTGTTGTGACATAATTCTGGGCCCCTTTCTTGTCCTAGTTAGAGTCACAGTCAAAGTTAGTGGAGAAACGGATGCTCAGCCACATCTATACAGACACTACCATGGCTTCCTAAAGGCTGCACTTGAGTTTAGCCCAGGATCCTCTGAATAGAAAGTGTGTGGCGGTGATAAGCCAGGAGAAGAGGATATGGGAGTGTTTTGTTCTGAAGCATCACTGGCAGTGTGGCGTTGGGGTAGGGGTTGGGGGATTGGGACAGCATTGCTTGCTGTGAAAGGACTTTGGTGTTAGACATAATTTAAAAAACCCAAGTTTTGGCAGTGCAGTCTGCGATCAGACTGGTTCAGCCTCCATCTCTGCCCAGAGCCACAGGCAGAGCAGGTACACTGTCATCAGGACTCGAAGACAGTGCCCACAGTGAACTGAGCACCTAGAGAAGACACAGGGGTGTTCTCCGTACTGAGCCCACGGTTGAGCCCACACTCTCTTTCCACAGATTATCCAGGGAGCGACTTCCAGGAACTCCCAGGGCACGGGGATCTCAGTGCAGTCTGGGATTAGACGAGTCTGGCCTGTGCACAGAGCCTCAAGTAAATCAGGTACACTGTAATCTTGACCTGCCAGCAGAGGACTGAACATTTAGAGGAGACACAGGAGTGCTCGCCCTACTGAGACCACGGGTAAACCCATATTCTCTGTCCACTGATTATCTGGGGAAAGACCTTCTGGAGCTCTTAGGGCACAGGTATCATGCTACTGCTTGGGTCTCTGCCCTTCAGGTCTCCATCTGCACTGAAAGCTAGAGCCGGCCCATCACCATCACAAGTCACATCCTGCCCATAGAGAACTGAACACCCAGGACAAACCTCCCTCTCTAACCCCCAGCACAAAGACACACAGGAAAGACAAGCTCCATTCAGAGACAACAAGATAAACTAACATCAAGATAAGAAGATGGCAAGAGACAAGAGCAAAAATCTAAGCAACAGAAACCAAGACAACTGGGCAGCATCAGATGTACCCAGTTCTCCCACCACAGCAAGCAATATATATTCCAACACACCAAAAATACAAGATTTGGACTTAAAAGCATGCTTCATGCTGATGATAGAGGGCCTCGAGAAGCCTGTGAATAACAACTCCCTTAAAGAAATTCAGGAGAACACAGAAAAACAAGTACAAACCCTACAAGAAACACAGATAAAGACAAGCAAACAGATGGAGAAATTAAAAAAAAATCCAGGACTTAAATCAGAAATGGAAGCAATAAAGAAAACATAAAGAGAAACAACCCTGGAGATAGGAAACCTAGGAAAGAAGTCAGGAGACATATACACAAGCATCACCAACAGAATACAGGAGCTGCAAGAGAGACTCTCAGGGGCAGAAGATACCATAGAAAGCATTGACACAAGAGTCAGAGAAAATGTAAAAAATTAAAAAGCTCTTATCTCAAACATCCAGGAAATCCAGGAAACAATGAGAAGACCAATGCTAAAAATAATTGAAGTAGAAGAGAGAGAAGATGCCCTCCCAACTGAAAGGCCCAGTAAATGTCTTCAACAAAATTACACAAGAAAAGTCCCTAACCTAAAGAAAGATATAACCATGAATATACAAGAAACCTACAGAACTCCAAATAGATTAGACCAGAAAAGAAATACCTCCCAAAATATAAGAATCAAAAAAGCCAAATGTTCAAAAGTAAGAAAGTATACTAAATGCAGTAAAGGAAAAATAACAAGTAGAACATAAAGACACCAGACTTCTCTACAAAAACTATGAAAGCTAGAAGATTCTGGACAGACACAATACATAACCTAAAAGAACACAAATGTCAGCTCAGGTTACTATACCCAGCAAAACTCTCAGTTACTATAAATGGAGAAAACAAGATATTCCAGACAAGACCAAATTTACACAATATCTGTCTACAAATCGAGCCCTAAAAAGGATAATACATAGAAAACTCCATCACAAGGAGGGAAACTACACCCTAGGAAAAGCAAGAAAATAATTCTCTTGCAACAAAACCAAAAGAAAAAAAACAAACATAATTCTAACTCTAACAACAAAAATAAAAGGAAACAACAACCATTATTCTTTAATATCTCTTAAAATCAATGGACTGCAAAACACACACACACACACACACACACACACACACACACACACACACACACACACACCAAACAAATAAAGATTAATGAATAAAGCATTTCAAAAACTAAAAAAAAAAAATTCAATGGACTGAATTCCCCAATAAAGACACAGACTATCAAACTGAAGACATAAACAGGACTCAGCATTTTGCTGCATACGGGAAAGTCATCTCATCAACAAAGAAAGGTGCTACCTCAGAATAAAAGGTTGAGAAAAATCTTACCAAGCAAATGGTCCCAAGAAACAAGCTAGAGTAGCCATCCTATTATTGAATAAAGTATATTTTCAATCAAGTGATATCAAAAAAGATAAGGAAGGACACTTTTTTTTAAAAAATTGAACAACTTTATTTTAAAAAACAAAGAGAAATGTACAGATTTTAAGCATTTTTGCATAAAAGTATATGAATACATTTTGTCATTACTTGATTTTTTTTAAGGTTTGATAGTATGTGTTAAAATATTACTAGGTACAATGAATATAAAGTACATGTAAAACAAAATGTAAACTGAAAATAGTCAAAGTTTTCTTGGTGTGTAAAGTTTAAGCATAATGGTTTTTCATTTACTTTTTTGGCCTTTATTTTCTTGAACTTCAAATAGTGTGAGTTGTTTTGGGGGTGTTCAGAGCTTTCTGGGGTTAGTATCTAATTATCAGTGACTGCATATTATGTCTGTTCTTTTGTGACTGGGATACATAACTAAGGATGATATTCTCTAGATGCATCCATTTTCTTAAGAATTTCATGAAGTCGTTGTTTCTGATAGCTGAGTAGTACTCCATTGTGTAAAATATACCACAATTTTTGTATCCATTCATCTACTGAAGGACATCTGGGTTCTTTCCAGCTTCTGGCTATTATAAATAAGGCTGCTATGAACATTGTGGTACATGTGTCTTTGTTGTATGTTGGATCTTCTCTGGGGTATATGCCCAGAAATGGAATAACTGAGTTTTCAGGTAGTACTATGTCCACTTTTCTGAGGAATCGCCAGACTGATTTCCAGAGTGGTTGTACCAGCTTACAACCCCATCAACAGTGGAGAAGTGTTCCTCTTTCTCCACATCCTCGCCAGCATCTGCTGTCATCTAAATTTTTGATCTTAGCCATTCTGGTTGGTGTGAGGTGGAATCTCAGAGTTGTTTTTGATTTGCATTTCCCTGATGGCTAATGATGTCCAGAAGTTCCTTAGATGCTTCTCAACCATTCGATATTCCTCAATTGAAAAATTTTGTTTAGTTCTGTACCCCATTTCTTAATAGGGTTGTTTGATTCTCTGGTGTCTAACTTCTTGAGTTCTTTGTATACCTTGGACATAAGGCCTCTATCAGGTATGGGGTTGGTAATGATCTTTTCCCAACCTTTTGGCTGCCATTTTGTTTTCTTGACAGTGTTCTTAGCCTTACAGAAACTTTGCAATCTCATTAAGTCCCAATTGTCGATATTTAACCTTAGAGCACAAGCCATTGGTGTTCTGTTCAGGAAAATTTCTCCTGTGCCTATGTGTTCTAAGGTTTTCCCTACTTTCTCTTCTAATAGTTTCAGTGTACCTGGTTTGATGTGGAGATCTTTGATCCACTTACACTTGAGTTTTGTACAAGGAGATAAAAAAGGATTGACTTTCATTCTTCTGTATGCTGACTGCCAGTTGAGCCAGCACCATTTGTTGAAGAGGTTGTCTTTTTTTCCATTGAAAGGTTTCAGGTCCTTTGTCAAAAATCAAGTGACCATATGTGTGAGAGTTTATTCTGGTTCTTCTATTCTGTTCCATTGATCTACCTACATATCTCTGTACCAGTACCATGCAGATTTTAGCACAATTGCCTTGTAATATAGCTTGAGGTCAAGGATGGTGATTCCTGCAGATGTTTTCTTCTTATTGATGATAGATTTCAATATTCTAGGTCTTTTGTTATTCCACATGAAATTGCACATTGCTCTTTTCAACTCTATGAAGAAATGAGTTGGAATTTTGATGGGGATTCATTGAATCAGTAGGTTGCTTTTGGTCAGATGGCCATTTTTACAATGTTGATTCTTCCAATCCATGAGCATGGGAGATCTTTCCATTTTCTGAGATTTTCCTCAATTTCCTTCTTTAAAGATTTGAAGTTCTTGTCATACAGGTCCTTCACTTGCTTAGTTAGAGTCACACCAAGGTATTTCATATTGTTTGTGACTATTGTATAGGGTATCTTTTCCCTAATTTCTTTCTCTGCATGTTTGTCCTTTGAGTAGAGGAAAACTACTGATTTGTTTGAGTTAATTTTATATCCAGACACTTTGCTGAACTTGTTTATCAGCTGTAGAAATTCTCTGGTGGAATTTTGGGGTCACTTACATACACTATCATGTCATCTGCAAACAAAGATATTTTTACTTTTTCCTTTCCAATTTGTATCCCTTTGATTTTCTTTCGCTGTCTAATTACTCTGGCCAGGACTTCCAGTACTTTGTTGAATAGGTAGGGGGAGAGTGGGCAGCCTTGTTGAGTCCCTGATTTTAGTGGGATTGCTTCAAGATTCTCAAAGTTAAGTTTGATGTTGGCTATTGGTTTGCTGTTTATTGCTTTTATCATGTTTAGGTATGGGCCTTGGATTATTGTTCTTTCCAAGACTTTTAACATGAAGGGGTGTTGAATTTGTCAAATGCTTTTTCAGCATCTAGTGAGATGACCATGTGGTTTTTTTCTTTGAGTTTGTTTATATGGTGGATTACATTGATGGATTTCCATATATTAAAACATCCCTGCATCCCAGGGATGACGCCTACTTGATCATGGTGAATGATTGTTTTGATGTGTTCTTGGATTCGGTTTGCAAGGATTTTGTTGAGTATTTTTGCATCAATGTTCATAAGTGAGATTAGTCTGAAGTTCTCTATCCTTGTAGGGACTTTGTGTGGTTTAAGAATGAAGGTTACTGTGGCCTCAAAAATGAGATAGGTAGTGTCCCATCTGACTCTATTTTGTGGAATAGTTTGGAGAGGATTGGTATTAGGTTGTCAATAGATGTCTGATAGAATTCTGCACTGAACCCATTTGGACCTTGGCTTTCTTTACATTGGGAGGCTTTTGATGTCTGCTTCTATTTCTTTAGGTGTTATGGTAATATTTAGATGGTTTACATGGTCCTGGTTTAACTTTAGTATCTGGTATCTGTCTAGGAATTCAATCATTTCCTCCAGATTTTCCAGTTTTGTTGAGTATAGGCTTTTGTGGTAGAATCCAATGATTTTTTGAATTTCCTCAGTTTCAGTTGTTATTTCTCCACTTTCATTTCTGATTTTGTTAATTTGGATACTCTCTCTTTGTACTCTAATTAGACTGGCTAAGGGTGTATCAATCTTGTTAATTTTCTCAAAGAACCAGTTTTTGGTTTTGTTGATTCTTTGAATGGTTCTTTTTGTTTTTATTTGGTCTATTTCTGCTCTGAGTTTGATTATTTCTTGCCGTCTCCTCCTCTTGGGTGTATCTGCTTCCTTTTATTCTAGAGCTTTCAACTGTTCTGTAAAATTGCTAATGTATGCTCTCTCCAGTTTCTTTTTGGAAGCACTCAGAGCTATGAGTTTTTCTTTCAGTACTGCTTTCATTGCATCCCATAGGTTTGGGTATGTTGTGTTTTCATTTTCATTGAATTCTACAAAATCCTTAATTTCTTTCTTTATTTCTTCTTTGACCATGCTATCATTTAATAGAACATTGTTTAGTTTCCATGTGTATATGGGTTTTTTTTTTATCTTTGTTGTTATTAAAGACCAGCCTTAGACCATGGAGATCTGATATGATGCATGGGAGAATTTCAATATTCTTATATCTATTGATGCTTGTTTTGTGACCAATTATATGGTCAATTTTGGAGAAGGTGCCGTGAGGTGCTGAGAAGAAGGTGTATTCTTTTGTTTTAGGATAATATATTCTGTAGATATCTGTTAATTCCAATTGACTCATAACCTCTGTTAGTTTCACTGTGTCCTTGTTCAGTTTCTGTTTCCATGATCTGTCCATTGATGAGAGTGAGGTGTAGCGGTCTCCCACTATTTTGGTGTGGGGTGTAATGTATTTTTTTGAACTTTAGTAGGGTTTCTTTTATCAATATGGGTGCTCTTGTTTTTGGAGCATATATGTTAAAGATTGAGAGTTCCTCCTTACAAATTTTCCCTGTAATGAGCAAAAAGTGTCCTTCCTTATCTTTTTTGATAACTTTTGGTTGAAAATCTGCTTTATTTGATATTAGAATGGCCACTCCAGCTTTCTTCTTGGGGCAGATGGTTGGAAGGTTTTTTTCCCAACCTTTTACTCTGTGAGAGTGTCTGTCTTTGTCTCTGAGATGAGTTTCCTGTATGCAGCAAAATCCTGGGTTTTGTTTATGTATCCAGTCTGATAGCCTATATCTTTTTATTGGGGAATTGAGTCCATTTATGTTAACAGAGACTAAGGAATAGTGGTTTCCTGCTATTTTTGCTTTTAGAGGTAGAATTGTGCTTGTGTGTCTTTTTTCTTTTGGTTTACTTCCTTAGGTTTTTTTCTTATTTTTACTAGGATGTAATTTCCCTCCTTGTATTGGGTTTTCCTCCTATAATTCGTTGTAATGATGGGTTTGTGGTCAGATATTATGTAAATTTATTTTTGTCCTGTAATATCTTGGTCTCTCCATCTATGGTGATTGAGAGTTTTGCTGGGTATAGCAGTTTGGGCTGGCACTTGTGCTCTCTTACGGTCTGCATGATGTCTGTCCAGGATCTTCTAGCTTTCATAGTCTCTTTTGAGAAATCGGCTGTGATTCTGATTGGTCTGCCTTTATATATTACATGACCCTTTTCCCTTACTGCTTTTAGTATTCTTTCTTTGCTTTGGGCACTTGGCGTTTTGACTATTCGGTGTCAGGAGGAATTTATTTTCTGGTCCAATCTATTTGGAGTTCAGTAGACTTCTTTTATGCTCATAGTCATCTCATTTTTAAGGGTAGGGAAGTTTTCTTCTACGATTTAGTTGAAGATATTTACTGTGCCTCTTAGTTGATATTCTTTGCCTTCTTCTATTCCTATTATCCTTAGGTTTGGTCTTCTCATTGTGTCCTGGATCTCATGAATATTTTTGGGTTAGGAGCTTTTTGGCTTTTGCATCTTCTCTGACTGTTTTTGTCTATGTTTTCCATGTTGTCTTTTGCTCTTGAGATTCTCTCTTCCATCTCTTGTAGTCTGTTGGAGATGCTTGCATCTATGACTCCTGACTTCTTTTTTAGGTTTTCTACCTACAGGGTTGTCTCTTTTGGTGTTTTCTTTATTGTGCCCATTTCCATTTTAAATTCCTTCTTCAATTCCTTCATTTCTTTGATTCTGTTTTCCTCTAGTTCTTTTATTTCTTTGAGCGTTTTTCTTGTTTCCTCTTTAAAAGCTTCTATTTCTTTATGCTTTTCCTCCTGTTCTTGTTTAAGGATTTCTATCATCATCTTGAGGTAGGATTTCAGGTCTGACTCTTCTTTTCCTGGATTGTTTGGCATTCTGATGTTTGCTGTTATGGGAGAGCTGGGTTCTGGAGTTGCCGGGTTGTCTTGGTTTCCCTTGGGTAAGTTCTTTTGCTTTCCTCTTGCCATCTTGTTGTCTGTGAATATACTTGGTCTTGTTGTTAGTGATTGGTTCCCGTCTCTCCCGTGTACCTGGTCTGTGTCCCTAGATCTTCGCTGTTCCTATTGGCAGATGGTCTGAGAGTTTGTTCTGCAGACAAGGGCCCTCCATGTGGAAACCAGGTATCTACAGCAGCGTTCTTCCTCCTCTGAACCAACAGGGGGAGCACTTTCCGGACGCTCGACCCAGACCTCTCTATGCCCCAGCTACTCGCAGCACAATCTCACCAGGCCTGCATCCCTAGATTACTGCTGTTCCTGGTGGGAGATGGCCTGAATACCTGTTCTGCACACACGGAACCTCCGGGTGGATTCAAAGTCCCTACGGCGGAGTTCCTGCTCCCCTGAACCAATGGAGGGAGGTGCTTCCCGGGCACTCGTCCCAGACCTCTATGCGCCCCAGCTACTCGAAGTGCAGTCTCTCTAGGCCTGTTTCCCTGGATCTCCACTGTTCCTGGTGGCAGATGGACTGAGCATTTATTCTGCATGCAAGGGCCCTGCTGGAAGGACACATTTTACTCATCAAATGAAAATCTATCAAGATGAACTCTCAATCCTGATTATCTATGCTCCAAATACAAGGGCACCCACAATCATTAAAGAAACTCTATTAAGCTCAAAGCATATATTGCACCACACACAAAAAATACTAGAAGAATTCAACACCGCACTCTCATCATGGAGGTAGAAACTGAACAGAGACACAGTGAAACTAACATAAGTTATGAACCAAATGGATTTAACAGACATCCATAAAATATTTCATCTTAAAACAAAAGAATATACCTTCTTTTCAGCACTCCATGGCACTTTCTACAAAAATGACCATATAGTTGGTCACAAAACAGGCCTCAACAGATACAAGAACTTTGAAATAATCCCATGCATCTTATCAAAACACCATAGACTAAGGATGGTCTTCAATAAATAACAAAAACAACAAAAATCCCACATGCACATGGAAGCTGAGCAATACTCTACTCAATGATAGCTTGGTCAAGGAAGAAATAAAGAAAGAAATCAAAGACTTTTTAGAATTTAATGAAAATGACAGCACAAAATACCCAAATTTACAGGACACAATGAAAGCAGTGCTAAGAGGAAAAATCCTATTTCTGAGTGTCTCCAAAAAGAAACTGGAGAAAGCAAACCCTAACAGCTTGACAGCACGTCTGAAAGCTCTATAACAAAATGAAGCAGATACACCCAAGAACACTAGATGGGAGGGAAAAAAAGTCAAACTCAGAGCTGAAATCAACGAAATAGAAATAAAAAGAACTATAAAATGAATCAACAGAACCAAGAGCTGGTTCTTTGAGAAAAATCAACAAGATCAATAAACCCTTAGCTAGA
This sequence comes from Micromys minutus, assembly GCF_963924665.1. Classification (NCBI taxonomy): domain Eukaryota; kingdom Metazoa; phylum Chordata; class Mammalia; order Rodentia; family Muridae; genus Micromys; species Micromys minutus. Next base: position 20,639,110 of record NC_137973.1, read on the forward strand.
CTAACTAGAGAGCACAGAGAGAGAGTATCCAAATTAAAAAAAAAAAAAATCAGAAATAAAAGGGCAGACATAACAACAGAAACTGAAGAAATTCAAGAAGTCATCAGATCCTACTACAAAAGCCAATATTCAACAAAACTTAAAAATCTAGAGGAAATTGATAATTTTCTAGACAGATTCCAGGTAGCAAAGTTAAATCAGGATCAGATAAACCATCTAAACAGCCCCATAACACTTAAAGAAATAGAAATAGTTATCAAAAAGCTCCCAACGAAAGAAAAGCCCAGGATCAGATGGGTTTAGTGCCAAATTCTATCAAACCTTCATAAAATACCTTATACTCTCCAAACTATTCCACAAAAGAGAAACATAGGGAACCCTATCCAACTCATTGTTTGAAGCCACAATTATGCTCATTCCTAAACCACACTAAGACCCTACCAAGAAAAAGAATTTTAGACCAATTTCCCCCATGAACTTTGATACAAAAATACCCAAACCATATCCAAGAACACATCAAAAGGATCATTCACAAGAATCAAGTAGGCTTCATTACAGGGATGCAAGAATGGTACAATATAGGGAAATCCAACATAATCCACTATACAAACAAACTCAAAGAACAAATAATGCATGATCATCTCCTTAGATACAGAGAAAGCATTTGACAAAATTCAACACCCCTTCATGTTAAAAGTTTTAGAAAGATTAGGAATTCAAGGGCCATACTTAAACATAGTAAAAGCAATATACAGTAAACCAGTAGCCAACATCAAGTAAATAATGAGAAACTTAAAGCAATCCCACTAAAACCGGGGACTAGACAAGGCTTCTCACTCTCTCCCTACCTATTCAATATAGTACTAGAACTACTAGCCAGAGCAATCAGACAGCAAAAAGAGGTCAAAGTGATACAAATTGGAAAGGAAGACATTAAAATATCACTATTTGCAGATGATATGATAGTATACTTAAGTGTTTCCAAAAATTCCACCAGAGAACTTCTATAGCTTCAGTAAAGTGGCTGGATATAAAATTAACTCGAACAAATCAGTAGACTTCTACTACTCAAAGGATAAACAGGCTGAAAAAAATTAGAGAATCAACGTCCTTCACAATAGTCACAAAGAATATAAAATAACTTGGTGTGACCCTAGCAAGTGAAAGATCTGTATGGCAAGAACTTCAAATCTCTGAGGAAGTAAATTGATGAAGACCACAGAAGGTGGAAAAAGATCTTCCATGCTCATGAATTAGAAGGATCAACATAGTAAAAAAGGACAATCTTGCCTAAAGCAATCTACAAGTTCAATGCAATACCCATCAAAATTTCAACTCAATTCTTCATAGAGTTATAAAGAAAAAATTGCAAATTCATTTGGAAGAACAAAAAACCCAGGATAGCAAAAACTATACTCAACATTATAAAACCTTCTGATGGAATCACCATTCCTGACCTCAAGCTGTATTACAGATCAATTGTGATTAAAAACAAAAAACAAAAAAAAACTGCATGGTATTGGTACGGAGACAGAAAGGTAGATAAATGGAATAGAATTGAAGACCCAGAAATGAACCACACACCTAGGGCCACTTGATCTTTGACAAAGGAACTAAAAATATTCAATGGGAAAAGGACAGCCACTTCAACAAATAGTGTTTGTTCAACTGGAAGTCAGCATGCATAAGAATGCAAATTGATCCTTTCTTATCTCTTTGTACAAAGTTCAAGTCCAAGTGGATCAAAGATCTCCACATAAAACCAGGTACACTGAAACTCATAGAACAAAAAGTGGGGAAGAGCTTAGAACACATAGGCACAGGGGAAAGTTTCCTGAACAGAACACCAATGGCTTATGCTCTAAGATCAAGAATCAACAACTGATTCAAAAACACCCCATGGTAGCAAAATTCCCCAGTTGAATCAGGAGACTTAAGGGAACCCAGAAATACAGAGAGACTACCTTGTGTCTCCCCACCACCCCTGACCTGCACCACCACCATTATGTTTCTGAATGTCAGAAGCCCACACACTCCAGGAAAAACTCACTGTCACGGATTAGCTGCTTAGTCCTCATTAAGGTGGCAAAGTACCTGACACAAGCAAAAAAAAAAAAAAAAAAAAAAAAGGAAGGTTGTATTTTGACTCATAGTCCATCTGGGTAAGTCATGGCTACCCACGGGAGCATTAGGCAAATTGTTACATTGTATCTGCAGAAACAGAAGAAGGCAGAGTGCTAGGGATCCACCCACTTTCTCCTTTTCACTCAGCTAGAACCACAGCTCAGTCATTGAATGGTATAGTCTACCTTCCAAGTAGGTCTTCCTACTTAATTAGCCCAGTCTCAACCCTGCCTCACAGACTCCCCAAAGAATTTTCCTGGTGCTTCTATATCCAGTCAAATGATTATTGATATTAACCAACACGGTTACACAGAGGACTAATGGAGGTGGCATCTGAGGGCTTCCATGTGACAAGCTCTGTGTCCATTGTTGGTTCTCCCAATCCCTGGTTATGTGGGCAGAGCAGGGAGCTGTGAAGCCGGAGTGTGTGCAGTGAGAACTGCCTATAGAGAACTTAAAACCAGTATTTAAATAGTAGGATCCTGTCACTTTTAGTTAGCTCGTATGCAGCGGTTGTAAATCATTTGTTGATGGGGCTATCCACTCTACCAAAGGCTCAAGCTCCAAGCAGTTGCCATGGTAAAATAAGAACATCAAATTCAAACCTTTTTGTTTTCTAAATGGACGTGTATTTGGAAAGTTAGTTTCTCATTACCACAAACTCAGCTAAGAATGTTCTCTTCAAGGGTGAGTTCAAAGGTTCAAACCCCACCCCTTGGCTTCGGCCAGGTCTGCCTATTGCAAGATGTAGCTCTGTGTTTCAATAGCAGGCTCCAAAGGCTACCACCATTTGACTCTAGTGATACATTTGAAAACAGATAACAACTTTTAAAAGCCAGAAAACCTTCAGATTGCTTTGTGTCACCATCTGAACAGTCACATTTTCTTAAAACGGTGAAACAGTGACACAGAGCACCATGGGGAATAATTCAGCAGTCTGTTTGTGATTATACAATTTATTCTACACACAAAATACTTGGCTTCATTTGAGTGACTTTTTCAAAATGAGATTTACCAGTGTTACTGTTTTTGAATCTAAAGACAGAAGAGAAAACACTGTAGCTTATTTTCATCACTATTATTTAAAATATTTTGATTAGTGCATGCATTATAAATGTGTGTTATGAATATTTATGCATATAAGCTGATCTAATGTGCTAAACATGTCCCTCATTTGAAGCCTCCTGAATTCATCATATATATATATGACACACAGAGACTAAAATTAGAATACAAACCAAACTCAATTGAAACTTAGAAACAAACCACAAAGCTTAAATCCTAGAAGATACAAACAAAACTGATTGGGAATGTGGGAACATGGCAAGCACTTAGAACATGTTTTAGCTAAAAGAATAGAATTGTCTCTTATTTATGTCCATGAGGTTACTAAGAACAGGGTAAAGGCTGGCATCCCTACCTTTGTGCCTCTGTCCTCTTTACCCTGCTCAGCCGTGCACATAGGTAAGTTAACCAAGGAGTATGTCTGACCTACTCCATCCTTTTAAGGCTGAAGACATGAAAACAGCAGCAACCCAAGCACATTCCTGACAGCATGTACACAGTTCTTTTTCAGGTACCCCAAATTTGTGCATAATTCTCCAGTCAGTATCCTAAACCTGTGGTCACCTTGGATTCCAGGAACAACAGAGTTTCTTAGGACAGACCACATCTCAGATAAGAAAGATACCCACCAGGAAGAAAGTGTACCTTGGAACAAGAACAATCACCAACTTGAGAAACACGCTCCCCCCACAAGCAATAAGGAACTGCCTAGGACTGTCTAACAGAACCAAGACTTTGGCAACACTCAGCTAGACCACACCTTGGCCAGATCAATTAAATATGCAAGTCCTTTCTCCTCCCTGCATCCATCATGCCTCAGTTTAAACTAAATGCTTTTGTCAGTGCCAGAAGACAGAGTAACTGGCTCCCTATCCAATTTCTGTTCCCGATGTACACAATGATTAAATCCCCTTTCTCTGCTTTCGACCATTATTTATCTTGATTGACAGATTAGGACAGGTGGCCAAGACTCAGTCAGCTGTTAGGGGCCAGGACTGATGCTTTTGCTCACAAACCTTCAGGAGTAAAGAAAAGTAGAATGATGTTTTGAAAAGGTGTTTTTAGATCTCGAGAAAGAGCTCTCACTCAGAATTTAAAATATAAATGCAAAACGTCTAAGTGGGGACAGAGAAACTAGGTAATCTTCAAAATGATGATAAGACATAAAACAAGAAATAAAATAGTCTTAAATTTAGGTAATCAGCGCAGAAAATCTGACCTCTGACTAAACTGGAGTTCCAGAAAGAAAAGCAAGTAAGCAAGTGGCACAACAGCCACAAGGACACATGCTGTAAGAAACATCCTCAGAACTTTAAACCATAATCTTCCAAGTTGAATCCCCCCCTCCATTTGCTCAGAACAGTAAGTAAAAAGCCAGCTACCCACAGCAACCCATGGCAGGTCATTGTGAAGTTTCTCAGTATTAACAATGAAGACAAAATCCCAGACAGAAAAAGATGAAATATACCAACTGGCAAGCATCAACATTTTTCTGAAGTATATTGAAAAATCGAATATGCTGGTGCCAAGCTAGCCATGGTCCAATTTTGAAAACATTCTCAATCTAGAATAGACCACAAAGTTAAACATATAATAACTGTACAAAACATCATATGGGCAAGTTTTCAAAAACTGTAACTTTTGTAGCAGAAAATTCCTCCAGAAAGGCCTGCTCACAAGACAAGTTGATAAACAGAGGTAAAATAGAACAAGCCACACAGAAATGGGAAACAGTATCACAAAAGAATTGCAACAAGAACTCCATCAATAATGGGGATACTCCCATCAGCACCTACCCAGGGTCCTCGAAAGTCCTCAGCCATAGAACAAGGCAACGGAATGGTCACTGAGGAGATGAGGAGGAGGTCCTCAGGCTTTGTGTCCTGTAGGCTGTGGAAAGTAATTAGTGCTGGGATGGAATACAGTTAAAGACAAGGCCAGGTAGAGCTCCAAGAAAGTCAAAAGGCTACGTTCTAAAGGAAATGTAGTCACAATGATCTGGGAATGGTATTAATGTCACCCTAGTAGTGAAAACTTCCAGTGTGGATTTAGCAAATAACTGAACAGTGGGAAGATGGGTGAGCTAAGCTCTAATTCTCATAACCACCTCAAAAATCTCCAGAAGAGGTGGCGATGTCATGGTACTATTTAGAAAATGTGGAGCAATTTGGGAAGGAATGAAACTAAAATAAATAAGAGTGGATACCTCTGGGGTATATGATTTCTGTGGGAAAGAAAAGAATTGTAATTTTATTTGAAGTTTTTCCTAATATGTGGCTTTTTAAAACGTCATAGACATGGTGATTTGAGACAACATATATTAAAGGGAGAAGCAGGAAACAGGAATTGGAAGCTCCAAGTTCTAATATGTATTGAAATTAATGTAATATTAAAATATAGAAAGGGGGGAGGGACGTCTGAAGGTTTGAACATGGTACTTTACTGGCTGGCATCCACATACCAGCTCAGATCTCAGGCCACACGCAAACATGCTCTGGAGGGATGGGGAGGAATGTTTGTTGGGCATCCAGTGTACACCAGCACTGTCACAGAAGACTGATGGAAAATATTGTGACGGCCCTCCCCACAATCCTGGAAAATAGAGCGAGCTGTATTCTGGATAAAGTATTAGTCTCCATATGATGAACAACTTCCTGGAAAGCATTTGTTTTAACTTCTAGTGTAGGACTCCTAAGATCAGAGGAATCTGTCTTGGAATGATACTGTCTGATCATTCATTCTCATTCAATTAAGACTCCAAAAGCTCCAAGTAACTTGACCTAGTGGTTGAGAGAGCTGTGCTGCAGACATGGTTTCTAGAGAACTCTCCAGCCTGAGCATTTGCAGAGTGGAAACCACATTTGGACTCTTAGCACTCAAGCTCCTTTGTGCGGCATATAGGAAACGCTCACTCAGAGTGTATCCACTGAAGTTTGCTTGGCTCATAAACTGGCAGAAAATCAAGTTCTCAATACATGCTATGCAGGGGACCTGTGTGAGGCTTCCCTGGATGTGGCTTCTCCAGAGAAATGGCCAAGAAGAATTGTGATGGTTTGAATACAAAATGTTTCCCATGAACTTATGTGTTGAATGCATGGCCTCTAGCTGGTGGTGCTTTCTGGGAGGTTGTGGATACCACAGGAGGTGGGGCTTCACTAGAGGAAACATGGTGGGGTTGGGGGCCTGAGTGTATGTATGCCTTTGAAGGGCATGCATGTCCTGACAGCCATGAGGTGACTAACAACTGTCAAACATTTCCACAATGATGATGTTCTCCCTCATCAGAGACCCCTGAATCCCAGGATCAAGAGACCACAGGTTGAACCCACAGAAATCATGAGCCAAAATAAGTTATTCTTCCCTTGAGTTGTTCCTGTTAGATATTCTATCTCACCAAGGCAAGAATAAGAGACACTGGTCTGTCCTTTACAGAGAAGGGAGCTATACCACTCACCCTCATGCAACCTACAAGGTCAGCTTGTAGCTGTACTTCGGGCCTTCCCAGGGAAGTGTCACACCCTTTAAATAGGAGAACGGTAGCAATTTTTATTGTAAAATAAAACACAACAGCAAAATTAAATCTTCCATGAAAAAAATAAGAAAAGAAGGAAGGGAGGGAGGGAAGGAAAGAGGGAGGGAGGAAGAAAGAAAGAAGAAAAGAAGAAACTCCACGGAAAGACTTTTGATGCCTACAGAACTTTTGAAAATGTCATTAACAAACTGTAAAATCAAGAAGATAAAAATCAGCCCAAGGGAAATGACAGTGTCTCCAGCATCGGCCCCTCAGAAGGAGCCACCAAGAAACCCATTTCCAGCACAGATCCAGGAATCAGGAGGGCCAGACTGATTCACGTCTCCTGTTGGTAATGGCTTCCAGGGTAGAAACAATACAAGAAAGGAAAGAGGGAAACTGGACCAACTGAAAACAAAAGGGACAACTTTGGACAGCTTGTACCCTGAGTTGAGGTCCTGAGGACCCAGGGAGACCTCAAAGGGTTTTAGGAAGGTAGAAGCCAACTTCCCCGGGATGGTTCCATACGTCTGCTGAGAGGCCAGAAAAACAGATCCAACCCTGAGGTCTCCACAGTAATATATTTAAAACTTCCCATAGGGAAAGGCCTTGGAAGGAGAAAGTGTCAGAACAAGGTGGGACTGAAAATATTGTCTAAAGATTATCATACTGACATGGCAATGCTAGCAAGAGTTGAGTCTGATGATGAACAGGAAAATTCAGACATGTTACTACCCACAGGGTTGCTTTGCAGGACTAAGCAGGAAGTGAAACTGTAGGTATCAAGAGAAATGTGTCAGGTCCTAACTAGGCACATGGTGGTGGTAAGCCCTGGGGTGTGACCCTCAGAGTACAGTGAGCATATGTTTCAAGCTGCTGCAACCCTGGGGTGTGGGAAACACAGATCTCAAGCCTGCATGGTTCAGGTGCTTCTTCCAGAGATGCTAGCACAAGAAACACACATTCCAAGTGCAACTGCTGCTTTTGAAATGCCCCTTTCTAGAGTTTCATTAATTCGACTTTTGTAGAGCTGTAATAGAGCTGGAGGTAGGGATGAAGGAATCTGTCCTGAGGGAGAGCTGGGCGGGCTTGCCAGTTTTCAGTGCTGGGATTACAAGGGCATTTCTGTTATTAAAGGATTCTGAAAGTCTGTTCTCAGAAAGCAGATGCCCCTAAACATGATACTCCAGACAGACGTCTTATGACAGCGCCTTCAGAAATTCCCGAGAGGTGGTGGTCAGGAACAAGAAAAGCTGTGTTACTCAGAGCTAGACCCACGATCTCAGGGATAAAGTTCCGTAAATCGCTCCTATACTTTTGAGATGTGGGTGTGTTTGGAAGGATGAGCAAATCATGACATCTGTGTTTCCTGGTCTTCGACATTGAGGGCATTGTGGGTGGAGCCAAATGCAAGATTAGGCACCTGGACAGGTCTCTAGCAATGTGCTCCAGCTTTCTGTAACACGGAGCCCTTGAAATTCTCCAGAGTTTCTTGCAAGATCTCAATCTACTGCTTATGCAAATTCTTGTCATGTGGCCGTCCCATATCAGGGTAGAACCACTGGGCTATTGATAGCTGTTTGTCTTCCAGACCTTAGCACTGTGGTGGGACAACCAGGTCACTGTGACAGGCAGGTATATGAAGGAAGGTCAGTCCTGATACTCTCCATAGGCCAATGACCCCAGGGTGTATTTTACCTTCAAGTTTGGATTTCTCACCTCCAAAGTCAGAAATGCTAACTTAGTATTCCACTTTCCTTGGTACTATTCAAGGTCATATTAGAACCCTGTTCTCTGCTTCTAGAGTCTTCCCGTACAAAACCTTCAGACATAAAAGCCACTGCTGCAGAAATAATGGGATCATAGCTGGCATAACTGCTCTAAATGATAATCGTGTGTTCTTATATTGTCATAGAATTTTGAAAGTTAGTATTCCCAAGTTGCCATTTAATTTCCAGCAATTACCCCGGGGTAACCAAGGACATCTTTTTGGATATCATGTCAGCAATCCTTGCCAGTAGTTTTACAACAGGAAAAAAAAAAGAACTTTACCCTATGTTCCACCAGTAAGACATTATTTCAATTACCTATTAAGCATCCATGTACAATATGAAGATCTGTCTTACTGATAAAAATACTTGTTATAGAGCTGAGGATATGATTCAGGGAGCAAAGTGTAAGGGCCCATGTTCAATGCCTAGAACACACACACACACACACACACACACACATGCACACATGCACGCACGTATGCAGGCACTCCAGGTACATGCTTATAATCTCAGCACTGGGGAGGTGGGACAGGTGGCTCTCTGGGGCTCTCTGACCAGTCAGCCTAACCTACTTTTTTTTTCCAGACCAATGATAGATCCTATTGCCTGATGTCAGTTATAGGTACCACAACACAGAGAGAAGCCCAACAAGATGTCAAGCCTTCATTTTCTAAAGAAGGAGAGGGGTTCACCCTTCTTGATAAAAAATGACAGCCAGCTAGCTCGCTCTAGTTACTTCTTGCAAACATTCTACAAGGTTACAAGGTTAATTGGGGCTGGGAAAGGTTCCAGCTACCAAAGTTATCTTGCCCTTGCTGCTCATGAGACAGAACAACCCACACAAATCTTACTCCTTTTGTTTTTGCCATGGCTAGACATAATCAAAAGTAAGAACTCCAGGTTTGCCAGGAGGGTCTTAGGACAAAGGTTTGGGCAGCTGCAGTTCTCACACAATACCCAGTGCAGACTCTCAAGGTTCACACAGTCGCTAAGCAACTCCTCAGCCTCTACCAATTGACCCAAACACAGCAAACATAGGCGTTGCTGATACATTTCACTTAAGTCTGGATACAAAGGTTTTACTCTACACATCACTACACCACCCCTCGTTGTTTTAACGGATATATTAGGAATAGCAATTCTCACTGGAGAACTATAGCGTTGCCCAGTAAATATACCCTTTTGTTTATATAGTTGTCTCACAATTTTATGCAAATAAATCAGCATATACATTTAAAATCCACAAAAGTTATCACTACAAAGAGAATTTATAAAAAAAAAATCACAAGCGCAAGAAACTTATCAAAATGATAATGAGATTAATCGAAGCTACAGCAGGTGTGTGACGTTCTATAACATCCACCCCTGCCATTTCAGGCAGCTTCCTTGAAAATGTTTCTGTAAGATTTCTTGCTGCAAATCATAAACCATTTGAGAAGAGTTAGGATGACCCAATAAGTGCATTTTAGCCTTTTTCAACTACATTTGCTGTCCTTGCGTTTGAAAGGCATAATACAGTAGGAAGGGAGGACACTCCAGGCACATCTCGTTTGTTCTCGGTAACTGCTACTGCTCTCCAATGAGGATTCCAGCTTCTCTCAGTTCAGCTACGGCATCAGCTACTGTTTGGTCCCACTCTGTGAGCCCAGACTTCATGAGGATGCATATCCCTGTCTTTTACAAATGCAGCAGTTTAAGCTTCTTCATGAAGAACAGCTCCAGCCGTGGCAGCAGACGCAGTCACTCAATGATTCTGAGGGCCTCCGTAATTATCTGTGCCCCCGGGTTTTTCCTAATATTCTTCCAGCAAGGTTCTGTACGAGCACAGTCACAGGTGAGTCTTGCTGTGGTCTCAACAGCCCCGTTGGCATCCAGACTGCTGGTCCTGCTCTGAGAATATATAAACTTTGAAAAGCAGCTTTGACACGGGTATGAAGGGCACAGCGTGCTCAGTGATGCTATAATTGTTAGCATGGCACTGCACCTGTCTTATAGTAACAGATACGGTAACGGCACAGACGCCATAAAGGGGTGACTTTGATCTAAATTAAACGACAAATGAAATGTGTCATTATTACAGTTGAACTTCCTGCTCATAAATATGGGGTTTTAGAAAGGAAGATCTGGATAGGGGCTTATAGGAACAGAATAATGAGGTAGTCATGGCAAAGTAGTCATAGTGACAGTTGGTTATAATCACTTTTGAAACAAAGGCACAAAGATACGGTTGGCATTTTCTGGAACAGGCACGGAAGGGTTATAACCCAATCCTTGAAAGACAGATGTATTTGAACAGGAATGAACCTAACTTGTCTTTATTATAAGACAGCTTTCAAGCCTAAGATGGAGCCAGGCTGGTTCATCAATTGTTGAGGGTGCTGAGCAGGAAAGAAGCATCTCTGTGGGAAATAGTCCATGGGGTGTGAGTAGAAGCAAAAAATGCTAGTTCAGAAGCCATTGTTATGGAGGCTGAGATGCTTGTGGCTTAAACAGGGTTGTGTAATTAGAGATGATGATTAACCAAATTCTGGATAAATAGTATCCAATATATTATATTATGATATACTATATATAATATATCCAATATATTATATTATGATATACTATATATAATATATCAATATATTATATTATAATATATTATAATGATATCTCAAGAAATAAATAAGTCTCTCAGACCCAAAAGGACATACACAGTATATCCTCACTAATAAGTGAATATTAGCTAACAATGTATAGAATACCCAGCATACAATCCACAGAAGGTTCTAGCTGAAGGGCTCAAGTGGGAATGATTCAATCACCAATTGCCGTGGAAGGGAGAATAAAGCAAAGGACAGAGGGAGGGAGGGAGGACATTCATGGGAGAGGGGAAGGAACATGATCAGGTATTGGTGGGAGGAGCAGGCCCTGAGGGCCCAGCAGAATGGATGAAAATATGAAACCTTGGGAGATGGGAGGTGGGGGAGCCTCTAGAATGTACCAGAACCCTGGGAGATGAGAGACTCTCAGGACTCAAAGGAAGGGCCTTAGATGAAATGCCCAACAGTAGGGAGAGGGAACGTGTAAATCCCACCTGCAGTAGAAAGACAGGGCATCACATGGAGAGATGGGGTTGCCATCCTATAGTCAAAAATTCTGACCCAGAGTTGTTTCTGTCTAAAAGAACTGCAGGGACAAAAATGGAGAAGAAACTGAAGGAAAGGCTGTCCAGTGACCAGCCCAAATTGGGGCCCATCTCAAAAGGAAGCTCCAAGCTCTGACACTAGTATTGATGGTGCTGTGCTTATAGACAGGGACCTAGCATGGCTGCCCTCCAAGAGGCCCAACAAGCAGCTGACTGAGAGAGACACAGATACTTATACCTAACCAATGGAAGTCGGGGACCCCTTTTGTTGAGTCAGGGAAAGGCGGGAAGAAGCTAAAGAGGAGGGTGAGCCCATAGGAAGACCCGCAGTTAAAACTAACCTGGATTTCCAAGATCTCTCAGACACTGAGCCACCAACCAGGCAGCACACACTGGCTGATCCCAGGACCCCAACAGAGGACTCCCTGGTCTGGCCTCATTGAGAGAAGATGCACCTAACCCTTGAGAGACTTGAGGCACCAGGGAGTTGGATGGCCTGGCAGGGTGTGTGTGGGTGTGAGAGAGCTGAGGGAACATCCTCTTGAAGACTGGGGAGAAGAAATGGAATGAGGAATGGTTGGGAAGCAGAACAGGGAGGGTATTATGACAGGGCTGTAAAACAAGATTTAAAAAAAAAGAAAAAAGAAATAATTTAAGAGGCTTATCTAACATGCTGGATTGAAAAATATGAATTTAAAAGAAAATGACTCTTTTTTTTTTTTCTTTTTTTTTTTTTTTTTTGGCCTAAAGAACTTTCAACAAAATTATCCTGTCATTCATCTGCTAGAAAATCCTATTGGGGGAATACTTAGATGCTTAGATTGAGGCATCAATTAGATCTATAAGGACATATAGGATGATGCTAGTAACGAATGTCCACCTAAACTGTAAGCTTTAGGCAGCTAATGCTGAAACAAGTCCAGAATTACATACATACAGAATTATGACTGTGACGTGCGGGCCTCTTGGAGCATAGAGGATTGTGACTTGCACTCAACTAACTGGTCCAACTTTCTCTACAATGACTATGCATGGTTTTCCTAACAGAATAAAGGGCTCTCTTTGATGGGTCCAGTAAGAACAGGTAATGCTGTTCTTTTTGTTCATCATGCTGTGTTTTTTGTTCATCTGTTGCCATGCTAAGATACCCTGAGAAAATCCACAAAGGGGGGGGGGGTTTATTTAGCTTACAGTTCTCTGATACAGTCTACTCATAGCAGCTGCTCACATGACATCACTGTCAAGAGCTGAGAGAGGTGAATGAATGGAGGCCTGCTTACCCCAGATCAGGGCTGTTTCTGTACTTTAATAATCTGGGCAAGCAATGCTGCTGCTCACAATGGGTCGGTCTTCAGGCCTCAGTTATTCTGATCAAGCACGTCCCACACAGAAGTGCCCAGCAACTCTGCTGTTGGCTGATCCCAGACTATCACAATCTATTGTTGCTAGTTTTTATCCATCCGGTCCAGATAACTTTACATCAGTGTTTGAGTCACAGGTCCCTGATCCCTGCTTTTCAGTTGTAACATGTGCATCATCCTTTGGCCGTTCTAAATCTCTGGGACGCAAACAAAAGAGGAGGAGATATTAAACGGGGGTGTGGGATTTGTTGTCATTTCTTTTAGAGAATAATCTAAGTGGGTTACTTTTTAAAGCAATCACGCCCACTATACCTAGCATATTACTTGCAGCATATCCCAGATAAACAACTCCAACTGGAGCCCTTATATGGGGCTGAAGCTCTCATTTTATAAGTTGCATTTCTGGACAGTATGGATTTATTTTTTTAATATTAACACTTTAGAAGTGAAAGATCTCATTTACTTTTATCTTTCCTCCCCAGTTACTAGATTTAATGGCGAATGCAGTGGCTTTGTCTAAGAGTTTCCAGTTATGAATATCCATTCAATGAGTAAGGAGGGCAAAGGTTATTGCAGTGCCCAGAAACGGGTGACTGGAGAGACATTTAGGACAGAAAGGCATCTAGTCGTCATGCTAACACTTTCTTTCTCTTGACTACAGAGTTGTGGAATTCTTCTTGCTGTGGAGGTCCCTGGTCTCTGCAGCGTTCTGACATCTTCAAGATGCTTAAGTGGAATGGGAATGATGATGTCTTATTTAAAATGAAAGACCAGACTGAGATCTCGACTCATCACCTGCCTCTGCTAATGCTTAGTAAACTCCCAAAGCTGGAGTTTCACCAAAGGCAGTGCCCATTCTGTTCCTACAACTCCAAACAAAATAACTATTTTTGTTTACTTTTACAAGTGCAGAGAGGAATTCTATCATAACCCAGACTTTATTAAGTGGGATTGTGTGTGCCTTGGATCAAATTGAGTCTTCTGAATCATGAACGTTGGAAATGGAAAGGAATTAGCCATTGCGTAGTCCAAATTTGCCACTTAATAGATGAGGGGAAAGATGGTCAGAGAACGTAAGGGATCTGCCCAAGACCACACAGAATTGAGGACCAAAATCCAGCTCTTTAGCTTAAGCATAGAGTTCTTTCCATCCACTAGATCAAAGCCATGGCAGATGGTCTCAGGTGGCCACACAATGGTCCCAGAAGTTGACAGAGGAGTCATGGAACGTGGATGTCCATTTGCTTCACATGCACACACAATGGACACCAGTTATCCAGAACTAGAGAAACCCAGTTCAGCCAGCAGAAGCTGTCCGATGTGCTTCAGGCTAGGATGCATGCCAGCATTTGGCTCTGCCCTAGATTCCAACCAACCTAGAGATTGTGAAAGGGAACTTGGAAGGACTGAAGGAATAAGAGAAAAAGAGGAGGGGAGATCAAAGCATGCGTACCAAGCATGTGCTCAGATGTGTATAGAAACCGGTCAGAGACACTAATGGTTCAAGCCTTTAACTTTTAGGTGTTATTATTAATACCAATAGCTAGCAGAGTATTTCTACTGTCTCCGTGGATGTTTCCTTAAGTTCAAAACAGGATCAAGTTTTCAGAACACAATCATTTTCTTAACTGACACTTCCCTTTGAACCTCAACTCCTGATTACTAGCAAATTGGCAAGTAACACGACCCCGTCCTGCACTGTATAAACTGCCAGCTCACTGTAGGACTAGTTTTTAAAATGCAGTTGGCATCCCAGTCAATTCTGCAGTGACCATGAGCTGTATGTTATTACCTTTGAGAGCACATTTACAGGCGGAAACATAATCTATACTGAATGCCAACTGTGCATAATGGCATTCTGCTTCTAGCTACCTGCCAATAATCAGTCATATATATTTTATATGCACAGCAGGGTGCAGCGACTACACTGGGTTTTCTGTTTGTCTGTTTTAAAATGCTTTGCCTTCTATTCTGATGTAAAGCTTGACAACTCCCAGGTAGCCAGTCTCGGGGAAGCCTTGATCATGCCAAAGAAAAGTGAGACACCATGTCAGGTACGCTGAGACTTCCAGGTCTAGAGTTCTGCTCTCTGTCTGTATTTTTTTAGATTTCTCTCTGTTGCAATGACAGAAACCCAGATGAAGGAAAGAAAATCAACTATAGATGGCTGATGTGTGTGCCTCTTTGGACTACCAGTCGGCTGTGTTGCCATACATTGGGTTAAAAGTAGGATTAGCTTTTACATGAATGCTGTGGACCACCCCAGACTCCAGAACCATGTGCAGAAGAGAAAGGCAGTTTCCAGAGGAAAATGAGATGCCATCAAAAGAACAGGAGATGAGACCCTGGGCTCAAGCCACACCGCAGAAGTCCCTTCTTACAGCAGAGGTGAACAGAGAGACCCAGAGGTGGGCAATGTGCAGAAACTGTGGAGCACACAGTCCTAAAAGGAGTGCCTTCATCAGATTTCTCTCCTCAAGGCTCAGAAAGCTTTGTGGAAAAGGAGACAGGAAGACTGTAAAACCCAGAGGCAATGACTCCCAGGAAGCCATATCTTTCAAATATAATAAGACTGCTGCACCTATGAACTCAGAGACTGGGGTAGGACACACAAGACCAGCACAAGTCCAAGCCAGACAGGGTCCCGGCACTGGGACATGGGGCCTGACCTGTGACCTAAAAGCTATCTTCAAATGATGCCTACTGTCAAACAGAAAAATCTGTTTCTTCCAATGGTGTGTCACCGAGGGTTTCAATCACAAACCATACAACACAACACCAGGGCACACCCCGTGAGCAAGAGTGGCTGGCCAACACAAACTCAATGGCATTTTCGTGGGCTTTTCCTTTGCTTTGCTTTGCTTTGCTTTAGCTTTTTTGTTTTTGTCTTTTGCCTGCTTCTGAGGTTTTGTTTTGGTGTGTGTGTGTGTGTGTGTGTGTGTGTGTGTGTGTGTTTCTGTAGTTTTTTTTTTTTTGTGTGCGTGTGTTTCTAGGTATTTTTTTGTGCTTTGTTTTAGAGAGAGAAATAATGTAAAATGTGTTCAGTAGGAAGAATCTGGGAGGAGTTGATAGGGGAAGAACTATGTATCAGAGTACATTGTATTAAAATTTAATTAAAAATTTTAATTAATTATTTTTAAAGGGCTCTGGATAAAGCAAAAAAATTGATGTCAGTGCCATTTTGAAGGCTTGTTGGGGGAAAAGGAGGCTTAAGAGAACCAAAATATGTGTGCATGAAGAGAAGGGAGCTAAGGACTAGGAAGCCGGCTTCCAGGGCAGTCTCCCACAGTTGCAGTCAGACAGCACTGCTGGCTTCACACACACACACACACACACACATCCTGCTCAGGCATAAGTCCATCTGGGCATGGCCTCCGGGTGGAAAACATCTCTACTGACATTAGTTACGAGACACAGATAACAGGAGCTGTGGCTGGGCCTCACTTTCCCTTCTCCCCCGGTAACAGAGACCTCAGCTGTCAGCTGGGCACACACCATCTTACATCTCCAAGTAGCCACATGCCTCAGTGCTAGCTAGCGGGGAGAGCATGTGAGTACTTCAATGTGTTGGGGAAAGCTTTGCTTATCCTTTTTTTTTTTTTTTTTATCATTTCTTTTTCCTGGCTAGCTACAATGGGGACATGCTGACTCCTCGAGATCTTTGAGTTGGGGCTAGTGCAGATAGAACCTGAGGAACTTGAAACAAGAAAGCTTCAGGACTTGCCCAAGCCCCCCCCCCCCCAGGACTCAGGAACAAAAGATGATCTTTGTCATACTGCACCAACCTTCTCCTAGAAAGAAGTTGCTACCTTGCTTGAGTTGGTTAATGTTTGGGGCCCCTGGCACTTACAACTGAAACAGTTCTTAACCTGGTCTAGAGTGAAAGTGTTATTTCAGCAGACCAGGATCCACAAGTGGAGCTCAGACACAAGGCTTGAGCCTCCTGGTTGTCAGGCCCAATGACCTGTCCAAGTCACTTTACTTCCTTGGTCCCATGCACACACTTCTCAGATGCTTCAGTCAGCTGACAGGGAAGAGAGCCAGGCACACTTTGAGCATTCCTGCACCCAAAGTCCAAGATCTGATACCAGAAGCTTTCAGATTTAGGAGAATTTTAAATTTTAATAATTTTGAGATATCTAATTTAACCAGTAAACCCTGTTCAAACATTTCAGTATTCAAAAAAAAAAAAAATGAAACACTTCTGATCTCAAGTATTTGGACAAACGACCTTCATGTTGAGTAGAACATCTCTTTTCTAAGGTCACACTGCTGCTAGAAAGTGATAGGACACAGGATCTGAGGTGTGTACCCATACCTCCAAAGCCTTTCATGTCTACTACACAGGGCTTTACTGTAAATGAACGAAACATGAAAATATCATAGGAAAGTCAGATTTTCCCAATGGCTGAGACACCGATGTTGGCCACGTAGCAACCTTACCAATCCACCTAAAAACTTATTTACATTTTAAAATCAGCAAACGCTCAGCTTGTCCTCTAAAGAGACTAGATCGCTGTAAGACAATCTGCATTTACCCTGGAAGAAAAGCAAGCCCTGTGACCCTTGAAACTTACCCAAGTGGCAATTGAAGCTCAGAGCCAAAAGTCCCTGGACCTAGACAAAGAGCACAAGGCGCCACCACCAGGCAGAGAGCATTTGCATGCCAGATTTGCTTCTTACAAGGCTCACCTCTAGTCCCAAAGACCATCACAAAACTCCAAGTCCAGTGCCAGAACTTGGTCAACCACTATTATTGAGCTGACAGATTCCTGGCTCTTTTGCATTCTTTCTCATTTTTTTTCTCTCAAGTGAATAAGTAGGGTCTAGTTCAGTTTATTGCAAGCACAAATGCTCTTCTGCAAAACTAATTCTTTTGAGTGGCTGAAATGAAAAGTCATATGGCACTCCACCCTTCAGAGGCCACTTGGACTTAAACACATGAAAACGCCAGCATTTTTCGACCCAAGCCTTAATTTCGGACGAGGATCATAAAGAGCCCTCTCTAAACATGTGACAGAGCAGGAGTACACAGGTCTCTCAAGAGAAGGTTGCAAGAGTCCATGCTGAACTGATTTGTGAGTCTTCCACTAGGAGTAAAACTCCTCAAACCGGTGCTTACGCAGTAGCTGTTTGATATTTTACATATTCTATGCGTATTTGGAAATATTTTTAAATTAAGTTTTTAAAAATTATATGTTAGGAGAAGATGCATTTCCTCTTCATCATTAACTTCTGGGGAGCTGCATTAAAAGTACTCCTTCCACACAGAAGGGTACTCATAGCAGTGGGCCAGCCCATAGGCATGTGACTATGAGCAAGTCTAGGGACAGAGTGACTGGTACTCAATCTAGTACTGGCTTTGGGTCTTTGAAACAACAGTTTGGAGAAACTTCCTTGAGGAGTTAGCTCATTTGCACTTTCAGAAGACACTGTTGGCAGGAACCTGTACAAGCCCATGAGCACATATGTGTTCCATGGCAAAGAGGGCAGTATGTGGTGTTAACCAATAACCTGGACAGAAAGAACAAGTCCTGGTGTTTGGAATGTGTTTTGTGAGCTCTGACACTGTTGTTATACTGTAGCTTTCTACGGTCTTTGTGTTGACTTTATTTTCTAGGATTTTAGTCCATTTAGGACAGACAGACAGACAGACAAACACACACACACACACACACACACACACACACACACACACTTGGGAAGGAGGAGAAAGGGGTAGGGAGAGAAACACTCTTTCAGGAGTCTGAAGCAGCCTGCTGTTTATCTGCATTTATTTCCTATGGCATGGACTCTTACCGCAGATTCAGGGCTTAAAACCAGCAGATATGTCTACTCCGGCAAAACCGGAGTCCAGACACTGAAATCAAAGCATCAGTATGCCTGGCTCCCTGTGGAGACTCTCAGGGGAATTCGCAACATGCCTCTTACTTCAAGACACTGACCTCAGTCTTGGTTTTTTTTGGCTTGTGAATGGCAGCCCTCCAGTGCACGCCTTCTACACATGGCCTTCCCCGCTGAGGAAGTGTGTCTTCTTTTCCATCTCAGAAAGACACCGCTCCACAAATTCAGGACCATTCTGATCAAAGATGAGTTAGAATGTTCAGTGTCCAGCTTTATCTGTCTTCTCCTCCCTACACGGAGTCTCTCACTGAACTTGGAGCTATGCTGGTAGCCAGTAAGTCCCAGCAATCCTCCTGTCTCCCTCCACCCTCAACAGCACTGGGATTAAAAGCATGCACAGCACCACGCATAACTTCTAGAGTTCTGAGGATTTGAACTCAGATGTTCATGCTTGCAGAACAGCCTCTCTTACACCATCTTGCCAGACCCTCAAGATGTTTTTTCCCTAGTAAGTTTGTATTGACAATTCAAGGTACACAGGATGTTTAAGAACTAGTCTCAACCCATTCTGGTAAAAATGATGTCAGAGGCATCAATTCCTGAAGTTCATAATCTTGATTTCATTTCCAATCTCTCTCCTTTTGTCCCTTTTTTTTTTTCATTATCCTCTCCCTCTTTTTCTTCTATAGCAGACACATCACCGTGACGTTGCATAAGGACCACACCTAACCCATCACAACATTGGGCAAAATAAAGACAGTGCATTTCAGTGAAAACAAACATGGCTGGAATCTTGTTGGCTTCTCTCCATCCCATTTAAGTAGGTACAACAGAGAAACATACTGGACATTCTTCAACATATAGTTCTCACAAAGTAATTAAAAAACACAAAAAAAAAAAAACCCTAACAAAAGGAAAGCATAAATGCAGTGTGTAGTTATTCTAAAGGTGCTTTATTGTGCATCTATTGTGTGACACGCTCTCTAAAGAGTGCCTCGGCCATAGTGAAGAAGCGAACAGACAAAGTAGTCTGCTTTGTGGTTTGCACTTATACATCTAAGCATATCATTAATTGTAGTGGAAAGG
This sequence comes from Micromys minutus, assembly GCF_963924665.1. Classification (NCBI taxonomy): domain Eukaryota; kingdom Metazoa; phylum Chordata; class Mammalia; order Rodentia; family Muridae; genus Micromys; species Micromys minutus. The sequence goes on from NC_137973.1 coordinate 20,659,000, forward strand.
ACCACACAACACTAATATGTACAAACCAAACACTAGTCACAGAACAGCTCCTCAGCACTAACTGTTTCTAGGCAAAACTGAAAAACTGGGAGTTGGCGAAATTCCCTCAAAGGCAGACAGATTGGGAGAGAAGCCATTACTAGGTAATTAAGATCGTGAGTTTCTAAGATGACTGGCTTCTTGAACTTCCTGAGTTCTACTCCTCCTGCCTGTGGACTCACTTGACAAGTTCAAGGCCAGAACTTTAAGTTGTTTATTCTGTATCAGCTATTGTATACCAGTTGGCCTTTCTGCCTTAGTCCAAATTGACCAACTCTAAACTGGGTGTGAAGACCCCCTAAAAGACTCTTAAAGTTCCCATCCCTTAAGAAAAGACTGGGCTTTGGCCTCCTGATCTTTTCAGAGCTTCATCGTATTTGCAAAGAGTTTGTTTTCTTCATGTGCCTTGTTCTCTCCCTCTCCCTCTCCCTCTCCCTCTCCCTCTCCCTCTCCCTCTCCCTCTCCCTCTCCCTCTCCCTCTCCCTCTCCCTCTCCCTCCCTCCCTCCCTCCCTCCCTCCCTCTCTCTCTCTCTCTCTCTCTCTCTCTCTATCTATCTATCTATCTACCTATCTATCTCTCCTCCCCTTCTCTCTTCCTCTCTGTCCTCTCTCTCACCCCCATGTGAATGTGTGTGTGTGTGTGTGTGTGTGTGTGTGTGTGTGTGTGTGTGTTGTGTTTTCCTCACCCATACTAAAAGCTTTCTTCTCTGGCTGAATCTGTCTGCTGTGTCTCAGATCTCTTCCATACCTACTTTCTGTACTGGAGCCTTTTCTTGCCTCTTAGCCTCTTAATTCTTTGGTTGGCAGGAAAAACCGCAATGAAGATCCCCAAACAGTAATAGTAATACTTGAGCTCAGCACACCTGTGTCACTGTTCTCATGATCAGCTGCATCAACATGTTTTTCTCCCTCTGTTCCAGCAACTACAAGCATTTTTCCATCACCACAAGCTCCAAGTCACTTAACATTTGTCCATTTTACAAGCAAACTCAACAGTTTAGTTTTTCATTGAATTGTACCAAGTAACCAATTGAGTGGTCTGTGATATCATTCGATTTTCTTGCCTACCAAACAAGCATGTCAGCATTGTTCTGCAAACTCTTCTTTTGAGAATAAACCTCACTACGGATGTCTTTGAAACAGGCTAAACTAATTTGGCACACACACTCTGAGTGAATGTTTGCTTGCTTGCTTGTTCTGTTTCCCAGTATACACTAGTCTTAAGATTTCTGCATATTACTGAATCCTTAACTCCTAAGATGTCCTAGAAGAAAAATGTCTTGTATTACCCCAACATTCATAAATGGGTCCCTTGTTTGTTCTTTGCAGTATATATTAAGAAATAATCTATAGAAAATACTTTTATTTCAATTGGCATTTTAATACATAGACTAAACTGTTGATGGCAAATTCCAAACACCTCAGAACTAACACAGTCCAACTTCTCTTGGAAGAGTGAAAGAAATTGGGAAGGAGCAATTGAGATCAAAGCCTATTATTATTACTATAAAGATGTCATTTTAGAATTATTTTACAATCATGTGGGAAAATTTTGTTCTTTGGGGATTTTCAGTTCAGATCCTGAATAGTCCTCGGCTAACACCAGTGAGTGAGGAATGGTTACTGTAATTTTTATATTAGAAGTGGGTGACAAGCAGCCAGACACACTTATCAGCATATTAAAGTTAAGTGCCACCATTTGGTGGATTATGTGGTGCCAATTCTCAACCACAAATACAATGAAAACACAGCAAGGTTCACATGGTAGGGCTCAGTTCCGGTGTGGTTGTCCAGATGATTAGAAAGGGAGGACAGGGGGTTGGAGCTTGTGGAGCATTAGACTAGAGCCTGTGAAGTTTAGCTATGTTAATCTTCATCACAGAATGGAAAAAGAAATGAAGAGAAGAGGCGGGGTTTCAAAATCTTAGGAAGAACTCACTAGGCTCCTAGAATACACACTCCCTACACAATGTAGTAGATATTGTCTTAGTCAGGGTTTCTATTCCTGCACAAAACCTCATGACCAAGAAGCAAGTTGGAAAGGAAAGGGTTTATTCAGCTTACACTTCCATATCACTGTTCATCAGCAAAGGAAGTCAGGACTGGAACCCAAGCAGGTCAGGAAGCAGGAGCTGTTGCAGAGGCCATGGAGGGATGTTACTTTTTTCCCATTTTTATTGGATATTTTATTGTATTTACATTTCAAATGTTTTTTTTCCATGTTTTCCCCCTCCCACTACAATCCACCCCTGCTTCTTTGAGGATACACACCTTCACACCATCTCACCACACTGGTATCCTCCTACACTGGAGAATCAAGCCTTTGCAGGACCAAGGGCTTCTCCTATTGATGCCAGACAATGCCAGAGCCATGGGTCCCTCTGTGTGTACACCTTGGTTGATGGTTTAGTCAGTAGGAGCTCTGGGGATTCTGGTTGGTTGATTATTGTTATTGGGGTTCCTTCAGTCCTTTCTCTGCTTCCTTCATTGGGGTCCCCATATAGTTAGCTGCAAGCATCCTCATTTCTATTACTAAGGCTCTGGCAGAACCTCTCGAGAGAGCTCCATTTCCTGCTTCTGTCAGCAAGCACTTCTTGGCATCAGTTATAGTGACTGGGTTTGGAAATCTTAACTCTCTTCTATATCTATTTGTCTTTTCATTTCATCCTGGAATTCTTGAATGTTTTGGGTAAAAAGCTCTTTGCTTTTTATTTTCTTTTTTTAAAAAATTGAATAACTTTATTTTAAAAAGCAAAGATAAATGTACAGATTTTAAGCATTTTTGCATAAAAGTATAGAAATACATTTTTGTCAGTACTTGATTTTTTTAAAGGTTTGATTGTCGCATCCAACCTCGACCGGCAAGGAAGACACGACACTGCGGATTCTTCTCAACAGCCTTTACTCAGGAACACCTTGATGCTGAACACGGGAACCTGGAGCGCTGAGCACTCTCTCTATTTATCTCTCTCTAAGGGGGAGGGATGATTTGTCCCTCAGAGATTGGCGGAGCAGGGATTTCCAAATTAGCATAGCACCGCCTGGCACCAAGAGCAGTATTGCACATGCGTAGTACATTTGTTTACCACAGTGCAAGCCGGATGTGGGCACCATCTTAGTGGGCGCGGTCTAGGAACCGCTCCCTACATTTGATAGTATGCATTAAAATCTTACTAGTTACAATGAGCATAAAGTACATGTAAAACAAGATGTAACCTGGAATTAGTCAAAGTTTTCTTGGTGTGTAAAGATTACGCATAATGGATAGAGGCTGAGCAACTGGCGACTTCCGGACGCAGAGCGGAGCCTGGCCTCCCTGCCAGGCAGAACGGCGGCTCATAGAGGCTGAGCAACTGGTGAGTGGGAGACCAAGACTGCAGGGGAGCAGAAAGATCTCTGCTGAGTGCACACGGAAAGTGCACACCATACCTTGCTTTGCCCCGCCCTGCCTGATTCAGCGATTGGGAACAGAAAATTAGAACTTTGTTCCCACCCGGAGGCGACTTCCGGACGCAGAGCTGAGCATGGCCTACCTGCCAGGCTGAACGGCGGCTCATAGAGGCTGAGCAACTGCGATTGGGAGCAGAAAATTAGAACTTCTGTTTCCACCCAGAGGCGACTTCCAGATGCAGAGCGAAGCCTGGCCTACCTGCCACGCGGAACGGCGGCTCATAGAGTCTGAGCAACTGGTGAGTGGGAGACCTAGACCGCAGGGGAGGAGAAAGATTTCTGTGGAGTACACAAGGAAAGTGCACCCCCTGCCTTGCCCTGCCCGGCCATGCCTGATCCAGCAAACAGAAATAGAACATTGGAACTTCTGCTCACACCCGACGACTCTGAGGCATAAAACAGGGCTCGACCCATCTGACACCTCAACCAGTGGAGAACCAGGGTCACAGACCAGATACAAGGGAAAGGCAAGAACATATCACTGACAACAAAATGGCAAGAGGAAAGAGAAAGAGTATATCCCAAGGGAACCAAGACAATCTAGCAACACCAGAGCCCAGCTCTCCCATAACAGCAAACATCGGAACTCCAAACACTCCAGAAAAAGAAGACACAGACCTGAAATCATGCCTCGAGACGCTGATAGAGTTACTTAAACAAGAAAGGGAGGAAAAGCAAAAAGATTCAGAAGCTTTTAAAGAAGAAACAAGAAAAACACTCAAAGAACTCAAAGAACGAGAGGAAAACAGAACCAAAGAAATAAAGGAATGGAAGAGAGAAATTAAAACAGAGATTGACACAATAAAAAAAAACACTAAAAGAGATAACCCTAAAGTCAGAACACCTAAAAAAGAAATCAGGAGTCACAGAAGCAAGCATTTCCAATAGATTACAAGGGATCGAAGAGAGAATCTCGGGGGCAGAAGACAACATTGCAAACATAGACAAAACAGCCAGAGAAGATGCAAAAAACAAAAAGCTCCTAACCCAAAATGTCCAGGAAATCCAAGACATAATGAGAAGATCGAACCTAAGGATAATAGAAATAGAAGAGGGAGAAGAGTATCAACTAAGGGGCACAGTAAATATCTTCAACAAAATCATAGAAGAAAACTTCCCTACCCTCAAGAATGAGATGACCACGAGCATAAAAGAAGCCTTCAGAACTCCAAATAGGTTGGATCAGAAAAGAAATACCTCCTGACACATAATAGTAAAAACATCAAGCGCCCAAAGTAAAGAAAGAATACTAAAAGCAGTAAGGGAAAAAGGTCAAGTAACATATAAAGGCAGACCAATCAGACTCACACCCGATTTCTCAACAGAGACTATGAAAGCTAGAAGAGCCTGGACAGACATCATGCACTCCTTAAGAGAGCACAAGTGCCAGCCCAAGCTGCTATACCCAGCAAAACTATCAATCACCATCGATGGAGAGACGAAGATATTTCAAGACAAATCAAAATTCACACAATATCTGACCACAAACCCAGCACTACAACGAATTATAGGTGGAAAACCCAATACAATGAGGGAAAATACAGCCTAGTAAGAACAAGAAAACTCCTAAACAAGAAAACTAAAAGAAGAAAAAAACACAGACACAACTCAACCCAAAAAAGCAATAATGGCAGGAAACAGAAACAACTATTCCTTGATATCTATTAACATAAATGGTCTCAACTCCCCAATAAAGAGACATAGACTATCAGACTGGATACATAAACAAAATCCAGCCTTTTGCTGCATACAGGAAACTCATCTCAGAGACAAAGACAGACACTATCTCAGAGTAAAAGGGTGGGAAAAAAACATCCAAGCAAACAGCTCCAAGAAGCAAGCTGGAGTGGCTATTCTAATATCGAATAAAGTAAATTTCCAACCAAAAGTTATCAAAAAAGATAAGGAAGGACACTTTTTACTCATTACCGGGGAAATCTGTCAGGAGGAACTCTCAATCTTTAACTTATATGCTCCAAATAAAAAATCACCCACATTCATAAAAGAAACCCTACTAAAGCTCAAAAAATATATTTCACCCCACACAATAATAGTGGGAGACTTTAATACCCCACTCTCACCAATGGACAGATCAGGGAAACAGAAACTGAACAAGGACACTGCAAAACTAGCAGAGACTATGAACCAACTAGAATTAATAGATATATACAGAACATACTATCCCAAAGTAAAAGAATACACCTTCTTCTCACCACCCCATGGCACCTTCTCGAAAATTGACCACATAATTGGACACAGAACGAGCCTCCATCAATATAAGAAGATTGAAATATTCCCATGCATCCTCTCAGATCACCATGGGCTACGGCTGGTCTTTAACAACAACAAAGACAACAAAAAGCCCACATACACATGGAAACTAAACAATGCTCTGTTAAAGGATAGCAGGGTCAAAGAAGAAATAAAGAAATTAAGGATTTTCTAGAATTCAACGAAAACAAAAACACAACATACCCAAACCTATGGAATGCGATGAAAGCAGTATTGAGAGGAAAACTCATAGCCCTAAGTGCTTCCAAAAAGAAACTGGAGAGAGCTCACATCAGCAACCTCACAGCACAGCTAAAAGCCCTAGAACAAAAGGAAGCAGATATACCCAAAAAGAGTAGATGGCAAGAAATAATCAAAATTAGAGCAGAAATAGACCAAATAGAAACAAAAAGAACCATTGAAAAAATCAACAAAACCAAGAGTTGGTTCTTTGAGAAAATCAACAAGATTGATAAACCCCTAGCCAGACTAACTAGAGGGCAAAGAGAGAGTATCCAAATTAACAAAATCAGAAAGGAAAGTGGGGACATAACAACTGAAACTGAGGAAATTCAAGAAATCATCAGATCCTACTACAAAAACTTATACTCCACAAAATTGGAAAATCTGGAGAAAATGGATGAATTCCTAGACAGATACAAGGTCCCAAAGTTAAACCAAGACCAAGTAAACCATCTAAATAACCCTATAACACCTAAAGAAATAGAAGAAGTCATCAAAAGCCTCCCAACCAAAAAAAGCCCAGGTCCAGACGGGTTCAGTGCAGAATTTTATCAGACTTTTATTGAGGATATAATACCAATACTCGCCAAACTATTCCAAAAGATAGAATCAGATGGAATATTACCCAACTCATTTTTTGCGGCTACAATAACCCTCGTACCTAAACCACACAAAGACCCTACAAGGAAAGAGAACTTCAGACCAATCTCACTTATGAACATTGATGCAAAAATACTCAACAAAATCCTTGCAAACCGAATCCAAGAACACATCAAAACCATCATTCATCATGACCAAGTAGGCTTCATCCCTGGGATGCAGGGATGGTTTAACATAAGAAAATCCATCAACGTAATCCACCATATAAACAAACTCAAAGACCAAAATCACATGGTCATCTCACTAGACTCTGAGAAAGCATTCCACAAAATCCAACACCCCTTCATGTTAAAAGTCCTGGAAAGAACAGGAATCCATGGCCCATACTTAAACATAATAAAAGCAATATACAGCAAACCAACAGCCAACATCAAACTTAATGGCGAGAAACTTGAAGCAATCCCACTTAAATCAGGGACTCAACAAGGCTGCCCACTCTCCCCCTACCTATTCAACATAGTACTGGAAGTCCTGGCTGGAACAATTAGACAGCAAAAGGAGATCAAGGGGATACAAATCGGAAAGGAAGAGATAAAAACATCACTCTTTGCCGATGTCATGATAGTGTACTTGAGTGACCCCAAAAATTCCACCAGAGAACTCCTACAGCTGATAAACAAGTTCAGCAAAGTGGCTGGATACAAAATTAACTCAAACAAATCAGTAGCCTTCCTGTACTCAAAGGACAAACATGTGGAGAAAGAAATTAGGGAAAACGTACCCTTCACAATCGTTACAAAAACTATGAAATACCTTGGTGTGACTCTAACTAAGCAAGTGAAGGACCTGTATGACAAGAACTTCAAACCTCTAAAGAAAGAAATTGAGAAGGATCTCAGAAAATAGAAAGATCTCCCATGCTCATGGATTGGAAAAATCAACATCTTAAAAATGGCCATCCTACCAAAAGCAATCTACACATTCAATGCAATCCCCATCAAAATTCCAACCCAGTTCTTCATGGAATTGGAAAGATCAATGTGCAATTTCATATGGAATAACAAAAGACCTAGAATAGCGAAATCCATCCTCAACAACAAAAAAACATCTGCGGGAATCACTATCCCTGACCTCAAGCTATATTACAAGGCAATTGTGCTGAAAACTGCATGGTACTGGTACAGAAATAGGCATGTGGATCAATGGAATAGAATAGAAGATCCAGAAATGAGCCCTCATGTATATGGTCACCTGATTTTTGACAAAGGAGCAGTAAACATTCAATGGAGAAAGGACAGCCTATTCAACAAATGGTGCTGGTCCAACTGGCACTCAGCATGCAAAAGAATGAAAATAGACCTGTTCTTATCTCCTTGTACAAAGCTCAAGTGTAAGTGGATCAAAGATCTCCACATTAGACCAAATACACTAAAACTATTATATGAGAAAGTAGGGAAAACCTTAGAACACATAGGTACAGGAGAAAATTTCCTGAACAAAACACCAATGGCTCAAGCTCTAAGATCAAAGATTAACAAATGGGACTTAATGAGATTGCAAAGTTTCTGTAAGGCTAAAGACATCGTCAAGAAAACAAAACGGCAACCAACAGAATGGGAAAAGATCTTTACCAACACCACATCAGATAGAGGCCTAATATCCAAGGTGTACAAGGAACTCAAAAAGCTAGACACCAGAGAATCAAATAACCCTATTAAAAAATGGGGTACAGAGCTAAACAAAACGTTTTCAGTTGAGGAACATTGAATGGCCGAGAAACACCTGAGGAAGTGCTCGACATCCTTCGCCATCAGGGAAATGCAAATCAAAACAACCCTGAGATACCACCTCACACCAGTCAGATTGGCCAAGATCCAAAACTCAGATGACAGCAGATGCTGGCGAGGCTGCGGAGAAAGAGAAACACTTCTCCACTGTTGGTGGGGTTGCAAGCTAATACAACCACTCTGGAAGTCTGTCTGGCGATACCTCAGAAAATTGGATATAGTACTACCTGAAGACCCAGCTATTCCACTTCTGGGCATATACCCCAGAGACACTTCAATACACAATAAAGATATATGCACCACAATGTTCATAGCGGCTCTATTTGTAATAGCCAGAAGCTGGAAGGAACCCAGATGTCCTTCAGAAGATGAATGGATACAAAAATTGTGGTACATATACACAATGGAATACTACTCAGCCACCAGAAACAATGACTTAACCAAATTCTTAAAAAAATGGCTGCATCTAGAGAATATCATCCTGAGTGAGATAACCCAGTCACAAAAGAACAGACACAATATGCAGTCACTGATAGTGGGATGCTAACCCCAGAGGCTCGCACTGCTCCAGAAACAACTCACAGACTGTATGAAGTCCAAGAAATAAAGAAAACAAAAAAATATATACATATATTTAAAAAACAAGAAGACTTTGACTATTTCCATGTTCCGTTTTGTTTTGCATGTACTTTACGCTTATTGTAACTATTAGGTTTTCAATGCATACTGTCAAGCCCTTGAAAAAAATCAAGTTCTGACGAAAAAAATATATTCACATGGTTTTATGTAAAAATTATTTCAATGTCTGAAAAAACATTACTGACAAAAATGTATAATTTTAAGCAAAAAATGTTTAAAATCTGTACATTTATCTTTGTTTTGTAAAATAAAGTCGTTTAAAAAAAAGATTACGCATAATGGTTTTTCATTTTCTGTTTGTTTGTTTTTTTGTTTGTTTGTTTTTGGTTCTTTTTGCCTTTGTTTTTTCTTGAACTTCATATAGTCTGTGAGTTGTTTCTGGGGTGTTCAGAGCTGTCTGGGGTTAGTATCCAATTATTAGTGACTGCATATTATGTCAGTTCTTTTGTGACTGGGTTATCTCACTCAGGATGATCTTCTCTAGATGCATCCATTTTCTTGAGAATTTCATGAAGTCATTGTTTCTGATATGTGAGTAGTACTTCATTGTGTAAAATATACTACAATTTTTGTATCCATTCATCTACTGAAGGACATCTGGGTTCTTTCCAGCTTCTGGCTATTATAAATAGAGCCGCTATGAACATTGTGGTGCATATATCTTTGTTGTGTATTGAAGTGTCTCTGGGGTATATGCCCAGAAGTGGAAGAGCTGGGTCTTCAGGTAGTACTATGACCAATTTTCTGAGGAAATACTAGACTGATTTTCAGAGTGGTTGTACCACTTTACAACGCCACCAACAGTGAATAAGTGTTCCTCTTTTTCCACATCCTTGCCAGCATCTGCTGTCATCTGTATTTTTGATCTTAGCCATTCTGGTTGGTGTGAGGTGGAATCTCAGGGCTGTTTTGATTTGCATTTCCCTGATGGCTAATGATGTCCAGCACTTCCTTAGATGCTTCTCAGTCATTCAATATATTAATAACTTTTTATTTAGCTCTGTACCCCCATTTTTAATAGGGATGTTACTCACTGGCTTGCTTCCCCTGGATTGTTCAGCTTGCTTTATTGTAGAAGCCAGGTCTACCAGCCCAGGGATACCACCCACAATGGGCTGGGCCCTTCCTCCTTGATCACTTTAACAGAATTGTAAAATTCATCTGTCAACAAACTGACTCCCTGGCATCCAAATCTCTATGAGTTCATTACCACCAACTTGACCTAGCAGACTGTGGTTTTGATGAGCCCATGGCAAGTAGGCGTCCTACGGGATATGCATAGAACTCAGATCTATGCACTTTTGCTCACAAGTAGTGTGGATACCAGTGAGAGGTGGGAGGCAAAGCACTGCAAGGGAAGGACCATGCATCCTGTCTCTGAGTCCCCTGGGAAGCAAACCTGGTTGCACAGATGTTGGTGTTCAGAGGTGCTCCTTGGCTATTCTGAAATCTCTGACAAGGATGCTTAGATCCTCTCCTCCTCAAAAAGACACCATGTAAATATATGTAAATACATCTAGGAGGATCAGATCAATGTTTCCCCTGTCTGGTTAAAGCCCACCATCTCCAGATGGATATATATATATATATATATATATATATATATATATATATATATATATATATATATATATATATACTCTCCTACATCCACATGGGTCATAAAAACAAATAAGAAGGGAGGATATGCTGGGAACTAACAGAATTAAGGAAATTTCCTTTGCCTGAGTACTGCCATTTTATACAGATCTCAGCCTGGGTTTCTGTTTCCCACAGTAAAGGCTTTTGCCCAGAATATAGGTGATCTCACTTTGGTCAGGTAGCTAGCTGAGTAGAACGGTCACCCAGACAACGAATCCTGCTTAAGAGAACATTCCCTCCTGCACCTGGGTCATCCCCCTCCTCAAGTAATTCTTCACAAAGGGTATTTTGAGAAATCCTTTAACTAGAAAGTTCCCTTAGTTCCATGCCTTACTTTCCCATGCCTTATTTCCTTCTTCTATCTTTATAAAACTAGCATGTGAAAAATTAAAATTTGTCAACTTGATCAGACCACTTGACTTGCTGGCCTTCTTCGAGCCTCTTGTTCCCCCATTCTCTCCTAGGTGATCCCGGGTTCACGTTGACTGTCCTGTGGGTCTGGGCATCTTCCCTGATTCATATTTAAGAATTACATTCTTACAAGAGCCTTGAGTAACTCACCTACCTACAAAGTGCACCTTGAACTCTCGGGGTTAAGAAATACACTCTCAGGAAGCAAGTATCTTCTTCCATATTCTTCAAAATCAAAAGTAAATTCATCGCTACACAATTTGTTCTAAAGATTGATCGCTATTAGTTTCAAAGAATAATTGTCTTTCCTCCTGGAGCCCATAACGTTAGATACAAGTTCAAGAGACTAAGGTGGAAGTCTGAAATTGGGGACCAGCCATTCTAAATAATTAAGCTGGGTTTTTTGTGTTCTGCAAACCCTAAATTCTAATTGATAACAAACTTGAAGACCCCCTGACTCCCAGATATTGAGTGGAAAAACTCAAGTCCAGTGAATTCTCACCACCCTTTTAAGTAGGGTCAACCTTTCCATGGGGCCCAGAACTGAATGATACTTTAAATTGTCTCCTCTCTGGTTCTCCTGTCCTCTCGTATCTACATTTTATCATCTAGTAGGGAAAATAGGCCAGGTTTCATATAGTTTCCCAATCTAAGTCTAAGGATCTGTAACATCCATAATGTATGTAAAGGAAAAATGTCAGGACCATCTAAATTACCTTACAAGGTAATTCATGAATGACCCATGCAGCAACAAATGGAAGAGTTTAGATCTTGAGAGTCCCCAAAGGCCTGTGTCTTAGAGCTTTACCTCTGTACCCTGATACAAATTGGGAGGTGGTAAGATCCTTAGAAGGCAGAATCTAGTGGGAAGAAGTTGGGTCACTGAGTGAGTGCCTCTGAAATCTGGATTTGAACTCTTCTTTATTTCCCAGTTGCTATGATATGAACAGGAGGGTCTGCCACCATCCCCCACTATGATACACTATTCCCGAAACTTTAAGGTAGAGGTGGGAGAATTGGAAGTTCAAAATCACCCTTGTCTACTTACAACTTCAAGGCCATTCATAGGTCCTGCAATGCTTTGGAGGTGACCTAGCTAGCCAGAATAAAGCTAGCTTTCAATCGGCTAGACACCATGTCTGAGTGGCCATGTCTGGTGAGTTTTCCATAACACTCAGCACTCAAGGTCTTACACAATCGGACCCAGTGAACTGCAGACTGAAGTCTATGAAACAAAACAGAACAAAGAAAAACAAAAAGCAATTCCTTTACCCTTCAAAAATGAAGAAGGCTAATTGGTACTTAGTTAATATCTCATTCTAAAAAGCATCATCTGAATTGCTGGCCCCAGAACAGAAGCATTGCACATAAGCATGCACTTACTAGCAGCAAACATTCTAAAAGTCCCCATATAGCTCAGTCTTTCCAATGAGCCTGCAGGGTATTTATTATTATTATTATTATTATTATTATTATTATTATTATTATTATTATTATTATTATTAATCATGAACATTGTGGTCAATATAGAGATGAATCACTGAGATCACACTTCTGGCAAGGAATTGCCCCTAGCTGTGAGGTCTTTGCTCCTAAAGTCGCTTTCAGGTTCTTCAAGGCTTTGCAGCTGCAAGCTTAGCTCAGCATCTTGCTCTTTTCTCAAGAAGGCATTAGACGAGCGAGCCAGATGAATTATGGCCCGGCCACTGGAGCCCGACCCAGGACAACACTGGACAATATTCATTCCAGGCTCTCTGCTAGGTGACATCCTGCCTTGTGAGTCGCATACCACTGAGTTCTGGAGTGTTCCTTTTACAGTGCTGCTATACAATACCTCCCTTGAAGTGGGCTCTCTTGTGTCTGCTTCTGTAGAGCCCAACCTAGAGTGCACACAACAGAGGAAGGAGCAGGGAGGCAGGGAGGCTGCAAGTTATCCAGTTCTCCTGGTCCACATCTGTGCTTCTGAGACATTTTTATCTTCTGTCTTGCGGTATGTAAGGAACCCTGGCCTCTTCCCTCTACAACCGTGATTGTCCTTAAACTACATAAGCTTCGGGGATGTGAATAGGGCCTAAGGTAATCCCTCTTGACCCTTCTATCATCTCTATTTATATTATTCTACTCATGGTTCCTTGCTACATGTCTCTGAGGACTTTTAAAAGTTGGACCATCTCAAGAAGGAAAATAAATAGATAGATAGATAGATAGATAGATAGATAGATAGATAGATAGATAGATAGATCTAATTGCAGAGAGGTGTCTGGGGAAGTTCCCTAAGCAGACTTGATTATCTCATCTTAGGAAAAATGGGAAAGTAAAAGCCTTTTGGTATGCTCAGGTCCAGGTCAAGAGTGTGTGATTTAGTGGATTGGCTTGTCTAAACAGAAAAATGATGGGTCACAAAAATGTCTTTATTCATCATCGATGCTCAGTGTGCTGTTTGGAAAACTCAGCAGTTGACACAATGATACTTAGACTGCTTCACTGCCCCTCCAACCAAAATAAGCCAGTGCCGGATGATACATCACTCAGAGCACAGCAGGCTTGGGGAGGGAGAGTGACAAGCTGACTCATTAAATGGAATTTGAGCACCGAGCAGTTAGGGAACATTTCCCATGGTAAACTAAGCCATTCTTAGGGAGAAGCTATGACTATGACAGAGGCAGGGCAGAATGTGCCAGAGGTGTGGAGACCCTCCCTGAGCCACTGACTGTCTCTCAGAGATGGATCAGCTGTCAAGTGGTTCATTAAGTGTTACTTGTGCCTAAATCTGTTGCCTGTGTGTGTGTGTGTGTGTGTGTGTGTGTGTGTGTGTGTGTGTGTGTTTGTATACATCTTCATGTGCATGCAGATAGAAATATAATACGTGTATATATGTGCATGTAGAAGCCAGAACTCAACATCAGATGTATTTCTCAATAATTCTCTACCCTGTTTCCTAAGACAGGGTCTTTCACTGAATCTAGAGCTCACCAGTTTGGCTAGACAGATAGCCAGAAAGCTCCAGGGATTTGCCTTTCTCATCTCCCCACCATTAAGAGTACAGACACCTATTGGTTTAACTCGTCCTCATGCTTAATATGACAAGCTGTGTAACCTCAGGGAAGCTACTTTACTGACAGTCCCCTCCAGGTTCCTCTCCTGGGAAGTAAATGATCACATTAACACCAGTTCACATCCCATCATTTCAAGCTCCTAGACTTGCTCCTGGTGATAAAAATTAACATGTATTATATATCATGGGTTGATTGATTGATACAATTGTAATAACCCAATAAGTATATGAGCTAAAGAACTTTGAGCAAGTGAATTTTGAGCCCTGGGCAAGCAGAGAAATAATAATGTTCTTTAACAATTTTGTCATTTTCTCAATAGTAATTAACTTTATCATTAATATTTGCTCTGATAGCCTGGCTACATTGTTCTTTTGCTCAGTTATTGTGAGGCCTGTAGCCCGTCAGCTGCCGATCCTTCCTCCTCTTAACCTAACTTCACAGTACAGAGCAGTCCTCAGAGAATCTTGAAAAATGAGCTCACTGGCAACACTTTGAGTGTAGGTCCCAGTCTTTCTTTCACAGAGTTTTGGGGTGAGGAGGAGAGCCCCCCTAAAATAGCTGTGGCAGGGTTATTTCAGAGCCTTGCCCGTTCGTTTTTCTTTCCTTAAGCCAGGTTCCTCTTCTTTAAAGTTACCCTTACACTCTCTATTTATTTACTTTGGCCTTGGTGGACTAGACCATGGCTAAAACTTTATGGACCTAATAAAATTCCCAACATTCTCAGACACGGGTCGTGATGTTTGTGCACTGGGCAGAAAACAAAGGCTTATTATGAAGATTGTGGACACGCTTGCTCCTAGTGAGCCTTGTGCAGGCTTGCAGAGCCAGGCTGCAGCTAACCTGTGTCACAGGCAAGGCCCTCACTTCCCCAGACCTACTCCTTTCTGTGCTCTTCCCACCGTGACATAGCCGATGGCTTCCATCCTGTCCCTCATTTCAGAGAAGTTTTCCATGTTTCCTTCTCTTCTCTTTGAACAACTCATCCTCAGTGAAAACCTGGTTAACCTGATAGAGCAAGCTAATTTGTTATTTCTACTCAGTAGATGCCTTCTGGTGGTAGTGCCATAGGTGGAGAAGTGAGAAAAGCTCTTGGGACCATTGAAATGATGCCACATTGATGTAGCAATACAAGTACAGCCTATAAAGCTAGGAGAATCCACATAGTTTCAGCTCACCGTGGCTCCGAGGGTCAGTCTGGCATCAGCATCTCTCACTTTTCAGTACTCTTGTTTCTAACCGGATGCTCACAATGTGTCTTGTTAGCTCAAACAAAGCTCCTGTCCTCTTCTCTGCAGCAGAGCTCTCTCGCAGAAATAAAGGGAAAGGGGGTTTGATGCGGGCCTCATCAGTTAAAACATTCTTTAGATGGCCGCTGTGAGAGGCATTAATAAGCAGTGCTTCATAGTTCCCTGCAAAGGATTAGTGATTTTTAGAATTTGGGCTAAGAGCTGCTGTTCATTAAGAAGAGCATAAATTCTCCAGTGGTCATAAGGATAGCTGTTTCATTATTTAAGTTTTGAAAACTCAGTGGGAATATATTACAAGATTAATTACGCCTAGAGCAAATAAACAGAGCTGCCAATCTTCAGATAAGATTAGGGTTGGCTTTTTTCCTCCAAAAATATTTCATTTATGTACTTTCTATCATGCATGATGTTTTTAAAACCCATTTTTTGCGCTAACGTCTTGCCACACTTCCTGTCCCGGCATTTCCTCTCTTGCTCCCTAGATCTGCACAAGTTTTCAATTTAGATTGCATTTCCAGCAGATGTTGTACCTTTCCAAGTGCCCCTTCGCTTTCATTAAAAATAATATGTAATTCATTTTACTGTTGTGAGAGAAATAGCCTAAATAAACATGTTCAAAAATCCTGAATTACTGGAGGGAAAGAGAGAGAGCAAAAAACAGTGGAGAGAGAAGTGGGGGAGGGGGATGACTATGAGCAGGTTGTCTGGAAAGAGATCTAGAAAGAGGAAATTCTGTTTGCAAACTCCAAGGGAACCAATACTATCCTTCACCAGGTCCTAAAAGGGGAAGATAATAGGGCAGATCAAACCAGAGGAGTTCAGCCCAGTGCTTTCTGGGTCTGAACCCATTCCCTGTAGACACAGGGCTGTTTACATTTTCTAATGCATTGCCTGATGCTCCATCCAAACAAGGGCTCACTGACTGACAAATCTAGTGAGGGATTTTAAGTGTGCAAAAACATGTATTTCAATGTCTTAGCACAAACTAAAACCCTGGTTCTTTGCGATGGACTTACAGCTTTTAAGCTGAACTCTCAGTGCCCCCCAGACTCCCTCTGTTGTCTTGGTCTTTGCTGAGTAGAAACAGTTTATCTGAACTATCAGTACCTCATCTCCCCCTTTTCCCAAACGGAACCAACCTAGTTCAGTTATCAGCACCATCTTTAGATTTATGTCTTTGTTATCTCTTTGAGATCATTTGGGGTTTCTAAGAATACGAAAATATGCAATGATCTCAATCTTCATTTTAGGAGTCCTGGGTGTATACAGTCCAGCAGGGAGATGGGTGTAGGGAGAAAGAAAAGTTCTAGGGAGGTCACCCAGCAATAAGGCGGGTCTTATTAACCAGAAAACACACAGCAGAGCCTACTGAGGAGCAGCAAAAGTCTTGAGGCACTACCATGATGCTATAGACATCTGGGAATCCATGAAATTGATGCAGAGTTATCCTTGGCTGCTTAGCTCTGTAGAGAAGAAAAACCACTTTTGGTGCATTTAAAAAAAAATCTGCTAATTATGTTATGTTCTCTTAGGTCTTCAAAAATTATGGAACATGAGTCTGTACACATCCTTCCACTCCCTAAGTTTAGCAGAGTAACAAGAGAAAATAGCCAATTAATATTTGATGCTGGAATGAATAAGTGAGTGGATGGATGAATTAATGAAGTAATCAATTAATGGCAGTCTAGTTGTGAAGAGAGGTAGCAGGATCAATCATCTGAAGACTTTTCCAGAAGTCCTAATAGTCCACTGATGACCTTGGGACTCAGTGGAGAGTCAGCCTTCATCACCAGACAGTCTTTAAGAACTGTACAGGAGGAAATGGATCTGCCTAGCAAAGGCTAATGCTGCTTCTGAGCAAACAGTGCAGATGAAGAAACTGCTTATGTCGAAATGCTACACAGAGATTTGGGATTTTCTGTTCTACACAGGAAACTTTAGTTAGCCACGGGCTCAGTTTCCCTAGCACTTCACCCAGAATGCCGTAAGCACCACCACATTTTAGGGGTATACAATCTGTTCACAAACATTTTAGATTGCAACCTCACTCTGAGATCACCTCAGGGATCCTCAAGACCTTTTACTGAGTCAGTCGGTAGCAAAATTTTATGTGTTCAATACAGTTTGTCTGAAAACAGAAGATCCACCCGTGGTCATTTCTTGCCAACAAAGACAAATGGTTGGTACTAGGTCAGTGGTTCTCAACCCGTGACCCTCTCACAGGGGTCACCTAAAACCGTTGGAACACAAAGATATTTTCATTGCAATAAGAGTAGCAGGATTACAGTGTATGACATTGTAACAAAAAATTTTTATGGCTAGGGGTCACCACAACATGAAGAACTGTATTAAAGAGACATAGCATTAGGTGGTTTCCTGATATCTCACAGAGAATACAAAAAGTCCTGCAAACTGAGAGCTGAGAAAAGGAAGATTAAGAGATTGAACTGGTGAAATACCAAGAGATCTGGGACATAAAGAGGTGCCCTGCTCACCACCATGTAAGCCAGGAAAGCTTCAGTAGAGACATGTTAGTATCTGAGCATCCCTTTTTGCTGAAATGTCTGCTAGCGACCATAACCAGCTGCAGCCGGGAGACAGAGCAAGACTCAGCTGCTGGAGACTCAGTGAGTGCTTCATCCTCTGCTGTGTCTGCATCAGCACGGAAGCTCTGGTCCTGTACCAAGCCAGACTGCACTAGAGAGTGGAGCTCTCTCCAGGATCAGGCAGAGGTACCAAGGCTGCAGCACTCTCAACGGAAACCAGGATGAACCCTGAGAGACACCTCACTGTCCTAAACACGTCTCTGTTGGCTTTGTTTCTGATCACATCCAATTCCAGGGCTTAGCAAAGAGATGTTCTTCCCAGAGCTCTGCACCCCATCTGGGGACCTACCACCCTGCTTGCAGGCTTGATCTTATAAGATGGCCGTACTATATGGACTTGCTTCTTATGTTTTCATGGGCTTACAAAACAAAAACAACTCAGACGTCAATGATCACTCTCAAAAAAAAAAAAAAAAAAAAAGAGGAAAATCTATTTTTCGTAAAGAGTTTGATGGTTGGCTTGATTTGAGAAAAACTGCTCTTCATTAGTTTATCTTGAAATTCTTACATTTAAATTGACCATTAATGAATGTATGGGAAAGAAGGCAGCTTTGTTTACTTATATGCTACAACCAACCAATTTACTTAATTAAAAATTAATATGTTTTGCCAAAAATGTCTGAAAGATGTATAGCAGCGTTTTGCCTACAGACACATCCTGTGTACAGGAAGGCCTCTTGCTGACCCCACTGAGTCAATCACTAGTGATCACAGGATCACTAGAGGGATGTTCAAATCTACCTTCACGTCATTAAGCATCACCACTCCACCTCTAAGCAAACGCTCAGAGCCACGCTGGGAAAATGAACCTAGAACATTTCAAAAGAAGAGAATATTTTTAAAGATTAAAAATGAGGGGAAGCAACAACGTAACTTCTCACAATACAATTATATCTAAGTAAAATCCTGACACGTGGTCTTTGATTGCCATACAAATGAGATCATCTTTCAATGTAATTTTTCTCTTCGCACATCAACCACAGTGGACTGTCTTTTTTTTTTTTTTAATGCCCTCTGGTTTACGAATACAGTCTCTGTCTGTGTGATATTGAACCTCTCTGCTATTTCTCACACATCAGCAGAGTCTTCTCCAATCAGGGGCATTTCGTGCAGCTGTAGCCACATTGTCACCTAGAAAAGAAGGGGGAAGGGGGAGGGGTAAGAGTGAACAAGGCCTTGGGGGCCTGTCAGATGTACCTGCATGTGTCTAATCAATTAGAGTCCTGAAAAGAGAGGAAGCAAGAAAAATGGGGAGACATCTGTCTCAGTAGGCACTAGCCAGACATTTCCCAAATTTGATAGAAATACCATCATTTATAGGCTCAGTGCTCTGTGGAGAATGATACTTGTACGGATACAAGGGAGGAGAATTGTAAAACAAAAGACAGACTTGAGAAAAGGAGCTGGGGAGAAGGCGGGTGGGATGACAGGAGGAGAGGAGATAAGACAGGGCAGGAGGTAACTCACCAGAATGCATGTATAAGGCTGACAAATGAAATATTTGAGGAATAAAACCTATAAAAGTAAGTAGAATCAGTATTAACTATTATGCATAAATAAAAGTTTTAGAGTAATGATGTCTTACTAAGAGGTATATGCTTTAGAAAGCTCTAAAGAAGAGGTGTGTCTGTCCTGGAAGACCCAGGATTTCAGTAAGGGAAGGAAAGACAAGGTGTATTTGCAAAAGGAAACTAAAAATGCCCTAAACCTTAGTGAACTGTGGGGTTTCAGAGCGGAACCTAGCACTTTCAACTCGGAAGGCATAGGGGAGTTTGCAGTGGGAGGGGTTACATGGATATTTACCATCCACATCCCCCAAAGAAAGTGAAAACTGAGAGGGGGAGGGAGGGGGGAAGGAGAGAGAGAGAAAGACTGAGAGAGGGAGAGAGAGAGGGAGGGAGAGAGAGAAGGAGGGAGAGAATGAGAGGAATTATTTTAGAATTCCAGTGCTCATCCAGCATGGACCAAAGGAATGTCTAAACAAAGTATGTGTGACTAGTTCGATATGAGAATCAAGTAGGTGGCATATGGAGACTTGGAGTGTGCAGGGATGAGGGGATGGAAGGACGGAGGATGCTGCTCCTTTGAATGTTGAGCTGAATAGTCCCCACGTTCCATCAGCAGCAGGCAATCCTGGGTTCTGCTGAGAGCAGAGGTGAGCATCAAAGATGCGTGCATGCACTGGAAAGAGGAGTCAGACAGTGTTGAACAGCAAGGCTGCTGAAGCCATGACAGCAGGGACTCAGACAGGAAGTGATAACCACACTGTGGGGGGGGGGGGGAGACGAAAGAGAATATCACTTACTCAATAAGCATCTTCTATAAGCTTTCTATTTGAACTGAGTTCTATGTTACAGTCTGAGCCCATGGGGGACAGTGAAACAAACCTAATCTCGCTTGCTGTGTAATAAAAAAGAGAAAAATCTATTTCCTGTTTGGGGAAGTTGAACAGGTTTAAACAAAACATCATAAGATAGAAAACAGAAGTAGTTTCGGGTTAAAGCATTTTGTGATCCAGCCTTTGTGAAGGGAATGGTAGCTTTCGCTGAAGTGGGGTGACGGGGGGGGGGTGCACACCACAGCCTTGAGGCAACCCCTGAAGGGACTGCAGCATGTACACATGAGCTCTATAATGTCCACAGCTAATCAAAGAATGGACCTGCTGGGGAACAGAGGAAATTCAATCACTCTAATCACAGACAGGAAGAAGGAAAGTAATCAAAAGGAAGTCAGTCCTTAGGTCAGAGACCTTTGGTGACTAAGATGAGGCAGAAAATACAGGCTTGATTATTCCCCAGACTTTCACAGAGAGGGGAGCAAGAGCGTCTAACACTGCCCACATGCCTGGATTGGGTGCTTTCTAAATGTAGGCCGAGGAGCCACCCCACACCATTCCAAGCACAGGACTCACACAGCACCCAAGCAAAAGACCGCTACAAGTCATCCAGGTGCAGGAGAGAGTGATGACAAAGCTGGAGGTGACAGAAGCCAGCTTTCTTTCCTACTGGGAAAGAACGTATTGATGTCAAGTGAACACATCTACTGACAGAGGAAAACTATACATATACGTGTGTGTGTGTGTGTGTGTGTGTAATGTATCAACAGTAAGGTGAAGGATTCAGAGTAGACATGGTTAAAATAATAGAGGCTGGGGAATGAAAGAGAGCGTGAAAGGAATCTTTCAGATTTAATACTTGGATGTCTTGGATGTAAAGTGTTCAGCTAAGTGGCTGTCTCAAAGGTGGGTGTCTTGCAATGCATGAGATCACCTGGAATGCACAGTGAGGAGCTAAGTAGGAACTCGAAGAAGTGTGGGGCTGGAGGCTGGATAGAGGAGTAAAAAGAAACAAAGAAAGCAAAGGTGTGGACCCAAGCAAAGAATATCCAGGGCAGGGTACTGTCATAGAGGCATGGTGTTCAGAGGGGAAAAACTGGTGTTCACACAGTCTAATACAGAGAGCCTAAGTAAGGTTGGTCGGGGACGATGGCTTTGGGCTTAGTAGACTGAGGGCCATCAGTGACTTTGACTTAAAGCCACTTCATCAGAGTAGAGGACTGAGAATGGGAAGGAGACATCAGGAAGCAGAAACAGAGTGAGTGAGAAAGCCAGGAATGAAAAGTCAGCAAGCAAACAAACAGAAAAACAAGCCAAAGCAAAAAAAAAGCAGGTGGTAGGATAAACAAAAATTTTTTTAATTATTTTATGTAAATGAGTGTTTGCCTCCATATATGTCTGTGCATTGTGGGCAAGTCTGGTGCTGATGGAAGCCAAGAAAGGTCACTGGATGCTCTGAAATGTTGGTTACAGATGGCTGTACAGTATCATGTGGGTGCTGGGAACTGTATTTGCAAGAACAGCAAGTGCTCTTAACTGCTATATAAGAGGATATGAGAAGAAACTTCAGAGGTGGCCCCATACCAAAAATCCAGAGAAGCAAAGGCAAGACACTGATCAAAAGTGGAAAAAGCCAAGTCCAGAAGGAAGAACTTCAATTTCCCTCTACTTCTTAAATGACTCTCCAGTTTCTGTTTGTGAAGCCATTTAGCACAAAGCTCTTTAAACTCAGAATACATAGGCACCAGTCCACAAGAGGGACAGAGAGAAGCATTTGTTTGGTTTTTATTGTCTGTGCCTTGAACACGGTGTTTGCTAAAGGGCATTGGGTTCCCAGCCTTAGCCCTGGCAGGACCATTCACACTCAGAACTTGTGGTTAATCCTGGAGCCCCGAGTCTCGAAAATTTTTCAAAAGGAGACCATAGAAACCTGCTTTGAATTACAGCACAGCAAGGCAATATTTTTCTTAGCCAGTGGGGTTTTCTCTTTATTGTACTTTGGAACACATTGGGAGAGAAGGCCATTGGAACATTGGAAACTAAGACGGCCTCTCGTGTTCCTGTCTCCAAGCTGAGTAACTCGAATATATTCTGGTTAAGTCATCTTCAATAACTTGTATCCACTTGGACTGTGAGTTTTATTTTCTGTAAATCCCTTTTCCAAATTTTAAACTCTTCATAATGTCATGATCCTCGGAACAATGAACTAGGGGTTTCGATTGTCACCAAGCATTCATCACGGCCAGGCTCAGCATCTCTGAGCTGGAACCGTGGATACAGGCAGCAGCTCTAAATCCCAGCACTAGGACAGAGAGGCAGGAGCCAGACACATGTGAAGCTAGCATGGCCTACATAGCCAGACCCTGTCTCAGGAAATAATAATAATTATGTGTGTGTATACATACATTCATGTATATTTTTTCTCTGTAGTGTACAAAAAGTATACTTACTCTATTCTTAGTCAGAAATCCTGGGTGAACTCCAGGTCCTAAATAAATAGACACATAAACAAATGAACAGAAGAAGGAAAAGAATGAGTGGATGAGTAAAGGATCAATAACACTAAAGAAGCCAAGACCTGATGAACAGTCAAAGGGATGGCGGGTCCCAAAGAGCCTGACTTTATAGAATACGATCATGGTCTCCATGATCACAATGTCATCAGACCTAAGACATTGCCTATGAAGAGCTAGTTCAGCATGCCGAGGTACAAAATGACATGCAACTACCATGTAATGCTTTAGGGAGACAATTTAAGAAACAAACAGCAAATCCACACGGGCCCACAAAATGTTGTTTCTTACAGAGCCAGCATGCTCCAGAGAGATCTTTCCATAAAAGCTGGCATTTTACTTTGGAATACCTATAAACAGAAAAGCAGTTTTCAAATGTTATACATGTATACAATGTATCTTAATCATGCTCACCTCCCACTTTCCCTCCAACCTCCCCTCGAATTTCCCACTCTAGCGTATCTCCCTTTAAATTACATCTAATTAGTGCCGTGCTGGTAAGCATAAGGTGGAGGGGGGCAGCCGTTGTGGCTTGAGCAACCTACCCATGGCCATTTCCTTCAAAGAAAAAAAATGACTCTTCAGAAGCCATGAATTGCAAATAGCTCCTGTGCTAGCAGTAGGGCCTCGGTATAGCCTCTGCCATCTGCATGGGCAGTTTTAACTGGCATAATCTTGTGAAGGTCTGGCACAGATAACCATGGCTATTATTGGGCTCATTGAATAACAAACATGTTATATCCAGAAGATACTTCACACAATTCCCCCACTTCCTCTGCCTCTTCTCTTCCTGCCTGCCTTCTCGGGTGTTTCCTGAGCCTTCGTGGAAAGAGATGGGATTGGTATAAATGTCCTGTCTAAGGCTGAACACGAGGTCACTTACTCTCAGCAATTTGAACAGTTATAAGTCTCTGCATTACCTATTTCCCCTACAGAAAAAGCTTCTCTAACCAACGGTGAAAGCCACACAAATCTTTTGAGTATAAAAATGAACACTTGGAAAACAATTCAACAGCTCCATTATTTATCAAGACGATACCACCACCACCCCAGTCCCACCTCTGGCATATCACCTCTCCAGCCACAGGTTATTGACTAGACGTGAATTCCCTCAAATCCACCATAAAGCAATTGGTCACTCCCTTAACTGTTATGCGATGATTGCACTAATGGGAACATCTTGCCTGTCGACACAGTATATTGTAGCCTGCAGAATCTAATCCAACATAAGGCCATGGACATCTCTTCTCTCCCAGTAGATTGATCAGATAGCACCTTCCAGCATTCTGGAAGCTGGCCTTCAAGGAAAGAGTTTCTCTGTCAATTTGAGACTGGTTATTTTATGACCTCAGCCTAGGTGTGTGGTGTGTATGAACAATACGCTCTTAAAATCTAGTTATGGTAGGCAGCCAAGAGTCATGACCATCATCTGGGCTACTTTGGCCCCTCTGGAGTGTCCCTCACCACTAACTTGGGGACACAGCACGTGCTTGGCACTAAGATTTTCATATAACAATTCATGGCTTCTAGGAGTAACACTATCCTAAATATGCAGGATAGCTGTGTTAAATTCCACTTTCATTATAAATTTTAATTAGCTACCAAGCTAATTTTTATAAGGTTCCTTCATTCATTCAATTTTTTGTTAAGATGTGCTCTGTTCCTTTCTTTCTTTAGTGAAGTATATATTGATGAGTAAAAATTGCATATATTATGGTGCATATTTTATATACTTATCTAGCTCTATGAGGTGAGTACTATGGCACAGATTAATTAATATAAAAATTACTGGGCATAGTTATCTTCTTCTTTGCTTTAGTGAGACTGCTTAAGATCCATTCTCCCAATTCAACCATAGAGCTTTAAGTGGCAGACCTTCTTCTTCATTAGGGCTGCATAGGATTCCATGGGTATGTGGATCATGTTCTTTGTGTGTGTTTATCTCTCAGTGAACATTTATATTGTTTGCATCTTTTACCTTAAGCTAGAGTGCAGAACTTTCTGAGATGCTGCTTCTTTCCCTGTGAATCTAGACCTGCTCTAAACTTATCCTACCCACTTTATAACCAGTCAGCACTTCACTGCGAGAGCTCCCTCGGCTGCCAAATCTCAGATCCTTCCATCCATGAGGGGTTTATGATCTTGAAGCAAATTATTTAATAGTTAAGGTTAATTCTTGATAATTTTGGGGGAGGGGTCATACTAGAAGATGCCGAATTCTGGCTGCTGTACAATCTCCCAATTGTTTACATTGTTCAACTTTATTTTATTTTGTTTTCTGTCTATGGCTGTTTTGCCTACAAGTATCTATGTGCACTACATGAGTGCCAGGTTCCCCCAGAGGCCAGAGAGAGACAGATTCCCTGGAACTGGAGTAATTGTACTTGTAATCAACCATGCGGATGCTAGGAATTGAACTTGGGTCCTCTGGAAGAGCAGCCTCCACTCTCTCCACTCTTCAGTGTTGTATCTCCTACCCCCAACTGTTTGCTTTATAGTAAAAGACATATGAAGGCACCCACAAGAAGGAAGGATAAAGTAAAAACCCACTGGTGAGATGGGATTTCTATTCAACTTGGCCTTCCAAAGTGTGCAGATCAGAAAATACTGACATGGGTGAGTCTGCCAGATTCTACATGTCCACATGCATTGTTTTGGCATGGCTCTGAGATTCCCACAGAGCGCTTACACGCCTACACTATTTTCATTGTTCACAAAAAGCAGATTTTTATCCTGACATGATAATGATCCTGAGACAAGGCTCACAAGTAAAATATAAAAAGAGTTTCACTGCCATCCTTTCCCCAGCTCAGCTCCCACATTCCCCAGAGTTCCCTGGTTACCCAGTTGACAACAGCTCCAGGCTTTCATATGGAGAGTTTATTGCTGTCAAAATTAGGATTTATCATTTTGTGGCTTCTTCCTGGGTAATGTAGATAATCACTGACATGGGCTAGTACAGAGCCAAGCAGTACCATATGGCCCATCAAAATGTATACTCACCAACTCCAAGGAACACAGAACAGCCTGTATCTCATCAGTTCAACTCCACAACCAGCTGATGGTTACAGTTCAGATGTTCTTCATCACATGCTGTTTCTTCCTTGTTGCTGACATAGGCAGGTTTTTCCATTGAGTGTGTGTGTGTGTGTGTTTGTGTGTGTGTTTAATAAAATTTCCTTGCCTTCAAGAAAATTTTCATTTTTGTTCCAAAATCCAAGATCTCTTAAATTTGGTGTTTTTCTGGGGAAAAAAAGTATGAAAAAAAAAAACATACCATTTACTGAACACCTAATATCTCTAGGCATTTTAGAAATATTATCCTATCTGTGACTTTAAAGAGCCTACATGAACTGGGAGTGATGGCACAAGCCTAAACAATGGAATGATGAGAAAGAAGCAGAAATCACCTTAGGACCTCCTCACACGTGGTAATATAGGCATAGGAATGCAAACCTGCCTGAGAACAAAGTTAGTCATCCCTGCACAATACCATCCTGCCTCACTACAGAGCTGTTTCTACCAGAGACATGTGAAAAAACAAGCCTACAAGACATTAAATATCATCATAACAGAGGGGCTTTACATAGTGTTTGTGACAAGCATCATCTGGATCCTTGCTCATACTGTCCCTTGGACTGTCCCTTGGATATGCACAGCTGCCTTGATGCCTTAAGAACTAAATGTAGGTTCCTGTGACTAGCCTGTCTACGTGATTAGATGACACAGAGAGATGTTGTGTAAGTTACCTAGAATTGTACTTAACATATCTGAGAGAAAACGGGTGGGAATCTCCATTTAGCATTTATAATGTGCATGGGTTGCCTGTTATCTAGTTTTTTGAGGGTTTTCTTTTTCCATTTATAAAGTCAATTGGTAGATACTGACAATGCTGTCCAGATAAATTATACAATCATGTTGTTGACAGTTTGAGGCCATTTGATATCTGGGTCCTGTGATGTGTGAAGACACAAGCCTCAGGCCAGTTGAGGTCAAAGCCCCACAAGCCAGTGCGTCTCCACTCCTTCCCTCCTCAAGTAGCCATAGAGACTACAAGCCCTAGATGTGACCAAGATGGCAAAGCCAAGGTGTCCCAATTATAATCCCACTTATCCTGAATAAAAAAGGACCTACTTTTGGGAAACCACTGAAATTTCAGCCCTGAGTTGTTATGGCAGCTCAAATTTTTAACCCAACTGACATAGAAAGATAAAATAAAAGAGAGACAGCCATGCCATGGGCATCTCTGTAAAATAGGAATAAGAACTTTGAAACAAAGACTTATTAAAACTATCTTTCCACTGGCTAATAAATTGTCGTTTATATATTTTCAAGAAATATGATTTATTACTGTAAGATTTTACAGTATAAAGGTTATATAAATTTCTGCATGCCTTCCAGTTTCCATTTGTGCCAGGGACCAGAGCACCTGCCCACCCCCAGCACTGTACCTAATCCCACACAGTCCACACCCCAGTTGCAGCTCGACTCCCTAGGTATTTTGACACCTCCAGCTTCACCGGTGAGACCCTAAACCCTGATCTAAACCATAATGTACCAGGACCCCTGAAAACCAGGGAAGCAGATTCCCCACCCAGCCAGAGACCCACCTGGTTTTCTGGTTCCAACCTGATCTGGGACCACAGCCCAAACCCACACTCCTGTTGCAGCTGGACTCCCTAAGAATTCTGACACATCAGGGTCACTGGGTCATAAAATCACAGAAAGGACAGGCTCCAGTCACAGACAGGGAGGACAGATAACACCAGAGACAACCAGATGGCAAGAGGAAAGTGTGAGAACATAAGAAACTGAAGCAAATTTGACTTGGCAACATCAGAACCCAATCCTCCTCCTCCCATCACATCAAATCTTGGATACCACAACAAACCTATAAAGCAAGATTCAGATCTAAACTCTAATTTCATAAAAAATGATACAGGACTTTAAGAAGGACATAAATAACTTTCTTAAAAAATACAAGAGAAAAGAATTAAACAGGCCAAAAAAAATTTTGAACAAAACTGACCAGGATCTAAAATGAGAAAAGAAATATTAAAGAAAACTCAACAGAATATAGCCCTGGGGATGAAAATACTAGGAAAGAGAACAGGAGTCACAGATGCAAGCATCACCAACAGAATACAAGAGATGAAAGAAAGGATCTCAGTGGCAGAAGATAGAATAGAGGACATTGACAACTGTCAAGGACAATACAAAAAGCACAAAGTTCCTATCTCAAAACATTCAAGAAATCCAGGACACAATGAAAAGACCAAACATGAAAATAATATGTATAGAAGAGAATAAAGATTCCCAACTCAAAGGGCCAGCAAACATCATCAACAAAATTAGAGAAGAAAACTTAGCTAACATAAAGAAAGAAATGCCCATAATTATACAAGAGACCTACAGAACACTAAACAGATGGGACCAGAAAAGATGTTCCTCTCATCACATAATAATTAAAACACCAAATGCACGGAACATAGAAAAAATATTGAAATCCATAAGGGGAAAAGATCAAGTAACATATATAGGCAGACCTAACAAATTACACCAGACTTCTCAACAAAGACTCTAAAAGCCAGAAGATCCTGAAAAGGTGTTGTATAGGCCTTAAGAAAAAAAAATGCCAGCCCAGGCTACTATACCCAGCAAAACTCACAATTACCATAAATAGAGAAGGTGTTCTAAGACAAAACCAAATTTAAACAATGTTTTTCCACAAACTCAGCCCTATACAGAATAACAGAAGAAAAGGTCTAACACAAGGAGGGAAACTACACCCAAGAAAAAGCAAAAAATTAAGTATTTCAAAAAAACAAAAACAAAAGAAGAGAAACAGGTAAAAATAACTCTACCTCTAACAACAAAAATAACAGGAAGCAACAATCATTGGCTCCTGATATCTTTCAACATCAATGGATTCAATTCCCCAATAAAAAGATATAAGCTAACAGACTGGATACATAAACAGGTTCCAGCATGTTGGTGAATATATAAAACACACCTCAGAGTCAAAGACAGACATTACCTCAAAGTAGAAGGATGGCAAAAACTTTTCAAGCAAATGGTTCCACGAAACAAGCTGCAGTAGCCATTCTAGTATCCAAAAAAAGTAAACTTTCAACCAAAAGTTATCAAAAAAGATAAGGAAGAACACTACATAATCATCAAAAGAAAAGTCCACCAAGATGAACGTTCAATTCTGAACATCTGTGCTCCAAATGCAGAGGTACCAACATTTGTAAAAGAAATGTTACTAAAGCTCAAAGCACATATTGAACCTCACACAATAATAGTAAGTGATTCCAACACAACACTCTCACCAATGGACAGATCATGGAAACAAAAACTAAACAAAGACATAATAAAAAAAAGAATTTATGAACCAAATGGAATTGACTGATATATACAGAACATTTCACCCTAAAGCACCTTATCAGTAACTCATTGTACCTTCTCCAAAATTGGCCATGTACTCAGACACAAAACAAACCTCAACAGATACAAGAACATTAAATTAATCCCATGTACCTGTCAGACCACCACAGCCTAAGGCTGGTCTTCAATAGTAACAAAAACAACAGAAAGCTCACATATACATGGAAGCTGAACAACTATCTATTCAATGATAACATGGTCAGGAAAAAAAATAAAGAAATTAAAGACTTCTTAGAATTCAATGAAAAAGAAGGCACAACATATCCAAACTTATGGGACACGATGAAAGCAGTACTAAGCAGAAAACTATAGCTCTGAGTGCCTCCATAAAGAAATTGAAGAAATTATACCTTAGCAGCTTGACATCACACCTGAATGCTATAGAACAAAAAGAAGCAAATACACACAAGAGGAGTGGAAAGCAAAAAATAATCAAACTCAGAGCAGAAGTCAACCAAGAAGAAGCAAAAAGAACTATACAAAAAATTAACAAAAGCAGGAGCTGGTTCTTTGATAAAATCAACAAGATAGATAAACCCTTAGCAAGACTAACCAGAAGGCACAGAGAGAGTATCCAAATTAACGAAATCAGAAAAAAAAAAAAAAAAAAAAAAAAAAAACGGGAGAAATAACAACAGAAACTGAGGACATACAAAAAATCATCAGATTCTAGTACAAAGACTATACTCAATAAAACTGAAAAACCTGAATAAAATGGATAATTTCCTAGACAGATATGAGGTACCAGAGTTAAATCAAGATTGAACAAACCATATAAACAGCTCCATAATTCCCCAGGGAAAGAAAAGCAATGATTAGAAGTCTTGCAACTAAAGGAAAAAAAAAGTCCAGGGCCATGTGGTTTTAGTGCAGAATTCTATCTCACCTTCAAAGAAGATCTAATACCAATACTCCTCGAAGTAACAATACTCAATTCTTTCTATGAAGCCTCAGTTACACTGCTACCCAAAAGACAAAAAAAAAAAAAAAAGACCTATTAAAGAAAGAGAACTAGAGACAAATTTTTCTTTTGAATATCAATGCAAAAATACTCAATAAAACTCTCACAAACTGAATCCAAAAACACATTAAACGATCACCCATTATGATAAAGTAGGTTATATTCCAGAAATGCAGGGATGGATCAATATATAAAAATTTATCAATGTGATTCACTATAAAAACAACTCAAAGAAAAAAAAATCAAATAATCATTAGTTGCTGGAAAAGCCTGTGACAAAAATACAGCACCTACAAGATGCACAGGCACTTTTCCACCTGGACCAATGGAGAACCTGGGGCACAAGCCTAGTGAGGTTGTGCTGTGAGTACCCAGAGCGCTGAAAGTGCTTAGCGGTGCTCGTGGAAAAGGTTCCCCTCGATCCCACAGTAAGATCCAGGCCTCTGTCAAAGGGAGTCGGGATCTGCCTGGAGAGGCTGTGCTTGCTGACTGGATGCACAGGCTCTTTTCCACTTGGACCAGCAGAGAGCCTGGGGTGCAGGTCTGGAGAGGTTGTGCTGTGAGTACCCAGAGCTCATAGAGTACTTCACAGTGTTTGTGGAATAGGTTCCTTTCCAGCCCACAGTGGGGCCCTGGACTTTGTAGGAGGGAAACAGGGTCTGACCTGGAAAGATGGTACTTGATGATCAGCTCCACAGGTGCTCTTACACATGGACCAGAGGTGAGCCTGACACATAGGCCCAGGGAGAGCACACCAGGAGTTCTCAGAGAGCAGAGAGTACTGTGCTTTCTAAAAGAAAAGGTCTGTTTTGGCCTAGAAAAAAAGCCAGGTCCCCATCAGTAGTACTCAGGACCTGTGGGAAGAGGGCTGAGCTCTGAGAACAGCCTCACAAGAGATCCCACACCTGAGCCCACAAAGACAGAGCTGAGTCACTGCCACCAGAACTCATTGCTTGCCCACTAAAAGCCAAACACTCATAAGCAAATTTCTCCCTGAGCCCATGGGCCCGCAGATCCACAGGAGAGATGAGCACCAGTCACTGCAACAAGAGCACTTATAATCACAGATAACAAGATGGCAAGAGGAAAACGTAAGAACTTAAGCAATGGAAACCAAGACAACCTGGCAACATTAGAACCCAACTATCCCACCACAGCAAGTAGTGGGTTGCCAAATGCTCGAGGAAAAAAAGACTCAGACTGGAAATCATACATTACAATGATGATGGAGATCTTGGAGAAGCACATGAGTAACTCCCTTAAACAATCACAGGAGGACACACATAAACAAATAGAAGCTCTTAAAGCAGAAACACAACAATCACTCAAAGAACTACAGGAAAAAACAACCAAACTGGTGAAGGAATTGAAAATGGAAATAGAAACAATAAAGAAACCACAAAAAGAGACAACCCTGAAAATAGAAAACCTAAAAAAGAAATCAGAAGTCACAGATGCAAGCATCACCAACAGAATACAAGAGATGGAAGAGAGAATCTCAGGGACAGAAGATAACATAGAAAACATAGACAAAACAGTCAGAGAAGATGCAAAAACCAAAAAGCTCCTAACCAAATATGTCCAGGAGATCCAAAACACAATGAGAAGACCAAATCTAAGGATAATAGGAATAGAAGAGGGCGAAGAGTATCAACTAAGAGGCACAGTAAATATCTTCAACAAAATCGTAGAAGAAAACTTACTTATCCTTAAGAATGAGATGACCATAAGAATAAAAGAAGCCTACAGAACTCCAAATAGTTTGGACCAGAAAAGAAATTCTTCTCAACACATAATAGTCAAAACAACAGGTGTTCAAAAAAAAAGAAAAAGAAAAGAAAAGAAAAGAAAAAGAAAGAATACAAAAAGTAGTAAGGGAAAAAAACCATGTAACATATAAAGGCAGACTAATCAGAATCACACCCGACTTCTCTAAAGAGACAATAAAAGCTAAAAGATCCTTGACAGACATCATACAGACGCTAAGAGAACACAAATGTCAGCCCAGATTACTATATCCAGCAAAACTCTCAATTACCATAGATAAAGAGATCAAGATATTCCAGGACAAAACTAAATTTACACAATATCCAAACACAAATCCAGTCCTACAAAGAATAATAGATGAAAAACCCAACACAAAAGGGATACTACACCCTAGAAAATGCATGTGTGTGTGTATGTGTGTGTGTGTATATCTATATATATATATATATATACATATACATAACTAAGCAAGAAAACCAAAAGACACAGACATAATTCTACCTCTAACAGCAAAAATATCACAAAATTATAATCATTACTCATTAATATCAATTTCCCAATAAAGAGACATAGGTTATCAGACTGGATACATAAACAGAACCCAGCATTTTGCTGCATACAGAAAACTCATTCAGAGACAAAAGACAAACACTATCTCAGAGTAAAAGGCTGGGAAAAAAAACCTTCCAAGCAAATGACCTCAAGAAGCAAGCTGGAGTAGCCATTCTAATATCAAATACAGTAGATTTTCAACCAAACATTATCAAAAAAGACAAGGAAGGACACTATTTACTCATTACAGATAAAATCTATCAGGATGAATTCTCAATTCTAAATATATATGTTTCAAATACAAGAGCACCCATATTCATAAAAGAAACTCAACTAAAGCTAAAAATAAACATTGTACCACACACAATAATAGTGGTAGACTTCAACACCCCACTCTCATTAATGGACAGATAATGGAAGAAGAAACTGAACACAAATGCAGTGAAACTAGCAGAGGTTATGAACCAATTGGAATTAACAGAAATCTACAGAATATTTCATCCTAAAACAATAGAATACACCTTCTTCTCAGCTCCTCACGGCATGTTTTCCAAAATTGATCATATAGTCGGTCACAATACAAGCCTCAATAGATATAAGAAGATTGAAATATTCCCTTGCATCCTATAAGATCACCATGGACTAAGGTTGGTCTTTAATAACAACAAAGACAACAAAAAGCATCCTATAAGATCACCATGGACTAAGGTTGGTCTTTAATAACAATAAAGACAACAAAAAGCCCACATACACATGGAAGCTGAACAATGCTCTACTCAACAATAGCATAGTGAAAGAAGAAATAAAGAAGAAAATTAAGGATTTTCTACAATTTAATGAAAATGAAAGCACAACATACCCAAACCTATGGGATGCAATGAAAGCAGTACTAATAGGAAAACTCATAGCTCTGAATGCTTCAAAAAAGAAACCAGAGAGAGCATACACCAGTAGCTTGACAGCACACCTGAAAGCTCTAGAGCAAAAAGAAGCAGATACACTGAAAAGGAGTAGATGGTACGAAATATTCAAACTCAAAGCAGAAATCAACCAAGTATAAAGGAAAAAAAACAATAAAAAGAATAAACAAAACCAGGAGCTGGTTCTTTGAAAAAATTAACAAGATTGACAAATCCTTAGCCAAACTAACAAGAGGGCAAAGAGAGTGTATCCAAATTAACAAAATCAGAAACAAAAGGGAGATATAACAACAGAAACAGAGGAAATTGAAGAAATAATTAGGTCCTACTGCAAAAACATATACTCAACAAAACTGGAAAAACTGAGGGAAATGGGTAAATTTCTAGACAGATACCAGATACCAAAGTTAAATCAGGACCAGATAAGCTAGCTAAACAATCCCATAACACTTAAAGAAATAGAAGCAGTCATTAAAAGCTTCCAAAATGAAAAAAAAAAGCCCAGGACCAGATTGGATCAGTGCAAAATTCTCTCAAACTTTTATTGACGACCTAATACCAATACTCTCCAAACTATTCCACAAAATAGTCAGATGGAGCACTACCCAACACATTCCTCGAAACCACAATAACTGTCATCCCCAAGCTACACAAAGAATGTAGGAGGAAAGAACTTCAGACCAATCTCCCTGATGAACATTGATGCAAAAATACTCAATATAATTCTTGCAAACCAAATCCAAGGACACATCAAAATGATCATTCACCATGATAAGTAGGATTCATCCCCTGGATGGAGGGATGGTTTAATATGTAGAAATCCATCAACTAATTTACCATATAAACAAACTGAAAGAAAAAACCACATGGTCATCTCACTAGATGCTGAGAAAGCATTTGACAAAATTCAACATCCCTTCATGTTAAAAATCTTGGAAAAATCAGGAATTCAAGGCCTATAACTAAGCATAATAAAAGCAATAAACAGCAAGCCAATAGCCAACATCAAACTAACTGGTGATAAACAGGAAGCAATCCCACTAAAATCAGGGACTAGAGAAAGCTACCCACTCTCCCCACTACCTATCCAATATAGTACTGGAAGTCCTGGCCAGAGCAATTTGACAGCAAAAGGAAATCAAAGAAATACAAATCGAAAAGGAAAAAAAATAAAAACATCATTATTTGCAGATTACATGATTGTATACTAAAGTAACCCCAAAAATTCTACCAGAGAACTTTTACAGCTGATAAAAACTTCAGCAAAGTGGCTGGATATAAAATTAACTCAAAAAAATCAGTAGCCTTTCTCTACTCAAAGGACAAACATGGGGAGAAAGAAAGTAGGGAAAAAATAGCCTTCACAATAGTCACAAACAATATGAAATACCTCAGTGTGATCCTAACTAAGCAAGTGAAGGACCTGTATAAAAAGAATTTCAATTCTCTGAAGAAGAAAATTAAAGAAGATTTCAGAAGATGGAAAGATCTCCCATGCTCACGGATTGGAAGGATCAACATTGTAAAAATGGCCATCTTACCAAAATCAATCTACAGATTCAATGCAATCCCCATAAAAATTCCAAATCAATTCTTCATAGAGTTGGAAAGAGCAATTTGCAAATTCATCTGGAATAACAAAAATCTAGAATATTGAAATCTGTTCTCAACAACAAGAAAATTTTGCTAGAATCACCATCCCTGACCTCAAGCTATATTACAAAGCAATTGTGTTAAAAACTGCATGGTACTGGTACAGAGATAGGCAGGTATATCAATGGAACAGAATAGAAGATCCAGAAATGAACTCTCACACATATGGTCACTTGATTTTTGACAAAGGACCTGAAATCATTCAATGGAAAAAGGACAACCTCTTCAACAAATGGTGTTGGCTCAAATGGCGGTCAGCATATAGAAGAATGAAAATAGATCCTTTCTTATCTCCTTGTACGAAACTCAAGTGCAAGTGGATCAAAGATCTCCACATAAAACCAAGTACACTAAAACTATTAAAAGAACAAGTTGGGAAAACCTTAGAACACATAGGCACAGGGGAAATTTTCCTGAACAGAACACCAATGGCTTGTGCTCTAAGATCAAGAATCAGTAAATGGAACTTAATGAGATTGCTAAGTTTCTGTAAGGCCAAGGACACTGTCAAGAAAACAAAATGGCAGCCAACAGATTGCGAAAAGATCTTTACCAATCTGATAGAGGTCTTATAACCAATATATACAACAAACTCAAGAAGTTAGACGCCAGAGAATCAAACAATCTTATTATAAAATGGGGTACAGAGCTAAGCAAAAAATCCTCAGTTGAGGAATATCAAATGGGTGAGAAGCACCTAAGAAAATGCTTGACATCGCTAAGCACCAGGGAAATACAAATCAAAACAACCCTGAGATTCCACCTCATACCAGTCACAATGGCTAAGATCAAAAACTCAGATGACAGCAGATGCTGGTGAGGATGCAGAGAAAGAGGAACACTTCTCCACTGTTGGTGAGGTTGTAAACTGGTACAACCACTCTGGAAATCAGTCTGGTTGTTCCTCAGAAAATTGGACATAGTCTTACCTGAAGATCCAGTTATTCCACTTCTGGGCATATACCCCAAACATGCTCCAACACACAATAAGGACTCATGCTCTACTCTGTTCATTGCATCCTTATTTATAATAGCCTGAAGCTGGAAAAAACCCAGGTGTCCTTCAATAGATGGATGGATATGAAAATTGTGGTACATTTACACAAGGGAATACTACTCAGCTATCAGAAACAATGACTTTATGAAATTCCTAGGAAATGGACATATCTAGAGAATATCATCCTGAGTGAGATAACCCAGTCACAAAAGAACAGACATAATATGCAGCCACTGATAATTGGATACTAGCCCCAGAAAGATCTGAGTACCCAAGAAACATCTCACAGACCATATGAAGCTCAAAAAAATGTCAATCCCCAGCCCTTCTTAGAAAAAAATAAGTATATACCACTCTCTTAGAGTGGGGTACACCTAGACCTTAAATCATTAATAACTCAAGAGCTAAGAAGATAGCCTTGTAACAATTTTTAGTATTTAAAAATCATTATGTTTAATCTATATGCACCAAGAAAATTTTGACTAATTCCATGTTATGTTTTATTTTACATGTCTAGAACACCAACCAAGGAGTGTACCTGGAGGGATCCATGGCTCCAGACACATATGTAGCAGAGGATGGCCTTGCCTGACAGCAATGGGAGGGGAGGCCCTTGGTTCCAGTGAGGCTTGATACCCCAGTGTAGGGGAATGCTGGAGTAATGGGCCAGAAGAGTGTGGGGAGGGAGGAGCACTCTCATCAGGCAAAGAAGAGGGAAAAGAGAGAATGTTGGATGGGGTGCTAGTGAAGGGGTAACCAGGAAGTGGAATATTATGGGGTGGGGATAATAGAGGGGGTAAATTGGAAGTGGGATATCATTTGAGATATAAACAAATGGGATGATATACAAAAAATAAATAATAAAATAAAAATTGCTAGGAGTTGGTTAAAATGATTACATAAATTAACATAATTATTTCCAGTTTAATAAAAGGCTGTGCCTGGCCAATTAAAAATGTTGTCTTCAGTAAAGATAATTCTTTCTTTACCTTCCGTTCATTGTTTGTTTTTTGACAGGTTTTCACAGACAGCACATGCACAGGCTTTATGACTCAATTTTAAATAAGCTAATATACATACCCAAGTAGTGCTTTCTTAATTGACAAGGCTTCTAAGCAGGCTTCTTCCTATGAAATGCATCTTTTTCATGGTAGTGTATGCAGAAGAGCAAAGGACAGCTGATGCACTCACTGGCTTCCAGGAAACCATCAGCCACAGAACAAAGAGCTGCATATCGAATGGAGAGGTGCCTGGCTTTCATCTTCCTATTTTCCCAGAAGAACAAGTGACTAAGACCTGTAAACTTGAATTTAGATTTGGGGATAAGATTGGAGTCAGAGACCATTAGTCACTTTCCAGCTCTATGACAAACACTGATTTGATCAAATTTTAGGGAAGAAGGGGGTTGTTTCTAGAGGGTTCTGGTACATGGTTGCTCAGGGGTTTTGGGGCTATGGAAAGGCAGCATACTTGGCAAGGAGCACTTCATAGAAAGAAAGCTGCTTCTCCCATGACAACTGTGCAACAAACAAAATGTGTGGGGCAGCATGTTCCAGTATCCCCATTGAGAGCATATTAGTCACTTTCTGCAAGGCTGTGACCAAAAGCCCAATGACAAAAACCTAGGGATGGATGGATCTACATGGCTCACAGTTTGTGAGCACAATCAGTCATGGCCAGAAAGTCATGCAAGCAGGAGCTGGAGGTGATAGCTACATTGCATTCACAATCATGAAGCACAGAGTGATACATGGTGATGTTCAGCTAACCTCCTCCATTTTAGTCTATGAACCCAGCCTATGGAACAGTTCTGACTCATGGGTAAAATGACTCTTTCTATCTCAATTAACTTAATCTAGTTAATCTTTCACAAGCATGCCTAAGGGCCAGTCTTCTAGATGATTCTAGATCCTGTTCAGTTGACACCCAATATTAACTATCACAAAGGACATTCTCACAACGACTTACCTTCTTTCTACTAGATCTCAATTCCTAAAGGTCTACAGTCTTCCACTAGCACTGTAGTCTAAGAACAAAGCCATTAAAACATGGGCTTTGGGGGCACTTACCTAAGCCATAACATTATGATTTTAATTCACACAAAAAGAAGACTGATAAGCCTATACCTCTGGACAATTTTTAACTCTAAATTCAAGCTTAAAGACCACAAACTTTGAGTTTTTTGAGCAATAGTTGGTAGTATGAAGATGTGTCCCCATGACATACAGTCATTTGTCCTGTGCATCTTAGTTCTATGATTTATAAAACAGAATTGTCTGGTAAATGCCTTGGAGAAGAAGACTAAAAGTTTTTAAAAAAAATGAGGACAAAATTATCTAGCAAACACCCCCTTCAGAAATTCTCCTCTCAAGAGTTTTCTGGCTTAATTCTAAAAAGGAAGCAGGGTTTTGTCTTGAGTAAGAAGCCCACCTACATGCAGTTATTTCTTTTCCATGTTTCAGTGATTGATTCCTACAACAGGAACACAGTGAAGAGACTTGGGAAAAACCATTTCTATCATTATTATACTTATCCCTAACATTTATATATGAAATTAATCTTAAAAGTCTTGACAGTGATACTTAGTAAATACTTGGTCTAATGATGGTATGTTGGCCCTATAGGAGGTAACTAGGTCAGAATTCCCTGATTGAATTCTGTTGCCTATAAACAGGGAGAGAGGGATAGTCACAGCAATCCCAATGTAGGTTGCAGACAAAGGTAGCCCATTCCAAAGCAGAAAATATGCTATTTGTAGATTATATATGTGTGTATGAACTAAAGATACCATCTTTTAATAGAGAGTAGTAAATCTCAAGTACCTTTTTCTACTGTCTAGTTTTTGTCTAATTGACACAAGCTGAAATCTTCTGAGAGAAGCATCAACTAAGAAAATATCTCAATAAAATGAAACTGCAAGCAAGCCTGTAAGGTATTTTATTGAGTAGTTATTTATGGTTAGATCCATGGACTAGTGATTCTGGGTTCTAGACAAAATAGTCTGAGCAATCTATAAAGAACAAGACAGTAAGCATTGCTTCATGAGCTCCTGACTCCAGATTCCTGCCCTGTGTCATCAGTGCTTTTGATGATTAACTGTTGTATGGTATTGAAAGCAGGACAAAAAACTTTCCTTCCCTGGTTGCTTTGGTCATGGTGTTTCATCACAGCAATAGAAACCCTAACTAAGACAAGTCAGTACCAGAAGTCAGGAATTGATGCAGTAGTCTTGACAGTGCTTTCGTTTGGAGGAACACAGACATTGGGACTTGGGATTTTAAAAAGTAGTAGAATCCTTTAATTTTTTAAATAAAAGGTTTAATGGGCTGAGGCGGTAAGAGAATAAATAACAGTGGGGCTAAGGGTGATTTGAACTTCGAGGGCCTGGCTCAAGAAGTTTCACAACAATTTTAATACGTGACCTAGAGACCATTCTGGTGATGTTTTGTTGAAGAATGTGGATGCTTTCTGCCCTTGTCCAAAAAAAATTTTTGCCTG
The DNA here is from genome assembly GCF_963924665.1 of Micromys minutus. Lineage (NCBI taxonomy): Eukaryota > Metazoa > Chordata > Mammalia > Rodentia > Muridae > Micromys > Micromys minutus. The sequence continues at coordinate 20,698,633 of NC_137973.1, forward strand.
AGGCTAAATTAAAGATTATAGATTAAGTGCTTTGGCACCAGAGATTTCCAAACAGCCTAGTATTGACTGAGTTGGTCATGATTGACCACACTTATTCCGATCTATAATGAAAAGGAGCATCGCTTTTCCCTGAATCCTCCATAGCCTGTTTCCTGTCCAGGCCTGAACCTTGAATGAAGCATACTGAACCAATAGCATCACCTGGATCTACCCCACCCCGCATCCGATTTGCTGGGAGTGTGCACAAAAAAATTCACTGATGCTTACCCTTTCTCCAGTCCTCATTCTAAAATTTCTTCAATCCATGTGATTGAGAATGCCAAGTAAGTGAGGCCTCTTGGTAGTGATCTAACCCTCTGTTATCCTGCCAGGCCAGTTACTGCAATACTCATAGCCACTTGGCTGCAAGGGCAAACATGTATCCTCTGAAAGAACAACTCAGCTGCTGCAACTCAGCTGCTGCTGTCCATGCCTACCATTCTCTGCTGACAGAGACACTGAAGACAAGAAAAAATAATGAAACTAAGGGAAGAGAATTCAGAAGAATTTTCTGGGTGATATCTATACACAGACTTGGAGAATATCTTTATGAAATAAACATGGGTGTTAGAGCTATACAGTGTGGATTTTAGAGGAACAAATGCTGATTTTGGTAGTGAAGAGTGACAAGAAATGTTGACAAACAGAAGGTCAGGGGAATAGTAAGTCTGTTCTACAAAATTCACACCCCAATTAGGGAGAACTCTCCAATTAGGGAGCACTCTCCATTCAATGAAAATGCTATTCTTCAGGTCTGAACAAGAACTTATAAGAAAAGCCACAGAAAATTCAATGTACTCTCAGTAATAGACCATTTTGGGGGGTGTGATAGAGCAGGGATGTAATAGAGGGTTAGAGGGAAAAGGGAAGAGAGAGAGGAAGGGAGGGAGGGCGGGGGAAGGAGGGAGAGACAGAGGGGAGAAGGAGGAAAAGGTAAAATGTAAAAAAAAAAATACTGGCTAAGTTGTGGAGACTACATACATTAAAACACTAAACATCTCTTTAAAATTACATCACAATTACAGCTATTTGAAAAATGTAGAGATGTGTTTCCCAAACTTTTCCATATGAAAAAGAATAGAAAACCAATATACATAGTGTGTCCCAAATTTATTTTGAATATATAATATAAAGATATATGCATATATTATTCTAAAGATCCTAAAACCTCCTCAATGAATAGGTGTCACCTTTATGATATGAAAAATAAAACATTACCTTTTAAAAAAAACAGTAATGCACAACCTACTCATGTAAGTACAGGATATGACCCTACTACTTCAATGTCCTAAAAATGGCATGGGCTTCATCAAAATTGTAATTCAAAATAAATAGAAGAAAAAAAAACAAATTTTGCTGCATCTAAGAAGAAAAGTACAAAAATGTCTCAGAAATGTATCCAGTTCCAAGTACCTGACCAGCACACACCAGCCATTACCAAGTAGAGCCATCCCTATTGGTTAACACCTGTCTTCCTCTGTTTAACTATATGAAGTCATCACCTCAACAAAACTGGGAATTATGACTGTGCCAAGACCATGACTAAGTAACATTATAAAGAACAAAATGTTAGTAAAGTTGATAAACTTCTGCACAAACATCAACCCAATGTGGCCATCCAATTAGTCAAATGTGAACAGCAAATCTCTACTCTAGAATAACATGTTATGTTCATATAATGCTACATTTGTGTTGTATTTGTAACCCTGAACTCATGTTGCTTAGCTTTGTGCAATCTCTATCCCAGCTTCAGCTAGTATTATTTCTTAATTGGGGAGGAAAAGAAGATTCTGTAAAACTACTTTGCTCCTAAAAACTAAGTATAGCTGAAATCATAGCTAAAACAATAATGCTTGGAAGTCTAGAAATAGTAGGCATCTTTATGAATTAGAAAATTCTCATTTCTTGCTGCTAAAGTTTATATAGTAAATACAGTAGCGAAGTAATCACCTCAAATATAAACTTAACTCACAATCTGGGGATAATCAACACTTAAATGTCCATATGAGTATATGTGCACATTTCTATTAAAGTTGTAGTGGGTGTCTGTGGTGGTTTGAACAAAATGGTATCCATACGCTCATATGATTGAATCTTTGGGCACCAGTTGGTAGAACTATTTAGAAAGGATTAGGAGGTGTGGTCTTGCTGAAGGAGGAATGTCACTGAGGGAAGCTTTAAGGTTTCAAAATCCCACATCATTCTTAGTTAGCTCATGTTTCCCTGCCTCCTACATATGCATAAGGATATAATCTCTCAGCTGCTGCTCCAACACTATTCCTGCTTGACTGATACCATGCTTTCTGCTATGACACTTATAGACTCACCTTACAAAACTGTAAGCCCCCAATAAAGCCTTTTTTCCATAAGTTGCCTTGGTCATAGTGTCTTGTCATGGCAATTTAAAAAAGCAAATAAATAGTATTTTTTATTAAATAAATATTTAATATGGGGTGAGTTATCTCTTAATTAGCCCAAAGTCTCACTCTGTGAACACCACTTTAGTATGGAGTCCAATGCATGGACTCTGTCACTTTGTCCAAGTTGCCCTCTCCACACCATTCCCTTCCCAGGCAGTTCACTCCACACACCCTGCTGCTTCTGCCCCGGGTGGATACTACTGCCCTGGTGTGTTTCTTTCCACTACTGCCCAGCACAAAAATTACTTTAAAGCCCAGTTGCTTTTCACTGGAGTTTTTTATGTTAGATTCTCAATTCATAAACCCTCTATACAATAAGATTAAATACAATAGACAAAGATACAAACTGCCCTTCTAAAAGGATAAAAAATACCTATAAAATTTCTTAAAAATATTTATATCTACTTATCGCCAATTACAGGATCTAAGTCTGCTTTCTCCAGCTCCATCTTGATCTCTCTTTTTTTCTCTCTGTCTCCTCTTCTGTTTTCCTACCTTTTCCCTGCCTACCTCTCTACTGTCCAATCATGTATCACCTTAACATCAATCTATACCTTTTTTTGAAGGCAACAGATGTGAATTAATCCTTATGAGGAAGAAGACAACAGTTAGTCTGACTATTGGAATTCCCAGTACACTCACTATTCAGTAGCTAATACAAAAATTTGACTGTGACTAAAGTGAACAATTAGTAATTTGTTGTTGTTGTTGTTGTCTTAGTTTGTTTGTTTGTATGTTGTGTTATTTTATGCTAAATATCCAAATAACCAAAACAAAAGTCAATGAAGAAAATAACTTTTATTTCCTATCATACTGATTAGCATGGGGGAAAAATGGAATTTTCAGACTTAATGAAATAGAAAAATTTTAGTCTTCCAAATGGAAAGCTTAAAATAAATAGGGCCAGCTTGTTTGGCAAGGGATATATTCTTAGCAAAATGTCTCAAATATATAAGACTGCTTAAACTACAGCTGGCACTCACCTGAAAGGAATTTCCCAGAAAAGAGAATAAAAAATTTAATTTCAAATCATAAGACCTTTTATTGAGCACCCTGATAGAAGGACCTTCACTGTCCTGGAAAAGCCATCTGACCCCTTTTGCAGGATACTGAACACACCTTACATGTCCCCACAGCTTTTTCAGTGTCCTAACTGGAAGGGTGTGCTTCTTGGGCATATTTAATGATCTTAACCAAGCTCAGTGACAGACTGTTTGGCACCAGAAATTCAAAAGCGTGAGAAAGGAGTCTTCGACATTTGGGAATAGGGAGCTTAACAAAACCTAAGTTCCATCTGAGCTCACCTTGTACAATTCAGGTACCTAAAAATGTATTTGCATAATATTACATACTACAAATGTTCAAGTTTGTGACCATGTGGACTGTTGTAATAGAGCATCACATGCATGTATATTCATGCTTGGTTCTTGACTGTTAAATACAGAAGCAAGTCTACTGCATTATATGTACATTGACTATAAACAGTTCAGCATTGACTGTCTTTCAATGAAATGCTCATTTAATGATTTAATAATTTGGCTGTGTTTTGTAATGTCTCCTCAGTAGTATACTGATTTCATTAGTCTTAGTCGCAATCTTGGCAATAATGAGCGAGGGTTGAAGCTTCAAGAGGTGGGGTAAAGTAGGAGATCTTCTGGTCATTAGAGGTGTTCCTTTGAAAGTATTAGCCAATTTCTGGGTCCTTCCTGTTTATTTTTTATAACCAAGCCATGAAGTGAAGCACATTGTTTAGTCATAGGCTTCTTATTAGAGCCGTCCTGCCTCCCTACAGGTACAAAAACAATAGAGGGAACCAGCCATGGACTAAAATTCGTAAGCCACTGCAGAAAGAAACATTTCTTTATAGTTTGATTGTTTGGGGTGTGTTTCATTACAACAGAAATTTGATTAACACAAACACATATAATATATAATTATAGCATTATATATTTTTAAATACATTCATGTATCACATGGTGGTTAACAACAGATTATGTCAGAGGTACAAAAGCTTATAGTGGAGCTTAAAGACATCTGACTACTGAGTATGTTAATAACAGAGCTTGTAGTGGTTTCAAGAAAATAGCCTCCCATAAGCTCATAGAGAGTGGCACTATTAGGAGATATTGCCTCATTGAAGAAAGTGTGTCACTGTGGGGGTGGGCTTGAGATCGTTATATGCTCAAGCTACACCCAATGTGGTACTTATTTCTGCTGCCTGCAGATCAAGACTTACAACTCTCAATGTAGAGCTTTCTCACCAGCACTACATCTGCCTGCATGATACCTTATTTCCTGCCATGATACTAATAGACTAAACCTCTAACACTGTAAGTCAGCCCTAACTAAATGTCCTTTGTAAGAGTTATCTTGGTCATGGTGCCTCTTCAGAGCAATAGAAACACTAAGACAGTGCTGGGAAGAAAAGGACGAGGCGGAAGAGGAGGAAGAAAATTAAAAACAGGAAGGAGAGGGGAAGAAAAGAGAGAAGAAAGGAAGGAAGAAAGAAAGGAAGGAAGAAAGGGAGGAAAGAAGAAAAGAAATATTTAAAACTTGGCCATGATAAATAATATTACTGATTTATATTTTACTATACTGTACTTCTTATTGTTATTCTACGGTAAATCTCTATCTATTAAAAATGTTTATTATGACCTGCCTCCTTAGCACAGTAGGCAGCGTGTCAGTCTCATAAAAATGTTTATTATTAAATGATATAACACATTCTTATTGATACCAGCAACAACTGTATCCTTTTTTGTTGTTTTCTTAGTAGACCTCAAATTTATAATCCTCCTGCTTCAGCCTCACTAGTCCTAAAATTTACAAGTATGAGTTATCCTGCTGGTCTTAACCTTGTTGCTTGACTGCACCAAGAGGCTCTAGAAGGCAAGTGTCATTAATGACCTGTGGGTTGAATCACTGTAGGATGCTCATACAAAAATGAAACCATACGATGCCAAATAGCTCAGGACATAAGCTTGTTACTAAGGACACATGACTCTACCTAATTACATGCATTTTACAAAACTGTTTTTTCTAACCTTCCTAAAATGAATTTTGTGAAACTCAAGTGTAATAGATAAAATAGGAGAATATATACTAGACAACAAGCTCCACAGGTATGCGGGGAGGTCAGGACAGTGGTTGAGAGACAAGACTAGGGAAAGCAGGGGAAGAAAGGAAGAGGGAGGGCAAAACAGAGGAAAGGAGAAGGGAAAGGGAGGGGAGAAATTTTTTCACCAGGTTTAAAGGGCTCAAGATCCTTGTGCTCACAAATAGCACTAGGAAAACCAGGGATGTTAAATATGAAGAATTTTTTCTTTTATGGGTTAGATTTATACCAGCTTCTACCGGGAAAGTTGAAAATTGATGTGGATAATGACACGGTGATCTTTGCTACCTGCAGAACTAGGCTTCATCCAAATCCCCCAGACTACCACATCTCAGACTCTTCTCAGACTCCTCAGCATTGTTTCCCAGCCAATAGAACCCATTGTTAGGAGAGAGGTCACAGATGCTTTGCAAAAGAGTTTACTATCATGCTTATCCCAGAGCCTTCTTCCCTAGACCTTTATCCTGAGCACTGCTTCTCAGTTACTTTTGTGATTCTTATGGGAGAGGTCATAGGTACTTTGTAAAAGACATGCATTTTGCAAAATATGTGGTCATGCCTTGAACTTTATTGTAATTGTTCTGAGGAAACTTTTTTCCAACGTTGAACTATGTACTGTGTTTGAGTATATGGGGATGGTATAGGGGATTTCTGGAGGCAAAACCAAGAAAGAGGATAACATTTGAAATGTAAATATAAAAAATATCCAATAAAAGAAAAAATGAACTGTTTAAGTCAAACTCTAAGTGTGAACCTACATTGGCTAATTAAGTCATGTCACACCATAGAAGTACTTAGTTTGTTAACATTGAAAGGTTTTCCAAGGACCCATGAGATACAGTCCAGACATAGAAAACAATATAGATTTACACAAATTTGGCTGGACACACACAAACTTGATGAGTTTCTGTTTCCCTGTATGTGTTTTAAAAGGTGGATAAGAAAGGGTATGCCAGACTTCCAAAGGGTCCCGGGCCAACGTGCACACACACAAAATCAAGAAGCCTTAACAGTCAAGGTGTTTGACCCTAGATAGCTCACGATTCCAACAGATGAAGTTGGAAGAGCTGGTTACTGTCACTTTCTATCTTTTTATTCAAGATCTGTTCAGTGATGCCCATGAGTGCTTCATTTTCTAGTCCAGTCTGCAATATTCCTCTTTCTCTGTTGAACCTCAGAAACAAAAGAAAAATCATTTTTCCAGAGGTGGTGAGAGTTTTCTTAAAGCAAACACTGAGAGCACATGAGCATCCTCAGCTCTGGCTGTCACCTTACAAAGGACATCCATTCTTTGTGTGTTTGAACTTAAAGAGTAGAACCAGATAGACAGCTCTCACTTAGAGCTCAGTGTCCTGGTATTCCCTGGTTCCTGTCACTGAAGACACTTTCTTTCTTTCTTTCTTTTGGATTGAACAACTTTATTTTAAAAAACAAAGATAAATGTGCAGATTTTAAGCATTTATGCATAAAAGTATGCGAATACATTTTTGTCAGTACTTGATTTTTTTAAAGGTTTGATAGTATGCATTAAAATCTTACTAGTTACAATGAGTATAAAGTACATGTAAAACAAGATGTAACCAGAAAATAGTCAAAGTTTTCTTGGCATGTAAAGATTAAGCATAATGGTTTTTCATTTCCTTTTTTTTTTTTTTTTTTTTTTTTTTTGACCTTTGTTTTTTCTTGAACTTCATATAGTCCGTGAGTTGTTTCTGGGGTGTTCAGGGCTGTCTGGGGTTAGTATCCAATTATCAGTGACTGCATGACACTTTCTTAAGCACACAGTCACACAAACAAGCATGGTTGGAATTGGGTCTCTTACAGGAGGCAGATTTTTCCTACTTGGCCCAGGCTAATAATGAAGCTCATGGCTACTTCAGTCCTAGGGTGAAGTCGCTACTTACTCCTTCTTTTTCTTTCTTTTTAACTGTTAACTTGTACACATTTATTCATTGTTTTGTAAAGTTGGGACGTGGTATATACCTGTGCACATATGGGCATGTGCTTGTGGGTGTGCATGGATGTAGAGGTCAGAGGTCAATATCTGGTGTCTTCCTTTATCATTTCCTATTTTTTACTCCTTCTTTGCACAGACTTGTAAATGTGGGAAGTGTAGATTGTGGAAACCTAAGAGTCATTTATTTCTCTAAGTCAAATGAAACCTGTCTTCACCTCTTGCCCAATGAGGCTGATAGCAAACTCAAGTCATCCCTACGGATCTCTTCCTACTCCAGAGTCATACAGGAGGCATCCAACTATGGGGTTTCCACCAACCCCAGCATTCTCTCTGCCCTCTTTCTTCTTTTCCCAGGATTCCCAGTAATGCCTTTAGTGACCATCCCTTCACCCACCATCTTAGTCAGTATCAGCATTATTTCAATGGCCAAAGATCACAAAGCTCATTTCTAACACACTCCCTGTGCCCACAGAGGGTTTCTGTGCCCAGCATGGTCACCCTCCAACCTGAACGCCCACATTGCTCTCATGTCAGTCAATCTAATCTTTGCCTCATTCATAAGACAAACCTACTACCTCAAATCCACTTTTCCAAGATCCTTTCTTCCTCAGCATCTCCAACATAGCACCTCCCTATGAGTCCCAGAAGCTAGTGATGGGCTGCATGCTTGCCTTTAGAAAGCCCGGCAGTTTCAAGTTTTGATGGGAAACTCTCAAACCTACAAACTGAGGGAACAGAAGTGCCTGACTGCACTGTAGCCTACAGCTATAGCAATAAAGGAAAACAAAATTCTAATTAAATGTCCTACATCTAAAAAAATAAAGACATGGGCTAGAGATCATTCAAGAGAAAACAGATTTGCTTAGGTCTGAATGTATAGTAAGAATGTAAAACAATGAGCTACTTAGAGAGAGAGGGGGGAAGGGAGGGAGGGAGAGAGAGAGAGAGAAAGAGAGAGAGAGAGAGAGAGAGAGAGAGAGAGAGAACCGTGTGGTCCTTACCAACCTTTAGTGTAGACCTTGGAAGAAAGGCAGTTAGCTGTCCACACTTGCCATTACTTCACTGAATCACCAGGCAAGTGTGTGTGAAACACAGAAATCTCACACCAGGTAGCTAAACAGCTCCTTAAAACAAACAAACAAAAAAAAAAAAAAAACCACAACCATAACCCGCAGGCAGTCACACAAGATACGCCACAAGTCCCCCCCACTGTGGCCAGACCAGGCTGGGTTTCTAGGCTGTATCCCATCCACAGAGGAAAACATATTCAGGCTCGTGTGGTCATTACTCACTCTAAAAGATTAATTTAACAGAAATGAACACCCACCGCAGTAACAAACGCCAGTCACTGGGACACGGTCTGAGAAAGCTAGCCACACTGGAAAACATTACTTTTTAAATTAATGACAGAGCTGAAGATTATTTTCAGACATGCTCAGCATTTTTTTTTTTTTTGAGAAGTAATGATTACCCAGGGTGGGAAATATCCAGATTAATATTAAGCTTTTGCATGTTATGAGACAGAATTAGCTAAGCCCAAGACTGGAGCTTATATTTACCTCCTTACCAACAGCTTTTACTAGCCAGAAGGGACATACAAGGTCACACTGTGCTGTAAAACTGAGGGGATTAATGGAGTTGCTACAGAAGGTCCTGGGTCCACAGATCAATCACAAATAAGACCTAATGATGACAGTTTATGTAGTAAGTTGAGAGCGTTCTACGCAGAGCCACTGGAGAAAACACTTGGCGTGTTTGATTGCTTTTGTGCCACTGAGCTCGGTGGTGAGGGGTCAGTTCCAGTCTCCTTGTTGGTGGCATTGGTTACTATTAATCCCTTTTTACAAATCAAGATACTTGGGAACAGAGGTGGTTAGTGATTTTCACTGAACACAGCTGGTACCAAGTGGATTCAAGACTTGATTCTGGGTGATGTAGCTGCATAGCCCATGGATTTAAACCACATTTAATGTTGCGGTGAGGGGAGAACACACAACTTCAGATGCTTATAGGCATTCAGAATTCCTTGCACACACCTCTCCTGCTGTGTGACGGATCACTTTCACTCTCTCGTTATAGTCTGGCGCCAACTAAAATGAGCAAGGTCTTTATCGTAGCCAGCTAAAATAGCCAACCTCCACTCTGCACTGACTACATTCAGCCCCTGCTCCAGCACTACAGAAACACTCATTTACCAATTTCCTGAAAATATGTAAATAGGCATCTATGATTATCCCCACTTTACAGGAAAGAAAACTGAGGCAGGGGAGAAGTGAAATGACTTGAAGTCAACTATTAGGAAACAGAAGAGCCCGAACCAGAGGCCACTGGTTCCTCATACCAATCTAACAAGATAGGTGGTGTTGGGCTTATTTTAGAATCAAAGCCATTCAGTGGGATTGGAGGTAATCTGTCTCAGAAAGGTACAGTCAACATGCAAAGTAACAAAACGCAAGTAAACAGTGCAGCTTATGACTATATGTGCATGCTTCATTTGACTTTGTTGCAGAACCAATTAATGCTGTGAATGTGTTTGCAGACACAACCAGACATGTATGTCCATACTCTCTGAAACCTCAGCCTCTCCTGCCCTCAAACTAATATTCATCTTTCTTCAAGGCCTAGCTCAAAGCTCCCTCCCCCTCAGAGAAGCCAGGGATGACAGGGATACACTCTGTAATCTTTCACTCCTCCACACTGAAATGCCACAGTGTGTTGTAATTGGGTGTAGAAATGCCATTGTGTGTGTATGCGTGTGTGTGTGTTACAACTGTTTTACCAACATCACAAAAGGTGCTTTGAGAGTAGCTTAACTATTTTTCATATCTCAATGCTGACTGTGTGACCCAGAGTCCTCAGAATGGAGGAAAGACTGCCAGGGTGGTTTGTGGATACTATCAAGCACGAACGTCAGTTATCCAGTTACTTATTCAAAAGGCACTAAGAAAAACATCCTTAGCCTTGTGAAGTATTCATCATAACATGCAGCTTATAAAATATAATCTTCACAGACCATAAGAAGCCCAAAAAAAAGGAATGGCCAAAAAGTTGAAGCCTCAGTCCTTCTTAGAAAAAAGAATAAGTGTATAGCACCCACTCAGAGTGGGGTACTCCTAGACCTTAAATCATCAATAATTCAAGAGCTAAGAATATAGACTTGTGAAAATTCTTGGTATTTAAAAAATCATTATGTTTAATTTTTACACACAAAGAAAACTTTGACTATTTCCATGTTACATTTTGTTTTGCATGTACTTTATGCTCATTATAACTAGTAAAATTTCAATGTATATGATAAAACCTTTTAAAAATTAAGTAAAAATAAATAAATAAATAAATTATACTCAATCCTTACACACCAAGAATACTTTGACTAATTCTGGGTTACATCCTGTTTTACATGTACTTTTTGCTCATTGTAACTAGTAAGACCTTAATGCAGAGTATCAAACCTTAAAAAAAAAAAAAAAAAAAAAAAAAAAAAAGCCAAGCACTGACAAAAAATATATTCATATACATTTATGCAAAAATGCTTAAAATTTGTTCTTTTATCTTTGTTTTTTTTAAATAAAGTTAGAAAACCAAAAAAATTAAGTACTGACAAAAATATACTCATATAGTTTTATGCAAAAAAAATTAAAAATCTGTACATATATCTCTGTTCTTTAAAATAAAGTTGAAAAAAATATAATATAATGTAATCTTGCTGAAGTTTCCAGCAGTTGAGCACAACTACTCCTATACTTTTGACCGAAGACTGGTTCTCCTCTATTCAGGGAAGATTTTCCTCTTTGAACTACCCTCAGCTTTGGGAAGGATGAATGTAAAAAGGTGAGGGAGGATGAGGACACCAGCCTAGCCAGCCAGATCAGCCTAATCCATCCTGGCAGTCAATGGGGTGACAGCTGTCACAGTCACATCACTCTCAAATGATCATCTCATTAGATGCTGAAAAGCCTTTGACAAATAAAACCCTCTTTAGTGTTAGAAGTCATGGAGAGATCAGGAAGTCTAGGCACATACCTAAACAAAATAAAATCCATATATAGGAAACCAACAGCCAACATTAAATTAAATGTAGAGAAAATCAGGGACAAGATTTCTCTCTCTATCAATTCAATATAGTGCTTGAAGTTCTGGCTGGAGCAATTAGACAATGAAATATCAAGGTGATACAAATTGGAAAGGAAGAAATCTATTATATACTTAAGTGATCTTCAAAATTCTGCCAGAGAACTCCTATAGCTGATAACCAACTTCAGCAGAGTGACAAGATATAAAATTAACTCAAATAAATCAGTAGCCTTTCTTTATACAAATAACAAACAGGCTGAGAAGGAAATGAAGAAACAGCATGCCTCACAATAGCCATAAGTAGCATAAAGTATTTTGGTGTAACTCTTACCAAGTGAATGAAAATCTATATGACAAGAACTTAAAATTCCTTCAAAGAAAATCAAAGAAGACCTCAGAATATGGAAAGATCTTCCATGCTCATAGATTGGTATGATTAACACAGTGAAAATAGCCATCTTACCAAAAGCAATCTACAAATTCAATGAAAATCCACTCAATTCTTCACAAACATGGAAAAGGCTATTCTCAGCTTCATAGGGAAAAAAAAAACCCAAGATAGCCTTCTCAACAATAAAAGATTTCCTGAAGGACTCATCATCCCTGACCTCAAGAAGCTGTATTACAAGCAATAGTGCTAAGTATGGCATAGTATTGATACAGATCAATGGAATAAAATCAAAGATCCAGAAATAAGCCTACACACCGATGGGCACTTGATAGTTGACAAAGAAGACAAAACCATACAGTGGAACAAAGAAGGCATTTTCAACAAATGGTACTGGTGTAACTGGTAGTCTGCATATAGAAAGAAGAATGCAAATAGATCTATATTTATCACCTTGTACAAAGCCAAAGGCCAAGTGGATCAAGGATTTCAACATAAAATCATGAATCTAACAGAAGAAAAAGTAGGAAAGAGCCTTGAACTCAATGGCACAGGGAGGTATTTCCTGAACAGAACACCAATGTTTCAGGCTCTAAGATTAACAATAGATGAATATGACATGAAACTGGAAAGCTTCTGTAAGGAAACAGACACTGTCAATAGGACAATTTATCAACCTACTAATAGGGCAGAAATCTTCACTAACCCTACATCTGATAGAGGGCTAATATGAAAGATACATAAAGAACTCAAGAAGTTAGACTCCAGAAAACCAAATAACCCTATTTAAAAATAGGCTATAGAACTAAACAGAATTCACAACAGAAAAAAAATTTCAAATACCTGAGAAGCACTTAAAGAAGTGTTCAATATCCTTAGTCATCAGAGAAATGCAAATCAAAACAACTATAAGGTTCCACCTTATACCAAACAAAATGGCTAAGATCAAAAACTCAGGTGACAGCATATTTTGGAGAGGATGTGGAGAAAAACATTCTACCATTTCTGGTGGGATTACAAACTGGAACAATCACTGTGAAAATCAATCTGGATGTTTCTCAGAAAATTAAAAATAGTTCTACCTGAAGACCCAACTATACCACTCCTGGGTATATACCCAAAAGATGCCCTACCATATCACAAGGACACATGCTCCACTATGCTTATAGTGGCCTTATTTGTAATAACCGAAAGCTGGAAACAACCCAGATGTCCCTCAATCTAAGGATGAATACAAAAAAATGTGGTTCACTATCTAGCTACTAAAAACAAGGACATCATGAATTCTGTATACAAATGGATGGATCTAGAAAATATCCTGAGTGAGGTAACCCAGACCCAAAAGGACATGCATGGTATGTATGCATTGATAAGTGGATATTAGCAAAAAAAATAAGTACTGACAAAAATGCCCAGGATATAGTCCACAGACCATAAGAAATTTAACAAGCAGGAAGGCCCAAGTGAGGATGTTATAGGTCAGTTTTCTGAAGGCAAAATAAATTATCTTAAAAACTGGGTGTGCTGCCAGGTACTTGGAAGACTGAGGAGAGACGATTGGAGACATAGGTTTAGCACAGGCTAGCCTTCCACCAACTCATGGTCTAAAAAATAGTGTCACTGGGTTATCATGAATTATGAATCACACAAAAATTAAAATTTCAAGGAGGGTGGTGATAAAGAAATGCAGTTTTCTCAGTCTAAGAAATGTTGACATTGTAATGTTAATGATGTAAAATTCCTTGGCCTCTACCTACTGGAGGTCATTAACAACTCCCAATCCAATCAGAAGGTTGTCAGTTCAAAATGTAGCCACTTGTTTCAGAGCCTGAAAAGTGACTTGGGTATTCCATGAAGGGAGAGTTCCAGTGTATTAGTTACCTCACAACAACAACAAAAATCATAAGGAAGTTTTTCAAAACACAGCTGACCACAAGGGTCACACCAGACTACTACACCTGAGACCCAGCTGCAGTGAAACAGGCTGCTCTGGTTTAGAAACTCTTCCTAGGAACTCTGGCCTCTTGCCCATCTGAAGCCCTCATTAAACACCAGGATGGCAAGAGATTTCTTTCAAGACACCACACGCAATTCTCTTCCTCCAGGAAAACCTCAATCTCACCTTCACTCTCAGACAGTAGAGGGAACCCTTATCAGAACGAAAGGACATGACTCTGGCAGAGATAATGACTGTGAGTCTTATTAAGTATACTCCAATCTATGGGAGAGCCACTGAAGACCTTACCTATGTAAAGAACAGCAGAGAGTTATCAGTAGATGCCCTACCAATCTGACTTGCTAAGGCAAGGAACAGCTCTGGGCTGTTGGAAAAAGGCGTGGTTTAGAGAAAGGGAAATCTCAGAAGCCCGGATGGAGAGTTGTGGAAAGAAGATCAGCAATAAAAATGAGATCTACTTTTCCAAACTCCCCTCCCAAAACTGACAGCTTCATTTGTTATGTGTAAAATAATTTGGTGGACATCCGCTGCCATTTGACTAAGAGCTAAGGAGACTGTCTCTGGTAATATAACAGTGCATGTGGGGCAGCACAGGGACAATGTATCCATTGAAAGAAAAGGTTTCCTGATCTGGAGTCTAGAAGACTTGTACTAGACTCCCAGGACACTAATGAGTCTTTGGCGAGTTGGGCCAGTGCCATGACAAAGGTCTACCCTGTGCACCTATGTCCAAATGCAGAACTACAATACCACTGTGATCTCAGCCAAAGCCGTGAGTCCCTCGTCTTTCTTTAGAATAAACTTATAAAATGAAAGCTAGAGAGGTTGATACCTAGATTCCCTGGAAATAGCTAAGTGGAGAAAAACATGAGGCCAAGCCAGCAGCGTGCTCATTGCTCTGTGGCTGAACAAACTTAACTGTGACGTCAGTCTACAAGGTCGCTTACCATAAGGTCTTAGTATGCAGTGGATTCACAGCAGACACTGCAAACAAAGAAACCCAGACGGAAGACTGCCCAGGCTCCCGTACTGGATGGAGTGGAATTTGAGGGCCCTGCCCTGAAAGATTTTTCCAAAAGTTCAGAACAACTTAAGGTTGCAATAAGATCTTATTTTTTTCTACATTTTTACACTCTCTCCCCACCTGGCCAGCTGTTCCACAGCTTTCAAAACATCCTGATAATATATACTATACATATAAAACCACATATTTTTATTGGGCTCTTTCAGTATACTAGGCTGGGCTCAGGGCTCATGTGTTTGCATTGTTCGGGTTAAGACTTTATGTTTATGAGGTGCTGGGGCAGGAGAAAGAGTGTGTTACGTTTTCATTTTGTTTTTATTTTAATTACCACACTCTTCTAACCCTTCCCCTGGTGTTGACCCCTCCAAAGAGATGATAATCTCATTTCCTGCAACTTAAGAGAAATTCTTAGCAGGTCAAGACTCTTAATGAGACTTAAATGATTTTTTTAAGCCTTGATTTTCCTATTGATGACGTTAAGACTTGAAAAAAGTCAAATATTGATATCAGCTTTGTTCAGATGTGTTTTCCTTGGACCATTGTTTCTCCTCTTTATGGAATACTATTTCTCAAAGAATGATGACACTTTTATCCTCTTTCATTTATTTTTATTTTATTTCTAGATAGTCTATCCATTTTTTTAAAAAACCTTTTTAGTAGTTAAACTTTTAAGAAGTACAGCAAAATTAACTTGAAAACAGTTGTCTTGAATAATGTCATATGGGATACTGGGCTCTTCCCTCTGGGACCATAAGTCCCAGGACCAAGGACACAGATAAGACACAATAAGTATAATAAAAAGTCTAGCAACGTACAGATATAATAAAAATCCTTTCCAACGCCCTTGCTTCAGATCCAGATGGGCATTTGTCTTCTTGCTTTTTTCTGGAGCTTCAGCAAAGAACTGATTTAATAGCTCAGTCTTCTCCTCTGCCCTTGTGCTTGGGTCTGAACCACGTGACATGAATGAACAGAACAGTAGTTTTCTTTATTCTTGGAACACCTGTTAAGAGGTTATGGGGGGTTTTATGTACAGCAAGTCCTCGATCTCTAGGAAGGTGGGGGAGGCCTCATTAAAACATATCCTTTGCCAAAGTTTCATTGCTCAAAAGAGGGAATGTAGCACTGAACCCTCAGGCACTCTGAAAATTGTGCTTTCAACCTTTCCAAGAGCCTTCTTGTAAATTGTAAGCTTAAATATATTCCCATCTCTTTCTACTCTCAAGTCATTTCTGAATTAATATACATTTAACCGCAATAGTGATTAAACAAGTTATTTCTTAATTAGCCAATACATTATACACAGTTTTCTCTAACTGTAGAAATCATAAAATGTGTGTGTGTGTGTGTGTGTGTGTGTGTGTGTGTATACACACAGAATAAAGATATTTCATATTCAATACTGGGAAACTTACAATCAACACTGAAGACCAAATTAACACAGAGAATACTATTCAACACCAAAGACAGAGAGATACTGAATATATCAGTAAATATGAAAGAATAAGAATATACTGAGAAAGAAGTAAGAATGAAATATTTACAAGTGCCAGAAACAGTGATAAGCAGGAACTACAGAGGTACAGAGGTAGGAAACTGACTGAACAGTATCTCAGATACAGGGAAAGGGGCTAATATTGAAAAGAAATTATACGATCAGACAGTTTAATAGATAAAAGTGTCTGCCACCAACCCTAACAACCTGAATTCAGTCCCCAGAATGCACATGGTAGAAAGAGAAAGCCTGTTCTTAGGAGCTGTCCACTGGCTACCACACATGTGCATAGAGCAAGTACACACGAATAAAGAAATGTAAATTTTAAATTATGTATGTATGTATGTATGTATGTATGTATGTATGTATGTATATATATAAATTCAGGACCAGGGAACATGCTGAGCTTAACCTGAATCTACACAGTGAGCACCAAGCACTATTTCATCCTCAAAGTAGGAGCTAGAATACTTTTTGCACTGGCCTGCAGGAGTTGTTGTAGTTTGATAAGATCTGTTCTCATACATTTGAGGGTTCAGAAACCGGGAAGTGAGACTATTTGAAAAGATTATAAGGATTGGGAGGCATGGCCTTGCTGAAGTGAATGTGGTTTTTTTTAGAGGAAGTGTGTCACTGGGGGTGGCTTTGAGGTTTCCAAAGCCCATGACCTAACCAAACCTAGAATCTTGTTCACTGGCTACAGAACAACTGCTCCAGTGCCTGCCTGCTTGCCACCATGCTTCCTTCCATGATGATAATGGACTAACCTCCAGAGCTGTAAGCCAGCCCCAATTACATGCTTTCCTTTATAAGAGTTGCCTTGGTCATGATATCTCTTCACAGCAACAGAACACTTACTAAGACTGATAATTAAATATAAAACCATTGATACAAAATAGCATATATGTGGATAACCTGAACCTTTAAGGCTATCACAAAATAATATACATGTTTATTATACAAAATCAAATGATAGCTCTTTCCAATATTAATATATGCATAAATGTGGATTGTGAGCACCAAACACAGGATGCTGTGCACACCAGCTTAGCACATGAATAGTAAAATATCTGTCCTGATTTTCTACCCAGCTCTGACATGTGAGCTTTGGGTAAACCTGTCAAAACTATGACATAGGTATATTTGAATTTAAAAGTTTACAGTATTCAAAAAGAAAATAACTAGGGCTGAAGAGATGGTTCAGTGGTTAAGAGCACTGATTCCTCTTGCAGAGGACCAAGGTTCAATTCCTAGGACCCATATGGTGGCGTAAAAACATCTGTAACTCCAATTCCAGGTAACTAGATGTCTTTGTCTGCACCCATGGTATACAGACATACACACAGGCAAAAACTTCATACACATAAAATAAGAATAAAATCTTTTTTAAAGTAAAGACTGAAACTGTGGGTGTGGTAACATTGCTTGTGCATCCTTTGGTCTAATAAAAGGCAGAAGCATCTCATCCCCATTCCTGTAGCAGACACCTTGCAGGAGCCTGTCCTCACACTCTGCCTTTAATTCCTACAGACCCTGCTGAACTTCACAGTGGACCCAGTTTCCCTTCTTCCTATGAAACCTTTCAGTCCCTGCCCCAGCCAGTCTCATTTCAGTTCATTTGTGCAGTCAACAATACTAAAAAAACACCTGGAATCCCCAGTAACCACAGTGAAACTGGGTCCAGGTAAATGAATCACACTTTTCTTCCTGCCCTCCACTAAGAATTCTCCATTTTCACCCTGAACCCTATAACAACCTTCTTATGGCTGCCCCACTTTCCACTCCATTCACTGGAGCTTCCAACTCTTGGTTAAGACCTACTGATCCTTTCATTTCTGTCTTTCCAGATGGTTTGTTGTGTTGCAGCAGTCTACCTGCAGGACCCCCTCTTATTATCTCCAATTCCCTGCTGACTCCATCTCCAGGTGTAAACAAGATCCTCTTAGCACTTTCCGAAAGCAACTCTCAGCCCTTTCTCCTAGCCCATTTCTATTCCTGTCTGTCAGCCATTGAACTGAAGAATCACTCTCTACCAGGAAACCCAGAGACACCACACTTCCCTGAGATCCAGAGATGGCAACCAAAATCAAGAAACAGAGCATTTACCTAAAAAGATAAGACAAGACATCAATACCTATAATCACAATCATCCCAACCCCACATGCCTAGACACCCGTGCAAAAGCATAAACATCAATAACCAAGACAATGTACCTCCACCAGAACCCAGTAACCCCACTACAGTGAGCCCAGAGAAAAGCACTATAGCTGAAGCACAAGACAAGAACTTCCAAATAGCTATTATGAGTATGTTCAAGGGCCATAAAAAGGACATCAATAAATATCTTATTGAAGTATGTAAAGTCACCAATAGTGTAATGAAATAATGAAAACAATTCATGACATGAAAGTAGAATTTCACAAAGAAATAGAATAACTAAAGAAAACCCAAACTAAGGTAGAACTGGAAAGAAAACATTTAGGAAGTTAAGAAAGAATTTTAGAAGTAAGTATTGCCCACAGAGTACAAAAATAATAATAATACATGGGAGGAAAAAAATGTCAGGCATTGAAGACAAGGTAGAAGAAATGAAAAAGAAAAGCTCACCATGTTTCTTGATCCTGAATTCATATACATACATACATACATACATACATACATACATACATACATACATAATTTTAAAATTACCTTTCTTTATTTGTATATCAAAAAGACACTAAACCTAAAAAATATTTCAGCACAAAACATCCAGGAAGTCTGAGACACTACAATCTACAAAGAATAAAAATAGAGGAAAGAAGATAAAACCTAGGTCAAAGGCACAAAACATATTTTCAACAAAATCATAGAAGAAAATTTCCTTAAGATGCCTATCAAGGTATAAGTTTACAGAATATCACCAAAAAAAATTACCCATGGCACATAATAATCAAAAAACTAAACTTATAGAGCAAAAAAGAAATATTAAAACGTTCAAGAAAAAAAGGCCAAATGACACAAAGAAGCAGACCCATTAAAATAAGACCTGATTTTTGATGGACACTCTGAAATCCAGAAGGGCCTGGAAAACTGTGCTACAAACTCTAAGAAGCCACAGTTGCCATCACAGACTGCAATACTCAGCAAAACTATCAATCACAATAGGCAGAATAAAATAAATCCAAGATAAAACAAAAATTTAACAATAGTTATATGCAGATCTAGCTGTATAGAAGACACTAAAAGAAAATTTCAATATGAAGAGATTAAGCACAACCAAGAAAACAAAAGAAATAAGTAATCCCAGCCCAAAAAATCAAACAATTGGAGGTAGTTGATATTACATATATATTAAATAACAGAAATATTTAAACATTACTCATTGATAATTCTCAACATTGATTGGTTGGGTGGTATTGATTCCCTCGATAAAAAGACACAGACTATAAAATTGGATTTGAAAACAAGATTTATCATTTTGCTTCACCATAAAAAAAAAAAAAACAAATATTCACATGAAGGACATAATCACCCCAGGGTAAATAAATGGGAAAATATATTTTAAGTAAATGAACCCAGGAAGTAAGCTGGTGTATCCATTTTCTTACTGATAAAATAAATGTCAAACCAAAGCTGCTCAGAATAAATAAGGAAGGACTTATGCATACTCACCAAAGGAAAATTCCACAAAAATATTACAATTCTTATTATTTAAGAACCAACACAAGGGCACCAAAGTTCAAAAAGAAACACGACTACATCATAAATCATATATTGACTCTAACACAGTGATAGTGAGTGACTTCAGTAGCCTACTCTCGCCAATGGACAGGTCCAGACAAAACTAGACAGAGAAATATTGGAGTTAAATCACATCAAAGGTCAAATAGACCTAGCAAATTTTTACAGAAAATTTCACCCAAACACAGAAGAATATTCCTTTTTCTCAGAAAATCATGGAATTTTCTCCCAAACTGACCACATACTTAGACACAAAGCAAATTTCAACAGATACAAGAAAATTGAAAAAATACCTTGTACCTCCTCTGACCATGTGGATTAAAGCTGGATTTTTTCAACAACAGAAACAACAAAAAGTCTACAAACTATAGAAACTGGACAACTCACTACTGAATGAAAAGTAGGTTAAGATAGAAATTAGAAAATAATTGGAAAACATTTTAGAATTGATTAAAGATTAAACTGATTAAAAAACACCCAAACATATGGAAACCTAAAATGGAAATCAAGAGGAAACTTTATAGCACTAAGTACTTATGTCAAAAAAAAAAAAAAAAAAAAAAAAAAACAAGAGAAATCTCATATTAGCAACTTAACTAATTAGAAACAAGAAAGCTCTCAAATTAAAAGAAAAAAAATAGCACCCAAAAGAAATAGATGTAAAGAAATAGTCAAACTCGGCTTTGATCAATAAAACAGAAGCAAGCTAACAGACACAAACCACAAAGAATCAATGGAAAGTGAAAGGTGAGTCATAAGACTGACAAACTCTCAGCCAAGTTAACAAAAAGGCAGAGAGAAGAGACCCAATGGAAATAAAGACAAAAAGGCTAACATTAGAACCAACAGAAAGGAAATTTAGAGAATCATAAGGATACACTTTAAAAATTTGTACTTTAAACTGGAAAACCTAAAAGAAACAGAGAAATGTATTGATATACATGAACTACCAAAGTTGGATAAGACCTGCAATTCAAACAGACATATAAGTCCTAGTGAACTAAAAGCAGTAATTAAGTCTCTTAGCCAAAAACATCTGTCCCAGGGCCAGATGAATTCATCACAGAATTCTATTCGACCTTCAAGAATTGATAACAATACTCCTCAAATTATTCTGCAAAATAGAAACAAGAGAAATATTTCCTAATTCTTTATATGAGAACATAATTACCCAAACCACATAAAAACCCGAAAAAAAAAATGACACACCAATTACCGTTATGGTCATAGATGAAAAAAATTCTAAGTAAAATACATGCAAACCAAGTCCAAGAACACATCAAAAACACCAACTGTGATCAAAAAGGCTTTATCGCAAAAATGCAGGGATAGTTCAACAGGCATAAATCAATAAATGTAATCTGCTACAAAGACAGGCTAAAAGATAAAAACTAAATAATCGCCTACTTTTGACATACCTGTTCGATATAGTGCTTGACATCTTAGCTAGATCCACAAGACAGCTACTGGATATCAAAGGAATATAAATCGGAAAGAAAGATGTAGAACATATTATTTTATACATAAATGACCTTAAAGACTCTAACAAATAAACCTTCTAAACTTGATGAGCCCTTTCCAGAATATAGCAGAATGAAAAATTAACACATAAAAACAAGTAGTCTACCTATACACAAATGACCAATGGACTGAGAAAGAAATCAAGATAACAATGAGAAAAATTGGTCTGAAGTTCTTTTTCTTTATAAGGTTTTTGTGTGGTTTAGGAATGAGCTTAATAGTGGCTTCAAAGAATGAGTTGAGTTGGTTCCTCTGTTTCTATGTTTTGGAATACTTTGGAGAGTATTAGTATTAGGTATTCTATGAAGGTCTGATAGAATTTAGCATTAAACCTATCTGGTCCTGGTATTTTGTTGATTGGGGGGCTTTTTAGGACTGCTTCTATTTCCTTAGGGGTTATGGGGCTGTTAAGATGGTTTATCTGATCCTTATTTAACTTTGTACCTGGTATCTGACTTGAAAAATTGTTCATTCTCTCTAGATTTTTCAGTTTTGTTGAGTATAGGCTTTGATAGAAGATTCTGATGATTTCTTGAATTTCCTCAGTTTCTGTTGGAATGTCTCCCCTTTCATTTCAGATTTTGTTAAATTGAATACTCTCTCTAAGCCCTCTAGTTAGTCTAGCTAAGGGTTTATTGATCTTGTTAATTTTCTCAAAGAGTCAGCTCCTGGTTTTGTTGATTCTTTGTATAGTTCTTTCTGTTTCTATTTGATTGATTTCTGCTCTGATTTGAGTATTTCCTGCCATCTACTCCTCTTAGGTGTATCTGCTTCTTTTTGATCTAGAACTTTCAGATGTGCTGTCAAGCTGTTAGTGTATGGTCTCTTCAGTTTCTTTTCAGAGGCTCTCAGAGCTATGAGTTTTCCTCTTAGCACTGCTTTCATTGTATCCCAAAAGTTTGGGTATATTGTTCTTTCATTTTGCTAATTCTAAAAAGTCTTGGATTTATTTCTTTACTTATTTTTTGACCAAGTTATCATTGAGTAGAGCATTGTTCAGCTTCCATGTGTATGTGGGCTTTTGTTGTTTTAGTTGTTATTGAAGACCAGACTCGGTCCATGATGATCTTAGTCCATGATAGGATGCATGGGATTATTTTGATGTTCTTGTATCTGTTGAGGTCTGTTTTGTGACTGAGTATATGGTCAGTTTTAGAGAAGATGCAATAAGGTGCTGAAAAGAAAATATATTCTTTTGTTTTAGGATTAAATATTCTGTAGATGTCTGTTAAACCCATTTGGTTCATAACTTCTGTTAGTTTCACTGTGTCTCTGTTCAGTTTCTGCTTCCATGATCTGTCCATTGATAAGAGTGGGGTGTTGAAGTCTCCCACTATTATTTGGTGTAATGCAATATATGCTTTGAGCTTAATAGGGTTTCTTTTACAAAGGTGGGTGCTCTTGTATTTGGAGCACAGATGGTCAGGATTGAGAGTTCGTCTTGACATATTTTTCCTTTGATGAGTAAAAAAGTATCCTTCCTTATCTTTTTTGATAACTTTTGGTTGAAAATCTATTTTATTTGGTATTAGGATGGCTACTCTAGCTTGTTCCTTGGGACCATTTGCTTGGAAATTTTTTCTCAACCTTTTTACGCTGAAGTAGTGCCTGTCTTTGTTGCTGAAATGACTTTGCTGTATGCAGCAAAATGCTGGGTCCTGACAATGTATCCATTCTGATAGTCTATGTCTTTTTATTAAGGAATTGAGTCCATTGATGTTAAGAGATATTAAGGAATAATGATTATTGTTTACTGTTATTTTTGTTGTTAGAGGTAGAATTATGTTTGTGTGCCTTTCTTCTTTTGGTGTTGTTGCAATTTTTTTGCTTTTCCTAGGGTGTAGTTTCCCTCCTTGTGTTGGAGTTTCTATCTATTATCCTTTGTAAGACTGGATTTGTGGACAGATATTGTGTAAATTTGGTCTTGTCCTGGAATATCTTGGTTTCTCCATTTATAGTAGCTCATAGTTTTGCTGAATATAGTAACCTGGGCTGGCATTTGTATTCTCTTAGAGTCTGTATGATGTCAGTCCAGGATCTTCTAACTTTCATAGTCTTTGTTGAAAAGTCTGGTGTAATTCTGATCAGCCTTCCTTTATATATTACTTGCTCTTTTTCCCTTACTGCTTTTAGTATACTTTCTTTGTTTTGAACATTTGTTGTTTTGACTATTATGCATCAAGGGGATTTCTTTTCAAGTCTAAGCTATTTGAAGTTCTGAAGGCTTCTTGTATGTTCATAGTTATCTCTTTCTTTAGATTAGGGAAGATTTCTTCTATAATTTTATTGAAGATATTTACTGGGCCTTTCAGTTGGGAGTCTTCACTCTCTTCTACATCTATTATCCATATGTTTGGTCTTCTCATTGTGTCCTGATTTCCTGGATGTTTTGGCTTGGGAGCTTTGTAAGTTTTACATTTTCTCTGATTGTTGTACCAATGCTTTCTATGTTTTTTTCTGCCCTGAGTGTCTCTCTTCCATCTCCTGTATTCTGTTGGTGATGCTTGCATCTGTGACTCCTGACCTCTTTCCTAGGTTTTCTATCTCTAAGGTTGTCTCTCTTTATGTTTTTTTTATTGTTTCCATTTCTGTTTTTAGAGCCTGCATAATTTTGTTCAATTTTTCTTCTGTTTGCTTGTGTTTTCTTTTATTTTCTCTAAGGGCTTGTACTTGTTTTTCTATGTTCTCCTGTATTTCTTTAAGGGAGTTATTCACAGGCTTCTTAAGGCCCTCTATCATCAGCATGAGGCACAATTTTAAATCCAAGTCCTGTTTTTCTGGTGTGTTGGGATATACACTGCTTGCTGTGGTAAGAGAGAGCTCGTTTCTGATGTTGCCAGGTTGTCTTGGTTTCTGTTTCTTAGATTCTTGTGCTTGCCTCTTGCCATCTTCTTATCTTTGATGTTAGTTGATCTTGTTGTCTCTGAATGGAGTTTGTCTTTCCTGTGTGTCTGTGGGCTGTGGGCTTTGGAGAGAGATTGGTCCTGGGTGTTCAGCTCTCTATGGGCAGGCTGTGAGTTCCAATGGTGATGAGCTGGCTCTACCTCTGGGTGAACATGGAGGCCTGAAGGGTACAGACCCAAGCAGTAGCGTGATACCTGTGCCCAGGGAGTTCCCGAAGGTCTCTACCCAGATAATCAGTGGAGAGAGTGGTGAGCTTACCCGTGGGCTCAGTAGGGAGAGCGGTTCTGTGTCTCTTCTGCATACTCAGCTCTCTGCAGGCAGGCTATGAGTCCTGGTGGCTGTATACCAGGTCTGCGTGTGGTGCTGGAACACTTGTCTTGTTACCTTACTCAGTGTATATATATTGTAGCTCCATCTATTTATCAGCAAGTTTCATTTTTCATAGCTGAATAATAGTTTCTTGTTTATGTTTCTCCTTTGTTTCTATGCAAAGTACCCAGCTACAAACCCTTTAATCTACAACGGTGACATACCTGCATGACACTTGATCCTTATGCAATGGTAGCACAAAAGCAGTGACTAATCACTATCTGGTTGGATTTAGGGCCCATTTTATGAAACAAAATCCACACTTGACACTACTCAGATGGCCAAAAACCTGAGGCAGAAAGGACAAAAACATAGAAGAAAACTAAATACTATTGTTCTGCTAAACGAATATAGCAATAAAATGGCATCTGCTATGTAATCTAACACCATTCTGCTATATAATCTAATGGCCTTCTTCTATAACTATAAATCAGGTCTCACTCAGCTCTTATCATCAACACTTCCTCTTGCAGTAGATGGGAATTAATACAGAAATGCAGAGACCCACAACTGAACACTATGCAGAGTGAGAGGCCTTGAAATCATCCTAGATGTAATGTTTGTATCAAACCTTTCTCCTCAGCGAGATGATGTGGAATGATTCTAAGAGCCAGGAAGGATAGAAGACATCAATTAAACAATGTCTGAGAGACAAACGGAACTAATACACATGTGACCTTACAGAAAACATGGTAGCACACACAGGACCTGCACAGGCCTAAGGCAGATGGGGTCCCAGATCTAAGAGGGAAACTGAGCACAAGGTTTAATCTCTAACCCAGTACCAACCTCCAACCGACAACCTCTTGCTAAGAAAAATGAGTTTGTCCCTTTCCACAATGGAGACTCATACAAAACCCACACTTCAGGCCAGGTTCCATGCCCAGCAGTAAGTGGTCAACATAAAACTAACTCAATGATATTTTTACAGGCATTTTGTTTCATAAAAGGTTTTAGAGGGGTCATTTTCATCATACAGGTCTTTTGCTTATATATTATAACATTTTATGTTGTGGAATTATGGGTTTTGTGGGGAGGGGGTGTTCACGTGTGTGTGTGTGTGTGTGTGTGTGTGTGTATGTGTGTGTGTGTGTTTGTGTGTGTTTGTATTGTAAATATGTGCCTGTGTGTGTGCACACACACATGTATATGTGTTTCCTTACATTTTTTTCTTTTTTTCTGTTTTGTTTTATTCTGGTTTCAGTTTTTATTTACCTGTTATACAAAAGGAGAGAAAGAAGACATTGAGTTGGATGGGTGATGAGAGGAGATTAGGGAGGGGCAAGTATGATCAGAATATATTGTAAGGGAAACATTATTTTCTGCAAGTAAGGGGGAAGGAGAACAGTGAAATAGTAAGGTTTGAGAGATTTGGAATAAAGGTTATTTGAACTCACTTTTTTGACCCAAAGGAGCAATTTATTGCCTACTAGAATCCTCTACTCTAAAAATTGTGTTACTTCCTATGATTGACATCTGGAATTTTGTGGTTGTGTAGTCTGAAGAGATTGCACTGAGAAGGATAAAAGACAATGTAACTCACTGTCACTTTTTGGGAACTTCCAAACTGAACTTTGATTTGCTATGTGATTGCTTTGATCTTCTTCCAGAGACCTGGGAGAGAGGGTTCAACCTCTTTCCTGTTTAAATGCAATTATCCATTTGTTATCATTGCTTCCAGAATTGATAGCACACACACACTTTATTTCACATGCTAAAATCAAGCAGTGTCCTCTTTCCCCTGTCTCTGGAAATTTTCAAAGTGAAAAGAAATTCTCTGAACAGAGCCAGAGTTGCTGTTCCAAAAGATGCCATCTTTCTCTCCTTGGGTAGACTGCAAAGATAAGATTCCAGAGCCTGGAATAGTTAGCAAGAGAAATTTTCTTCCAGAAGCTGGAAATTCAAGATCAAGATTTTGTTAAAATTCAGCTCTTGAGGAAGTACTTTCTTATAGTGAGGTACCTACCCTCTGGCTGGAAGTTCACATGCTGGACAGTATCTTCACAAGAACATTGTATTAAACTTTTTATCACTTTGACAGAATAACTCAATATAAACATAGTAAAGAACAGAGATTCTGTTGGCAGAGGACACTTGTCTCATGAGAGACAACAAATAGATATAGCAGAAATGACCGGGACCAAGTATAACTTTCCAAGGGCAGGCCAAGCCATCTGTCCCACTCCCTGAAGTTCCCACTGTAAGGAAAAGATGACGGGGCACCAATGAAAGGAAAAGTCACTGAAAGGAAAAGTCACAGGGCACCAATGTTGTGAAAGGATAACGATCCAAGTCACGGCACCAATGTTAGGGGAAGGATGAAGAGAGTGGGGGGCATATGGCCCATGGAGGTGCGGCGAGGCCTTAGGTCAAGGGAGATGCCTCTGGGGGGCCCATGTTGGGAATCCCTTCCCTGAGGGACCAGCCACACAACAGTATAGTACAGAACAGAGTTTATTCAGGTTATGGGAGAGTTAAGAGGGCAGCAGAGGCAGAGAGAGAGAGAAGTAGAGGAGTAGAGGCCGGCCATGAGCACGTGGGAGAGAGGGGGGAAGGGAAATGGGAGAGCAAGGCTGCAAGAGCACAAGGGCAGGAGAGGCCAAGAGAGAGAGGAGGGGTCAAGCAGCTCCTTTATAGTGTCAGGTCACTGGGGTGGAGCATACCTGGCCACTGCTGGGTAATTGAGGGGTGGGGTATACCTGGCTGTTGCTAGGTAACTGAGGGGTGGGGTTTACAGAATCCCAACACCCACTATCTTCCAAAACAGCACTGCCACAAGCTTATGAGGGTACATTTTATATTCAAAATATAATGTGTACTAATCCCATTATGGTATCATTATCCTCACGTCCTCATTAGAATCTAATCATCTCCTAAACACCTCACCCCTGATACTGGGACCTTGGGAGTAGAGGCTTCTGCATATAATTCATGGGATGCACGGCACCTGTTAGAATATCATTCTCTCTACTTCAGTCACAACCTATGTTTTGCCCCAACAGAATCCTTAACTTGGACAATTTATCACCAGCTTTTTCATTTGTTATGGGGGATGGGAGAGAGATAGTAACATTTGGGCCAAACTTGTTGTTGAAAAATTAAATGATACAACAAACTCAGCTAATTTTAACCTGCCTTTCAGTAGATAATCTTGGGATATAAGATTTAATTTTATGAATCGTAAACTATATTTTAACTGAAAACAATTAAAAATCTCTGACACGTAGTTTGCTTCACACCAAAATCTTTACCCTTTCATCCTCTGCCCTCAAAAGCTGAGTAAGAAACTTCTTGGCCATTGCTTAACAGGACAATCAGGGAAATGTGAGAACTTCAAAAATCCTTTGGGATTTCTCATTACCAACTTTCTGATTAAAATCTCAGGGACATTTGATTTTCATGTCTTGTGAAGAAAATGTAAACATATAACAGAGCATTGATTTGTGCTGTTTCTTAGGCAAGTAACTCATGGAAGAAAATATTCTATCCCTGTCATGATTTTCAATACAGGGGTAAACCTAACAATGATCAAGGAGCAAAAATGATAAACAATTCATGAAAGTAATTAATATGAAGGGAATATTCAGCATATGTGGCAATGTGGAAAGAGAGCGAACCATTAACCAACTAGCATAAGATTACAAAAATAAATTTCCATTAAACTTTCCTGAGTTGAGATGAAATATAATAAGCATGCTTATGTATGATTGAATAAATAGGACTTGATTAAACCTCATAGCACTGGGAGGATAACAGTGCTCCTGATTTCCATCTAAAATACTTCAGAGAAGTATTTTTAAAAGAATCATGTAATTAACAACAAAAGTAGAATAGTAAAACAAAGGCCTTGACATATGAATGAATTATTTTATAAACATTTTAGAATGAACTTCTTAGGTGTACATTGTATCATATCCTATATGTAGCATGAAAGTATGAACACCTTATTTGCCCCATCACTATGAATGCTGAATTGGCTACCATGTTAGCGAATTTTCAGAAACTCTCAGAAGGTTCAACTTCATATCTGTTATTGTTGCTTATACAGTGTCATGGCCTCAAATTCACAGAGATCCTCAAGTGCCAGCATTTTCAGTTCTGGAATTACATGCATAAGGCATGGTTTATGGTCCAAAATAGGTTTAAAAAAATTATATATTTTACATTTTGTGTGTGTTTGTCTGCATGTATGTATATACCACGTACAAGCCTAGTGCCTGTGAAATCAGACCACCCAGACCTATAGCTACAGATGGGTGTAAGCCACCATGTTGGTGCTGAGGACCAAATCTGGACCCTCTTCACAACAGGCAGTGATTTTAACCTCTGATCCATCAGAACCCACAAAACCAGTTTTGATATCACTTTTTTCCCAATTTACCTTGGGAAATGCATAATAAACACTTGGCTTCACATCTTATTTAAAACTGAAGTCACTGTTGATCAGTAGACAGGAAGAGTGATGATGAGCTATCATCTACCAACTATAAAAAAACTACCAAGATGAAAAAATGACACGGTGTTCGCCAAAAAGAAAAAGTCCACTTTCTTCTCTTTGATGAAAGACGACCCATGTACACAAAAGAAGTAGATACCAAGTTGGCCAATCCAGACCCCTGTTCATCAAGCAAGGCATAATGACAGGTTCTTGCAGGCTTTCCAGAGCACACTCAGTCCCATCTGTCTCTCTTGATTATTGATCATGCACCTATATTCCAGAAAAAAAAAAAAAAAGAAACACGTTGAACCTGCTGAATCATTAAACTTGGTTCAGTGAAATAAAAATTGCCAAGAGTAGACAGATTTGAATTGTTACAGATTACTAGCTTCACTTTTAACCCTCCCATGCCCAAATGCAAGTTAATTTTTAAGACTATTTCACTCATGTATGTACATCCTACATGATGATCATGCTATAAATTATGTCCCTGCACATTTTTGATTTGTCATTTTGTGTTTTGCTAAACCCCTTAATTTTGACAAAAAAAAAAGTAATTTGCTTTTCTGAATGCTAATTAACAGGGGAAGTGTCTTAATTTGCATGTGCTAAAAACCATTCACAAACTACAAAGAGTCTGGGAGAGGAAAAGGGGTTCTTACAGGAAAGAAGATTGAGGGATCAAAGGACAACAGGACACCTGTGACATGAGAGCAAAAAACAGGATACATGGTGAGAAAGGAAATAAGCAAGAGGGAGTGAGGGGACTAGGGCAGATGTTCAGGGGAGAAGGACAAACAAGAACAAAGATAGACATTGGAGAGATGGCTCTGTAATCAAGAGCACTGACTGTTCTTCCAGAGACCTGAGTTCATTCCCAAACACCCACATGGCAGCTCACAACCATCTATAACTGTGATTCTCAACCTGTGGGTCACAACCCCTGGGGGCAGGGTGTCAAATGATCTTTATGCACATATCACATATCCTGCCTATCATATACTTACATTGTGATTTATAGCAGCAGCAACAGATAAACCTTAATTTATTCAGTTAGGAAGTCGCAGCATCTTACGGTTGGGGTCACCAAAACATTTATTAAAGGGTCACTGCATTAAGAAGGTTGAGAACCACTACATTTCCAGGGAATCCAATACCTGCTTTTGACCTCCACAGGAACGACATGTGTGTGGTGCACCAGACATACAGTCAGATGAAATACCCATGCGTGTAATAAATAATAAGTAAAGTTTAATGATGAATACATAAAATGGTATAATAAACCCAACTATTTCATGTGCATGAAACATAATACATACAATTAAGTATGTAACATATAATAATATATACACATATATGTGGGAACAAGACCTATGGGAGAGGGTAAGAGGTGACAGAGTCACATGACAAATCGTGGGAATCAGACTCCAGAGACCAGCATTAGCATACAGATCTGAGTTTATTGTGCACACATAAACTTCTGTGTCTGAGCCAATACCAAGCCCCTAAATCCTTGGCCAACTGTATCTTGCCACACCTTCATCATACCCCAGTGACACCCCTGCCTGATG
Organism: Micromys minutus; assembly: GCF_963924665.1. Taxonomy (NCBI): domain Eukaryota; kingdom Metazoa; phylum Chordata; class Mammalia; order Rodentia; family Muridae; genus Micromys; species Micromys minutus. The sequence continues at coordinate 20,729,628 of NC_137973.1, forward strand.
AGGTTACTCAGAAGAAGCCACAGAGGAGGGGGAGGGGAGGAACATTGTGACCTGATAGGACTTCCATGAAGACAGTGATGGAAGCAGCTACCACCCAGGTCTCAGTTCCTTTTCACTGTCTCACTGGTTTTCCGGGAGCCATCTTAGATCTAATGCTGTGCACAGCAGGTCAGGACTACTTGAGGAGTCACAGGAGCCTCTGGTGCTTTGTTCTCCATTCCACTTCTTCCTTCATAAGGTTGACCTGCACATCCCCCCCCACAAATATATATTAATAATAATAATAATAATAATAATAATAATAGATACATACACATAAATTTCTAAATAAAATTTTAATATAAAATTTTATTGGTCGAGGTTACTACTGCCATGATAAAACACCATGACCAAAAGAAAGTTGGGGAGGAAAGGGTTTGGAGGGTTCACTCTTCCACCTTATAGTCAATCATTGAAAGAAGTCAAGGCAGAGACTTAGAGACAGGAGCTGAGGCCAAAGAGGGGTGCTGTTTCCTGACTGACTACTTCTGGTCTGCTCAGCCTGCTTTCTTATAGAACCCAGGACCACCAGCCCAGGGATGGCACCACCCAAAATGGGCTGGGCCCTCCCCCAAACAACCACTGATTAAGAAAAGTGCCTTAGAGCCAGATTGGATGCCTTCATTTTTTTCAGGTTTTCATTTGTGTTCTCTCCTTTCAGATGACCCTAGCTTGTGTCAAACTGACAGAAAACTAGCCATCACAAAATGGATGTTCAAATTTTTCCTATACAAAATAAATAAATAAGGCATGAACCCATTACCCATTGTCCTGTGAAAAATACAGATAAAATTCACTGGCTCATAAAAGATTCTAAAGGCATTCAGGAAATATGGCGGAAATGACTGTAAAGATGGAAGGAGGGGACAAGGGTGGTAATGGTAATCAATGTAATCAAAACACATTAGATAGAGGTTTGGAAGTCTCTTAAGGAAATCCACTATTTTATAATTAGTATGGGTTAATGACATTTTGAAGCCATGGACCTAATAAAGGAATAAGGCTGGGTTATAATGAATGAGCTAAGACATCCTTTTCCTCTCTTGACTACATGCTTATGCCAATGCATTTCCCTTCTCAGCTGGTATAAGGGACCCTTCTTTTGGAACTGTCTTGGGTAGTTATACCTCACCCTCACAGGTAGTCCTCAAAGAATGACTTGAGTTGTCATAGACTGATTTCATAAAAGGTGAGGCTTGGTGTTCTTCGTGTGACTCTTCAAATCAGCTCTCCGTGCCTCCACCCCCCTCAGAGTGAGTTGTGTCTCCTGCCGAAAGTGTCTGAAAAATAGGTGGAGTCTGCTGAACAAGATAGATGTTAGTTAAACAGATACTTCACCATGCGATCTCAAGAATCAGTTTTATAGCATTGCCCCAGTCATAAATTTCTTTCCAAAAGACAAGTCCCAACATCATTTAGAGCAAAATCCAAACCATGAAAGCATCTTGTCTCCGAAAAGTGACTATTTTAATGGAAGCTCATTTGTTTCATTCGTAAAATTCTTGGCATTGGGGTTTCTTTCGTGTCTCTTGGTTTTATTATCGATCCATCACTTCTTATAAGAAAAGGGTACTTGGGATTTCTGAACACTTAGCCCAAGTTTTTGAAGTGCACAGGTCCAGATAGGAAAAGCAGGGAATGACATATTACATAGAGAGGGAAAAATGCACTTGAGGAGAGGCTTGACATCAGCGAGGTACTGGAAAAGACAAAGACGGTTTCCAAAGAGCAGATTTCATTAAACAGACATATGTAAAATTATTTTCATGTTGTGAGAAGTAAACTGTCTATGATTTTATTTATAAAATATGCAAGTGCTTCAAGAACCATTTTAACTGTCCAAGAACCAGGGCTTTGTTTTGGTTTAGTATTTGTATTTCTTTCCTTATTTTTTTTTCAATATTAGTATTTAAGACAAAAAGCTTGAAACCCGAGCTAGTGGCTAGTTTCCCAATGATTTAATTTCATAAAGCTGGTGTTAAGTTTGTCTTTTTTTTTCTACTTCTGTACATCATATGCTATATTGAGCTCTTGTTGTGGCTTGAAAAAAGACATGTCAAACATTTTGAACATTCTAGTGTTTTTAATTTAGATTTGCACAATCATACAAATTAAAGATGGAAAAAGTAGGATTCTTCCTCTTAATATGAACCGTAGTCCTTGGTCCAGACTTGGCTCCTCTTTCTAATTAATGGGATTTAGGAAAATACTCTTCTCACTTCCTCTGGGCAGCTGTGCCCACTGTTTTGGGAGAGAGGGACCGTGAAAGCCTCTTTAGTCAAGTACCTTCATAGTGATTCCTCCTGGAGTTCACACACAGTTTGTCTCTTTCTCTTAGAATTGTGTATTAATTACCTGCTGAGTGAAAAAAGCCGTGTATCTATCAGCTGTGGTGTTTAAACAAAAGATGTCATTGTCGCTGGGTAAGCCAGTTGTGGCAATACAGTGAGTAATCTTTCAATATAGTTGGGACATGACAAAAAAAATAAATAAACCTGAAATTTGTCTTTTAGTCCTATGGTACTCAGTTTTAAAAGATTGGCTAATAGGGCATATACAAGTTATTTTTTTGTAACAATGATCTACATATAAACTCTTTAATCTGCCCGACAGCTTAATGTTTCCCTGTATTATCTGAGAAGTGACAGTTATTTAAATAGCATAGTTCTTTGGATGTTAGTTGGTTAGTTAGTAGTTCATATGCTCCACTGTTACACTCACAGAGCTGGAAGAATGTTTGTAAACCATCTCATTCCTCATATGAGGACACAGAGCCCAGGGAGTCTTCTGGGTGGGTGTTACCCTCTTCCATTCTTTTTTAATATTTCACTAACCTGGTGAAAATTAATATGCTAAAATTCAGGGCATAGCATTTGGCAAAGAATGACTTGTTTCCCAGCAATTAGTCCTGGTGATTTTAAAAGGCAAATTGAAATGCTACTAAAATGTTTTCTTTATTGCAAATCAATTCTTTCAAAGCCAAACTCAGAGTTGAGAGTGCCCCACTTTATAGTGAGCAGGGCAGACCAAAGCTGTTTCGACCCCATCGCAGGCTGGAGGAACTTGATCTCTGTTTTCTATACCTTTTTTTATCATCCAATGGAGTTACTCACTTTTTCTTCCTAGTCATTTGCCAAACCCGTGCTTCCCATGCAGGTGAGTGGAATAAGAGATGGAAGTGCTCGGCAACCTGGAGCCCCATTGCAATTAACCGACAGGGCTGGCCAACACTGGCTTGGGACGAAATAAATTAGTATTTCCTTTGCCTTGCGACCAAACCAAGGTATAAGTTAATTGATCTGAACAGAAAGAACGCAGGAAATATCTGATGAAAAGTTAACAGAGCTCAAAACCAAGCACAAGACTGGAGCATCGGCTGGGAAGGGGCTCTGCTGGCAGTCTGGCCGACTCGGATGGGTCCTATTGCTTGCTCGGCCCCAGGTTCACACGGTGTGAAGAGGATGAAGCAGACGGCACACTCCCACTTCAGCTGAGCACGTAGTCTCGCAAGCGGTATCTGCTCTGTTTTTGGCTTACAGAACGGCAAAAGGGTGGTCCTAGAGGAATGTATTGATTGTTCTTATGAACTCCACGTGCATTCTGGACAACCACTCTAGAAAGATATTCCTCTGCCTTTTCACTCAATGCAACAGTGGTTTCTATCATAAAAGCCTCAATTTGTCTAAAGTATTAATTAGTTAAACCCAAAAAATGCTTCCTCTGGCTTACTTTCCTGACATCCCCTGGAAAGAATTTTTAAGCAACAGGAAACTATTCAAATTTCTACTGGAGAACATTGTCTCCAAGTCCATTTGGCCAGGTTAGTCGGATTGGAATTCGGCAGGGTCTGCAAGGTTTTATTTAATTTCACTTTACTTTGAAATTTTGCTGAATGAACAGAGCTAACTGAAGAAATGATTGATTAAAGAAATCATTCCAAATATTGCCTAAGATACAGAGAAAGGGACATCAGAGGGGAGGAGAAGGATCAAAGATAAGACAGCCATTCGGCAGACCAGCCAGAGGCTTTAATAAAACCTTCAAAAAGGGGAGCAATAGCTCCCAAGACCGATTTTGGTTTTCATGGATATGATCGGAATTCCTTCCCTACAGAATGTAATCAATATTTAGATGTACTTTACCAGAGGGATAATTCAGCAATCAAAACATTAGTAAAAAGAATGAAAAGAGTAAAAAGATTGAAGTTTTCAGAAATTATCTCATGCTCTGATTACAAAGGAGCAGGGCTTTTCCATGTTAAGATGTGAACTTGATGGGTATATTTATACTTACAAAGTTACTTTCTTGAGGAAATGCTTAAAAATAACAGTTTTCACAAGCTCTAAAACCCTAAGAACACTGTGAGAAAACAGGGATAACACGATCTATTTGGTCACATGAGCATTGCCCAAAGAACCAGTCCAACACAGAGGAACCAGGGGGGACCAGGCCCTGGGACACTGAGATAATTTAACCTGAGTTTCTCTCTAAGTATCACATGCCTGCTGAGGGGCGAAGGGTTCTGTTAGGTCCCAGCTAGTTAGAAGAGAAAGCTTCTGCTTTAATAAGAGCTATCTGTGCTGTTGGGGCCCACAGCCAGCGGTAAAAGAGCCAGCAGACTTTCATCACTGCCTGCCCACACAGAGGTGGAGGATAAGGATCTTTTCCAGAGAAATTTTAAACCTAAAGGTAGAGAGTTCAAACTGAAAATTTGTCCCTGAGGGGCAGCCATCATTATTATAATTGAAGCACACACTCTGCTTGAGCCTCAGAAAGCTATTTTGAGCCCATCTATATAGTGTGAGCCAGTGTGTGTGTGTCTGTCTGTCTGTGTGTGTCTGTATGTGTGTGTCTGTGTGTGTATCTCTGTGTGTGTCTCTGTGTGTGTAATAAATTTATCTTGAGGAGTTAGAGAGGTGGCTCAGTGGTTAAGAACACTTGTTGCTCTTTCAGAGAACTAAAGTTTTGTTCTCGGCACTCATGAAAAAAAGACAGCTTACAACTGCCTATAACTCCAGCTCCAAAGGATCTAATAATTCTACACTCTCTCCCAGTTTCCACTGGCATCCGCTTTCTCTTATTCACATGCACAGACAAACACTCCCATACACATGATAAATAATAAAACCAGAAAACATGGGTTGATCCAAGACATGATGTCGAAATCAGACAAAACATGGCCTTCCCCATTTCAGTTTTCCAAGAGAGAATTGTCTGCTAAGCACGCCGTGTTGGGACTCAGAGTCAGTTCTGCCTGTTGGCCAGGACCTTTTGGCTGAGGTTCCAGAAACGTTCTTCTACTGCATACAAAACACAGTCATATTTCCAAGAGCTTGATAAGACCAAGGAAGATTTCCCCAAAGCTGTGCCTGGAGGCTTCCTAGAGTAAAGCAGAGACATTTTAAATGTGTAACAAACTAAAGGAGGCATGAAATCAGTAAGATGCTTTCAAATGTTCTTCTACGTCTGGGCTGACATTATAACTTGTGACATTTATTTGTCAAATTAATTCAGTAGCCACATGTATGAAAATAGCCAATAAGAAGCAAGCCAAAGGAAGGGGGAGAGGTAGTTTGAGCAAAGATAATCTTCTAGGTCTTAAGCTGCCACAAAGCCTTTGCTGCAGGACCTAGGCCACCTGACTCAATAGAATATGCACTGTTTCTTCCTAGTTCCTTCAAGCAACATATCCAAAGGCGGATGACATCTTCAAAGTCCAAGTGCACTGACACTCAGATTTCCTCAAGCATCACTAGGGGCCTAAAGAGAAGGGTTGACTATACTATGGAAGTCTAAAGCTTCACAGGAACAGACATTCCCTTGAATATTGAGAGGCAAGAGTGAGGAAGAACATCCCAGGCGAGAATGTGAGCACACATAAAGACAAGCATGTAGGAAGACCATAGGTTGCATTAACAACCTTAAGCAGCAGATGGTAAAGAGGAGAATGGAGGAGCCAGGTTATCAAAAATCTTCATTAAATGCTAAGTTTATCTAGGAGTCACGTGGATTACTGAGAGATTCAAAAATTGAGCAAGGTAACGTGGGTCACAGCTGTGTTTTTAAGTGATCCCCGTGGGAGCAGTACCAGCTGGGGCAAGTGAGGCTGGAAGCCACACCTAATAAATATTGGAATGGAATTGTGTCTGGGGCAGACAGGGAGATAGGCAGAGTGAAGGAAGGTCTGGGGAATTCGTGGGCCAACAGACAAGAGGGTCAAAACTTAGGGATGATAAATAAGAATAGTGCTCACAATCCACAATAGGGATGATAAATAAGAATAGCGCTCACAATCCACACTTCTTCGATCACTTGGGCAATGACTCAGGGACTCGAGATCTCAAGGAGAAGAGAGGTATTTCCAGGGTTGGGGGTGTGGAGTTCCCAGTGCGTCTTTCTGGTGGAATAGTTTAAAAAAAAAACTAGAGAGCCAGGAGGACTGGAGTGGAGGCGAAAAACTCACCCGAGGTAAAGGTTTGAAGCCCCATCCCTGGATCTGGTCATCCATAGTAGGGATGGTCATATTTAAATAAAGACAAGACAAGGTAAAGACACAGAACAGAATTCTGGGAGCAAACAAAAGGACACAAAGCAGTATCTCAGGATAAAACCCATTAACTCTCCTCTTCACACAGAAGGGATGGAGGGAAGAAGTCTGGTAGACTCCAAACTCCTAAAAGGATCCAACTACCTGTAGGTTCTGAGGTACGGGGAGGGACAGATACCTGCTTAAAGGACATTTTGAGAAGCATCATTAAAGAGTAGGCACTTACAGAAATGGATTTTCCAGGAGCCCGTGAAAAGAGCAGCTTCACCACTACTGTGGAGTTCTAAGACTTCGGTGAGAAATCTGGATGTATGTTAGTGATTAACCCATAAGATGATAGTGTTGACAACAGGGACAAGCTTATAGTCGATCTTCATTATTCGTTAAATTCTCTACGTGCAAATTTGCCTACTGAAAAAAATGTTTTAAGACCCGGAGCACACATTATTTCTGTGGTCATTTGTAGAGACGCTGTAAGTGGCAGAAGCCATTACTCACCTTTCTGACATCAGTTCTCATAGTAGAGACAAAGCTGTTTTTTCGGTCTAGCTACCGACATAGTTTCACGTGCTTGTGCTTTGCTTGATGATTTTGCTCTTTAAAGTGTGTAGCACTGAGATGCTGTCTTTAATCCACAAGCACTGAAAATTGTCATATGCTGCATTGAGCAGGTTGTCCATCATGGTGAAAAACCTCCTGTTGTAACAGCTTGAGGGAGGCTGGGTTTTCACTAGCTCGCCCTGGGGAGGGAGTGTCAGAGCAAAGCAGCAGCTCAAATAGTGGCAGCCAGGAAGCAGAGTGTGACTGGCTGTGTCAACTGGCTCTTTCTCTTATCCTTTGATTATGCCTGAGACCCTAGCTTAGGGGATGGCGCTGCCCACATTCTTGATAGATTTTTCCCTTTAGTTACACTTATCTGAAAATAACCTCACAAATATGCCCAGAAGTATGCCTCATCTGTCTCTCAAACTCAATCCAACCAAGCTGACAATCAAAATTAACCATAACATGTAGTTTTAAGAAATGCTTCTAAGAAAAGCTTCATTTGGGCATGAATTAGACTACTCTTGGTCATGAGCTCAATGCTAATGAATCATAAACATATGCTAAATAAGATCTCTTTAAACAGAAAGATTCATAAACAAGACTGTATGCTGTGACCGGAGTCTTACAAGAGCTGGTCCTCTGCTTTTCTCCATGAGCAATGCCCACCGTCTACAGCCTCCTTCCAGAGAACAAGTACAGAAAATAATGAGAGAGGGCAGAGAAAGTAAAGGCTGCAACAAGCTGAGAGCCACATTAGATCTGAACGAAATGCTACCTTCCAAACTGTCATCTGTCATAAATACATAAGGGCTAAAATAAAGTGTCTTCATTAGGGTTTTGGGGGCCAAAATATGCACACTTTGTCTCTCACTTTTGAGAAGATATTTGTTGAGAACATTATATATGAGCACTGAACTTATATCCTGCTTTCTCCTCTCTTCCATTCCTGACAGCTTCTCCTGTATCTCCCCTCCCCACAAACTCATCACTCCTTCTTTAATTACATATATATGAAAGAGAGAGAGAGAGGGAGAGAGAGAGAGACAGAGAGAGAGAGGGAGGGAGGGAGGAAGAGAGAGAGAGAGAGAGAGAGAGGGGAGGGAGGGAGGGAGGGAGAGAGGGGGAGGGAGAGAGGGGGGGGAGAGAGGGGGGGAGAAAGGGAGGAAGGGAGGGAGGGAGGGAGGGAGAGGGAGAGAGGGAGAGAGGGAGAGAGAGAGATAAAGAGGGAGGGAGAGAGGAAGGAGGAGAGAGGGGGGGAGAACAATCTACTGAGCTTATCTAGCACTGCTCGAACATACTTGTGCCCTCAGATGACCATTTTGTACTGAACAACCTATGTAGGATTTCACCTCTGAAGAAAACTGAACCTCTCTCTCTCTCTCTCTCTCTCTCTCTCTCTCTCTCTCTCTCTCTCTCTCTCTCTCTCTCTCTCTCTCTCTCTCTCTCTGTGGCCATTGACCCCCTGTAGCTCTTCATATAGTGACTGGACCTTGTGACATGCCTTGTTGGTATGACAACTGGTGTCATTATGCCAATACCATTCAGACTAGCATAGTGGTAAGATTTTATGAGAGTTTTTCTTCCATGTCACATCTGAATGACACTATCTACAGCAGGTGTCCCATTGGTCTGGCTCCTGCAATCTTTTTGCCTTTCCTCTGCAATATTATTTGATCATTGGATGAATAGGTTGCATTGCAAATATATCTGTTGATGTTGAATAATAGTCATTTTATCTCTGTGCTTTGACCCATTGTGTATACATCATTAGACAGACAGACAGATAGATGATAGATAGAGATATACACACACATTGAACATATGCCAAGGACTGATATAGCAGGGCATATGGTAGATCTACTTACTTTCAATGTTTCTGAGAAATCTCCACACTGATTTCTATAGTGGGTACACCAATCTGCAACCCCATCCAACATGAATAAGGTTTCCGTCCCTCCAAACACTCCTCAGAATTTATTGTAAGTTATTGTCTTGGTATTAGCCATTCTGACTTGGGTAAGATGAAATTTCAGAGTAGTTTTAATCTGTGTTTCTCTAGTTGCTAAGGCTGTTGAACACCTTTAAACATGTTTCTTAGCCATTTTTATTTCTTCTTTTAAGAGCTCTCATCTAAGTTTTTAATTTCTTCTTTTGAGAGTCAATTTTTAATTAGAGCATTTGTTTTATTGACTCTTTATGCTTTGAGAATTAAAGTAATATTAGCATCATAGAAGTATCCCTTGTTCCTTACTCCCTTCCTTCCTTCCTCCCTCCCTTCCTTCTTTCCTTCCTTCCTTTCTTTCTTTATTCTTCTTTCCTTTGTTCCTTCCTTCCTGCCTGCCTTTCCTTCCTTCCTTTATTTCCTTTTTTCCTTCCTTCCTTTCTAATTTAATAACTTAAAAAGTATTGGTTTTAAATCATTGTGATCTCGTAGAATTCTGTGTGAAGTCATTTGAATCTGGTTTTCATTTTTTGGGGGAAGTTCTTTCTGAAGTCTAAAGGGTTTTATTTTTATTAATGTTTCAATCTCCCTAGTTTATATGGGTCTGTTTACATTGTTGATCCTTTCTTGGCTTAACGTTGGTCATTTCAATTCATCTAAAAAGTTATCCATTTCTTTGAGATTTTTCTAACTTAATTGAACATTGGGTTTTAGAATAATTCTATATAACATTCTGAAATTCTATGGTAACTTGTGTAATATTTCTTGTTTGTTTCTGATTACCTTAACTTGGGAAATCTCTTTCTTTTGATTAATTGAGCTAAGGGTCTGTCTATTTTGTTTATCTTTTCAAAGAACCATCCCCTAGATTTATTGATTCTTTCTATTATTTCCATTGTTTCTGTTTCATTGCTTTCTGCTCTATTTCTTGTTGTTCCTCCTTGTCTACAGATTTGGATATTAGGTTGCTCTTGGTTTTCCAAATTCTTGAGTTTCACTGTTCAGTCATCTATTTGTGCTCTTTCTTAATTTTTAATGTAGGCATTTAGAGTTATAAATTTTCCTCCTAGGGCTGCTTTTAATATGTCCCAGAGGTTTACGAGTTGTGTTTTCATTTTCATTTCATTCCAGGAATGTTTTATTTCTTTGGTGATTTCTGGTTTTGACCCATTCATCACTCACTAATGACTTGCTGAACATCCATGATTTCATGTAGTTACTAAGGATTATTTTTACCCTTGACTTATGAGCCTTAGTGCATTCTATTCTGAAATATTGCAGAGTTATTTTGAGGTTTTTAGTTGTTGACATTTGTTTTCTGTCCTAGTATGTATTCCATTTTAGAGAACTGTCCATCAGTTTCTGAATAGAATGTATATTCCTTGGCATTTGGATAAAATATTCTTTAGATATCTGGTGGGTCCATTTTGATATATAGTGTCATCTAATAATATTCTCAGCTCTTGTTTTGTCCAGATGACCTATCTATTAGAGAAAGTGGGTATTGAAATCACCTCAAATTACTGAGTTGATGTTATTCTGTGTGTTGAAGTAAGCTTTTGGTTGCTCTTCCACTTGCTTGGAATATGTCTGTCCATCCTTTTGCTGTTCTTCCACTTGTTTTGATGACTTCTGACCATCTTTTCACTCTAACCTAGTGCCTCACCTGGAATGTGAGATAGGTTTCTTATAGAACACAGAAGGATGCTTTGTATTTGTTCATACAGTCAACTAGCCTGTGTCTTTTGACTGGGAAATAGAGGCCATTTTTATTTAAAGTAACTACTGAAAAGTGTGTTCATTGCTGTTAGTTTGGTTTTGGTTTGTTTTGCTTTTTCTCCTTTTTGTTTTGTTCTTAGTCCTATTTTGTGTTTCTATAATTATATTTTAATTTATTTTCTTTCTGTAAGCTTTTGATTATATTTATCCTTTCTTTAGTCTGAATATTTCTGTAAGGTTGGTTTGGTAGACATGAATCTTCTTGTCCACTTATATCATGTAACATTTTTCTTTCTCCTTCAACTATGGCTATCTTTTTGTTGGGTAAAGTCATCTGGGGTAGTATTAAACCTTGGAATATATTGCTCTAGGCTCTTCTGGATTTAAAACTTCAATTGAGAGCCAGTAAAGAATCTTTGTGCTCTTCCCTCACTGTTTAAGTACAGTGTTCTATATGCAGTGTGCTTTCCGGTTCTGTCTCTTTTATGTTCTATGTGCTTCTTGATTCTGTATAGAAGGATTTTAATCCAGGGATGCTCTCTTCTATGAGTCTCTTGAGTCTCTGTTTTATGTCACTGACTTGGGATTCTCCTCCTTCTTCTATTCCTTTTATACAAAATTCATCGGTTTGACTTACTCATTGATTTTTCCATGCTATCTCAAATTTCCTATATATCCCTTTCATGTGTTGTTTTTAATTTATCACATACTTTGAGTGGTCCAAGTCCTCTTCAAAGCCTGATATTTTAATTCCTTGACCATGTTTATTATTCGCTTAAATTCTGTATCCTGGGGTTAATCTACGTAATTCTCATCGGAAAGCATTCCTGTAGGACTTGAACATATTCTTTGCCTTTCATATTCTTTATATTTTAATGCAGTACCTTGGGTATTTGAACATCTTTTGTTGATTGTGCATTTGATGTAGATAGATTCCAGCCTACCTCTGTTGCATTGAGGTTGTTTTTGGCTATGTTGCTGCTCAAACTTGGTTGGTTTCTGATCAGGTATAAAGAGTTGATAGGTCAGTACTTCAGATGCTCTGTTTGTTTTGATTGGAAGTGTTGGGATGTGTCTAATTCGCTGGTAATCAATAAATGACAAGAATGGGAAATTTTGCTGTTTCTGCCTGGGCTGGCATATACACTGTGCTAGTTGAGCTATGCCTGGGAGTATGTAAACAGCTCTGGTAGCCCAGGATCTAGGACACTCACACTCACCAGGCTTGGCTGGTACACAAGCTGCCATAATGACTTTCTTTCATTAACTACATTCCAGAATCTGAACGTCGAAAAGACCCTTCTAGTTCCTTTTCAAAGTACCATGTCAGCAGAGTCATAGACTGCCACATACTTGTTCTATAACACTGCAAAGCATTTTTCTTCTCTGGATCTTTTTTACACACAAAATGAGACAGTGACACCACATGACCCTGGTGTCAGATCCCCATCTGTGCTGGAAGTACAGTATTCTGTAGCCAGTCCCAAAGCAAAAAATAGTCTGCCATAGGTTATGGCTTTTGAACAACATGAGGCTCATAAAAACCTGTTTTGATTCCTTGTGTTTGAAGAATAACACAAAGACAGATTCATGACAAAGTGAATTTAAGGTTTCTGGGAGATTGGCTATAGGGAGGAAAAGTTAACTTCTCCATCCCAGTTCTAGAACAGCGCTGGAAGCAAGATGTTCTGTCCAGTGGCACATAATAGCTGATAATCAGTTACTTGAGAGGCTGAAATGGGGATTGAAAGCTCAAGCTAAGCTCAGGCAATTAACTAAGACCCTGTCTCAAAAATAGAAGATATAGGGCCAACACAATGAATCACTGGATAAAGACGCTTGCTGCACACACTGATCATCTGAGTTCAGTGCCTAGGAGCTACACAGTGGAAAGAGAAAAACAGTGTCTACAGGTTCTTTTCCAACATCCACATGCACACTTTGCCCTATGCACACCCACACACATAGATGCACAAGGACATAAAAATAAAGTACAATAAAAAGGGCTGAGGATATAGGTCAGAAGTGGAATACTTTTCTAGAATGTACAAAGCTTAGGGTTCAATTCCCTGTGCCTCAAATAAAAGAAGTGATACATTCTAATGTTTTACAGCAAATGGGGTGACTACAGCTTGCAATTATCTATGATTTATTTTCTAAATAACAAGAAGAGAGATGCTTAAAGACTGCAGGCACAAAGTAATGATGAGGAGATAGAAACATTGTCTGATTTAATCAGCACACATTGTATACATGAATAGAAGTATCACACTGTACCCTATAAATATGTACAATTATCATCCATTAGTCCAAAAATGCCAAGGAAGGGGTGATGTTAACTCCCTTGATTGGATCAGTACACATTGTATACATATGTCAAATATGAAACTATACCTCATAAAAATGCACAACTAAAAAAACAAATACATTAAAATATAGAAGAAGAAAACTCTATGACTCTGAAGCTCAAGAACAGGAATCAACCCAAAAGAAAAGTATAAAATAGACAGGAGAGTACCCTCAATTATTTCAAAAGCTAATGAATTATAAATGGAAATGAGCAACACATAAAAAGAGTGTCGATCTGGGATTATTTAAAGCAAATGGCTTGAGCAATCCAAACCGAGCCAATCAATGTGCATGCCACTCTGCTGTGAGGTCCTAGTGGTGTCCTTTGGGGTCTCTCCAGAGGACCCCAGTGTCTCTTACCAACAATTGCGTGTTCTGTTAAGCACTTGGCAAAGTGCAGGGACATGTGGGACCCAGCCTTTTCCATGGAAAGTTTTTTTCTCCCAGATGGAGTCCTCATCTTAAGAATGTGTGTAGGATTAAGATGTAATCCATCGTTTCAAAGACTACAATGATGCATGAAATAAATGCTCAAGTTGACTCTTTGTCTCAAGAAGTCTTTAACTATGCAGGAGGTATTAATAGTCAGAAGCCTCAATCTAATCAAAGATATCTTGCCTTCATCTACAACTGCAATATGGAAGCTGTGGTTAGGAATGGGAAATTTGGGGGGGGGGGGACATGCACATGAGTACGTGTGTGCACACACACACACACACACACACACACACACACACACACACAATCTCCTTTCTCTGTTTCTTCCTTTAGCCAATGAAGAAGTTATTATGGCCATGCAGCCCATACCCAATACTTGTGGAGATCTAGATGCCTTTTCTCCACCTCCATTTAACACTTGGCTCATACAGGAGTCTCATACACATGAGTACACATCCCAGCACAGTAAGTAGCAAACACCTACCAAAGAAACACTTATGAGATCTGCCCCTGGACCCAGAGTCCCTGGGGTAAGGAGTTTGAGATCTTGGGTCTTTGGGATGCAGTTGAACAGAGTGAAGACTCTGATTTATCTGTCTTGATTTTTTGGGCCACACCTATATGAAGAGGGACAGAGCCAAATGGCACCTATGTCCCTGTCTCAGGATGCTGGTTTACTGTTTTCTAAATAGGACAATGTGTTTGTCAGTGCATGGATTTCCTGAGCCTCTGTGCTCTCTATATGCCTCGGAACATCAAAAGCTAGCCTTCCAAAAGATCAAGGGCAAAGTGGTATGTTGCCATGATCATTGTGTACCTATGAGTTTATGAAAATATGCTAAAATGGAGTTGGTCAACGAATAAAGCATTTCCTATAAGTAATTAAAGGCAAATAAAATTGATGTTGCGATGAAAACAGCTACATGCACTTATGCACATTTATATAATCTGAAAATGTGCAACAGTTACTCTGCCCTTTCTTAGTAAACTCCGATTGAAGTGTGAAGCCTCTCTGACTGTAAGGCTTGTCTGTCTTTGGCACCCGGCACAGCGCCTGGCTTCTTGCAGATGATCAATAAATATTTGTTGAGTTTTATTCGACTCATTCTCTTAATCTGCACAGCTCCAGTGCCTCTGTTCTAAACAATTGTTTTAATTTCTGAAAACCCACATAATAAACCAGGGCCATGTTCCACATCCCATGTTTCTTTCTGTGACCACAAATGTTTCTAATCGTCAGAAATTCATGTAGCCACATAGCATGGCATTGTCTGCTTTGCTATTCTGTACTCCGAGGACCTCATTTTCTTATAGAGTATGCTTCAAAGAGTTGTGCCAGCCTCCAGCTCTCACTGCAGACCACAGTCTGAACTCCAGCAGCAGCGCTCTCAACAAAGCAGAGGCGGGGACACGCTCATCACCAGTCCCCTGCACCATCATGACATGGTGCATCAAGGTGTCCCTGCAGCACTGGATGAGAAAAACCAAGAACCATGGCCTTTTACATTTGACTCCATTATTATTGTCCTTTCTTTCTCCAACTACTTCTCAGTCTACTGCATAACACCCTTGGGATGAATCGAGCCTTGTTGGGGCAGAGACAAGAAGGCTCTTTGCCTATAAAGACCCAGGGGACAATTGAAAGGTAGGCTCATTTCATTTGTTTTGCCTAGCATATGAGATGTGAAAAGCATTTATATACTTTAATTGGCAATTATAATACCATCACTAAAAAGCCAACGTAAAGCTATGTTTTTAATCACAAATTCAAGTAAAATACAGGTCATTTGATTTTGTTAATACCACCAATTAATATAATTCTAATTTCCATAACTGGGGGATGTAAAAGAAGAAAATGTCAAAATACACAGAAGCAGCTATATGAAAGGTATATTGAAAATGGTTATGGATATTGAGAGTTGGAATTAAGGGTCATTTATTTTCTTTATGGTTTTCTACACAAAGCACCTGTTACCTTTATGGTCTGGGAAAAGAACACATGCCTTTTTTTTTTTTAGGAGACACCTGTAAAGGAAAACAAATCATCCCACTAGTCATGCATGCCTAATTCATTCCTGTAGCAACTTACTAAACCAGTTATGTGCTAAGTTTAATGAACATGTCTCAGGTACCTACTTTGAACACAACACACAGAATACCAAGTTACCTGCAACACAACCTGTCAAAGAGGTCATTATAGAGTTAAATTTAAGGCATGTTACCTACAACACATGCACACACAGATACACACAGATACACACTCTCACATGCATATGCATACATACATTCACATGCATATACACACACCTTCACACACACACACACACACACACACACACACACACACACACACACACACACACTCACACAGGTCTAATTTTTTTTATACAACTGAGAAACCACTTAGTAGAAGCCGAAGCCAATGAAGTTAGAGTTCCCACTGAACTGTAAACTTCCAAAATAGGAGAAAGAAACAGGAATATAGATGGCTCCAGAGAGTGCTTATGAGGGACAAAAAATATGGGGAGGAAAAGATTACAGACTTCACAGAATTAACTAATCTTTCAGCTAAAAGCATGACCAGCAAGTCAACATGCATTTCTATTACTACAGTGACCATCTCCTTCATGACTTTAATTTCAGACACAAGGAAATCGAATTCCTTGATCCCAGTAGCTACAAACCAAGGTTCTGTAACCAAGATGCACCTGAGCTTCGTTTGCTGTATTCTATGCATTAGTTACACATGCTCAGGTCCATTTTCCCACTATAGGGACTGAATGAACAGGAAACACGGAGCCCTTCACCCAGAACCAAGAGTGGGGATGGTGGTGAGCCTGGCCTCTTAGTAGTGGCTGTGCTAAAGGAAGGAACATTGCCTTGCTAAGGGTCTCATGCAGCCCTGCACACCAGTCACCTCCCACTGCCTGCCATCAGCTTGGCTCCCACACAACTGCCTTTTCTCAACTTTCTGTGGGCAAAGCTGTAACTCCACACCATGTGGAGACATTTCCAACATCTGCTGCTGTGGAATGCATACATCTTTACTAAACCATATTTCTTCCCTCCTGGGAGACTCTGCCTTTGTTTCTCAGTCACTATAATCCTATTCTGCCATTCTGCTTGTGTGCATGGGTGTATATGTGTGTCTGCATATACATGTATATTTGTGCATATCTGTATATGCATATGTATGTATATTTATATGAGTGTGCAAATATATGCATGGTGTATCTGTGCACATGCATGTTGATATGTATGTTTGTGTGCATGTATGTATATTTGTGTACATGTGTGTGTACGTATATTTGTCTGCATTTATGAATATATATGTATGTGTTAGTGTGTATGCTTCTGCATGTATGTGCATACATGTGTATGTTTTGTTTGTGTATTCATATGTGTATATAGGTATATGTGTTATATACATGTATATACGATTGCATGCATGTGTATGTTTGTATGTGGGTGCATGTGTATTTATGTTTGTGTACATGTGTATGTGTGTGGGCTACTACCAGAGAAAGTAATGAATCTGAGTGGATTCACATGCTCAGTGAGCAGAATATCCTCAGGATCCCAAGAGCTTGGCAAAGCCAACCACAGATAGCTTTACTTTGCTTCCACCCCATCCTTAAACTGCTTAAATTATGGAGCTGATGCCCACAGTGACAGCATCCCTCCAGCAAACCGAAGCCCCTCGGATCAGCATTTTCTCAGAGAGGAGGAAGCAAGGCTTCCCAGCTGTGCCATGAAGGAGACAATGCCTGGTTGGAAAGTCTCAGCTCTGAAGGTGACACACAGAATGCAGGACCCTCGTCCAGGGATCACTTGACCCCAACATGGAGGCTTCGGTACGTTTGTAAGCAGGCCTCGGTCTTCCCAGAGTCCTGGAAGAGCAGGCAGAACATATGCTCCGCAGATTTCTGGAACTCAGCCTTTCCCTGGTGGGACTACAAAAGGTCAACTGTCTTCTGTGTCCCAAAGGGAAGTAGAAGCTTGTGGTGTCAAACCACATGTGTTAGGCTTTTTCCTACGTTTGGATCCGAGACTCTCAGGTCGGGAGACACTTGCATGGCAGAGGTCGGTTGTGTAGCACCTGGACTTTGCTCTGACTTCACCGAGCAAGTCTGGCTGCTCACCACGTACTGCAGTGCGCACGTCCTTCTTGCTTTGCTCTCCCCACTCCAAGCAAAAGCTCCCAAACTATCACGTATTTAAAAGAAGAAGAAACCATTTTAAGTTTCTGGCCCCAGAACCAAGTGCATTTCAAACTCAATTTTAAACCATGGTTGTTTCCTCTTGAACCAATCTAAAAACAGAACCAAATCGAGTTTTCTAATGACTAATCTGGAACTAATTTTAAAAAACAAAAAAACAAAAAAAAAAAAAAAAAAAAAACACAAAGGGAAAAAAACTGTCCTACCGGTAAAACGTGCCAAAGCCCAACTCTTCGTGTCCTTTAAGCAAAGTAATTGTGAAACATTTTCATGCCCCACGCTTCCTTTGTAACAGGGTAGACCACAGCAGTCTGAAAATAATTTGACATTACTCGTGTGAGAAGTTCAGAAGTGGTAGAAGATGAAATTTAAGGCCATTAGTTAAAAGTTGAGTCAATGGTCTGGAATAAATCAGATGAGAGCCCAGTGTGACCCTATGCACAAGGTGACTATGCTAGCAACGGTCATCAACCAGCATAGGCAGGCAGGTCATCCCGGGCCAGACAGAGGAAACAGCAAAGGCTAGAAATGGACTGGTAAGTGGGAGGAAACAGGGTATCGATGCTGAGGGCCAACCAAAACAGCCTCCAGGGTCTGGGTTTATATCCCGGAGGTTAGCAGGGAAAGAGAACAGCATGAAACGATACTGATAGTACCACAGCCTTCTCCAGGTATCTGTGCTTCATCACACCAGTCACAGTGTCACTCATACCTAGGGCTCCAATTCCTATGTGGCTCCTTCCTCCTCAGGAGCAGCTAAAGGAACAAGTTGTGGTACCCCACATAGTCCCATCCCCCACAACGCCTTGTTTATCTCGACATAACCATCCAGTGTCTTGCTAGTCAGAAATGGGGGCAGGCACACCTACTGTCAGTTAAGTGAGAGCGAAGCTCTGCCAGGCCCTCGGCCCTCCCACCCCGCCCCATGAGTCTCCCCCACTGGCCCCGCAGGGTTACTGTGCACACATCTCCTCCCCCACATTCCTTTGTGTGTCTCTCAAGCAGCTCTCCAGCCTTCGATGGGTTCGAACCCTACCCTTGTCTGGCCTCGGATGGCCTTTCCTGGTTCTTTCCTGACATTGCTCGGCCTGAGACACACTTTGCTCTGCACCCTTCCTCGGATCTAATGTATTCCAGACCCCTGGCTGAGCTTTGACTGGCGGTTTTCATTTTCTTCTTCCACCACTTGAAAAAAATAAATCTTTAGTCAAGTAATATCAAATTATTTCAGGCCTCTGTACTTCACCCTGCTCCACAGGCTACAAGTCTGCCTCTGGAATATCACTAGATGCAAGAAACTTAAGCTTTGAAGCAATGCCCTGGTAGATTCTACGAAGCCCATCTTCTGGCACAAATGAGCTCATTCCACCCAACTCCATTCGGTTTTCAGGAAATTTGCAGTTGTATGAGTCTCGGAGAGAGCTTGGGATGTGAGCAAACGGCCAAGAGGAATACGAAGGAGAAAGTATTCTTTGCAACAGCCTCAATGGAGAACTGCAGAACACGCTTGTGCATGGGTGCCCCAAGGACTCCGGGACACACTTCTGAATGGAAGTCCAAAAGCAGGACTCAGAGATGTCTTCATACAAAAGCATATAAGGTTTCTACCCAGGCGGAGGCAGTGCCCGGTTGCAATGAAAGAGCACCAGGGAGTTCTGGGGGAGACAAGACTGTTCTGTAATCTGAGACCATGGCGGTCACATAGACTCGGAAATGTGTTAAAATGAAGAGAAACGGCAGTGAGCATTTTCGAAAATTGTATCGCATGCATTTTAATTTGTTTATTTGTTTTTGACTTATTGTAAAGGACAAGTTCTTGTTATGATCCTCCTGCCTCCACCACCTGAGTCCTGGGACCCGAGTTATATAAACACTGCCTTTAAAAAAAAAAAATTAGACCTGGCAATTTTTTTAAGCATTTTTCCAGAGAAGTCAGCTACACATTAGTGACAAGTCACTCTTTTTCTACAAATAGCCATCAACGAGGGTCTAATCAATGCTTGGCTCTAAGGAGAAAAAGCAGCGTCAGTTACGTGTTGAGGACGGAAAATGTTTTATGCTGCACAACACTGTGCAGTTCAAGAACATTGGCCTTCAGTGAGTCCAACTCCAGACTTGCAATTTCCTCTCTCGAGTACTTAAAAACAAGACCTGAATACAAGCAGCGCATACAGAAAACTTTCTTCAACTAATGTGCCTTCAGATTTGTTTTCATATATCATTTTTTTTTATCTGATCAGTTTCCTTATTTTGGCTAAACCTGGCCTCCGGTGATGCAGGCAATTTGCTTATGAGACATAAAACTATACGTGCTTTTATTATCACTAGAGTTTTCCGAAGCATGCAATCAGTTCATCATTTGACAAACCTTGTCAGGTTCATAACTCAGTTCTGTACTTTTAGGGATTAGATGGCTACATAAAACCCTGACTACATGGACCCCAACTTTCCTCCCACAGGAACTGTCCCAGTATGTCTTTACATTAATTGAATTTCCATCCTCGTCGGGTTCTCTAACAATCCTAACTGAAACCCAGGCTCGAGTGAAAACGGATTCAAGTAAGTTCTTAATAGAGGCCAGAGAAGTACCACATTCAAAACCCACCTACTTCTCATCTGGGCCATGAAAGGGAAGTCGCTGTGTCTATGACAACGGGCCTCCCAGAAGGCAGAGGCAGCCCAGCCAAGTGTTGCTGTTTTGGGTTCTTGGTTTGGGGTTCCCCCTACCCCCACACAGATCATGCAAAAAAAAAACAGGGCATAAAGCTCTCTCTTTGTTAGTGTTCTGAAAGGCAAGTTACACACACCACATGTTTCACAGAAAGGCACTGCTCCTCAGCAGGTTACACAGGCCGAATGTTTCACAGTGTGTCTCTATTTTGCATAACAATAATCGGTGCATGTAATCAACAACAAAAGTGACTGAAACATAGAGCTAGGGAAATTCTTAGCCAAGTGTTCAGCTTTGTTAGTGTCCATACTGAACCAATGTACTCTCCACATGGTCTCAGAGAGGTAAGAGTCTAAGCTTCGGTTTTAAGAAAAAGAAAGAGCTACTGAGGCTGGAGAGATGTCTCCGTGGTTTAGAGCACTTGCTGCTCTTGCAGAGGGCCCAGGTTCGAGTTCCAGCATCCACGTGGTGGTTTACAGTGATCTATAACTCTATTTCCAGGGTATCTACTGTCATCTCTGACTCCTCCAGGACCAGGCACACACATAGCACACATACACATGTGTAGGGAACACACCTGTATACATAAAAAACAAATGAATAAATATTTTTTAAGAAAACTTTTTTGTTAAAGATAAAACTGTTTCCTCCAGTTTCTGCTTTTATAAAAGGAACAGTGTGCTGTGAGGGAAACATACTAGTGGCTAGACTAAAATAAAATAAATTAATTCGTGTTTGAAAAGCAGGAAATGAAGAGTCTCCAGTCACTGGTGTCCAAGCTTCCGTCTCTTTAAAAGCATTTGGTCAGTTCATCCATGTCTGCTCAGACTTTTTTTTTTTTTCCTCCTGGAAGAAATTCCAAAGGTTAGGGACAAGAAGTGTCTCCTACAACACGCCATGAAATCTTTCCAGGACTTGCTTACCAAAATTTCACTGAAGCACCTTAAATCGGAAAGCTATAACCAGAAACAAATATTACCCTGAAAATAAGAAAATCAGAAAAATCAGAACTCTTCAGTAAACATATAAATCCTTACCACAGGCAAATGAGGCAGCGTCTCTGCCGAGATGCTGCAGTCCTATAGGGCACAGCGAGAAACCCTAACCATGGAATAAAGCTGATATTTGTGGGAGGGGGCAGACAGTGCCAACCCACAGGGTAACTGCACACAAAGAGGACCTGCCAATCACCAGCCACCCCGCTGTGGGAACCTGCTGTTGTGTCAGTGGCCTTGAAGAAACCAAGCCATGGAAAGGAGAGAGCTCGTTTCATCTGCTTCCTTTCCCCTTCCTTCAACATGTGACTCTACCTACTCTCAGCAGGAGCCGGTCCAATCTCCCCTCACGGACTCTCTGGTCAGACTTGGTCAGATCCATACATATTACCCTGGGCTCACATGGGAATGTCTACCAAAGTCATGAAACAAAATAACAAAACCAGAAACAACAAGACCAGGCAGAGCAAGTGGCCTGCATGGAGACAAAGACAGACAGACAGACAGAAAACTGAAAGAAAGGAGTGAAAGAAAAAAAGAGAAATGAATGAAGGACATGAGGGAGGGAGGAAGGAGGAGAAAGGAACAGAAGATAGAAAGAAAGATAAGAATCCCAATTATGAAGTAAAAGAAATATAGTTGAAGCCACTGTGGGGAAGAAACAAAAGCCATCACAGCAAAAACAAGACAATAACCACCTTGGTGCATCTCAGCCTGCCTGTTTCCCAGTGAGCTTCAGATTTCCACGGTGCCATGAAGGATGTAGCAATGGGCTCACCAGGCTAGAGCAAGCCACTCTGCCCAGGAAGGCGTTTGGTCAGGGAGCACCCTCTTCTCTCACGTAAGCCTACTCTTGATGGCTCAATGTTCACATACGCTAGGTTCTGATTTTGCGAGAGTCGGGCTGGGTCTGTGACCTACCAATAGCCACTGACATGTGGGGAAAGAGACAACCTCACTGGGGTAATATTGTTATTGCAAACTAACCGTATTTTCTGCATCTTTGAGACCCAGAAGACCAAAAACACAAAACAAACAAAACAAAAACGAAAGTTACTGTTTGGGCTTCACACTCACCGCAGGCAGCCTCTTGGTCAATTAGGAAGTGATCTTATTTTACAGAGTTTATCCCAACCCCAGTGTCCAGAGCAGTGTCATCCTGCCTTACATGGCTTTGCTTTGAATTAGTGTACATCAATCACAACTTAACAAACCATTTTTAGTCCATGAGATTCTAAGTCCTTTGCAGTGACCAAATGCCACCCTTCCTGGGAGCTGAGTCAGCTTTTCTTACCACATTGAGAAATCCTCTGTCCTCCACCAGCTTTGCGAACCCTTCCTCACTGGCTGCCCTTTTCTAAATGGTGGGGCTGAGAACGGGACCCCAGTTCCCTGGCTTTTATGGCTCTCTCGCTGGTTCCTCTTAGTTTTAGACTTTCTTGTACATTTCGGTGTGCCCCTGCGGTCCCAGCTATATTATTAAACTATTATTGCCTAACAATATCCCCATTAATCACCATGACAGATGGAAAACAGCCCTGGTCGTGTTCTCTGAACTCAACGTCAAACACTCCCAATGCTAAAGGAGATGACGCCAGCCATGAATTAGCCCTAAGAGTTTCTGTTTCAGCTCCACCCCCTTCCTATTACTCTCCACTGTGGGGCCTTTTTCTTGTCACAAGACTCCATACTTCTCTACAGAGAAATTCCTCACGGAATTCTGGGAAATGGTTTTCTGTTGACAGACACCGTATAATGATGATAAACGATGGAGACGTTCGACTCCCTAAAAGCCGTATTCTTTGAGCAGCCAACTTCCAAAGGCATGGAGTGCTTCCCCAGCTAGGGCAACCACAAACTGTGAACCTGGAAAAAGTTCTGATTAGGAGAAAGAAGTGATACTAAACAGAAAATGTAAATCACCTATGAGGTAACATGCCCCAGATTTGCCTTGGGAGTGTTGAGGCCACATAAGCAGTTGCTCTACAGACGAGCTTTGTTTTGACTGAGCTATGAAGTGGGTGTTGGTTCTGTTTGCTTTCATCGAATAAGTTACAGCTCCGACTGGGAGTTCCTCACAGCAGTGGTGAATGCCTCCCTATGGAAAGATGGAAACTGTCAGGGCAGGCATGCTAGACTGCTCTCTAAGTTAAAGCCATTTGGTTCCCTACCATGTAAGATGCTATTGGATACATAACTCCACATAATTGACACATTGTGTGTGTGCATGGGTGTACATGCTATCTCCCTCTCCTTTTTTATAATTGAAAAAAAAGATTTTTGTACAATATATTCTGATCACGGTTTTCTCTCCCTGACCTCCTTCCAGCTCCATCCCACCTCCCTTCTCGCTGTGCCCTTCTTTCTCTCTTTCTTAGAAAGAAAACTGGTAATATATATGTAATATATAGAATAACACTAGAACTCTCAAGAAGCACAAGATGCACATAAACAAAACCCCATAGAAATCAGAAGATTAGAACCATAAAATACAGACAAAGACCGGGAAGAAGGGGGGAAAGGTCAAAGATGAGACCAAATATCTACAAAACCCTCATGGAGTTCTTTTTATGTTGGCCATCTTCTGCTCGGCCAGGGGCCTAACCTTAAGTGTAGTTAATATACTCAGTGAACTCCAATGGTGTGAACTAATTAGTCCTCTGCAAACGTGTTCACTGCAGATAACCTCTTGGTTAAAAACCGGTGTCCAGTTCCTTCTGTCAGCGCTGGGCCCCTGTCTGGCCATGTGTGTTCTCCCTCAGTCTCCGTGAGGCCGCATGTGTGCACCAATCCTGTTGCATCTGGAAGACCAACTAACCCAATTATTAGCCAAAGCAATATTGGAACCTGACCCAAGAAGCACAGGGAAATTAGTCAAATCTCTGCCACGTCGCAGAAGGATGCTACAATCTTTTCAAAAGGTGGTTCATCGGGTCATCTCCAGCTTGCTGAATGAGTATGTTCTACCCCACTGACACCATTTAAAAAAGAAAGGAAAGGGCTTCAGAAAGAAGACTAACACTCAGCTGCAGAACTCAGCACTCAGCACTTCAGAAGCTGAGAAGAGAGGGCTGTCAGTTCAAAACCACCCTGAGCTACACAGGAACTTCAGGCCAACCTGAGCTATATACTAAGACTCTGTCTTGAAAACTCTGAAAAGGGGTGGGGAAAGGAGAAAAGTAAGGTGGACGGGCAAAGGGGGAGAGGAGGGAAAAGAAAAAGGAAGAGAAAAGAAAGGGAAAAAATTAAAAAGAATACCCAAAGATTAGCTAATGCGTTCTATGTGTCATTTTTGCTTTTACAAAAGGCCAAATATGCCTCAAAGTCTAAAATGATAGCCACTGGCTACATGGGATAGGTTAAATTTTAAATGGCTTTAAAACAAATTTATTATTTATTTTCAGTCAGCAGCCTAACTTTGAGGGTTCAGTGGGGACAGATGACAAGTGGCTGACATTTTGAAACATATAAATGACAGAACATTCATCTTATTCTGGCTGGGTAGCACCCGCAGAGAGAAGGGGTTCGTTCTCCTCACAGCCATGGTTTGTTTAATACATTCATCACCAAATAAAAGTCTGTGAACTCAAGGAGTTTATATTCCACAAGGGCAAGGCATACAAGACACAAGCAAACCAGTGAGCAAGACTGTTCTTGCCTCACATCGACTGCTACGAAGAAAATGTAACCAAGGCTAGGAATGTGGCTCAGTTAGCAGAGTGCTTGTCTAGCAAGCCTTGGGTTTGATCTCCAGAACCAAACAAACCGGGTATGCCAGCACACTCCTGTAATTCTAGCACTCTGGAGAATCAGGAGATCAAGGCCATCTTCAGATACATAAGGATGTATGACCCACATGGAAATACATGAAACTGTGTGTGTGTGTGTGAATATGTATGTGAGTGTGTGAGTGTGTGTGTGTAAGAGTGAGTGTGTATGTGTGAATGTGTGTGTATGAGAGAGAGAGAGAAAGAAAGAAAGAAAGAAAGAAAGAAAGAAAGAAAGAAAGAAAGAAAGAAAGAAAGAGACAGAGAAAGAGACAGAGAGAGAAAGACAGAAAGATAGAGACAGAGAGGCAGAGGGAGAGGAGAGAGAGGAGAGAGCGATCGATCGTGTAAACAGTGACAGGACATAGAATGGTGTGTGGATGAATCAATATGTCCACCTCTCCTCCCTCAGGAGGTCACACTGAAGCAGAGCCTCAAAAGACAAGAATGAGGCAGCCATGAACATCCAGGGACAGAGCAGCCCGCCCAAGATGCAGGAGCACCCGGACATCCAAGAGCTACCACTAAGGACAGTGGCAGAAGATGACATCAGCCCATACCAGTTCCAGCAGAATCTTGTTGTTAATCAGACTGATATCAGATTTTGTTCTTCAAAGAGCCAACCATAAAGTGCACAGTTTGGGAAAAGCTCCCCAGAAGTAACTCATTTTGTTGCTCTCACCCTGAAAGTGATGCTCGGGGCCTAGATTTGTGGACAGCTGCAGCTAAGAATCAGCAAAGCTTACAGGTCTTCAGCATCTGCTCTGAAAGCTGGGAAGAATGTATGAGCAGCTCCTGGTCTCAGCCAACCCTTCACAGGGGCTGTAGGATTCCTGACAATAAGATTACCTAGAACAGAAGAAACTCCACCCCCAACCACAGCAACAACAGCAGTAGGTGGCTTAGACTTAATCTCCACATCCAGTAGTTGAGGCTGTACAATTCAAGAAGCCACTCATCAATGATAAGCATTGTCTATTCCTGAAAGAAAAGATGTGCCATTTGTTTGAATATTTAATACTCCAAAGAGAAGCATTACTTCCAGAGATGGAAAGATGTTTACCAAATATCTCTTGCAGACACTGAATCCCAAAGAAGTTGCTTCTCTCTTCCATGTGGCGAGTTCTTATCCTAGATAAATTTAGTGATTTTTTTTTTTTTTCAGAACAGATTGGCATTGATTTTATTCATGAATGGAGCAAGCACACTTACAATCTAGAGGGGAAATTACTGTTCTTGGATTTCCCCCAAAGACTCCACTGTAGACTGGGGAGGTGGCTCCATTGCTAAAACGCTTACCTGTCAAGCAAACATGAGGGCCTGAGTTTGGATCCTTGGGGGTGACAGGAAGCAGGGTTCTGTGCCATCTGTAATCCACTGCTCCTGTAACAAGATGGGCACACAGAAGGTCTGAAAGAGACAGAAAACTGGAATGCTGTGGGCAGCTGGACTGGCGCACACAGGGCCTGTTTCAAACAAGGTGGGAAATATGAACTGATGGTCAAGGTTCTCAGGTCTCTTCAGTACATTGTAGCACATGTGTGTGCCTGTATACACACACACACACACACACACACACACACACACACACACACACACACTGACACAGGATGGGGGGGGGGGTTGAGATTTAACAAAATAATACTTTACCTTACATTTTCCCCAAGTATGCTAGTTGCCAAGATGCTGCTGTGCACTTTGGGATATAGAAGCAAACAAACATTCTGAAAATGTAGAGGGACAGGCTGAAAGCCTAAGGACCCCTTTACAGTTTACAGGAACAGAGGTGGTCAGCTGATACTCTCCGTAAGCCCTCAGGCCCCGTGGACCCCTAAGCAGCTTCCATCTGGAGGAGAAAGAGGAAATGCAGAAGTGAGTTCCCTGTGACTGCCTTTCCTCTTTCTCTGCTGAGGAGAGTCTCACACAATCAAACAAAGGCTCTTCCTTCCTTGTCTTTTTTTTTTCACAAGAATTCCTTACATTGTTCCTCACCTTTAAACACACTTACTGCACAGGCGTTTTATATGAAACTCTCAGGTCTGAATTTATAGGAAACTAAAATAAATAGTAAACACTTTTTTAGAGGCCCTGTTCTATTTAGATGGCCTTTTCAATCCAAATCCTATGTTAGAAAAAAAAAATGTCTCTGGTCAGGGCAAGATCTGCCGAAAAGCACAAGTTCTGGCTCTAACATCCGTCAATATCAGATGCTGGTGTTTGTTATCTATGTAATGTTCATGGAGATTGAGCTGAAAGGGATGGTGGGAGGCGTGTGATTAACAATACAAATGGGAGGCTCTAAATGTCAGGAAGCCTGATCCTTCCACAGACCAAAGCTGTGACTGGCTGTGAGGTAAGGTGGTCCCATCACTAAAGGGAAGCTGCCCTAGCTCATCCATTGTCTACCCACAGAATGAAAGCAAACCACAAATCAAGATCATCCAAAACGTTACCAACTAGACAAACATGTGGTATGTTTTTAACCCATAATGGAGCATACCTTGCGAAAAAGGGTAGTGAAATGGACAGTTCCGAGTTAGAAATTCCAGGAACCTAAGGTAAGGAAGAGGTATTTTTGTAGAGACCGTATAATAACCCTAAATTAAAATGTCTGCTCAAGACAAGCAAGCACCATAAAAATAACTCACCTTCAACTACTAACCACTGGACCAAAATCATTCTGGTTCCCAACGCCGAAATCCTGAGGTCTGGACAGTGGGATGAAATCTCATCCCCTCCCGAGTTAGTATTTTCCATGGAGGATGTGGTTTTAGCCCTTGTGAGACCCAGTTCTCATTGGAGCACACTTTCCTAGTCCTCCGCCCCCCAGACCGCTGTCAACAGTTACCCATGTTGTGCCTTCCTTCCGGCCCTGCTGTTCCTCGTGGTATTTCACAATAAGTCATAAATAACTCCCTTCACCACTATCTCTGCTCACAAGAAGTAAGCTTCATTTTCCCTCTGTTTTGGGAAAAAGAAAAAGAAAAGTCCTGCAGAATAACAGAATCCACAGATCAAAGGGCTGATCATGTATACATGCCCAAGGCCTCTCTCCACTGACTCACAGTCACAGGGAACAGCTGCTACAAGTTCCCTTTCATGGGCTGCCATTGGAATACACCATGCCAACTGAGTCACTAGAGAAGGAGGGACAAGAGAGAAAAGTCAGGTGTCGAATGAGTCCTTCCAATGATTGTGATCTCTCCTAAATTAGCTACTCTTTCCTTTTACGTTGAGAGTGTGGAGTTAAAAAAAAAAAGGACGTAAAGATGGCGCGTACAGGTTTATCTAAGGCTGGATGTCAACCACAGACTCCCCCAAACATTTCCCTGAGCTCCCTGTGAGAATCGATCCTGGCACCAAGTGCACATGTGCTGGTAACTGAATGCCACCCCTCCTTGCATGAATCTCATTTTACCCCCCCCCCCATCCTTACCAGTCTGGTCCTGGAACAAGTGTGCCTGGCAGCCCCCAAAATCTATGTCCCAGCTGACAGATTCTTTTTTTCCCTTGCTTTGTGCTCAAATTTCTCTCAGAATTAGTGCTTTGTTATCCATCCTCGGAATTTTTTCCTTTTTGTATTGGATATTTTATGTATTTACATTTCAAATGGTATCCCCTTTCCCAGTTTCCCCTCTCTCATCCACTTTCCCCCTACTTCTATGAGGATGTTCTCACTCCCACCCACCCACTCCCACCTCATCACCCAGGCATTCCCCTACTCTGGGGAAATGAATCTTCATAGGACCAAGGGCTTCTCTTCTTATTGATGCCAGACAAGGCCATCCTCTGCTACATATGTGGCTGGAGCCATGGGTCCCTCCATTGTACTCCTCGGTTGGTGGTTTAGTCCCTGGGAGCTTTGAGGGGTCTGGTTAGTTGATACTGTTATTGTTTCTATGAGGTTGGAAACCCCTTCAGCTCCTTCAGTTCTTTCTCTAACTCCTCCATTGGGGTCCTCGGCTCATTCCGATGGCTAGCTGCAAGCATGCTCATCTGTATCAGGAAGGCAATAGCAGAGCTTCCCTGGAGGCAGCCATATCAGGCTCCTATCAGAAAACACTTCTTGGCACCAGCCATAGTGACTGGGTTTGGTGGCTGCATATGGGATGGATCCTCAGGTGGGGCAGTCTCTGGATGGCCTTTCCTTCAGCCTCTGTTCCGCTCTTTGTCACTATATTTCCACTCATGATGATTTTGTTCCCCCTTCTAAGAGGGACTGAAGCATCCACATGTTGGTCTTCCTTATTATTGAGCTTCATAAGGCCTGTGAATAGTATCTTGGATATTTTAAGCTTCTGGGCTAAGATCAAAAATCCACAAATGAAACCTCATAAAATTGCAAAGCTTCTGTAAGGAAAAGGACACTATCAATAGGACAAAACAACAACCAGCAGATTGGAAAAAGATTTTTACCAATTCTACATTTAATAGACAGCTAATACCTAATTTATACAAGAAACTCAAGACATTAGACTCCAGAGTATTCATAACCCTATTAACAAATGGGGAATAGAGCTAAACAAAGAATTTTTAACTGAGAAATATTGAATGGCTGAGAGGCACCTAAAGAAATGTTCAACATCCTTATTAATCAGGAAAATGCAAATCAAAACAACACCGAGACTCCACCTCAGACCAGTCAGAATGGCTAAGGTCAAAAATATATTTGACAGTAGATGCTGGCAAGAATGTAGAGAAAGAGGAACACTCCTCCATTGCTGGTGTGACTGTGAACTGGTACAACCACCCTGGAAATCAGTCTGGAAGTTCCTCAGAAAATTTGACATAGTACTACCTGAGGTCCCAGCTATACTACTCCTGGGCATATACCCCAAAGATGCTCTAACAAGGACATCTAACAAGGACACATGCTCTACTATGTTCATAGCAGCCTTATTTATAATAGCCAGAAGCTGGAAAGAACCCAGATGTCCTTCAACAGAGGAATGGATATAGAAAGGGTGGTACATTTACACAATGGAATACTACTCAGCTATTAGAAACAATGACTTCATGAAATTCTTAGGCAAGTGGATGGAACTAGAGAATATCATCCTGAGTGAGGTAACCCAGACACAAAAGAACACACATGGTATTCACTCACTGATAAGCAGATATTGGACCAAAAGCTAGGAATACCCAAGATACAATTCATCCTTGGTATTTTTAGCAAAAAACTCACTTGGCACCTTAGATGATCATTTTCTGTGTTCCATGCCACGTTCAGAAATATAAAAATGAATAAATTTGAATGAGATGATTGTCCATAGGAAAAAGAGATGACTGTTGACAGAAGCAGGTTTTAACATGTGTGTCATGACCTTTTTGAGGCTTCCACACCAGATATCCTGCATACCAAATGTTTACATTATAATTCATAACAGTAGCAAACAATGAAATAATTTTATGGTTAGGAGGGTTACCACAACATGAGGAACTGTATTAAAGGGTCACAGCATTTGGAAGGTTGAGAACCACTGGTCTACAGGGAAATTAAACAAACAACCATCTTAATGTGAGACACAAAACACGCAAGTAAGAAACAAGGAAAGTCGGTGATTTATTATTACCAAGTGAACATTTGCAAGTGCAGGGTGGATATCGGCTGATGAAGAAGTTCCAACTAGAGAAAGAACAAGGATATGCCAGGCTGCAGAAACAGCATCAGCCCCTAATGAAATACCAAAGAAGGAATACATGTCCACAAATGAAAACCAGTGAGAAAAAAAAAAAATGGACCAGTGTAGACCAATAGATTTAGGGACAGAGAAGATGTTCAAGAGACAGAGGACCAGAAGGTTATCAGAACCTGAAAGGAGAAGTGTTAGAAGGTATTTCCAAGCTCTGCAATGGGCATGTTGAGTTTGAGCAAAGATATTTCTTTTAAAGGCAAGGGGGGAGCAGAATCTTTGAGAGCTGTCTGTATGGTGATGATAAGTCCTGAAGAGAAGACAGAAGAGGGGACATAAAGCTTCACCGGTTCATTGTTAGGTCACAAGTAACTAATATATTTCCTGATGCAGCTTAGGTATGTATTCCATACTTATTTTAAAAATAAATATAACCTAAAAAGAGAGAGTAAGCAGATACCAGATACTGAGGAAGACTGGAGCTCAGAAGAGAAAGGCCAGTAAAGGAAGGAAAAATTAGAAGAAACGTAAGTATAGGACAACAATCTCAAAAGGTTACAAGAAAGGAAGTCGCAAAGTGGACCAGTCATTTGTTCAGCAAATATTCTGGCTACTGAAGACAGTTGAGGGGAAGCACAAACATGGTGACAGTCACTCTGCATGTCTGGCTTGGCTATTCATGTTTAGATTCCCCACAAACTCTCTCCCCCTGCTCACATGCAGTAGCTAGCCAACACCGGCCAACTGTACTCATGGGTGAAGGACAACGGAACAAGTGTTTGGTGAGGGATCCAGAACAAAACCTTAAACTAGTTAGCTAGTTCACTGAAGTGTATTTGTTAAATAGAAGGCTAACATTATAGTAGTCAGGATTTGGCCCTTTAAAAGAATTCATTTAATTCTTAATTAAATTAACAGAAAAGCAATGTGCTATGAAAGGATTCATATAGACATTGACCTTACGCAGTTGTAGAAATGGTAAAGAATTTAGCCAAAGGTTCTGCCTTCTGTCTTAGGGTTTTCTATTGTTCCGATGAAGCACTATGACGGAAGCAAGTTGTGGAGAAAAGGGTTTATTTGGCTTACATTTCCAGATTATAGTCAGGACAGGAACTCAGGCAGGGCTCCTGAAAGGAAATCTGGAAACCTGGAGGCAGGAGCTGATGCAGAGGTCATGAAGGGATGTTGCATTCTGGCTTGCTTCTCCTGGCTTGCTCAGCTTGCTTTCTTATAGAACCCAGGTCTACCAGCCCAGGGATGGCACCACCCACCATGACTGGGCTCTTCCTCACTGATCACTAATTAAGAAAATACCTTACAGCTGGATCTCATGCAGGCATTTCCTCAACTAAGGCTTCTTCCTTTCTGAGGACTTCGGCTGTGTCAAGTTGACACACAAAACCAG
Source organism: Micromys minutus (assembly GCF_963924665.1). Lineage (NCBI taxonomy): Eukaryota > Metazoa > Chordata > Mammalia > Rodentia > Muridae > Micromys > Micromys minutus. Next base: position 20,761,899 of record NC_137973.1, read on the forward strand.
CCAGTACACCTTCTATATTTCTGGTGAAGGTCTAAAGTTGCTGAAAGTCTGAACTCCCACAGACCAAGAGTAGACAGGTGTGCAGTAGGGCACCCATGAGAACTGCTTGGAAGCTGCACCATTCCAACCTCAGCTGGATACACAGAACACACTGACATCCTTTACTAGGAAGCTGACCTGACATTCAAAGAAACCAAACAGGGAGACCCAATGGGAGATGGGGAAAGGTGAAATCTGTCTTGTCAAGGAGACATAACAACAGCTGTCTTGCAGGACATGTGACTAATGCAGTCTTCAGAGCCTGTCACCTACTGCGCCATGCCACCTTCCAAGCCCCACACGCACATTTGCCTTGTAACCAACCCTACCATCACCCTAACTCTAAGGACAAGGAACTTCTAGTCAGTCTGTAATAACACTCCACAATCCTCCCTGAGTGATGTCCCCTTTTTAAATGTCCTATATTTGAAAGAAAAACAGGGACCAAGTCACACTCCTGTCTAGCTATGCTCAGCTGTTGTTAGAATAGAGGCAGGAGGTAAGTCCTTTTCTGAAACACACGTAGAGCTGTGTATCTATCATGGGACAGTGCTGTCATATCTATCATGGACATCCACGGGTGCCAGCACTAGTGTGAGATAAAAGGTTAGGTCACATCATATATTTACAGTGACAGGATGGTCTAGTTAAGTTGCGGTCCCTCCTTGGGTATCTTACAGCTTAACCATTGTTATGATGGCAAGGAACTAGAAGAAGGAAAAAAAAATATTCAAGGAAGGAAGAAATACCCAAAATGAGACAATTCTTTTTACTGACAATTCCCTTCGCTGCAACGAGTCATGTGTTCACAGTTGAAATGCATGTCTTTCTTCTTCCATTACTAATCCCACATTCCCGTGACGTCCACCATGCACTTCAGTTCACAAACATTTCTCACAGCCCCTGCTGTCCAGCAGCGAGCCTCCAAACGTCAGACTCGGTCACCTTAACTGGCTCAGTTTTTCCTACCGCTACCCCATGGCCACCACCGCTTATTCATTCTGGGGCCCGAGAAACTCACGCATCCGGAGGGCAATATGAAGATCTCAAAACTAGAATGAATGGAGGCATTCCCGTTTCCTTTGTCTCCTGGATGCTGGGATATGGGCTAACAGAACAAAAACGCTACAGACATTACTTGCTGATTTACAGCAACACCGTGATTCTAAGGACACTGCTTCAGCCGTGCTGGGAGTCCTCATCCAGATGGACCTTTAGCTACATCTTCTTTCTGGCCAGCTGCTTCAGTGTCCACTTTTCACTGGCTATAAAACAAGTCCGTAGGTCAGCCGCAATACTGAATGGAACAAGGCACTGCAAGAGCTCAGAGACAGTGATTTTGGCAGAATCAGGGAAGCTGAGTTCAAAGTAAGTCTTGCCCCATCCACAGAGGGCATGCTCCAATGTCATCAGTCTGCCGACAGTCACAGACTGGTTCCCCTGAGAAGTAATAAAATATTAAAGACTGAGTATTGGCCTTTAATGCAGGTTAGAAAGTCAGCTATGCTGTGTCCCCATTACCTTTGGTGCACAGAAGCTAATGCTGCCAAGTCTACACATGACCCCTTGCCCTGCTGCTGGAGACACTTGGGGCATGACCCCTTTTGGTGAGAGCAAATGCTAATGTGGATGCCGACAGAATTGTACAGGAAGTGTCCCCTGCCTCCTGTGAGTATTTAGGTCATCCTCACTCATGCCACTCTCTGATTCACATACACGTGGGACATACTCACGCTCTTCCCGTGTGTCTATGCCTCAGATTCTTTGTTGCTGATGACCAGGGTCACTCCTTCTAAATCTCTGAAAGTCTGCCCGAATCACTAGAGTCTGTCTATGAGTCGGGCCATCTGTTTCTGCAAGCCCAGTGAGCAGATGTTTTGTCCCCAGTGATCAACATCCTGTCATTGAGCCATTGTCCCTCCAAGTCACCCACGAGGGTGCACACATGATGTCACCACCCATGTTCTGGTGATACTAGCCTGTGGAACAGAACCTTCTAGACACTAGACCATCCCCTTCTAACCAGGTTAAGGGGAGAGAGACTATTTATGACAAGTTATAAAATGGCTTGCCAAATAGATGGGAAGTCTGAAAAAGACAGACTCAAACGCTCAGCTTCCAGGAATGACTCCCAAAGCCATAACAGAATCAGGCCACCAAGGAAGCTTCTGGCCTTACCATGTCCAAGGTGCTATAAAACCAGGAAGCCTGAAGATTAAATCAGAAGCCATAACCCTACTACAAAGAAAGCATGGTCCTCCATGGCTGTGATTTCACAATATTGTAGTTTATTTAATTCCAAACAAAATTAAATTATATTCAAGTTCCTGACTACAGGAGTACTCTGGGAAATGTAGTCCCAGCCTCTCAAAATCCATAGGACAGAAAGGGAATAAAGAGGAGGTTAGGTTTGAGTTATGCAAGCTCACTGTGATTTACAAAGTTGGTAATTTTCAAAGCAGCTTCTCCTTTTAGGAGTAGCATGAAAATGTTTCAAGGCAGAGGGATCTAAACAGGGGAAGGTCTGATAAGGGGCTGGTTGGGAGAGAAGTATCAAAGCAATGCATGAAAGGAAAGATGGGAGTTAGGTCTAACACATCAGCAGAAGGTTAGGTTTTATAGGAAAAAGAAAATTTGTACCACCAAATAGCCAGAGAGTCATGAAACCACTGCGTGGGGGAAACAAAGGCATCCTTTTGAAGTAAACTTTTCATCTTCAGGGAAGATGGAAAAAGAGCATCTGCCGCTGTTGAATGGTGATGCTTGAGGTTCACTGTCATGGGAAGGCCTGAGATGGTAGAAAAATGAATCAAGAATGCACCGGGGATAAGTGCAAAGAGCCGCGCAAGCTTAGGAAGTGGGCACGTGCCCTTTCCAGAAACCTGGGTGTTTAATTAAGGCTGAAATGCTAAGATTTTGCTGCTCTCCTCTGTAAGCAATAAGGTTGAGTGGATTCCTCCACCAAAGCTGTCTGTATCCCACCATGTAGTTGACTCCCAGGACTCTTGACATGTTTTCTTCTCTCCTGCGGGGGCGAGGTTTTTAGCAGGGAATGAACCTCTCTGATCACACCTTGGATGAAGCTAATGTGCCACATGAGAAAAGCCCTGTATACTAAAACTAGCTGGGAGTAGGACTGGAGGGAGGCTGCCCTTCCAGGGGACCTGGATTCAACACTTAACACCCAGGAGGCAGATCACAGCCTTCTGTAACTCCTGTCCCTGGGAGAATCTGATGTTGCCCTCTTCTGGTTTCTGGGGGTACTGCATGCACTTGGTACACAGACATACATCAAGGCAAAACACCTATACACGTCAAAGGGGGTTTTATGCTAATTGGGGGTGAATAGAAAATAGCAGAACCCTTTTCAACTTCACAATAAAGTCTGGAATCAAAAGTTAATAATGGGTTTGGAGAGATGGCTCCAAAGTTAAGAGGTCTCACTGTTCTTCCAAAGGATCAAGTTTGGTTCCTCCTTCAGACAGCTCAGCTCACAGTCACATTAAATGTGGCTCCAAGGACCTAACACTCTTCTGGTTTCTATGGGCACCTTCATTAATGTGCTCAAATAGGCACACAGACACACACACACATAAAAATAAATCCTTGTTTAAGATACTCAGTGAGGACTTCATTTCTACTTGTGAGCAACAAGTCCGCCACTGTGAGCTCACAGCTGCCCTGCTGTGTCCAGCAACCACCATTTCCTTGTACCCACCCACAACCTCAGACTTGCATGCTCAGTCCACCGACTCCCCCGGTGATCTCTGAGCCTTCGGAGGAAGACATAGAATACATGTGCCATTTAAGTCTGGACATCCTTCAGTCTGTTTATCTGAGTCGGGTCTGACTCTACACCCTCACTTGACCTGGAGATCACAGTGGAGTCTCTGCCTCCCAGGGGTCTCGGTTGCTTCTTCTCTGCACTCTTATGGTTAGGTGACTCTCAATCTTTTCTTCCCTGGACTGTTAACTCCTGAAGGGAGTTACTTCACACAATGACCAGTGAAGACTATGTGCTTCTTGAATTGAACCTAAAATAATTTTAACTGAGTAAGAGAAAAGTCTCTAGAAACATAAAATAATAACATGAAATACGGAGACCCAACTCTATCAGAGCTGTGTTCTCAATATGTTGAGTCATTCTACAAGGGTGTATTGTTACTGTCAGAGCTGAATGCTACTGTAGAAAGGGAAAGTAGTGGTAGAGCTTTAGAATGGGCATGTGCTTTTTGTCCCCAGTGTTGAAGAAGCTGCATCCTACCAAGCCTGAGTGAAACATAGTACTCTAGAGAGAGCTGCTCTGGTTTACTCAAAGGTTATAGTGATCCCAGTGCATGGATGTGTCCCAAGCACAGCAGGCACACGGGGAACTGTTCAAAGTGTTTGGTAACCATGTTATGGTGTTTTTTGCTCTCTCCTCTCACTCTCTAACCCGGCATAATCACCAGAGCGCTAATGCAGGCTCAGAGTTCCACATTCACTATACTAATAGAATTCTCCAGAGAAACAGGACCAATGAGAGAATGGGGGGTAGCTCCATATGGAAAGCCACCAGACTGAAAATTAAAGAAAGTTGTCTCTGAAGGGTGATTCTGGGAGACTGGAAATTCAGGCAGATATCCACGTTTTATTCCAGAGGTCAAATTTCTTCTCTTCCCCAAGCCTCAGGTCTTGCTCCAGTGGGCCTAATCTGATAGATCTGACTGGTTCTGTACAGCTGTTCACATCATGGAAAATCTGCTTACTCAGAGCCTACTAATAGGAATGTTGACCACATCTAAAAATATCTTCCCAGCAGTATCTGCAGATGCTCTCCAATTTGTGATGGTTTGGTCTTTTTCTACTTCAGGATGAAGTATGGTAGTTATATCCAGTAGAAGTAAAACATTCTGAGCATTTCCAAAGCTAGTATGGCAGATAGTTTCCTGATGCTACAATGTAACAGTGGGATAACTGATGTATAAGAAAAAAAGGTTATTTTGTCTCTCAGCGTTGAAGGTGCAGTACATACTTGCTTGGCCCCATTACTTTGAGCCTGTGGTGAGACAGTCTATAATGGGAGGAACATGTAGCAGAGCAAAAGGCTTACCTTAGTCATGATACAAGAGTGAGAAGAAAGAGAAGTTACAATCTCATTCCCCACTTCAAAGTCATTTCTCTAGGGACCTAAGGATCTCCCATCGGACCCCAACTCCAAAGGTTCTATCAGTTGCCACTGGTGTCAAGGGACCAAGTTTTAATTCATTGATCTTGGAGGAACGTTTAGAATTTGTAGCACAAAACAGTACCATCACACAATTCTAGGCAGAAGCCACAGTCACATGATCACAAGGCAACGTGTGGTAATCTTATGCGTACCATGTTGCTAGATTATGATAATTAGTAGAGCAGGTCTATGAATAAATGCTTTCCAGCTCGCAATGGGTTTGCTGGGATAGAATGCCATTTCGAACAGAGGAACAGCTGTAAAGTGGTGCTTGTCCATGTCCCCATGGTCTGGCCAAGTCCGTGTTCTTGCTTGATAGCCTGGGTAAAAGTACTTGCAGCAAGCCTAGCCAACCAAGTTCGATCCCTAGAACACAGGTCAAGGCTGAAGGAGAGAACCAGATCCACAAAGTTTTTCTCTACCTCTACCTGTAAGCCATGCACCTACCAGACAACTTACACTGCATACATTACACACATGATAGATACATAGACAGATACACAGATAAATGTGTGCATATATACATACATCAATGATAGACTGGTGGATGGATAGATGAAAAACAGACAGACAGACAGACAGAAGATAGATAGATAGATAGATAGATAGATAGATAGATAGATAGACAGATAGACAGATAGATAAACAGATAGACAGACAGATAGATAGACAGATAGACAAATTGACAATAGTTAGACAGACAGGGAGAGGGCCCAGTAGATAAAGGTGCTCAACTAATGATCTGAATTTGATCTTCAAATGCACATAAAGATGAAAAAAGAGAACCAGCCACCAGAAACAGCAGAGATCCAGAAAGACAGGTCTGGTGGTGAGAAGGCGTTCTGACTAGCCGGGGTGCACAGAGAGCTCTGCAGAGAGATCTCTTCAGAACACTCAGAAAGTGTGCAACCCCCCCCCCCACCGCTTGGTTCAGGGAACCAGTAATTTAGGGAAAAGATACCCTTCACAATAGTCACAAAAAAATATGAAATACCTTGGTGTGACTCTACTAAACAAGAAAGGACCAGTATGACAAGAACTTCAAACCTCTAAAGAAGGAAATTGAGGAAGATCTCAGAAAATGGAAAGATCTCCCATGCTCATGGATTAGAAGGATCAACATTGTAAAAATGGCCATCTTACCAAAAGCAATCTACAGATTCAATGCAATCCCCATCAAAATACCAACCCAATTCTTCATTGAGTTGGAAAGAGCAATGTGTAATTTCATCTGGAATAACAAAAGACCTAGAATAGCAAAATCCATCCTCAACAACAAGAAAACATCTGCAGGAATCACTATCCCTGACCTCAAGTTATATTACAAGGCAATTGTGCTAAAACCTGCATGGTACTGGTACAAAGATAGGCACATGGATCAATGGAATAGATTAGAAGACCCAGAAACTAGCCCTCACATATATGGTCACCTGATTTTTGACAAAGGAGCTATAAACATTCAATGGAAAAAGAACAGCCTATTAAACAAATGGTGTTGGTCCAACTGGCACTCAGCATGCAGAAGAATGAAAATAGACCCTTTCTTATCCCCTTGTACAAAGCTCAAGTGCAAGTGGATCAAAGATCTCCACATTAAACCAGGTACACTGAAACTATTAGAAGAGAAAGTAGGAAAAACCTTAGAACACATAGGCACAGGAGAAAATTTCCTGAACAGAACACCAATGGCTCGTGCTCTAAGGTCAAAGATTGACAAATGGAACTTAATGAGATTGCAAAGTTTCTGTAAGGCTAAAGAAACTGTCAAGAAAACAAAACGGCAGCCAACAGAGTGGGAGAAGATCTTTACCAACCCTACATCAGACAGAGGCCTAATATCCAATATATACAAAGAACTCAAGGAGCTAGACACCAGAGAATCAAACAACCCTATTAAAAATGGGGTACAGACTTAAACAAAAGTTCTCAATTGAGGAATACCGAATGGCTGAGAAGCAGCTAAGGACGTGCTCAACATCATTAGCCATCAGGGAAATGCAAATCAAAACAACCCTGAGATTCCACCTCACACCAGTCAGATTGGCCAAGATCAAAAATTCAGATGACAGCAGATGCTGGCGAAGATGTGGAGAAAGAGGAACACTTCTCCACTGTTGGTGGGGTTGTAAACTGGTACAACCACTCTGGAAATCAGTCTGGTGATTCCTCAAAAAACTGGACATAGTACTACCTGATGATCCAGTTATTCCACTTCTGGGCATTTACCCCAGAGACACTCCAACATACAACAAAGACACATGCACCACAATGTTCATAGCAGCTCTATTTATAATAGCCAGAAGCTGGAAAGAACCCAGATGTCCTTCAGTAGATGAATGGATACAAAAATTGTGGTACATTTTTACACAATGGAGTACTACTCAGCTATCAGAAAAAATGACCTTATGAAATCCTTAAGAAAATGGATGCATCTAGAGAATATCATCCTGAGCGAGATAACCCAGTCACAAAAGAACAGATATAATATGCAGTCACTGATAATTGGATACTAACCCCAGAAAGATGTGAACACCCAAAAACAACTCACAAACTGTGTGAAGTTCAAGAAAAAAAAGAAAGAAAGAAAAGAAAAAAACATTATGTTTGCTCCTTACACACCAAAAAAAACTTGACTAATTCCAGGTTACATCCTGTTTTACATGTACTTTATGCTCATTGTAGCTAGTAAAATCTTAATGCACACTGTCAAACCTTATTTTTTAAAAAAAGCCAAGCAATGACAAAAATGTATTCGTATACTTTTATGCAAAAATGTTTAAAATTTGTACATTTATCCTTGTTTTTTTAAATGAAGTTTTTCAATTAAAAAAGAAAGAAAGAAAGAAAGAAAGAAAGAAAGAAAGAAAGAAAGAAAGAAAGAAAAAAGAGAACCAATTACTAATGTTGTCCTGTGACCTCTACAAAAATTCTGTGGCATTTACACACACTGATTATAAGGGATAATTTTTAATAGAAAAATTCACTATCAGGGATCATAGAAACTCATCTAGAAAGCTTATTGAAAATGTATTAATTTTAGAGTCAGGACCCAAGAATTGCCTTTTTAAAAAATAATTCGATGTGATTCTACTCCAAGCATTCCATGTATTTACAGCTATAGAACTGGGGAGTCCACATGTTTCCCTGGTGGGTTTTTAAATATTTGTTTATTTTATGTCTATGAGAACTCTATCTGCATGTATGCCACACACCAGAAGAAGACATCAGAACTCATTATATTTGGTTGTAAGCCACCATCTTGTTGCTGGGAATTGAGCTCAGGACTTCTAAAAAAGTAGCTAGTTCTCCAGCCTGTTTCTGTGATTTTTTTTAAAACACCTGTTGCCCATGTTCTAGAATTTAAGAGTTGGGGCGTGCAACACAGCCCACCATGACAGACAGAAAAGTGAATGCACTGATTGATATTTTTAACAATAAGAAATCAAAACAGAAATCTTCTAAACAGATACTAAAAAGCACAAAGAAGAGCTCTAGGTAGCAGTTTTGAAAAGAGACAGTCACCATGCATCAGGTTGTAAAAATACAGAGAAGTAACTGGAATTATTAGAATTAGAACCTGGAATGGAAACCTGGAATACAGGCAGCACAGAGTAAAGACCCAGACTCCAAAAAAAACGTGCTGCCTAGGTAGTGCTGGTGTCCCCAGCACCGGGAGGGAGGGGGATGGTGAAGGTAGACACTGTGGTTTTGTTGAGAGAAGCACCTGCTGCCTGGTACTACAATATACACCTGAAAATAAAAAATGCCAAGACAGCAGAGGGAAACATCTCCAGCATGAATAATCACGTCCTCTTCTGGGACCGAATTCTTGGGAGCAAGGAGACCAGAAGTAGATAGGAAATTCTCTTCCTTCTCTGTTCCTGCAGGCTCTTTCTACTGCCCCTCCTGGTAAGAGGAATGTAGCAAAGTGCCAAGAGGAAAGGCAGAAAGGTGTTTCCAGTTCTAGCAACCAGTGTGGAGCTGAGAGTCTACAGCTCAATAAATAAGAGGCCCCCAGCCCAGCCCAGATGAAACAGTAGCAGCCAATAGAGAACAAACAACCTGGACCTTCCCTCCTGCTTAGTATGGATCTCCTGTTTTCATACACGTAGTGCCAGATTTTCAGTCCAGTGGTCCAAAGTCTAGATCAACGTTTTCAAATAAAAACTATAGTTAACTTAAATAAATGTGTGTGTAGCATTGTCTGAAAGGAAGTATGGTAAAGCCTGGAAGCATTCTACAACAGTTGATTTTTCAGAGAATATTCTCAGACGGGTAGCATCCACACAACCTAGGAATTTGCTTCCCAAGCCTACTAAATAAGAAACGTCACAACACAGCCTAGCAGTCAGTGTGCTGACTGAGAAGACACGACCCCACACAGTGTGCAGATGGCTGGAAGAAGCAAAAGTCATCCGGTCTTTAAAGTGAGCCTTCCTTACTGCAAGGTTCACACACGTATCTTTGTAGAGATCTATGTTAAGTTGATATATGATTGGACAGTGAAGAGATAGGCGGTGAAAAGGTAGGAAAATGGAAGAGGAACAGAAATTGGAGAAGAAATCAAGATGGAGCTGGAGAAAGCCAACCCGGATCCTGGTGGCTGTAATTTGCATTAGGTAAAATTGAATATTTTAAGGGATCTTATAGGTCTTTTATCTCTTATAGAAGGGCAGTTTGCATCTTTGCCTATTGGATGTAATCTTATTACATAGAGGGTTTGTGAATTGAGAATGTAATATATAAACCTGTATGAAAAGCTATGGAGCCTTAGAGTCATTTTTGTGTTGGGTGGTGGGGTAAAGAAACACTGTGGGGGGGACAGAAGCACCAGGGCAGGCAGAGTGAATCACCTGGGAAGGAAATTATGTGGAGAGTGCAGCTTGTGGACCGAGTGAGAGTCTTTGTTCAGCTCTGCACTACAGTGGCATCCGAGGAGTGAGACCACGGGGGCTGATAAAGAGATAAGCTGACCATTTTTAATATGTACTGCAACAGGTGGTGCACTAACATTTTGGGCAAGAATCCACTAAAATGTTTACAGCTATCAGCCTAAGAGTTAGTTAGTTAGTTAGTTAGTTAGTTAGTTAGTTAGTTAGTTAGTTAGTTAGTTAGTTTGTTCGTTCGTTCGTTCGTTAGTTAGTTAGTTTTTATTTTCTAAGTAAGAGGAGGCCAGTGCCATGTTGAGTCACGTGATATCTCAAGAGCAAAAACCTTAAACAAAAGAAACACATAGGCAGCTCTGCTGGCAGGCTGTGGGTGTCCTGCAGTGAGAAGGCAGGCGACCATGAACACAGAGAAAGAGAGATTAGTAGCTATTTCATTCTTTGACAAAATTGTTTTCAAAATTAAAAAGCATATTTGTTTGTTTTAAACATGGTATACAGAATTAATGATAAAGTCAAGTTTGTGATTTTTTTTGTTGTTGTTGTTTTTGTTGTTAGTTAGAAGAAGAGTTTACAGAGTTTACCCCAATCACGTGGGAATTTTCACCTGCAGTTCAGAACTAAGACAGGAGTCTGCACACCAGACAGAGCAAATACAGAAATATGTTAGGGAAGTTATTAATAAGTGAAGATCTGACGCTCCAGATTGAAAGCTGGACAGATCAAAATACTTTTGACTAAGGTTCTGATTTTACAAGTTGCTTACTTAAAGGTTTGTAATTGACACTTTCTTTTGTAACTACCCTACTAAGGCCACGTGGCTCATCAGAATCTGACTAATGAGGGTTTATAATCTTAATTATTCCTATTATTTCAAAATGGATATGATGATGAGTTTTGTGCTTATATTATTTCTCTGAGAAAGAATGCAAGATATTCTAGTTGTCAACTAAGGAACATGCTCTTTTGGGAGAAAGGTTTTCTCTTTGTGTTTTTAAAAAGTTTGATTTGGCTCTGTGTACCTTCCAGAATTATATGGATTAGATTTAATAGAGGTAGACCACCTAAAAAACTAAATTCAAAAACATCAAACAAAAAATTTTCTCTATACTAAAATGTTTTCTGTTGATTTTTATACATATTACTGAATGTGCAGCTATGGTGAAGCTTCTCATCAGAATGTTTACTGGCCTGATTCCAGACATCAGAGACTGCAACAATCGTCAGTGTGGCTTTCCCTCTTGAGGCCTGTCCAGCTTCCTCATCTCCCTTCCCCCTTCTAAATTCTCAACGCCCATATATTCAGCTTGAAGAAGCTATAAAGAGTCTTCGCCTGATTCCCTGGACTTTGAGGCGTGAAAGTGGTTATTGTAAGGTTGTTTTTATGAAGAATTTAGAAATGTTGATAATCTTACAGGGAGGAGTTAGTCAGATTATACAGTCATAATCTTCTTTTGGTAACTAAGCTAAAGTCATGTCAAGGTAGAAATCTTTCTAATTGACACAAGTTAAAGTTACAATCTTTACAGTGGTATAGAATTTTTTTGATACAGATTGGGCACCACCTGTTGCAGTAAATATTAAAAATGGTCAGCTTATCTCTTTATCAGCCCCTGTGGTCTCACTCCGTGGGCACCGCTCTAGTGCAGAGCCGAACACATAGACTCTACCTTCTCTGGTTTTCATATACACCCTTTCTTATCCTGCCACAAAGAAACGGCTGATAGTCGCAGGCAAGCAGATAGTAAATTATAAAAGTGCTCTCTTTCCTTTGGCACAAGTAGCCATCATCCATGTTTGTATATGTAGCTATGTTTCAGGCCTGCCCTATGGTATGAGGATCTATTTTTTTAAGTTGCTGTTTCTACTCTATTTTATTAATAAGCAAAGTGATTAAGTCCTTTCTGGTTTCAAGAGCAATGCAGCATTTTAGAAAACTTTAAAGTGAGCAAAGTAAATTACTGGACATAAGAGAATCAGCTTATAAAATTAAAGTCTGGCAGGTCGCAGCCTTAACACGATTTAGGGAGACTAAGTGCATTAGGGTGCTTCTTCCTCCAGCTCTTCATGTTTCTTTCCATGTATTGCATTTTTCTCTTTGGTTGTACAAAAAGGAACAGGATTCGAGGATGGAAAAAAAATCCTAACCCTTAAAAAAGATATTCTAAATCACACATGAAGACGGCAAGCCCTGTAGATGTGTTTTGGTGAAGTCTTACATAACTGTTTTCTTGTCTGCTTATGCTTGTTTAAGTCTAAAGAATTAAGACAATAATTTCACTATTTCTTAACTATCTGCAGGGGAGTATGAAGTAAATGAAAGTTTGCATTTTCCAGCAAACTTTTATAAAGGTTCTTATTACAATGTTAAGGATACTTTTGCTCTTTGATTTGATATTCATCTATTTATTGCATACGTACTTTGTTTATTAATTTTTATAAGAATTGAAAATTACGTACTTTGGTCATTTTCATCTTCTATACTTCCCCCTAACTCCTCCTAGATCCACCTTCTCCACTACACTCCTCTTTCTGACTTTTTTAAGTCCTTCAACTCCACTTTCTGGTACCCATCCAATCCTAGGTTTAGGGCTATCCACTGAAGTGTGGTCAACTTCCCTTGAAGGAAACTGGTGCTCCCTGCTCTGGGGGCCTCTAACCGTCAATAGCTCCTTAGTGAGGGGCGGGAGCTCAGGAGATTTTCCCTCTTCCTACTGGAATGCTTTCTTTAATATTTTCCAACAGTTCAAAATTGAGAAATTTCACATAAAAATCCAGGTTCTGGGTGGTTTGGTTTATTTGCTGCTTTGTTTGTTTTGTTTTGTTTCATTTGACTCAGAAACACTGGATCTGTGTTTTTCCCATGATAAACATGTCTGGAGCTAAACAGCAACTGCCCACTTAGAACAACATGGACTCAGCAGGCTTTGGGAGTCCCTGTGTGTCACTCTTACTGACACCACAGCATATGATATGTCCCTCACATCCTGACTGAAGGCTTTCCAGACTAGAAGGAAAATGGCTCCCTTATCCTCAATGGGCCATGAAACAAGATTCAGCTCCATAGGGCAGGCTCACCCCAGCCTGTTTCCGGTGACTCCCACCCTGTGTGGATGACTGGCATGTTCATGTGAACCCTTGGCTCTCAGAACCTGCCCGGTTCCCTCCCTTGACTCCTCATCCTTTTCTTAGCTGTTGGAACACTGGGCAGAGTTTCAAAACCTATAAAAATGTGTTTAAATTAAAACCCAAGGACCTCCTTTAACCCCAAGACTGTTTGCAGCAGCAGCAGCAGCCAGCCTGTCTCCTCCCTTTCATCTGCTCTTGCTCTCCATCATGGACCAGCCAGCTGCACACCAGCCTCTATGTCCAGCCTGCACTCAGACTGTTTAGCTGATGATGAAAGTGTCCCCTTTATTGCCAAATCTAACGAACCTTGTTTTTTTTGTAATTTGTCTCGGCCCTATCAGACTTCTGGAACCTTCCCCATCTTTCAAATGTAAGTTCGGGCTGTCTTATCTGCTCTGAACACTCCCAGGGTAAGTAGTGATCGTTCAGACCATCTTTGAGTGACATCCCATTCTTGTCCCCAATACACAATATCTCCGCTGCCACCAATGACTCCATCTTCACCAGTGACAGAGACTTGTTCCCCTTTGCATACACCGAGCACATGACTATGGTGGTTGGTTCACCATGGACGTTTCATAAATAGTAAGGAAGTGGGTGGATGGTTGGGCGTGTGAACCTAGAGCTAACTTTTAAAGTTGAGGAAACAGAAGCAATCAAAGGGCTTGCAAAAGTCTGTTTGTCTGTCTGTTTAATCCCCAAATATTAACTCTATCCATTATTATTTAATGAAAATTATATGGGGGCTGGGAAATATATGTCCTTTTCTCACTAGATGTCTACAGGAGTTGGGGGTTGATCATGCCCTTCAGTATTTACTGACATTTTTAAAGAGATTGTCCCCAACTGTTTTACAGCTCCAATTTCACAATGGTGGAAGGACTCAGAAAGACTCCATATTTCAAATAAAGGAAAGCTCCTTGCCCCAGAGACTCGGGGTAAGGAATACAGCCTGAAGGTATAGTAAGATAAGAATATGAGATATGTGTGTCCAAAGCCCTTTAGGAAGTCATCTGTGGAGCCACAGAAGCAACAAGATGGAGTGGCCAATAGCAGAGTGTCAGGGTACCCTAATCAAAGCACACTCCCTGCCTTCAGTGTGGTTTTCTACCATGATGACATTTCAGTTGGGCCCTAAAACAAAACCAAAAAAATTATAATGTGCACTGATACGAAGTTTGATCTCCACTGTTATCTACTAAAAGCAAGTGTTTGAATATTTGTTAAATTTGTATTTTGTAGCTTAGGTAGAAACCAATGTAGTTTTCAATAATCTGCTAGAAAAAGCAAGAAAATTGTCTTGAACTGGTGAGTTAAGATTGACCCTTTGCAGCAGTAAGCTGCAGAGCTGGCTAAAGCCACTGTGTGACTCAAGCTGACCGTCTTAGCTTTGGGCTGTAAGCACACAACTGACTCCTTGTGTCCACCAAAGCCACGCCCCTCCTCAACCTGCGCATGGGCAGAGAATGGGGACATTAGGAAGAGTGCACAAGAGGTTCTGCCAGCCTGGGTTCTGGCGACTGCTCTGGCCCTGCTTTCCTCCACACCAGATGTCACTTCATCTACAGTGTGCGAGGAGATCGCTCAGCATCACTGACACGCCCTCACGGCATCGCTTTCTTGGAGTAACGCACACCTCTCTATCTCTGCAGCACACATTTGCAATGGGAGTTTTCTGGATGCAATTACCCTTTCCGACTAATAAAATAAGATGTAATTATAGATGTACTGTGAGCAACGCCACTTTACATTCGAGCTGATATGTTTGTGGCTGCCTGGAATTCCAGATCTGAGTGCTGTTTGTTGCTTTAACCCACACATGTTATTTCTGGAGACGGTGTGGCTCAAGGAGAGACGTCTGGGGCAGCCTGATCACACTCCTTCAGGGGCCCCTCTGCCATTTTTGCGCTCAGAGCTCTGAAATGTACTTTTGACCTTCTCCTGAGCTGCTTGGAAGGCACAGTTGAACTGAAGCAGAAACCCCCCCCCCCCTTACCACTCTGAACACAATCTGTGGCCTGACTTTACATGTCAATTTAGTGTTTGCTGGTTTGAACGAAGTGCAGAGACTTACATGAAGGGAACTGCATAAACAAATGTTCAGAAAGAGAACACTGAAACTTGCAGATGACAGGGACCTCTATAGAGCCTTTCACATTCTCTACAGCGAGCATGTACTACCAACAACCAAGAAGAAGTGGGGAGGTGAGAAAGAATCCAGCAGGAAGGGGAGGGGCCAGAGAGAGGCATGAGGGGTGACTATGACCAGAATATGTTGCGTACAAGTTTCGATGTCATAACGAAGGCCATTAGTGTGTGTAACCATTGTGTGCAAATAAAAGCAGACAAAGAAACAGAGAGAAGAGTTCAGTTGTTGCGCTCAGGAGATAGACAGAGCCTTCCTTTTGTTGGCAGAGTTGGGGAGAGACTTATTGTGGGGTTCATGGACTCTGGGAGATTTTAAAAGAGATTCACTTCAACTTTCTAAACTAGGTCTCAAAGACTATGTTTGAACATCAATATGATAATAATAATAATAATAATAGTAACAATAATATTATAAAAACATGAAGGTCCAACCTTGAGCTGCTCTTGACCAACGTCTTAGAAGCTTCAGGAAGTATCTCAGCACCCACTTCCATCACCTCTTTGAAACCACAGTGATTGGCTCTGCACATACGAAAATCCAAGAGCCTTACACAAGATGTGATTATGTTCACATATGACCTATGCATATTCCCCCATGTGCTTTAAACGGCACTTAGAATGTCGAATGTAGTGTGAACACTACTTAAACAATTGTGGTATTCAGGCAATAATGACGAAAAAACCACAATTTATTGTAAATATTTTCCACTCAGAGTTCTTGAATCTAAGGATACAAAAGCAAAGCTATAGAAAGACACTCCCCCCTCCCTTTCTCTCACCCACAAACACACACACACACACACACACACACACAGGTCTTTTGAGAAAAGGTTCTGTTTTCTTTAAGATTCACAGCTTGCCAATGAAATCTCTGGCCAAACAGTGTAATCTCTTGGCTACTTTAGCCACTGATCAAACTCAGACTAAGTGCTCAGTGTGCACATGGGAAAGGGAAGTCAGAGACCGCCCCAACAGACGGTCCTTCTCACTGGCTAAGCCTGGAAATGGTTGATCCATCTGAATGAAAACATCTTAAAGGGAAGAAAGTTATCAGAGAACCATCCAGGGACCTCTTCAGCCTGCAGAATCCCAGGGACAGAGCAGGGAATGGGTAGTTAGCACAGTGTCTCTAAGAATCACGGGGATAACTAAGTGTGACCAAGAGGCTGGGAGACATGTGGCTGGGCATGGTGCAGGCAACAGGAAGCTTGAGGGTGGTGATTGCTGAAGGCATGGAGAGCAGAGGTGGTCCTAGAGTAGAAAGTTATAGAAATGGATGCAGGTAGGGGTATGAACTTGGGATAAAGTTCAGTGTTTGGGGTATCTGTCTTAGCCTCCAGTACCTGTTAGCTACACTCTCCCACACTCTAGGAGAATCTACACTCAGGTACTCTGATTTCCTTCCATATACAGCAACAGAACAGTACTTGTCTCAGAGAATGTTTTAAAAATTAAATGGAAAATTCAGATGTGGTGCTCATCTCAGTATACAACATGAGAAAGGCAGCCGGCTGTCAAAATTATAATCTGCTTTTGGTTATTTTTTCTAACAAAAAAAAAAAAAATATATATATATATATATATATATATATCAAGTAGAATCAAAGTTGACTCGGCCAAACTTTGGTAGCAGAGTTACAGATATGAAGTGAGTTGGAGGTGAGAGAAGGGACTTGGGGAAGATGTCAAAATCATCTTTATTTGATTTTATTCCCCCAGAAAGCTTTGCAAGCTGTCGTGACAGATGTCAAAGCTAGAGAAGGGGACTGCAGACAAAGAGTATCAGATAACTATAGGGCAATTGACATTCCATACTCAGAAGAGAATACTCCTGTGTCAGCAATGGGGATGCCTAGATTTGCTAAATATGAATTTATTCCACATCTACCACATGTAAACACATTGGGAAGTGCACAGAATAGGAAATAATTTAAATATTGACAGATCCTGAACAAAGGAAAATTCAGTCCAGTAAAGGATGAATCAAGATAGGTACTAAGACAAATTCAATCATCTGTATCAAGGTGGGGAGTGGGCAAAAGATTGACTGAGATTGCTGACGTCTGAGCAACAGTAGTCAGTTTCTCATTCACATTCGCAAGGCCAGAGAGGCCACAGGACCCCACAGAACAAACTGTAAACCAAAATCCAACTTCAATAATCTCATCTCCAAGAAAAAGTACTTCTTACTCTGGGAAGGCATTGGGTAACCATAAAGATGATGTTTTTGGTCAGTTTCATGCTATCACATATCTCCTTGAGGTACTCTCTAGTACCATTCACATACGACACCCCAAAGAAGACAGTGAACCCCATTTGAGGTGCACATACCATCCTTTCCATCACACTAACCAAGCACCGTTGGCATGGCAGCCTCACAACCCTTACCCTAAGACCACAGGGGCTTTCCACATGCACTCTTTCAAAGCAGCTCCTAACCTTTCTGGACCGAGGAGAAACCTGACAGTTCCCCAAGGAAAGGGTATTCTCTGCTTCTTTCTTTTAAGGAAAGGCTGTACATTCTTCCACAGACTTCAAAATCATGGTTGAAAGGCAGAATAAGCTATCTCATTCTCAAGACATCTTCTAGACTATTCCTTTTCCCTACTCTGCCATAGTCTTTCCATCTTTACCCATTATGCTTTGCTGGTACCTCCCCCCATTTATCTAAAGATGTAGCATTTTATTTTGATGAGCCTCAAGTCTTTCAGATTTCTTCCTTGCCTCTTCGATAGGGAGAGGATGATCCCAAGGTCATGAGGGATTTTTCTAGACAGTTTTGGTCTGATCATCTTGAGCCGACAGAGTATATCCATAGAGAATATTTATGTTTATGTATCATCACCCCACCTCTAAAATATTTCATTTATCTCCAACACACCTACCAGCGCCAACTGCCCCTTCACACACCCAACTTCTGTTCTCCCATCTGGGCTATTCTCTTGCCAATATCTTTAGCTCTGAGCCAGCTGGCCTCTTTCACTTCTCTCTGTGGTGTAACCCCTGTTCCTAGTTTTCCACACGCTATACCTCCTGGATAGCACAGAGGGGTACCAAACAGGTAAATTGGTGAGGTGACAGGCATGAATGCACAGAGGTTAATAACTCTCGCTATGTCTGCAAGCCACTGCGTATTCTAGATGACTTCTCTGCTGCTATGACAAAAACATATTGCTTTGGAAAGGGTCTATTTTGGAAAGGTTATAGACGTCATCAAGGAAAGCCAAGCCAGGATCCAAGAGATAGGAACTGAAGTCGAGGGCATGAAGCGATGCCACTCACTGCTTGCTCTCTCCATAGTTTGCTCAGCCCGCTTTCCTCTACTATCCAGGACCACTTGCATAGGGATGGCACCACCCACAGTGGGCTGGTTGTTTCAGTTATTTAGCCTGTCATCTTCATCTTCTGCATCCTAAGATTCTGTCTATCTGAGCATGTTTTATCCCAGGCAGCTGCTGACCAAACAAGTTTATGTGTTCAAAATCATCTGCCATTAGCTCAAATACTTTGGGGGAAATTAAAGAATCTAAACCTATATATGCCTATGTATTTTAGATAGCAATATCTTACAGATATGCAGATGTCATAGTGCATATATTCTTACTCCCTCTATCGTATTTTTCAATGAAGCAAAGTATAGTAATCACAAAGAATAAAATCATTTTCTTGAAAATGTTAATCTCCTTGTAACAATTCTCACCGGTTTTTACCCTTCGGGTTTGCTAATAAAAATATTTTTCCTAAAGATGGCTCTCAACACGGGATTTATGTAAACAGACACTTTTAAACATCCTGGAAGACGCCGAAGTTGCTAATGAGGCAAACCAGAGTGGTGCAGGTGAGCCCTCCATTGCAAAGCCTTTCCCGTCCTGTGGCCGGCTCTGTGAAAAACAGGTAATGACAAATGTTGGCAAGTGCATCAAGTTCTTCTCTGCAGTGGTGGTAAAAGATCACAGCCAAAATCAGTTTGTGGAGGGAAAAAAGGAATTTATTGAGCTTACAGTCCTAGAGGGAGATTCTGTAAAGGGACGGCAACAGGTAGTCAACGCGGGGAGATGAGAGATCACATCTCCAACCACAGACACAAAGCAGAGAGTCATCAGCAAATGGGGAAGGCTATAAACATCAGGGTCCACCCCTAGTGATGTGTTTTCTCCAGTGAGTACCTCCTAAAGGCTTATCGCCTCCCCAAACCCTGCTTCCATCTGGGGATCAAGTGCTCAAATGTCTGAGCTTATGGACATATTTCTCATACAAAACACCACAAGACTTTAGAGAAACTTGAGGCCTTTCTTTATACTCTTGACAGGCCTATTAAAATGACACCATCACTTTTATTTTTTTTAAAAAAATGTAGATTAATACTTCAAAAAGGCCGGCCTTGATCCGAGTGGTAGACTTTGGAGGTGCTCACAGACATATAACGTCAACAGTCCGTTCATCCGTTCACGCCAAATGAGTTATGGGGAAGTGGTTGCAATAAAAACTGCTAAAGTAAGAGCAACCAGACGTGTTTTGGATCCCTACTAACTAAAGTACTTTAATAAACAAACAAAAAAAAAAAACCCTACTTTGCTCACGATGCCTTTCAGCAGTGCAGCGTGGGGGCATCGTGCTCCGCAGAGCTTTTTCCATCCCACGATCAAAACATGTGAACCACGAACTGGCGGAGATCATGTTCAAAGTCGGCCGAGTTATCGACCCGGTCACAGGGAAAGCCCTGTGCTGGAACCGCCAACCTAGGGAGGCCCCTGGGTTCAGAAGCCACGCCCCTCAGCGAAACCGGAAGAGCTCAAGGCCTCCTGAACCTAGGGAAGAAGGAAGCCGAAGGGGTTTCTGTCTACGTGTTTGCTCAGTGCTTTCATTACTGTCCACTTTCTTCTGGGACATTAGAAGTATTAAACAAAGTAAAGAGCTTAGCGTTCCATAAAGGTTTGTGTCCTTTTTCAGATTCTCTGCACTGAAGGTCCTTTCCGATTACTCTGTATGCCCAAGTATGCTGCATCATTTTGTAAGCTCACTGTCCCGGACCATATGTATTGCTTTGTTTGTTTGCCTCCCTCAAAGAAATCTTGGACTTAGCACCTTTATTTTAAAAGAAGAAAACCTTTCGATAATGACAAAATAATAATAATTCAAAGAAATTGATCACACATCTCTTATTTGACTTAGCAATTTTATTTTTATGTTTGTATCCAAGAGAAATGTATGTATACATCTATATACACATACACATACATATGCATCATATACATTTACATCATCATATACATATACATCATCATATACATATACACATACACGTACATATACATATACATCATATACATATACATCATAAAATATACATTGCATATACATATGCATATACATATACATATACATATTTATCTCTACAGAATAACATCAAAAAATTTGTATATATTCTTTCATACATATCCACATTAGGTAGTCAAAACCTGATGAATAAAGAAACTACAGTATCCATTAACAGTGAAATATTAGAATCCATAAAAGTAAACTAAGTACTGATACACACTGTAGCATGGAAATACTAAAACTTATACAAGTGAAAATAAAACCCATGCACAATAGACCCCTTATTCTATGATTCCTTTTACATAAAATATCCAGAAAAACTAAATTTACAGGAGCTGAAAGGAGATCCGTGGTTCCTAAAGGGAGAAGGTAATGAGTAAGGGACACGAGATTCTTCTGAGGATGCTGGGATGCTTTGAAGCAGGTCCTGCTATAATTATTGTACAACTTGTGAGTGAGTAGTGGGTGTATTGTTTGGTAATTACTTTATTTCAGCAAAGATGTTACCGGAAAAAAAGTGTCATCAAAATGCCTGTCATTTGCATGCTTATTGTTAGGGAAAAGTGAGTGAACAAAGAAAGAAAGACAAACGTGGTGGGCTCGGCTTGCCTCTCTGCTGCAGTAGGTTGCGCCTTCGGGAAAGCAGTCAAGAACGCGGCACACACAGCACCCATCAACCGCACTTGGAATTCTGCCAGTAACAGCTCCTTTTTGTCTCCACTTAGTGTAAACTTCTGCCCTACATTTTCCATTAAGTGGTAATGTCTTTCTTGGGTGGGGGGGATCACATTTTTCAGAGGGAAGTGGTGATGGTGTTGGGCAGGGATATCAGCAAATATTGAGAAAAAGATGCTTTGAGAGAGAATTCTCCTTCTCTGAGGTATCATATATAATCCATCTCCCCACTTGCAGAATGTAGAGCCACATGCCTAAACTTCTTCCTACTGCCAATATACTGAGTCCACACATCACAGAATTAAAGCATAGAGTATAGGTATACATTTAAAAAGGTGTTCAGTGTCGTGAGACATGAGGAAACTAAAATTACAACTAGGGCTATCTCACTAAGTTTAACTGGTTATTATCAAAATAATCTACCAATGCTGAAAATAATGTGGGAAAGAATGAGACTTTCATACAGTTGATGGGGAGGGAAATTACTCTGTCCAATCTAGAGAACAGAAGCTCGTCCAAACACGAGAATTGCATATGTTCCAACTACACTACAGAGTATGTACTCAAGAAATGAACGTATGTATAGCACCTTCTCAGAGTGTGATCCACCTAGACCTTAAATCGTTAACAACTCAAGAGTTAAGAAGATAGACTTGTGCCAATTTTTGGTATTTAAAAATCATTATGTTTAATCTTTACACACCAAGAAAACTTTGACTATTTCCATGTTATGCTTTGTTTTACATGTACTTTATGCTTATGGTAACTAGTAAGATTTCAATGCATACTATCAAACCTTTAAAAAAAATCAAGTACTGACAAAAATATACTCATAATTTTATGTCAAAATGCTTTTAAAAATTTGTACGTCTCTCTCTTTTTATTTAAATAAAGTTGTAAGAAAAAAAAAGAAAGGAAAACTTTATGTCAAAGGAATGATTGTAAGTCTGTGTGTGTTGAGGCACTATTCAGAGCAGCCAACACAGAATCAGCCTAGGTGACCAGTAACAGATGAGTGAGGAGAAAGAAAATATACTATATAAAGATGTAGATACATTAATACATTGTATCAAATGGAAAGGCCAAGTATTATATGCCCTCCTTCTTAGAAGTTCAGAACAGCCAAATGAAGAATAGCATAGACTGGGAAAGCTGGGTGGGGAGATGGAGGGAGAGCTGCTTTGTTCCTGGTGTGAAATGGCACACAGGGGCACATTAACACCTAAAATTAGTATACATTAGTGAAAACAAAGCAAAACACCTCACCCTTTCCGGCCTAACGACAGACAGAATGACTGTCCACCATCAAGACTCAGGACCCATCTGAAAACAGCTGAGCTCCCAGAACAACCTTGCAAGCTCTCTCCCACACAAGCCCACGGTAAGCCCTAAGCCTGCCACATACCCCACACCAGCTGTCCAGGGAGGGAACACCTAGAGATCTTGGAGGGCATATAGAGCTGTTTACTCTGGAATCTGGGGCTTTCTGGCTCAGTAAAAGGGCCAGGTGACCACCATGAAGACTGAGGACCTATCTGCAAACAGCTAAGACCCCAGGACAACCTCAGAAGTGCTCTCCACCTGAGCCCACGGAGACAGAACTGAGTCACTGCCATCAGAACTCACTGCCTACCCAAAAAGAGCGAAACACCCAGAAGCAATCTCCCTCCTGAGCCACAGGCCCTCAGACCTACAGGAGAGACAGGCTCCAGTCAGAGACAACAAGATCACCTATAATCGCAGATAACAAGGTGGCAAAAGAAAAGTGAAAGAACCTAAGCAATGGAAAGAAAGACAACCTTGCAACATCAGAACCCAGCTCTCCCACTACAGCAAGTAGTGGATTACCCAACACACCAGAATAACTAGACTTAGACTTGAAATCATACTTCATGGTAATAATAAAGATCTTCAAGAAATGCATGGGTAACTCCTTTAAACAATTACAGGAGAACACACATAAACAAATAGAAGCCTTTCAAGAGGAAACAACAAAAAAAAAATTCACTCAAGTACCTACAGGAAAACACAAACAAACAGATGAAGGAATTGAAAACAAAAATAGAAACAATAAAGGAAAAACAAAGAAGACAACCCTGGAGATAAAAAACCTAAGGAAAAAAATCAGGAGTCACCAACAGAATACAAGAGATGGAAGTGGATCTCAGGGCAGAAGACAGCATTGAAAACATTGACACAGCAGTCAGAGAAAATGTAAAAACCAAAAAGCTCCTAACTCAAAACATCCAGGATATACAGGCTACAATGAGAAGACCAAACCTAAAAATAATAAATGTAGAAAAGGGCAAAGACTCTCAACAAAAAGACACAGTAAATATCTTCAACAAAATCATAGAAGAAATTTTGATTTCTAAAAAAATAGAAGCAGTCATCAATAGCCTCCCAAACAAAAAAGCCCAGGACCAAATGGGTTTAGTGGAGAATTCTATCAGACTTTTATAGAAGATCTAATACCAATACTCTTCAAACTATTCCACAAAATAGAAAGAGAAGAACACTATGCAACTTTTTCTTTGAAGCCACAATTATGCTCAATCCTAAACCACACAAAGACACTACAAAGAAAAAGAACTTCAGACCAATTTCCATCATAAGCATCGATATAAAAATACTCAATAAAATTCTTGCAAACCGAATCCAAGAACACATCAAAACAATCATTCACCCTGATCAAGTAGGCTTTATCCAAGGAATACAGGATTGGTTTAATATACAGAAATCCATTAATGTAATCTACCATATAAAAAAACTCAAATTGAAAAAAACCACATGATCATCTCACTAGATGCTGAGAAAGCATTTGACAAAATTCAAAACCCCTTCATGAAAGCAGTCTTGGAAAGATCAGGAATCCAAGGCCCATACTTAAACATAGTAAATGCAATATACAGCAAACCAGTAGCCAACATCAAACTAAATGGAGAGAAACTTAAAGCAATACCATTAAAATCAGGAACTAGGCACTGTCCTCCTACCTATTCAATATAGTACTGAAAGTTCTGGCCAAAGAAATTAGAGAACAAAAAGAAGTCAAAAGGGTACACATTGTAAAGGAAGATGTCAAAATATCACTATTTGCAGATGATATGATAGTATACTTAAGTGACCCCAAAAATTTCACCAGGGAACATTTACAGCTGATAAACAACTTCAGCAAAGTGGCTGGATATAAAATTAATTCAAGCAAATCAGCTTTCTTCCTCTACTCAAAGGATAAACAGGCTGAGAAAGAAATTAGAGAATTGATATCCTTCACAATAGCCACAAAGATTATAAAATAACTTGGGGTAATCTTAACCAAGCAAGTAAAGGGTCTGTATGACAAGAACTTCAAGACTCTGGAGAAGGAAATTGGAGAAGATTTCAGAAGATAGAAAGATTGTCCATGCTCATGGATTGGAAGGATCAACATTGCAAAAATGGCCATCTTGCCAAAAGCAATCTACAAATTCAATGCAATCCCCATTAAAATTCAAATTTATTTCTTCATAGAGTAGGAAAGAGCAATTTACAAATTCGTCTGGAATAACAAAAAAGTAGAATAGCAAAATCTATTCTCAACAATAAAAACATTCTGGGGGAAATCACCATCCCTGATCTCAAGCTATATTACAGAGTAATTTTGACAAAAACTGCATGGTATTGGTACAGAGATGGCGGAGAGATCAATGGAACAGAATTGAAGACACAGAAATGAACCCACACACCTATGGTAACTGGAACTTTGACAAAAGAGCTAAAAACATTTAATGGAAAAAGGACCGCCTCTTCAACAAATGGTGTTGGTTCAACAGGCAATCAGCATGCAAAAGAATGAAAATAGATGCCTTTCTATCTTCTTGTACAAAACCCAAGTCCAAATAGATCAAAGACCTCCACATAAAACCAGGCACACTAAAACTATTAGAAGAGAAAGTGGGTAAAAGCTTAGAACACATAGGCACAGGGGAAATTTTTCTGAACAGTATCCCAGTGGCTTATCTAAGATCAAGAATCAACAAATGATGGATAGACCCAGGGGCACAGACCCAGTGTGGTGTTGCAGTTAGTACCCAGAGGGCAGAGAGTGCTTTGCGGTGTTTGTGGGAAAGGGTCCTTTCCTGGCCACAGTGAAGGCTGGGCCCCTGTCAGCGGGAATTGGGATTTGACCTTAAGGCTGTGCTTGCAGACCAGACACTAGAATCTTTTCCACCTGGACCAGCAGAGTGGCTGGGGCACAGGCCCAGTGAGTTTGCGCCAGGAGTTCTCAGAATGTAGAGAATGCTGTGCCCTCTGATAAAGGGTCCTTTCTGCCCCACAGTGAGGGCTCAGTCTCTGTCATCCAGTCTCAGAATCTGCTCAGGAAGGCAGTGCTCGAAGATCAACTCCATGGGTGCTTTTACACCTGGACCAGAGGTGAGCCTGACACATAGGCCTAGAGAGGTCACACCAAGAGTTCTCAGAGAGCAGAGAGTGCTGTGCTTTCTGGAAAGGGGTATTTCTGGCCTAGAGAAAGATCCAGGTCTCTGACAGTATGACTCAAGACCTGTAGGCAGAGGGCTGAGCTCCCAGAACAGCCTCAATAGAGCTCCCACACCTAAGCCCACAAAGACAGAACTGAGTCATTGCCATCAGAACTCACTGCTTGCCCAAAAAAAGTCAGTCAAACACTCAGAAGCAATTATCTTCATGAGCCCACAGGCCCTCAAATCCACAGGAGAGTCAGGAGCCAGTCAGTGACAACAAGATCAACTATAATCACACATAACAAGATGGCAAGAGGAATGCAAAAGAACTTAAACAATGGAAACCAAGACAACCTGGCAACATCAAAACCCAGTTCTCAAACCACAACAAGTATTGGATTACCAAACACACCAGGAAAACAACACTTAGACTTGAAATCATACTTTACAATGATGATGGAGATCTTCAAGAAGTGCGTGAATAACTCCCTTAAACAATTACAAGAGAACTGGGAGAAATCACTCAAAGAACTACAGGAAAACAGAAACAAACAGATGATAGAATTGAAAACAGAAATAGAAACAATAAAGAAAACACAAAAAAAGACAATCTGGGAGATACAAAACCTAAGAAAGAAATCAGGAGTCACAGATGAAAGCATCAGCAACAAACTACAAGAGATGGAAGAGAGGATCTCAGGGGCAGAAAACAACATAGGAAACATAGACAAAACAGTCAGAGAAGATGCAAAAACCAGAAAGCTCCTAACCCAAAATTTTCAGGAGATTCAGGACATAATGAAACAATAAACCTAAGGATAATATGTGTAGAAGAGGGCAAAGAATATCAACTAAAAGGCACAGCAAATATCTTCAACAAAATTGTAGAAGAAAACTTCCCAACCCTTAAGAACGAGATGACCATGAGCATAAAAGAAGCCTACAGAATTTCAAATAGATTGGACCAGAAAAGAAATTTTGTCAGACACATAATAGTCAAAACAGCAAATGTTAAAAACAAAGAAAGAATTCTAAAAGCAGTAAGGGAAAAAGGACACGTTATATATAAAAGCAGACCAATCAGAATTACACCTGACTTCTCAACAGAGACTATTAAAAATAGAAGATCCTTAACAAACATCATACAGATTCTAGGAGAACACAAATGCCAGCCCAGGTTACTACATCCCAGAAAAACCTCTCAATTACCATAGATGGAGAAACCAACATATTCCAGGAGAAAACTAAATTTACCCAATATCTGACCACAAATCCAATTTTACAAATGATAATAGATAAAAAACCCAACACAAGGAGGGAAACTACACCCTAGAAAAAGCAAGAAAATAAATAAGCAAGAAAACCAAAACAAGAAAGACATACAAACATAATTCTACCTCTAACAACAAAAATAACAAAAAACAACAACCACTATTCCTTAGTATAGGTTAACATAAACTAACTCAATTCCCCAATAAAGAGACAGAGACTATCAGACTGGATACATAAAGAGAATCCAGCATTTTGTTGCATACAGGAAACTCATCTCAGAGACAAAGACAGACACTACTTCAGTGTAAAAGGCTGGGAAAAAAAACTCCCAAGTAAATGACCCCAAGAAACAAGTTGGAGTATCCTGGAATAAAATAGATTTCAACCAAAAGTTATCTAAAAGGATAAGGAAGGACACTTTTTACTCATTACAGAAAAAAAATCTATCAGGATGAATTCTCAATCCTAAACAATTATGCTCCAAATACAAAAACATCCATATTCATAAAAAATTCCTACTACAGTTCAAAGCATATAGTGCATCAATAATAGTGAGAGACTTCAATACTCCACTCTCATCAATGGACAGATCATGGAGGCAAAAACTGAACAGAGACACAGTGAAACTAAACAAAGTTATGAACCAATTGGAATTAACAGACATCTACAGAACATTTCATCCTAAAAGAAAAGGATATGCCTTCTTCTCAGCACCTCATTAAAACTTTTCCCAAAACTGACCATATAGTTGGTCAAAAAACAAGTCTCAATAGATATAAGAAGGTTGAAATACCCCCACGCATCCTATCAGATCACCACGGACTAAGACTGGTCTTTAATAACAACAAAGATAACAAAAAGCTCACATACACATGGAAGCTGAACAATGCTCTACTCAACGATAACATGGTCAAAGAAAAAATAAGTAAAGAAAATAAAATTTTTTTAGAATTTAATGGAAATGAAAGCACAACATAACCAAACCTATGATATGCAATGAAAGCAGTACTAAGAGGAAAATTCATAGCTCTAAGTGCCTCAGAAAAAAAAACTGAAGAGAACATACACTAGCAGCTTGACAGCACAGCTGAAAGCTCTAGAGCAAAAAGAAGAAGATATACCCAAAAGGAGTAGATGGCAGAAAATAATCAAACTCAGACCACAAATTGACCAAGTAGAAACAAAAAACAAAACAACAAAAAAAAAAAAAACATAAAATGAATCAACAAAACCAGAAGCTGGTTCTTTGGGAAGATCAACAAGATTGATAAACCCTTAGCCAAACTAATGAGAGGGCACAGAGAGTATATCCAAATTAACAAAATCAGAAATTAAAGGGAGACATGAAAACAGAAACTAAGGAAATTCAAGAAATCATCAGATCCAACTACAAAAGCCTATATTCAACAAAACATGAAAATTTGGAGGAAATGAATAAATTTCAACACAGATACCAGATACCAAAGTTAAATCAGGATCAGATAAATCATCCAAAGAATCTCATAATACCTAAAGAAATAGAAGCTGTCATCAAAAGCCTCCCAACCAAAAAAAGCCCATGACCAAAAGCGTTCAGTGCAGACATTCACTGATGACCTAATGCCAATACTCTCCAAACTATTTCACAAAATAGAGTCAGATAGAACACTACCCAACTCATTATTTGAAGCCACAATAAATGTCATTCCTAAACCACAAAAAACCCTACATGAAAAGACAACTTCAGATCAATCTTTCTTATGAACTTTAATGCAAAAATACTCAATAAAATTCTTGCAAACCGAATTCAAGAACACACCAAAACAATCATTCACCATGATCAAGTAGGCTTCATCCCTGGGATGCAGGGATGGTTCAATATATGAAATTCATTAACATAATCCACCATATAAACAAACTCAAAAAAACCCCACATGATCATCTCACTAGATGCTGAGAAAGCATTTAACAAAATTCAGCACCCCTTCATGTAAAAGTCTTGGAAAGAGCAGGAATCCAAGGCCCATACTTAAACATAATAAAAGCAATATACAACAAATAGACAGCATCAAACTAAATGGTGAGAAACTTTAAGCAATCACACTAAAATCATGGACTAGACAAGGCTACCCAATCTCCCCCTACCTTCCAGTACTGGAAGTCCTAGCCAGAGCAATTAGACAGTAAAAAGAAATCAAAGGGATAGAAATAGTAAAAGAAGACATGATAGTATACTTAAGTGACCTTAAAAATTTCACCACAGAACTTTTACAACTGATAAACAACCTTAGCAAAGTGGCTGGATATAAAATTAATTCAAGCAATAAACCTCCTACCTCTACTGAAAGGACAAACATGCTGAGAAAGAAATCAGGGAAAAGATACCCTTCACAATAGTCACAAAAAAATATGAAATACCTTGAAATGACCCTAACTAAGTGAAGGATCTGTATCACAAGAACTCCAAATCTCTCAAGAAGGAAATTGAAAATCTCAGAAGATGGAAAGATCTCCCATGCTCATGGATTGAAAGGATCAACATTGTAAAAATGGCCATCATATCTATTGCAATCTACAGATTCAATGCAATCCCCATCAAAATTCCAACTCAATTCTTCATAGAGTTCAAAACAGCAATTTGAAAATTCATCTGGAATAACAAAAAACTTAGAATAGAGAAATCTATTCTCAACAAGTAAACTTCTGCAGGAATCACTATCCCTGACCTCAAGTTATATTGCAAAGCAATTGTGTTAAAAACTACATGATATTGGTACAGAGATAGGCAGGTAGATCAACGGAACAGAATAGAAGATCCAGAAATGAACTCTAATACATATGGTCTCTTGATCTTTGACAAAGGAGCTACAAACATTCAATAAAAAATGAAAAACCTCTTCAACAAATGGTCTTGGTTCAACTAGAAGCCAGCATGCAGAAGAATGAAAATAGATCCCTTTCTATCTTCTTGTACAAAGCTCAAGTCCAAGTGGATCAAAGATATTCACTTAATACCAGGTACACTGGAACTATTAGAAGAGAAAGTGAGGGAAAGTTTAGAACACATAGGCACAAGGGAAATTTTCCTGAACAGAACCCCACTCTTGGGCATATACCCAAAAGATGCTCCAACATATAACAAGAACACATGCTTCACCATGTTTTTTAGCAGCCTTATTTATAATTGCCAGAAGCTGGAAAGAACCCAGATGTCCTACAACAGAAAAATGGATATAGAAAGTGTGATACATTTGCACAGTGGAGTACTACTCAGCATTAGAAACAATGACTTCATGAAATCCATAGGCAAATGGATGGAACTAGAGACTATCATCCTGAGTGAGGTAACCTAGTCACAAAAGAACACACATGGTATACACTCATGGATAATGGATACCAGCCCCAGGAAGATCTGAATACCCAAGAAACAATTCACAGACATTATGAAGTTCAAAAAGAAGGAAGGCCAAATTAGGGATGCCTTGATTCTTCTTAGAAAGGAGAATCAAACAATCACAGGAGGAAATGCAAGATCAAATAGAGGAAGAGGGATTGAAGAAAAGATCATTTAGAGACTGCCTCATACAGGGATCCACTACATATGCAGCCACCAAATTTAAACATTATAGCTGATGCCAAGAAATACTTACTGGCAGGAACCAGACAGAGATGCCTCCTCAGAGACTATGTCAGAATCGTATAGACACAGATGAGCATGCTTGCAGCTAACCATCAGACTAAACTTGGGGACCCCAATGAGGGTGCTAAAGAAAGAACTGAAGAAGCTGAAGGGGGTTGCAACCTCATGGGAAGAACAACATTATCAACCAACCAAACCTCCAAAACTCCCATGGACTAAAACACCAACCTTTGTGCACACATTTAAAGACCTATTGATCCAGTTGCTAAAGATATCAGTGTCTGGCATCAATGTGAGAAATGTCTTTTGGTCCAGGGAGGACATGTTTTCCCACTGTAGAGGAATGCCAAGGAAATGGGATGGAGAGGGGGATGAGAAGGGAGTGCCCCTTTGCGAAGGCAAATGGAGGGGGAGGGGAGATGAGAGTGGGCAGGGGAAAGGAATAACATCTCAAATTTAAATACAGAATATCCAAGAAAAAGTAAGAGAAAAAAAAACCACTTCCCTAAGGAAGCATTGTTTGGAGGAGTAAAGGGAAAAATGAAGTTCCAGGCGGTCCTGGAGCAGAACTTACCTGGGTTAGCAGTTAGAACACCTTGTCTGATGATAGGTCTCCTGTACTGAATCTTGTACCTGAAGAATACAGAGGTGTATAAAAGGATCCAATCCAGCATGACTCCTACCTCCATTCTCTGTAATGCCCATGATCCAGATATGTGATCAAGCCTGGGTTCCCTCAGTTAACAGGCACAAAATTACTGTGTGAAATCACCTTGTCTCCCCAGATAGGAGTTAGGATAGCCCCATTTCTGCCAGATACTGTTTTTTAATGGAAACTCGGTAAGAACATTTTAGGCCAAAGTAATGTATTTCTTTTCCCCTCAATAAAACACACACACGTGCATGTACACACAGACACATACATACAAATACACACATATACTCAAACATGTATACACACATACATATGTGCATACACACACACATACGCATAGGTATGCTCACACACATACTGCATACACATACTTCTATACACATACACGTGTACATACACATAGACACACATGAGACACACACACACACACACACACACATACACGTGCGCCCAAACACATACATACTCAAACTAACAAGAACATTTATATAATACTCCTAATGCACACAAAGTTTTTAAATATATTCATATTTAAGCTGAATATAGCTTAGTATTAGGCAATCCTTGTCATTCATAATCCCATATGACCCAACTAGCCTCTGCCTGCCTTCAGCCCTCTGTAATGAACAAACAAGTCTTAGGAAATGACACGGGTTGGGTTGTTAACAATGATCACACAGTCTTCTCTCACATTTTTAGCTGGCTTCTAGGAAACACATAAAAGTTAAGCTTCCCCCTCATTCCATAAATGTAATTTTACTCGAGTATAAAAATATCTCAACATGAGCTGGTCCGGCTCATCTCCAGCCCAGCTGCATTTGAGGGTTTTGTTTGGTTTTTGTTGTTGTTGTTGTTGTTGTTGTTGTTGTTGTTTT
Source organism: Micromys minutus (assembly GCF_963924665.1). NCBI lineage: Eukaryota > Metazoa > Chordata > Mammalia > Rodentia > Muridae > Micromys > Micromys minutus. The sequence continues at coordinate 20,794,191 of NC_137973.1, forward strand.
GTTTTGTTTTGTTTTTGTTTTTGTTTCTTTGGTATGGAGAAGCAGAGGGCCGAGTTTTAAAATTTGGAATTTCAGTTAGTTAAAATAATAATAATGAATTCAAATGAAAATTGTACTATACTGAATGTACTGTTTATAGACAGGTGGGCAGAAGAATCTGCCTGCTGGGGTTTGTTGGTTGTTCCTGCTATACAGCTGCTGTTGTTAGCGATGTCTAAATGACTGTTAATATGATGTGAAGTCTAGTTAGAGCATTGTGTATGGCAGGAGACCACTGTGATGATTCCAGGTGATCTACATATGACAAAGTTACAAAATAAACAGAGGCTCCTCCCCTACACACCCTAACTACCCTGAGTACATTGAATTTCCAGAAACATCTGTGTCTGTGGGTCTATTTCAAACTACTTTCAAATGTCACTGTGAGTTCCTTGGAAGTAGGACAACCAGCAGCTCTGACCCCATCCTGACCGTCAGGGGACAGCCTGACCATTACATCACTGCTCTCCCCCTGCTTGATTTAAACGGTACAAAGTGAGCAGATTGTACCTCAAAGACATCTCAAAGGAACTCAGACATCAGTGCAATTACAGGAGCAGATACAGGAATGGGGCAAGACAAGTAAATAGCCCTTGGACCAACCAAAATAAGATGTACTTCCATCCACAAAAAAGGGGGAATATGAAAGAAAGAAAAGAAGAAAGAAAGAAAAAAAGAAAGAAAGAAAGAAAGGGGTGGAGGGAGGGAGGAAAGAAAGAAAAAAGAAAAAAGAATAAAAGAAAAAAGAAAAAAAGAAAGAAAGAAAAAAGAAAGAAAGAAAGAAAGGTGTGGAGGGATGGAGGAAAGAAAGAAAGAAAGAAAGAAAGAAAGAAAGAAAGAAAGAAAGAAAGAAAGAGAGAAAGAGAGAAAGAAAGAAAGAAAGAAAGAAAGAAAGAAAGAAAGAAAGGGGTGGAGGGAGGGAGGAAAGAAAGAAAAAAGAATAAAAGAAAAAAGAAAAAAAGAAAGAAAGAAAAAAGAAAGAAAGAAAGAAAGGGGTGGAGAGATGGAGGAAAGAAAGAAAGAAAGAAAGAGAGAGAGAGAGAGAGAAAGAAAGAAAGAAAGAAAGAAAGAAAAAGAAAAAGAAAGAAAGGAAGGAAGGAAGAAAGGAAGAAAGAGAAAGAGAGAAAGAAAGCTTCAATAATGTCAAGTATTGGTAAACACACATCTTTAGTTTCACAGAGGAACATGACCAGCTTTTAAAAATACTAACAACTCATTCACAGTCCCCAAGACTTTGATTTAACCGGTCTGGGATGAAGCCTGAATACTTGTGTTTCTAAGAGTTCCAGAGTGGCTGAGGCTGAACAGCACTGCCTGGGAACACAGCAGAGGATCAGGTGACTAGTGTGAAGGGGACACGGGAGAGAGCACTTCATCCAGCGGGCCCGTGCCTTGGGTAGTATACAGACAGAGCCGTGGAGGGAAACCATTGAACACTGAGGATGGAGAACAGATAAAAGTGTCAATGAAGAAGATGCCAAGCAGTAAGGAAAGGGTGTGAGCAACCACAAGGGTATCCAAGGAATTTTCTATTTGAATGGAGAACCAACTTTTGCAGGTAGGGGAGGATGATGAGCTAGCTAGCCATGAGGGATTTCGCAGCAGAGGATCTGAGACTATAAAATTTGGAGGGGATTATAAAAGCAATGTTTAAAAACTGACTGTATCTGAGCCTGGAATGAATAGAATCCAAATAACTATCATCTCTGCATCTGGAAATGTGGGAAATTCCACCAGGAAAAGAATTGGTAGAATGAGGAGGGTCTGGAGAAAAGGTGAGGGCAGTCAGCTAAGCCTTTGGATGGAGCTGAGGAAGCAGAGATCAAAGGCACATGGACCAAGGCAGAAGATAGAGGCTAGATCTCAACCACACAGTGATGGAGGAAATGATGTAATCAGTAGAAGACAAGAAGAGGAAAGGGTGCACCATTAACAAGAATGGGTTCAGAAAGCAGATGGGGAATTCCACTCCCATACATGCATCTTCAACTGCTGTCCTGACATCAGTTCAGAAATCTCCAGTCATAAGTCTGACGTTAGCGACCAGAGGACAGTGGATATCTTTAAGGTGAAGGCAGAAGCCTAGGTGCTGTGTCACAAACCTAAGTCAGTGGATCAGAAAGGCTGCAGGTGGGTTCACTGGGGATTGGAAAGAAAACAAGAACACACCTTCACAGAAAGGGGGCTCATGAGAGAGACAGGGAACAGACCATATGGTACTGTGATCAGATTAAATGACAAAAGACTCCTGAGGGCATGGAATGATCTGGACAGAAATTGTTCAGAGATAACCATGCAAGAGGATGGGGGTGGGAACTGTAAATTGGTGGCTGTGATGGTTTGAATGAGAATGAACCCCACAGACATATATTTGAATGCTTGGTCCCCAGTTGGTGGAACTATTTGGGAAGGATTGGGTGTGGTCTTGGAGGAGCCTCCAGTGCCAGTCTTGCCTGCCAGTCTACTGCCAGGCTCCCTGAAATGATAATCATGAACTATAACTAACCCTCTGAAAGTTGAAGTCCCAATAAACGTTTCTTCTATAAGTTGTGTTAGTCTCAGTGTCTCTTCCCACAACTGAAAAGTAACTAGGAGAGTGACCAAAATCGTAAAGACAAACTCAACACTGAACAGGAAGCAGGAGTGAGGTGCAGTGCAGCAGCGGGTGAGAGTTAGGAAAGTGGAAACAAGAGGTGAGCTCCGCTGGCTTCAAAGAAGAGAGGTGCATTCAGATGGAGCAAGTCACACCACAAATAATGGTTGGGGGGTTCCAAGGCAGAGAGGAGCATGCTAGGAAGAGCTGGAGTAATCCTCCACAGGATGTGTCAAAATGCAAGCAGAGGGTGAGAGAGGGTACACAGAGACTCCCCAGGAGGAAAGGCAGGGATGTTCTCGTAGAAGTGGAATGTATTAGACTTTGCATTGCTGTGACCAAACACCTGAAAGAAAACATGTAAAGGAGGAGAGATGCATTTGAGTCACGCTTTCAAACTTTCTTTTGTGGTGAGGAGAGTATACAAGAGCAGAGAAGTTCAGTTCGTGGTAGCAAGAGAGAGGAAGAGGGGGAAGGGCTCAGGGCTCCCTGGAGCTCTCTTCTCAAAGGTTTTCCAAATAGCTAGTCTAGAGCCTTCAGTGGGTGGGACCCACCCACTTCTCAAGACGCCCTCAGAGCGTAGGGCCTTGAAACAGTGTCGAGCTTCCATTCAATGACCGGATCTCTTCAGTAGCCACTGGTCTTGACCCCAATGTTGTATGAGCCTCTTTCTGGGAAAACAGCAATTTCACTTAATCTTGCCTTTCTGTAAACTTGGCACTAGAAGCAGTCCACGGTAATGATGTGCAACCTGCATGCTGGGTGGTCTTGAAATTCCCTATCAGATGAGTTAGAACTTTGCCTTAAATTCAGCCTCACACAGGGTCTCTCGGCATGGACAGTATGTCCACACTCAGTTCCCAGAAGAGTCTCCTTCCCATCTGAAGGCTAACAGGCACAGTCTTTCCCATCACCTTCTGGCATGCTTCTGGGCTCAACCAGACTTTCCCATTAGGCTCTGCTTACCACATTTTAGGGCTTCTCTAGACCACATCTCCATGTTTCTCCAAATCCCTCCTGCAAGCCAGCTGGAAAGCCACCAGAGCTCCAAAGTCGATAGTAGGGACCTGTCACTGCAAGGAACCCATGCTCTGGGGCCAGTTTGGTGGATACTCAAAGGGGGCAACAGAAAGTTAACCTCTAACTCATGGATTCAGAGAGTTCAACCCATCATGGTGGAGGAATCATAGGGGAACTGAGAAACTTTTATCCTGATGTACATGAAGCTGTTAAAACCAGGGACTGAGTGCCTGGTGACTCTTTCCTCTTAGCTAACCTCTGAAAATACCCACACAGGTGTGCCCAGAGGTGTGCTCTACTGGTTGGTTGACAGCCACTAACTATAACAGAAGCAAAGTTCAGAAAAAGGCAAAGGAGAGGTTAAGCAATCCCAAAGGCACAATGACCCACATTTTATTAACAAAATAGAACGCAGGGGCACTTTGATCTAAACTGTGAAGGAATTGGTCTGAGTGGGGACTAGTCTGAGTGGGGGCTGGAGAGACACTGAGATTCTTCTACTCGCTCACTACAGAAGTACTTGAAATAACCAAGAGACCTGGAGGACAGCAGGCTTACAAATCACCTTTTAACATCCTTACCACCCCTGAACAATCTGAGTTTACAGGCTTCTCTCTGCGCCCATCTCTCCCAAAACAGCCTTCAATCTGAGTCTTTCACACCTTTAGTCTGAGGTGTCAGGATTAAAACCCTGAAAACCTTAGCTCCATCTCAACTCGACCTTACTTGGCTTTCCCACTGTCCTTTCCTCTCTTAAGTCTCCCTGGGCAGAGTAGAAGGATTCCCTACTTGGGTCTTGTCCTCCTGAGGGTCCTACTAAGGTGATATTGCCTCCCAGACAAAGAGCTCTTAAGGATTAGCCAACAAATGACTGAGCAATCAATCTGCAGGGATGAAGCTGCTCCCCATAAGGTTTCATGATCATCTCCGCCTGGCTGGGCTCGGTGCAGTTCAGCAAACACAAATACATACCCTGCCCCTCCCAGGTTCCAGAGACCCAAAGAGACAAGAGCCGGCTAAATGCCAAATGAAGCAGAAGACAAAAGAAAATTCCTCAACAAAACAAGATGGGGGACAGGGAGGGACGTAAAAGAAAGGGGTGAGGAGGTGAAGCCATGGCAGTGCGGAAATCCCCCTAGCCAATGAGATCAAGTGTCTCTCTGGGTTACAATAGGCAAGTGTGCATATGGAAGGCTGTGCACTGACTTTAGGCCCTCTAGGAAATTTAGCTTACGAAAAGAAAGAAGGTCTCAAATATACACACTGATGTCCCTTATTTCCAATATGACCCACTATGATCCTACTCTAAGGTTTTCCTGAGGGACTATGTTCTGCAAGCAGTTTTCTCCCGCGGGAAGGAAATGAAGTCTCTCCAAAGCAGAGGTACAGTCATTCTTGTGCTGCTTGAGTACAGGACCCACTCCATGTTAAGACCTATATTAGTATCAGAGATTCTCATCTTAGATAACAATCTGCACAGACTTTCATCAAGGGCCTACCATCACAACTTGAATGTGAAATGGCCCCTGCAGGCTTACAAGTAGTTGAACACCCTGGTTCCCAGCTGGTGGTGCTGGTACTGGTTGTAGACACTGTTGACCTTTGGCATGTGGAGCCATGCTAGCAGATGGGCAGCTAAGACCAGGGCTGCGGTATGGTGGCTCAGTCCTGTTTCCAAGACTTTCTCTGCTGTCAGCCTGCCACTAGAATTTACGGACCCTCGGCCAGAGGCTCCCAGCAACCTAGGGCAGACTTATATTTCCAGTTTTCTGAGTTCTACAAGTTCTAGAGCTTAAGCTGCTTCTGTTGGGCACAACAATTAGAGGGAAAAAAAGTATCTACTGGTTATTAAAAGATACCAAGCCAGTCCATCTTCTTGACATCCCTTTGATGCTAGCTCACGAGTAGTGACATTCTTTGGACATTCAGGTGGGTTGTGCTCACAGTTGTAACATAATCCAAGGAACCCCAATGCCAATCCAGTTGGGGGGCCATATTATTTACTTCTGTTTCTCTGGCAAAGCAGCTTCAACAAAACAACTGAGGGCCTCTATCTGGTGAAGGGTGAGAGGGTACAGTTTGTCTTGACAGAGAAATTATGCTGCCAGGAGCTTGAGGTGACTGTTAACATTGGGTCCACAGTCAGGAAGCAGAGATGAATGCTGGTCCTCTTCATTCAGTTTGGAGCTTCATGATGCTGCCCAAATTCAGGGTGTGTCCTCCCACTTCAGTTAAACCTCTCAGAAACTACCAGGTGTACCTCTCTTAACGACTCTAAATCCAGTCAAGGTGACAATGAAGATTAACCATCAGGAGGCCCTAACAGAACACTATAATCCTATATATCTAAATGGGCTAAAAGGATGACCTCTGTCCCCAAGTTAGTAAATCTCTAATCTCTCTGTTCCTAGGTTTCTAAGAATGTGTTAGGGTTTCTATCGTTGTGGTAAGACACCATGACCAAAAGCAACTTGGAGAGGAGGGCGTTTATTCCCTCATATACTTTGAAGTGCATCATCCAGGAAAATCAGGGCAGCAACCCAAGTCTGGAACCTGGAGGCAGGAACTGGTGCAGAGGCCATGGAGGAGTGCTGCTTACTAGCCTGCTTAGTTTACTTTCTTAAACACTCCAGGACACGCAGTCGGGAATGGTACTGGCCACAGTGGGCTGGACCCTCCTGTATCAACCATTGATCAAGAAAGTTCAATATAGGCTACTCTAGTTAGGGCATTTGCTCAACTGTGGAACTCTCTTTCAAAATGACTCTAGTTTGCATCAAGTTGATGGTGACATCACAAAGCTAGCACAATAAGGCTCCAAGGTGGCAAATGAGATGAGGCTCATATGTATGCACACATGTATGTATATAAAAGTATGTATGGATGTGCATATGTATATATCATATAGTATGTATATGTGTATATGTATGTATATGGCCAATTGTCTGACCAGCCGAGCCTCATGCCTTACCTTTCCTTACCCTATGACTCAGTTTCCTGGACTCCAATGACATTACTGTTGATTTACAATGTCACCCTTCCCCTATGCTACTCCGACATTGCTGTAGGCATCACTCTGTACTGCCAGCCATAGCTGTGTCTCATGGCCCCCATCTTCTGTTGACCACCACCCCCATTCTCCAGGTAATGCAGAAGTATCTTTCTTTTAATGTCCTCATCACTCAGAAAGTAGAGTGCATTTACAGCTGGGTTATGTCTTCATCGTTTAGGTTCTTCCCGTAAGTTACCCTTCCTCACACAGCACACAGCTGTGATAAAGAAGCCTTCGGCCATCTCTCCTGGATCTCCAGTGCCTTCTGATCACCATGCCTCTTCTTGGTCAGATCCATCCTTTCCAGTCTCATGTTCCTGTTAGCATTCTTATGAGACTTTGCAGCCAGTCTTTTCCTAAACCAATTTTTCTTGAAAAAAAAAAAAATCACACAAAGAAGGCTGGAGAGATGGCTCAGTGGTTAAAAGCACTGGCTGCTCCTCCAAAGGTCCTGAGTTCAATTCCCACTGTGGCTCTATCCACAGGAGGATCTGACGCCCTCTTCTGTCTGATGCTCCCTTCATGAATGCCGTCATGCATGCAGAGGGCTCACATGCATAAATAAAATCTTTTTAAGAAAAGAAAAGAAAGAAAAGGTCACAGGCGTAGTGTGATACATCGTTGTAGATCAGAACGTGAGCGGTGGGTGAGCTTTAAACTCTTTCGTGTCTTGTGAACTTTATAAGCTTACCCTTTTACAAAGGTCCCTGAAGAATGACTCAAGCTCAGGGTCTGTTGTCAATTCAGGGCTCCCCATGGGAGATGAACATTCTTGACATCATTTTCAGAGAAAGCACAGTCCCTGATGGTTCTATTTCTTTACCTAACCAAACATTTTGATTAGTTATGTTGGGAAGAACAGAATTTTTATTTATGGGGCCTTGTAGGATGTTCTAGGGGTTCCCTCAGAGGAGTCTGTTGGACCCCCAAACCTGTCCTCATTTAGTTTTAAACTTTCTACCATAAAGTATGCATCTTTGATAGTCATGTTCTCCTGCAGTGATATTCAATCCTGCCACAGGCCCACTGGTGGCACATTGAAACTGCCCCTTCTTTATGAGTTGACCATATCTTCTATTTCTTACGGTGACAGAAAACGGGCACAAGTGGTTTAATAAACTTCTGTAACTCAAGAAATATCCAGGTGGAAAGTAAGACGGAGGCTGGCTGTCTTGATACCTATTGTATGAATAGTCTCCTCAAGTGCTGCACACATTTCTCTCCCCAGGGTGTACATGTGCATATGTGTGTGTACGTAAACATGTGCATGTGTTTACTTACCTGCAAGCACTGACTCCCCCCCCCCCCCAGGAAAACACAACCTCTACCTTTAACAGTTCATCCTATACCTTGTTGGTCCTTCTGGTTCATCTTTCAAAGGACTAATCCTGTCTTGGCCAGGCTGAAGGTGGGTGGGGGGGTTGACGCCGACACAATCCATTCTGCTGTCTTCTTGGTGACTCCAGTCTCTATGCCGCTTCTCTGGGAATCAGGGAGTACTTGTTGCTTTTTTCTCGGCTCTGGAACGGACTGCAGAACACTGGGGTCATCATGTTGACCTGTAAGTTTGACTGAGTGCAAAATATTAGCGTGGTGAAGAATTGTTTCAAAGTGAGGTTTCCAACTGATCTTATCCAGTCGTATATGTACTTCCCAATAAGAAAACTTCGGGATACAGTAGTCATAATTCAATGCACATGAAGGAAATTACCAAAATTTACCAAAGCCTGGAGGCTGCAAAGATGTCTCAGTGGTTCAGAGTTTTTACCACTCTTGCAAAATATGTGAGTTCAGTTCCCACATCTAGCATTCATGACAGGAGACTCACAACTGCCTCTAACTGCAGCTCCGTGAAGTGCCCTCATGTAGCCTCAACAGGCAAACCTGCACACAAACACACCATAGAAATAAGAATGAAATAAAAATTGTAAAGAACTGCCAGAGATTCAAAAGAATAAGAAAGGCTTTCATCATGGGAGTGCTTCATAGTCATTATCCCCTCATTTGAAAATCACACTTTTGTCTGCAAATTTTATTCTAAATAGTTCATTGTTTTTGATTGCTCTAGAGATTTCCAGAAACTGAAAATTCTGGATATTAACCACATTAAAATCTAAGGAAAAAAATAACTATAAAATCTAGTAGTTGAGTGTTTGTGTGTGTGTGTGTGTGTGTGTGTGTGTGTGTGTGTGTGTAATTGGACACCAAGGACCTCTCTCAGACTAAGCCTATGCTCTGTCACTGAATTCTACCTCTGCTTAAACTATCCATTTTTAATGTCATTCTCAAATCTCTCAAGTTAAAAAAAAATCTAAATAGCTGAATATGCTTCCAAACCAAAGACAGTGTGCTGGTTGACAGCATCCAGAAATGGTCACACAAGATACATCTGGCTTGACATTTAATCCCTGCTGTCATATTTTTGGCTCCTTCTCTATCTTTGACCGATATTCTACATAAACATCAGCCCAGAATGTAGACACAGTAAATCAACTGTATCTTTTACTCTAGATTTTTTTTTCTTACAGAGTTGGCAACTTTTGACTCAGGGACTTGGGATCAGTGGCGCCTGACAGTCCCACAGTAGATGCATCCCTGCGCCTGCAGAGCAGCCATCATCTTTCCTCCTGCCTGTCTGAGGAAGGGTCGGGTCTCTCAGCACCTTGCCACTCCTGCTGAGAGCCTTGGTTAGTAGCTGCCATTTGCATCATTCTCCCGCAGACCTCCAAACCATGTCCAGAATGCATCTGAGCCCATCCAAATAGGCTTACCAGGTCTTTTAAATTTCCTCCATTTCTTCCTGGGCTGGCCTCTCCTCTGTTTTCTCTTAGTTTGAGGGGCTCATCTTTGCTCCCTCCTCCTGTAGGGTTATATTCTGGGAAAATGTCAATGGGTCACAAACAGATTACAGTGGAAATGGGAGATTGCTAACAGGGTCTCCTGGTCGGTCTCAAGTGATTTTTAACAATGAAGCCTGTTTGCCTTTATGTGGCTCTAACCTTGGCAGACACCTGCAGCCCTCTTGTGATACACTGTCACCACCAAGCATCCCTGCTTCCTCAGTCTGGAGTTCTGGCCCCTAATACCCTTCACAGGCCAGCCCAGCCATTTTACTGCTGAAAATCTTACAAGAGCCACCTTCCACTCTCTGTCAGCCCCCCAACTTTTCTGCTATTTCCCCTCTCACTCTCTCCCTGTAAACACTGCCTCTGTCTGTCACTGTCACTCTACCCGGCGGCCCCTCCTTTAACTTGAAGCAAAACTGTTGTTAGTTTCTCTCTAAGCTCTCATCCACAGCCTCTCAATGAGGAAAAAGGCTAAAATTGTCCAAAGTAAGTTCATAGCTCACGCTTCCATTGGTGAGAAGAGCAAAGGAGACAAGACAAAGTTAACATCCCTCCCTCTTTACTGAGGCAAAAATCCCTTGACAAAAGCAATTTGAGGGGGGGAGTGACTTATTGGCGCACAATCCTAGATCCCTGTGCATCAAGGAGTAAGTCACATGACATGCAGAGTCTCTGGCAGACTGCAGCAGATCGGTGCATGCATGCTTGCATGGGCTCAGCACTTTCTCTTCTCTTCATTTGCCCCATGGATGAGCCCGTGAAGAGGTGACACCATAGTCACCTCAATTAACCCAATTAAGGAAATCCCTCACAGACGCGCCCCCAAGACAACCTGATCCAGACAGCTACTCATCAAGACCTGCTCTCCCGATGACGACACTCTGTGTACAGTGGACCATTAAAATTAACTCAGTGTCCGCTGAGTCTTGAGAAGCCCAAACCAGGTGTGTGTGCATCGATACGCATGTGCACCTAGTGACTCGCTGAAGGGTCACTAGGCTCAACATCTGGACGGTCCATCTTTAAAGTCTGGTGACTTCCTATAGGGAAATAAAAGCTGTCACAGTACAAAAGGAAGACATGCAGTTGGTTTCAAAAGAAAGAACATCTATTCTGCTCAGTACAAGAAAAGTTTCAGGAAAATAAGCCTCGTCAAGTGCAAGGTTGGGGGAGGGGCACATCTGACGTGAGAGAACGGAATGGCAGAGACTTCTGAAGAGCAGTCTGGTAAACTAAGAGCTTTGAAAATGTATTTTCCCCGAAAATGACCTTCAAATTAAAATTCTGGGTACAGAAAATGAAAACTATGACTTTGAAAACCTCACAAGAGCAGTGCTTCTAAGAGCCAAACATCAGGGCAATTTAAAGGCCCAAAGAGGAGGGAACACTTCCCGTGAAATACAATATAGCTTTGGAATAAGATAGTGGGCGGAAAATAACAAAACAAGACAAAACTCAAATTATCCACGCACGTGGGGGGGGGGGTTGCTGGAGAAACAGCAGGAAAACTAAACCGTCCACTTCCTCCACTCTGGTAGGTCAGGGTAATTGTAATTTTGGGGTCTGACATCTTCCATGTTGGATAAGCATTATATTTAGAGTGTCCTTTTTTTAAAGCCTATACTGAAAGCGTTGGTAAGCAAAAATTCACTTGTTGAGTTCATCCTCAGCTGCTTTTTTAACTCTTTCTGGTTTCCACTTGGACAATAAGAAGTCACTTTAGAAGCAGGGTTTGCAGCTCCGTTGGTAGAGCAGTTACTGGGCATGCGCAAAGCTCTGCGCTCAATCCTAATTGATACAGTCTTGCACCTGAGAGCAGGGTTCAAGATCCTAGGCGAATAGTGTTTAAAGACAACCTGGGCTAGAAACAATTGAAAGTATATTTAAATCAAAAGCCAACTTAAAGCGTGATGAGCAACTGAGTCACGCCCAAAGCGGCCTTCCGGATAAGAAAATGGAACAGAATTGGTCTGGTACCCCTCAGCTCCTTTCCGATCCCAGGTGTCTGGTTGAGCTTGATTTCTTGGTCCCCCTTGAATCCGTCAGGTACACATGACTTAATAATTCATAGTCTTCCCATAAAGCTCTCTCTGCCCTCCCCCCAACCCCTTCCTATCTTCCCTCCTTCCTCCTAGAGTTGAAGGACCCAACACCACCAAAAGGAGCCCCTAAAGCAAAAATATCAAGCTGGAATTTTGGGGAGGCAGACACACCCTTGGTGTCCAGGATAGGGTCACTTACAGTAACTGACCCACTAAAGACTTGTGGGAAGAAAAGGTATCCACACAGACATAAGCTCAGACATATTATTTATTTATTTATTTACTTATTTATTTATTTATTTATTCCTTGATGACTACAGATGTTGAGCTTTTTTTTTCATTTTTATTGAATTTTCTCTGTATTTACATTTAAAATGTTATTCCCTTTCCCCCCACTCCTATCCCCCTCTCCCTCCCCTTGCCTCCATGAAGGTGTTCCCTCTCTCAACCACCCTCTTCCCCCTCAGCACCTTGGTGTTCTCCTACACTGATAAAATGAGTCTTCACTGAATCAAAGGCCTCTCCTCCCATTGAGGCCAGACAATATTATCCTCTGATACATATGCAACTAAAGCCATGAGTCTCTCCATGTGTGCTCATTGGTTGGTGTTTTAGTCCCTGGAAGCTCTGAAGTGTTTGAGATATATCCAATATATACAAAGAACTCAAGAAGTTAGACTCCAGAGAATCAAATAATTCTATTTAAAAAGATGCGGTTAAACAAAGAATTCTCAACGGAGAAATACCAAATGGCTGAGAATAACCTTTAAAAAAATGTTCAGTATGCCTAGTCCTCAGGGAAATGCAAATCAAAACAACCCTGAGATTCATACCTGTCAGAATGGCTAAGATCAAAAACTCAGATAACAGCAGATATTGGCAAGGATGTGGAGAAAGAGGAACACTCCTTCATTGTTGGTACAATTGCAAGCTGGTACAACCATTCTGGAAATAAGTCTGGAAGTTCCTCAGAAAATTGGATATAATACTACCTGAGGACCCAGGTATACCAATTCTGGGCATATACCCAAAAGATGTTCCAATGTATAATAAGGACACATGCTCCACCATGTTCATAGCAGTCTTATTTATAATAACTAGAATCTGGAAAGAACTCAGATGTCCTTCAACAGAGGAATGGATACAAAAGGGGGGTACATTTACACAATGGAGTACTACTCAACTATTAGAAACAATGATTTCACGAAATTCTTAGGCAAATGGATGAAACTAGAAACTATCATCCTGAGTGAGGAAACCCAATCACAAAAAAACACACATGGTTTGCACTCGCCGATAAGTCAATAATAGCCCAAAAAGCTCGGGATACCCAAGAAACAATTCACAGGCCTTATAAAGCTCAAAAAGAAGGAAGGCCAGAATGTGGATGCCTCAGTCCTTCTTAGAAGGGAGAACAAAACACTCACAGGAGGAAATACAGGGACAAAGAGAGGAGCAGGGATTGGAGAAAAGACTGTTCAAAGACTGAGTCACCAGAGGATCCATCCCATATGCAGTCACTAAACCCAAGCTGATGCCAAGTAGTGCTTACTGCCAGGAACCTGATATGGATGCCTCCTCAGAGACTCTGCCAGAGCCATACTGATACAGAGGAGGATGCTTGCAGATAACCATTGAACAGAACAATGAAGAAGCTAGAGAAAAGACTGAAGGAAATGAAAGGGTCTGCAACACCTTTGGAAGATCTATAGTGTCAATCAGTCAGACACATTTTAAAGCAAGAGAAGAAAGAGGCAATTGGATGACCAGAACAGAGCACAGAGAACTGCAGCCCCAGCCCTGCAGGATGAAGCTGACAGGGTGATGGGAAAGACCTTTCAAGTAACACCAAGTAAGAGAAAGGGGGTCAGCAGCTGAACTTAGGACACAGACATCACTGGTCCTCTGTAGAGAGAAAGCCTGGATCTGTTACCCTGGTAGTAACACTTGCCTTCCAAGAAGGAAAGAAATTTCAATAGCAAGGAAAGGGATTCAGAAACATTAAGAGAAAACAGGATTTCCCATAGGAGAGAACAGAGAAAATTGATGTAAGAAATACTAAAATGTGAACGGATAAATATTCCCAGAGCTTCAGAAGGCCAACCAATTCAGCACACGGGGAGGCTCTGGGGGTTTTGTTCTAAGTGCTTTTTGTCCTAAATCCTTCTTGCTTTGCACGATTTGCCTTCATCTTTGCCTTGATGTACTTTTTATTTTCAACTGAAAACAAAAGAAGTGAATTGTGAACAGGCGGGTGACATTACCCCACTTCTACAGAGTGATTTACAGAAGCAAATGGCAGGAATTAACTTCAGATCATGGACTTTCCGTTACTGCTCGAGGTCTCATTTGCAGATACCCAGTGAATTCCTTGGAACCAATGTAGACATCTTTGGTTCTCGCCTGGATCCACAGTAGGTCATTGGCAGGAACAGGGTGAAAATCCGAAGAGGCAGCAGCGTGTGGTGGTCCTGCAATCCCAAGCGGGGTGACCCAAGTTCCATCCTTGGGCTTTGGATCCACTTGATGGAAAGAGAGAACTGAGTCCTGAGAGTTGACCTCTGCCCTCCACAAGCACTCTGTGGCAAGTGCATAAACATGCACACATGCACACACACACATACACACACAGAGACACTCACACACACACACACAGAGACACACACTCACACACACACTCACACACACATGCACACACACTCACACACACTCACACACACTCATACATATGTGCACACATACACACTCACATGCACACACATGCACACACATACACACACACACACACACACACACACACACACACACACACATACACACACACTAAACAAATTTTCTAAAAATTGGGGCAACGCAAGGGCTCATAAATTCCTCCCCTCATGAAAGAAAACTGGTTGCTTTCTCAGGGAAAAAAAAAAAACAAAAGCCTTTCCTTAAAACAAATTGAAGAGAAACACACTTGGAAAGAACACTCAAACGGAAGGGGATTGAGAAATGCAAGGGAACTAACTACTCTTCTCAGCAAGCGGGGACTCAGAACTCACCCTCTGGTGATGTTAGTAATCACCGGATACACTCAGCAAGCTGCCCTTCATTAAATGCTTAACTCATCCCACCAGATTCTTACACTTGCCTGATTCTAGTCCTGGCTGTCCAACTTATCAAAACTTCCCCTTCCTGCTCTGAGCCCTCAAAAAGTCTGCAAGTCTCCACTGCTGTGGGTGGTGAGCATGCTCGTGCTGTGATACCTGTATGTGCATGTGTGGAGGCCCAAGGCCTACAGCAGGCTGCCGTTCTTCAGCTGTGCTCTGCCTTTATGACACAGGGTCAGTCAGTGAACCTGAGAGTCATCGATTGGACCAGGCTGGCTAGCCAGTGAGCTTCAGGTATCAACTTATCTGATATCTACTAACCCTCACCCTCCTGGGGTCACAGGCACCCAAAACATGTCTGGCTTCTGATGACCATTCTGGAAATCCAAACCTCATCACAGTGAGGACTCAACTAACTGAACCATCTCCCGAACCTCAGGTGACCGTTTTTTCCACTCTCCTCTCTGAGGAAGCAAGGTCAAAGACGGCCAACTGCTTACAGGTACAATAAGCTCTCTCCCCATGGTTGGCCACAAGGAATGCTGAACATGTCCTTGGGCTTGACTTCCAGCATCCTGCAGCCCAGACTGTCTCGCAGGGCAGCCTGTTCTGACTTGTGTTTCTGAGAAGGCATTTGAGGATGATAGGGAATGTAACATTTGCTTCTTGGTGATAATAACTCACAACCCCTGCCTCCCTTCCTTGGTAACAAGAATTTCATCGGGGCTGCCATGAGCACTCCCTGAGGGCTCCACATGAGATATATCAAGCACACAATTTGATACAAACGCATCTGTCCTGATGCGCACATCTTTTTATCATTAGAGAGGATATGGCAGCCGGTGCAGACCTCCTTAAAGTTGTAAGATTTCAACTATTACTTCTGAAAGAAGGAAGGCGGAAACCTCCCTGGGAAAAGAGCTATGTGCAATGGGGCTCCAGTTGGCTTTGCTAGATTCCCATGCTGAATTAATTGTGTTTCCAAACAGTCTTGCCTGAACCACGTTTCAAAAGGCTCTGGGCTGCACTGGACATAAAGCCCTTTTACACACAACAAAAATCAGAAGAGGCGCCAGATTCCCCCATGGGATATTGTTTCTTTTCCATTCACGAAAAAACCTGGCCCAAGATGCTGTGTTGCAGGGAAACTGGAGATGAAAAGATCACGACCGGAGGAGATATTCAGCCTAAGGACAGGTGTACGTGTTTTAAATGAAGGGGGAAAGGGCGACCCTAAGGCGAGGAAATGGCTCAGCTCTCCTTCCCTACAGCAGAGACAGACTTTGCCTGAAAATAATAACAAGAAGAGGAGAGGAAGGAAACCTGAGACGGTGCCTCATGGTGTTGTTGGTTTGGGCCAAATGTTCATTTGCATTATCAAAGTTTGTTGAGAATTGAACAATCTATACCTAGAAACGAGCTTTAACAATGGCTTAGAAGTGAAGACGCCTCAAAATGCACTTCCCGAACACCCTGGGGTCTGAGGATACTGTCAAAGGTACAGATTTAAAGAACAGTTCGACTGGAGAGGTCAAAACAGCCATGTGAATCCCACGTCAGCCCAGCCATCCAAGCCCTAGCTGTCTAGAAAGGATTACGAATTTGCTATCCTTCCAGTCCTATGAAAGGTCTATATTTCTGTTTAAGACAAAGCCGTTCTCCAGAGGACGATGCTTGCCAACACTCTGAAGAAATAATCTCTCAAAACTCTTGCAGCCCACTGTGTTATGATTTCATCTCATGAAATACAGCACCTTACATTAAACCCCATAAAATCAAGTCCCAGTGGAGGGGCTGCAGACTCAGAGTAAGCAGCCAGCAGGTGATGCCCAGAAAAGTGGATCGGCCTCTGCTCAAATGGCTGCTTCCCACCACTGGGCTCCTTCTGCCGGAGCAAATCTGTTTTGCCTCTGCAGATTATTCAAGGAGAAATCTCTCCTGCAGACAGCAGACCACGTACATGCAGACTATGCACATACAGATTACACACATGCAGACTGCGCACATGCTTTGTGAATGAACGACCATGTTACAGCTCTGCAGCACTGATTCTCTTACAGAGGAACACCTAAACAGAAACACCCAAATTTATTCCTGTTCCCCAGTCTAAGGGTATCATCTCTGCTTTTGCCTATGGATGGTCAAGAATATCAATCTGAGGGTCAGAGAAGACAGAATCATTTTTCTGGCTAAAGAGGGATTCGCGAGGGTTTCTGTTAAACACTGAAGACTTGGGGCCTTGATAAACTAACGGTGACCCCAGGTAACGCGCCGATTGCTTGGGTGACTGACAGAGCCCAGCTGTATCTACTCCCAGCCTCTGCCGCGCACCTCTCCATACTGTCGTTTTAGGCAATGAGGTTATCCTTTGGTGAACATCTTAACGAGAAGTTGACCAATGATCCCTGAGGCAGAGGATCATAACTCGGGCCTTCGTGTTGCTATTGGATTCCCCTCCGGACACTCACATTTATCTTCAGTTCTTTCACCGGCATCAAAGGCAGGCCAAGTATTATCAAGGGTTTATCTCTACCTCTGTACTGGGAACACTCAGTACATATGTTCACACATCCAGCGTTTTTATTTTAGATATAAAATAAAGCTCACATGTCATTCCTGTGGTCTCATTCGGTCCTGAGTACCACCCATCCCTGGGTATCACCCACCATGGGGCTATCTACCCCTGGGTACCACCCAGCCCTAGGTACCTCCCATCTCTTGGTATCACCCTTCCTTAGCTACCACCCATTCTAGGGTACCATGCACCCCTGTGTATTCTTACCCTAGAAGTCACTCAGTCCTGGGTACCACCATCCCTGGATATCACCTACCCTGGATATCACCCATTTCTGGGTATCAACCATCCCTAAGTATCACCCACCCCTGGGTATCATCCAAGAGTAATATTTTCCTATAATTCAGAAAATGCCACTTGAGATAGAAGCTAGTTTCTTGGTCTGAGAAAACTCTTCTGTTGTTGGAATCTCAGAGTAGCAGGGAGTTCTCATTCATCCCTTGTATGAATAGAGAGTGCCTTCCATAACTGGAAAGGTCACAGTAATACCATTAGCCTATGGAAGCTCTGTCTTTCTACGCACTGCGTCTTATAAGAGCGATCATAGACTTGGCATCTCCTCCTCTTTTACGTACACAGATTTACAAGATACAAACTGTCATTGTTACAGAGTTAACGTCTGAGGTGTGGCTAAGGGGATGGCTCTGTCAGTGAAGTTCTCACTGTACAGTGTGAGGGCCCAAGCTGGGACCTATGTAAGAGAGTCAGGGGTGGTGCTACAGTCTACACAGCCCCAGAGCTGGGAAATTAGCAATGGTAATTAGCTTAGCCAAACTTGTAAACTTCAGGCCAGTGAGATACCCTGTCTCAAAAGAGGTGGACAATACTCATGAGGATGACACCTAGGGTTGACCTCTGTCCTCCATCTGGAGAAGCCCACTGTTCTAATGAAGCATCCTTCATTCTTCAGCATCCTCTTGTTTTGGGAATTTCAGGAATATATTGATAATTTACCCACCATGTGGTTTTCTCTCATGTGTAAATTCTTCTACCTCTTCCTTTGCTTCCAAGTCATGGACAGCAAAGGCCCCTACTCTAAGATGAGGTGGACGTGTTTATATTAGTCTTTGTCCTTCATACGACTGTGTGAACCACAATACATATGGACCCCTGACCTAGGCTTTTTTGATGGTATTAATTTACCAATGCCCATGTTGTATATTAATATGAAATATCCTTCAGTGATTTCTCCTGTCAGTGTTGGCACTAGCTGGCCTGTGAGGCTTTCTGCACCGCTCTCCTTAGCGATACAAAGAAAAGACCATGTGAGCTCATGCAAAGCTGGTAAGGAGGCCAGAAACCATTTCTTGTCAGTGTGAGTAATCTTTTCTCTCAGCTCTGACACCACACATAAAACTACAAAACAACCGCATGTTCTCTTACTTGTTTCTTATACCATTTGCTAACCTTTCAGAACCTGGATGTAGGAAAGTAGTAGCGCAAAGCCCAAATTCTGTCGTGGTGGTAGAGAAGACCTTAAGATGTCCACCCTCACTGGTCTTCCATGGTTGTCTAATCTACATGATAAAAAGAATCTCACTTTAGCAGCTCTGGGATTCTTGAATGATGGCATTGCCTATGAAGATGCTTATACAACAGCTGCAGATGTTGTCAAGCCAAACCTCCACTCTGAGGCGATTTATTCCCAGGATCACTCATTCACTCCACAAATACCGAACATCTAATAGTGCCAAGCATGGTGTGCATTACCAAAAGCAAAGAGCAAACACAGTATTGGCCTTCATGGAAGTTAGAGTGGTCTGTGTAGCGATGGGAAAGGACAGTGATATATTATTAACTGTCTGAAGGAGATGGACATTCTTATGAGAATTATCAAGGGGGATAGTGACCAGTAGAGGCCACAGTGGTTCATCTACTCAACAATAGATTGGACACCGTATTGGCTACAGTTTGGAACGTTACTGGGATTATAAGACTGACACATAGTACTAAACCTTGGGAAAGGAAGAGAGGTATAGGTATGAACCCAAGCACCTCAGTATCATGGAAGAAGACAGTGAGAACAAAGTGCGGAAATGTCCCTTCAGGGAAGAAGAGAGGGGACATTAGAGACCGTGTAAGAGTCTTTATTTAAAAGTCTTCAATGATGCATAACACTCCCTTGGTCCTCATGGAGAACAGAAAGCACCTCATGATAGAACAGTATTTCTCAATGGTATGATTTAGTGCCTGATGTGACATTTGGCAGTGTCTGGAGACATTTTTGTTAGCATAACCTGGGGCTAGGGATGGAAAGGCAAGGGTCTAGTGTCTTTAATGGGCAAAAGACCACCGTGCAGCTAAGCATCTTACTGTGCACTGGGGTTGAGAAATTTTTAACTACAGAAGAGTTGGCCATCAAGCCTTGCAGTTTACTGGTGTTTGTCTGACAAACAATACCAGGATAGGAAAAGCATTTCTCAGAATTGAATGTTCTTCCCCTCTCAAGGGTTTCCCAGATGTTTAAGGAACAAGGGGCTGGAGAGACAGCTCAGAACTTAACAACACGTGTTATTCTTGCAGAGGACCCAGGCTCCATTGCCAGCACCCACAAAGAGGTTCACAACCATGAATACCAGGGGATCCAGCAGCCTCTTCTGACCTCCGAGGTCACTAGAAACACATGTAGTACACAAGTAGACAAGCAAAACAATCATACATGCAAAATCAAATAAATTGTTCCTGTTCTATTGTTGTTGGGTTTGTTGTTGTTTAATAGAGTCAGAGGAAATGTCCATAATAAAACAGAAGTGTGACCACAATTGTGAAATGCAACTAAAGCCCTGGGAGACGAGAGCATCCAGAGTAGGCCAGAGAGACAGCACCATGAAAGAGGAAGTATAAAATGAATGCGAACAGTAGGAAGGTGAGACTCGGAGAAAGAGGGAGGCGCACAGGATTGAAACAGTGCTGTGGAACCTTACCCACTTGCAAACAGGCAGCAATATATCAACGTCATCATAACAAATGCACAAACTACAAATCCTCTGCGTCATCTACTCAAATTTTCTGTAAACCTCAAAACTGCTCTGAGCAGGAAATCTAGAAAGTGTTCTTAAGAGTTTAGGGTTTAATAATGTAAATTACTACCTGTGATAATAGAAAGGCATGAGAAAAAGGAAGCCATATTTTACCTTAAACGTTACTATTTATCCTCAAGAAATGCCCTAAAAACTAGTTCCATTGAATGCCACAGAGAAGTCAAACACACCTGTTGATTCGTGTCTCTAATCTCTACATTTTGGGAGGCTGACGCAGGAGGATCATGAATTCAATGCTAGCCTGGAATACATGATGAAATCCCCGTCTAAAATGACAAACAAATAAATATTAAAAAGATGCAAACTGAATCTGCTCCTGCTGTTAACTAACACACCAGACTGCCACAGTGACCTTTGACATGGCCCAGGCCAGGGCTCTGCTGACCTCGTTATAAATTACTGGTGAGGATGTAGAGAAGGATGTAGGGAGAACTGCACCAGGAATCAGACTAATGGGCCAGAGAGAATACTTGGCTGTGACTACTGCCCAGATCTCTTGCAAGTTCAGTTCTCAGCACCCAAGACAGGTAGTCTATAACTACCTGCAACTGCTCCAGGAGATGCTGATGCCCTCTTCTGACCTGTACATGGGTAGACAGATAGACAGACAGACAGACAGACAGGCAGGCAGGCAGGCAGGCAGGCAGACAGACACAGACACTAAAAATGTTAAAAAATATCCTTTCAAAAAGTAACTTGAGTTTGTGAGCAAATAAAAGAAATTAATGAGGGATGCAGACAAGATATATTTTTCTTAATATACAGAGAAGCTGAATCCATTTGCAAATGGATGGGAAGGCCTGTTCAGAAAGGAGAGACTTTAAATTCAGTAGAGAGCAGTGTAGGGGCCAGGTCCGTGAAAAAGCCATGACCTTCACCAACCATCACACATAGCATGTTCTAGAGAAGGAGTCGCCGTTCTCCACAATGGACGTCAGTGATGAACTGGAATGTATTTTCAGCATTGCTGTAAGGAAGGAGAGGCGGTTGGTGGACAGTGTCTGACACTGAGATGTGGATCACAGAACCAGAGAGGAAACCCAGGGAGCAACATGTCGGTGCCAGACACTCAGACTATTGAGGGGACAGGTGGATGGGTCAGACCGAGGAGAGAAACACAGATTACTTTTATACTATAACAAAGAAGATTTGATGCCTAATGTAGCCCAAGACCTTCACTCCATATCACCGCCAAGCCACCCCTCCAAGCACAGATGGAAGCCACACCTGTGAGCTCTCTTGGTAAAGGCAATGCTCCCATCTCACTAAAGAAACTTCCTTTTCAGCAGCTGGAAACCACTGCAGAGATGGATGAATGGCCAAACTGCAGCGAATATATGACTGACATTACAGTCCCCAGCCCCAGATTGGACAATGATAACACAGCAGTGCACCCAAGGTCTCAGGAGAAGGGGTAGAGCGTGTCTAAGAGCCTGAAGGCCAGAAAGTCGTGTTGCATGACAGGTCCTTCTGGACAAAACGGGGATGTTGCTTCCACAGATTCTCAGCAAGAGGGCTGACTGCATGAGGCTTGCAAAGACCACACCAGTTGACATGCCAAAGTAGACAAAGGAGATTTCACAAGGACCCACCCATAAAGTGCTACAGGCCAGCAATGGCTGCTAGAAGGGGTACCTGCTACCAGGCTTTCTTTATCTTATTTCAGGGAGAGAATTCCAATGCTAAGAGTTCAGGACTAAACATGCATGAGGGGAAAAAAAGTAATGTTAAATGAACTCACTGGGAAATATGCAAATATATGATTATATTTATATATTAAATATATTGATATTGATATATTCAGTATTTTCACTAGGAGATATATATTATTTACATTCATAGATAGATATAAGTACTGAAAAGGGTGAAATGAATCCAAGAGGGGTGGTTGGGGAGGCACAAGAGCAGCTGGAGACAGGGAAATGGGAAGGATGCATAGTGTTCTCATGAATAAAATTCTCTATTTAAAAAGCAAAGAGACTGAGAACAAAAAGGAAAAGTTAAAAGATAGGGTACAGTAAGCCATTGCCAAGAGAGATGTGAGTTAGTTTTGTGATACTGTAACAACACACCTGAGATAGTCAATATATAAGAAGGAAAGGTCCATATTGGCTCATGGACTTAATCCATGGCCACTTGGCCCCTCTGCCTTTGAACCTCTGGTAAAATAGGTCACTGTGGCAGGAGTCACATAGGAATTTCATTCCATGGTAACTGGGCAGTGAAAGAGACAGGAGGGGACCAGGATCCCATCAATCCTTCCAAGGGCACACCCCTAATGACAACTTTTCCCCACTGTCTCATCTCTTAAAGGTTTTACTGTCCCCCAGTTACAAATAGCAAAATCAGTATGTTTTCCCTCATCATACAGCCTGGTCCTTAATCACAGAATCCAATAGGCCAGCGTCAGAGCACTCAAGGACTGCCCACTGGTTTTCCTTATATGCACTGCATCCCCCCTCAGTCATCAGCATTATTTCCTAAGGACTTAGCTACGATGTCCTGTACTCTTGTGCTCCCAGGCTCTTTACCAATCAGGCATCATAAGTGCAAATTTCCCATCCCAGAAGCAGGATCTGCATGAACTCCCCTTCTTAGGAGCATCTTCTTCTCAAAGACAGTGAGACAGCCCATAGACTGTCACTTCAGTTGAGGAGGGGGGGCCTCCTAGTCCGGAGGGTTTCCCCTCTAACATTATGGAGAAGGAAACAAGTCAACCAAACAGTGTTCTCCATGGAAAGTTCCAGCATCTATCCTTCCCAAGTCAAAACAACCTCAAAAGATAAACTTCCACTCTGAGGTCAGTATGACTCTCGGCGTGCGCCAACATTGGGATTCATCATATTTTTAAAGCCCTTCTGTTTACATAAAAGAAAACTGAACTTGGGCAATAACAGAAGGCCTGTAAACAGTCTCTGAAACAAGCAAATGCCTCCGTGTGGAGTGAAAATTATTACCATCAACTTTCTATCTCATACGCGTGGCACTTCTGCTAGTAGAGAAAGATGGCATCCCACAAAGGTAGAGGAAGACAAACATTCAAAAACCACATCGTCCTGTGTGTGTAGAGTGAACTACAGATAGACATTAAAAGACCCAGGGCATCTTATTTCCATACCTAAGATGTCTTAATCTAAGACAACAGAATATGTCACAGAAGGTTTCACTAGAGGGTGATTTTCAGCATCATAATGAGTTGGCGAGCTTCCCCAACTCAGCCCTGTGCTGTTACACTTGTAGTTGTTTCTTCTTGAGCCTCGGGCCAAGTTTGCTTAGATTAGAAGTGTCAGGGATAGACCTTGGGACAGCCTGAGTCACACACCACACAACTAAAGCCAAGATTGGGGGGGGGGGGTCACTGCAAAACCCTTGATGATCGCTTCTTGGAAACCTGAAGGAAATTCAAAGAAAATGAATCAATCCTGGATGTCTCCCAAGCCATTCTCCTGAGGATTCTCTGGGCCAAGGACAACCTGGGTATGGCTCCTGTAGCCAGATTTCATCCTTCCCTCCCACCCCTGTCACTATTCTGTCATCAGGCATGACCACAACCGAAGGATACTTTGTGAGAAATGAGTTTACCTGGCACACATCGTTGGTGTAGACTTCATTTTTCTGAGCCAGGGAACTAGAAACGGGACAGTGTTCACTGTTGAATTTAAATCTAGAACTTCAGACTCTGAATATTGCTCAGTGCTAGCAAAGCAAAAGATACAGGAGCTCTACCCCTAGAAACACAAAACATAGGACCTTTTACCTCCGTAGGTCATTTATAAGTGTTAGGGATTTATTTCCCACGTGTTTTGGAAGCTGGACACCTAAAATCAGGGTTGGTGTGAAGGATGTTCTCTGATGGTGCCTTGATTCTGAATTCTTCAGAGAAGACAGATGCTGTCTTCACATGAGAGAAAAGATGGGAGAAAATGAGGTCTCTCCTCTAAGCCCTTTATAAAGAGCAGAATTCTGTCCATGGGAGTCACGCCCCCGCTGCTTAACCACCACTTAATGCTACCACACCAGTGAATAAGTTTAAGGACATGAATACTGGGGGATCAAATTCAGACCATAGCAAAGAACAATCACTTCTTAACTTCCTAATATATGTAAGCAAGAGCTTATACTAGGATCCAATGAATAGTTCCGGCCCTACAGTCAAATGGATGGCCTTTGTTAAGTACAGTGGATCACAAAACTAAAGGCCATGAGTGTATGAGGAGGTTGGAGTGTGTTAGAAAAAAAATGATATGGGCTGGGGATATAAGAGAATGAGTATGTGAACTGAGTTTACTATGAAGGCATTATACACATATGTGAACAAATTAAGTATGCATTAAAATCAAGTTGTGATGAGGAATATCAGTATAAAAACAAGAAAGAGTGCAGGGGTTTCCTGCTGACTTAGACCCGTGGCTACATTGTTCCAGGGGGAGGCAACACAAAAAGACGGCTCTCAAAGCTACACTGTCTATAGAAGGTGAACTCCAAAGAGAACACACTATGAACTACTTTGCAGTGGGAAGCATACCACTAACATCTCATTGCACAAATGTTCTTGATATGACTCCAAAATCACGTAGAATATACATGCCCTCCCTTGGAATGAAAACATACAAATCTATCCACACAGTATCAAAACTGCGGCTGTGAGTCTTATATGCTTATAAAAACCATCTGAAAAAAGAATAGTGCCAAGTGTTGGCATGTGTCACAAATTGCCCCTAGTACTAGTCACATTGTGTTTTTTCCTATTATAAGGTAAAAATCTGCAAACACAAGTGTGGTGGTTTGAATAGGAATGGTCTCCATAGAATCCCATGTCTGATTGTTTGGCCACCAGGAGTGGTACTATTAGGAGGTGTGGCCTTGTTAGAGTAGGTGTGGTCTTGTGGAAGCAAGCGTGTCACTATGGGGACAGGCTTGGAGGTCTCAGATGCTCAAGCTAGGTCTAATGAGGCATTCACGTCTGCTGCCATGCTTCCCACGATGATGATCATGAACTAGACCTCTGAGACTGTAAGCCGGCCCCAATTTAATGTTTTCTTTATATGAGCTGCCATTGTTAAGGTGTCTCTTCAGAGTTATGAAAATCTGAACTAGAACAAGGGTATGTGCTACATCTTCATTTCTATGGACGGCACTAACACTCATTACTGTGTGCGTTTTCAGTGATAACTAACACGGGACGCAGAAAGGAAAGAGGCACCTAAGCCACAGCAGGTAGGCATGTATTTAGGCATAAAGGAATTTAAGAAATAAAAACCTTTTACCACAAAGACTCAAAGCGATGTGTATTATTTCTGTCTCTGACGACAAGTCTAAGTGCAGGAAGAGCATAGTATCACTGCAAAGTACCTAAGGGGAGTGCCTCAGTGGAGCACCTCAGTGGAGTGCCTCAGGGGAGCACCACAGTGGAGTACCTCAGCGGAGCACCTCAGTGGAGTGCCTCAGTGGAGCACCACAGTGGAGCACCTCAGTGGAGCACCTCAGTGGAGTACCTCAGTGGAGTGCCTCAGTGGATTGCCTCAGTGGAGCACCACAGTGGAGCACCTCAGTGGAGCACCTCAGTGGAGTGCCTCAGGGGAGCACCACAGTGGAGTACCTCAGTGGAGTGCCTCAGTGGAGTGCCTCAGTGGAGCACCACAGTGGAGTACCTCAGTGGAGTGCCTCAGTGGAGTGCCTCAGTGGAGCACCACAGTGGAGCACCTCAGTGGAGCATCTCAGTGGAGTGCCTCAGTGGAGCACCACAGTGGAGCACCACAGTGGAGCACCTCAGTGGAGCACCTCAGTGGAGTACCTCAGAATCCCACATGACTCCGTTCACTGGGTTTGGACAGGTTCTGCACCTACCTCCATGTCCAATATTTCCAGGAAGGTTTTCCGCCTTCTTCTAAAAGCCTTGTCTTGAGGTGAGATTGTGTGTTTGCACAGGGAGCCCATCCACTTGTTTAACAGGCTACAGCTGTGTCTCAAGCAGGCAACGTAGGAAGCTGAACAAGTGTTTCATAACTCTTAGCCTTCATGAAAGAAGGCTAAAGAAAACTGGTCAGACGTGGCGGTGGGAGGGTTCTCCGGGAGCTGTGTTCAAACAGCTCTCCCAAAAGAAGTGCTTTTCCCGGGCTGTCCACGTCACTGTCTGTGCCACTCGGTCTCCAAGGGCAGATTTTAGTAGACACTCGGTTTGAGGCTATTCTGCTCCCCACCCCTGCCCCCCCCCCTGCTTCAGTCTCACAGAACCTTGTCCTCTGGCCCTTGAAAACTATTTGAAGTTGAAGTAAACCGCTTGTGTTCCTACCCCAAGCTTCTCCCCAGTTATGACTATTTCTGCGCCAGATTTTGCAAGTTGATTTATTTTGCTAGTAACCCCATTACTTTGCTGTGCTTACAATAAAGAAGTCTGAGCTTATATTGAAATCATGTCTGATTTGGCATTTTAGCTGCTTCTGTGACCCCTGTGACAATAGGGAACACACACACACACACACACACACACACACACACACACACACACACACACACACTGCCGCTGGGGGAATTCCAGATTTGGCTCCGAATTCTGCATAAACTTTCTTATGGTGTGATGGACATAGAAGAGTAATCTAGGGCTGGAGAGATGCTCAGTGGTTAAGAACATTGACTGCTCTTCCACAGGTCCGGAGTTCAATTCCCGGCAACCACATGGTGGCTCACAGCCATCTGTAATGGAGTCTGGTGTGTCTGAAGACAGTACATTGTGCTCATACGCATTAAATAAATAAATCTTAAAAAAAGAGTAACGTAGAAAAATAGTCACAAAAATTATAAAACAGGGACAGTTGTAACTGCTGTGACACAGTTGTCCTGCACACACTATATACAAAAAGCCACAGTAGGGTAATGAAAGGTTTAAACACCAAAACACAAAGTTGCAGGAAGAACGTTGGGATATTCTATGGCATGTCTTAGAAACAGCACTTAAAACAAACTATAGAAGCAGATGCCAGAAGCGCTCATGGAAGAAAATACAGGGACAAATAGAGGAGCGGAGATTGAAGAAAAGATCATCTAAAGACTGTCTCACCTGGGGATCCACCCCATATGCAGCCACTAAACCAGAGCACTATTGCTGATGCCAAGTAGTGCTTACTGGCAGAAACCTGATATGGATGCCTCCTTAGAGGCTCTGCCAGAGCCATATAGATACAGAGGAGGATGCTTACAGCTAACCATCAGACTGAACACAGGGATCCCAATGAAGGAGCTAGAGAAAAGACCTAAAAAGCTGAAGGGGTCTGCATCCCCATGGGAAGAACAAAATTATCAACTAACCAAGCACACCACAGCTCCCAGGAACTAAAACACCAACCAGTGAGTTCGCATGGAGAGACTCATAGCTCCAGCTGCATATGCAGCAGAGGACAGCATTTTCTGGCATTAATGGGAGGAGAAGCCTTTGGTCCATCAAAGGCTCATTTTCCCAGTGTAGGGGAACGCCAAGGTGCTGAAGGGGAAGAAGGTGGTTGGGAGAGGGAGCACCTTCATGGAGGTAATGAGATGGGGAGAGAGATAGGATTGGGGGAAAGGGATAACATCTGAAATGTAAATACAGAGAATATCCAATAAAAAGAAAAAAAGAAAAATATGAAGATAACTGTGTTTAAATTATAATTAGTACTGGATGAAAAAGAAAGACTACAAAAAAATTAATAAAGCTATAAGGGCAATACTCTGATGTCATAGAGATATTTGCAATTCATGTGATTGATTTTTTTTAAAAACGTGACATCAATAATATATTTAGAATCTATAAATCGATTAATAAAGTGACAGGAGAGAGAACAGCAGTCAGGCTGCTGGAGGAGACATTAGAAGGCCCATAGACATGGAACCTGCATTGGAAACCATGTGTAATCGGGGAACAGAAGCTATTCATGTGACGTTTATTCAACCCCCTCAAACTGAAGACACTGCACAGCACATGTGTCAGCACTACGAAGACACTGCACAGCACATGCGTCAGCACTACGAAGACACTGCACAGCGCATGCGTCAGCACTAAGAAGACACTGCACAGCTCATGCGTCAGCACTAAGACACTGCACAGCACATGCGTCAGCACTACGAAGACACTGCACAGCGCATGTGTCAGCACTAAGAAGACACTGCACAGCTCATGCGTCAGCACTAAGAAGACACTGCACAGCGCATGCGTCAGCACTAAGAAGACACTGCACAGCGCATGCGTCAGCACTAAGGCGTGAGGACACAGGAAAATGACACTCCCATGACAGTCTCCACCACCTCTTCCCCGTCGTAGTTCCCTGGAAAACTCCTGCAAATAAGCACCGGGAGACATACACAAAGATGCACATTGTAGGTTTGATTGCGATAACGGAAATTTAAAACTGGTCTAATTGTCAAAGGGGAGAATTCAGAAACAAATGGCTAATTATTCATAGAATGGAATAAATGAAAATGGAAGGAAAAAAACGCTGTGAAAGTAAATGAAGTCAGATCTGTCTCCTCTCCACATGGATTAAGGCCTATGGCCTGTTTTCCACTTCCCCTTTGTCCTTCTCAGACCACTCCTCCTTCTCCTTCAAGTCTTCCTTTCCTCTCCTTTCTTTTTTCCATTTACTTATTTATTTTTACGTATTCACTTTACATCCTGCTCACTGCCCTCCTTCCGGTCACCCCCTCCCAATATCTTTACCCCTTCTTCTCCTCTGAGCAGGTGGGAGCACCTGGGTGTCCCCCAACCTCAGTACATCAAGTCTGAGAGGTTAGATGCATCCTCCCCCACAGACAGGGCAGCCCAGCTAGAAGAACATAGGCAACAGCTTTTGGGATAGCCCTGTTCCAGTTGTTCCGAACCCATATGAAGACCAGCTACATTTATACAGAAGACATCTGCTACATATGTGTAGGGAGGCCTAGGTCTAGCCCGTGTATGTTCTTTGGTTGGTGGTTCAGTCTCTGAGAGCCCCGAGGGTTCAGGTTAGCTGACTCTGTTGGTCATCCTGTGGAGTTCCTATCGCCTTCAGGACCCATAATCCTTCCCCCCTAGTCTTCCATAGAGTCCCCAAGCTCCATCCACGGTTTGGCTGTGGGTGTCTGCATCTGTCAGACAGGGAGGCTCTATGAAGTCCTAGCTGTCCTGAAGCTCACAATATACACTAGGCTATCCTCAAGAGATCCGCCCACCTCTGCCTCCTGAGTGATGGTATTAAACACGTGTACCACACACCCAGCTCCTTCCGGTCCTTCTTAATGCATTCCTGCCATGGGTGCGGGGGGGGGTGCAATTTTCCCACTGCTTCTAGCCTTGCTCTATTCCCCAGAGATGCTGATTTATCTCTGTCTTAGCCGTTATATATATTACCAGAGCAGTGACAGCCATTACTCAGGTCACTAGTCCTGAGATTGAAATTTTCACACGCCAACCACGTCTCCAGGCCTTCTCTGTCATCCTCATATACAGCATCTGCCGCAGCCCTTTCTGATGGTTCCTTGCACATCTTAAAAAATAGAAAATAAATTTAGAATTGAGTTGGACACTAAGATTTCAAAATAAATGGATAGAAATGTTGGAAACAAAATAAGTTACTGTGACATAGGTAGTGTCCTTCAACTATGAATGGGTGTCATCAATACTGCAAACTGTGTGTTGGGATGCTTTCCTCATTGGGGAGCCACTCACATACCTTTCTGGATCAAATAATACTTGCCTTAGGCATACGAAGGGCAAAAAGGTGGGTCCCAAAAGCTGCTTGTATTCTGCATGAGACCCTAGCATGAGATACCCCCCAATAATTCTATATACCAGCTTATTTTACCAGCCTAGCATCTCCATCTTTGGAAAGGTTCTTATTAGCCTTACAAATGCTGAGGCTTAAAGCTAATGAGAAGTGATTGACTGATAGAAAACACGGGTGCTCTGTCTGCCCTACCCCCCCCCCCCACACACACGTCATGCTTTGACCCCTGGGTTTTCTTCCATCCCTAAAGCAGTTTCATAGCAGTGATGAAACAGCGTGGACCAAGCAGTGTAAAGAAGAAAGAGTTGCTTTGACTGACAGTCTGCTCTGGCTGGAAAGTGTCATTGTTGCTTTGGTTTGTCTGTTTCCTTGTTTTTGTCTGCTGCTTGGCATGTGTTGAGTCATTTCTTAAGAGAGATCCTCAGTTGAGAAAATGTCCCAACTAGATTGGCCTGGGAGCAAACCTGTGGGATATTTCCTTGATTGCTGGTTGGTGTAGAAGGGCTCAGCTCACTGTGGGTGATGCCATTCCTGGACAGGGATGCTATATGAGCAATCCAGGAGAAGCGAGCCAGTAAGCAGCACTCTTCCATGGCCCCGGCATCTGTCCCTGCTGACTTTCCTGACTACAGGTTGTAAAGTAACATAAACCCTTCCCTCCCCAGGTTGCTTTTAGTTATGGTGTTCTACCACAGCAATGGACACCCCAACTAAGACATAGTTCCAGGGAGAGAATCCGTAATGATGGGGGAGGCACAGCAGCAAGCAGCTGAAAAGGAAACCCAAAAGTCACATTCTTAACATCAAATGCAAAGCAGAAAGAGCAAACTGAAAGTGAAGCTACAAACTCATAAGGTTCAAGTGAGTGACAAGACTTCCTTCAGCAAGGCTGCACCGCCCCAAACTATGCCACCAATTGGGGATCAAGTGACCAAATGTTTGAGGCTATGAGAGAAAGTTCTTATTCAAACCATGACAATTTTTTTTTTTTTTTTTTTTTTTTTTTTTTTTGCAGAATCATAGAGCTTCTTGGGGACTCATAGACCCAGTTTTAACTAATAGTGTTGTCTTAGTTAGGGTTTCACTGCTGTGAACAGACACCGTGACCAAGGCAACTGTTATAAGGATAACTAACATCTTACTAGGGCTGGCTTACAGGTACAGAGGTTCAGTCCATTAGCATCATGGCTGGAGAATGGCAGCATCCAGGCAGGCATGGTGTTGACATTACTGAGAGTTCTACATCCTATTAGACAGAGAAACAGGAAAAGACTGACTTCCAGGCAGCTAGAATAAAGGTCTTAAAGCCCAAACCCATGATGACACACTTACTTCCTCCAACAAGGCCACACCTCCAAATAGTGCTACTCCCTGGGCCAACCATATCCAAACCATTATAAGTGTCTAGTAACTTGATCTTGAATTCAAATTCAGAAGTACAAAATGAGAAAAAAATATTAAAGTGTGAAGTGTGTATGTGCTTGTGTGTGTACTGTGTGTGTGTGCATTTGTATGTGCTGTGTGTATATACGGTATGTGCATGCATATGTGTGTGTGTGTGTGTGTGTGTGTGTGTGTGTGTGTGTGTGTGTGTACATATATGTAGCTAAAAGAACAACTATGGAACCAAGATAATCACTTATAATGACCCTGCAACAGTTTCCTCTCTTCAGGAGAAATTCATCACTGTCTGGACTTTGACAGCATCAAGCAAGCCAGAGTTTGAAATAATGCTTGGCTTCTGGAGGCCTGAGCAGACAGCATCTCTTCCTTTGAGGATAGTCAGGGTCTTGCTTAGGAAATAGGCTCCAGAACTCCACCCACTTGGGATTTAGCCTGCACCAAACCCAGTGAACCAAATGGTTGACTCATTTTTATCAAGTTGAAGGGTTGTTCAAAAACATAACAATGACCAGCGTGTTTGAGTTTGTCCTGTTTTCATTACTATACATATTACCTTGTGGTTTCCTAATTACCTCACCGGAAAAGAGGGCTGGGATGAAACTCAGCGGCAAAATATTCATTCAGTACACACAAGGCACATACACACACATACACACACACACACACACACACACACACACAGCAAAAGTAATGCCGAAATACGAAAACTATGATATGTCACACTCTGCATAACATAAGGTGTGTCTAAGGTATTTCTACTTGAATTCGTTAGAAAATTTGTTTTTAGTGTCACGTGGAATACCTTTGTTCTAAATTTACAGTTATCTTAAGTAAACATCTCACAAAGCTTATTAAAAAAAAATAATAACCTAAACCAGACTTCAGTTTCTATTAAAAAGTTCCCAGGAGAGCTGGATTTCACATTCGAGACCCCGATTTAGCTAAAAGATTTATAAGGACACATGTAGAAATACAAGACCCCGTTGGGTGATGAAGCGGGACTGAGACATAATTATGGTTGCCTCTGCTCTCCATTCCGATGGAAATTGCTCCCAGGAGCATGGGGTGAGGTGGTTGGCAAGGAGCAACATAAATGCTCCACATAATATGACCACCTGGTTTCCCTTCCCCAGCCCGGTCCAAAGGCCACGAGAAGACGGGACAATGCATGGCTGACGTTAAGCTAATGGGAATACTTTCTCTATTCAGAGCCAGTATCAATGAATTGTTTTCATGACCTTGGGGCCAGGTGTAGCTGGACTGCCTCCCTGGAAGCCCTTCAGAAGTGCCAGGCCCTAAACAAAAATCTATGCATCCAAGG
Source organism: Micromys minutus (assembly GCF_963924665.1). Lineage (NCBI taxonomy): Eukaryota > Metazoa > Chordata > Mammalia > Rodentia > Muridae > Micromys > Micromys minutus. The sequence continues at coordinate 20,826,950 of NC_137973.1, forward strand.
TGTGCGCTGCAGTCCAGGAACTGAAAAGTTGGCATTTTCCTTGTAAAAACCGTAAATGCTTCATAGTCTGCCAGAATTTCTCAGAAGTGAAGGAATATCCTGGGAGACCTGAGCTGAGCAGCCTCTTAGTTTTGAAAATGTCCCCAGATAATCTTTTCACAGGACAGGGTGGGGTTGCATGTTCATCTTGCTCTGCCCTGCTCCAACCCCAGAGCCTCTGGTTCTTACAAGCCTCTGCTGAGCACAGGGGGTGGCAGACATTTCTGTTGCCCTTGATATTGCCAGGACTTAACCAGCATAGCACCAAACCTGGCCATCCAGAGAACATAAATCCTCTATAACGAATGGTCCAAGTCTTGAGGACACAGGGTTAAATGTCAGAATTCAATTCTGGAATGAAAGCAAGATCTAAAATGATGGCTAGAAGAAGCACCGCATGCTGTTCTTCAAATAGCGAAAGGACCCACGTGTCGGGGCACCATTCTGAGGCTTCTCTCTCACTTCTGTCCATCCTTCCAGATCCATCTCTGCTTAGCTTAAGAAAATAATCCCTCGGCACAGTAAGATACCCTGTAGATTACTTCATTATCAGGCACATGGGTACTGATTAAACACAGCACTGACAGGCCACAGTCAGAAATGAAGGATTCCTGTCTCAAGAGTACCATGTGATGTTCTTAAAGCTTTGAGTGACTCCATCTTTCAAGCATATACACACACTCGGGGGAGGGGGAAGATTCCCTATGGCCTTAGCTGTAGGGACTTTTTGGGAACATGTAATGAAGTGCTAAAAGGGAGATTCAGTTCACCCTTTGCCCCCTTATAGGAAATCATGTTCAGTCTAAAGGAAACAGGAGATTCGGAACAGCTAGAAATGCCCAAACCTTCAAGGTTAGTCTTCTGGGACTTTCTTTGGCTGTCTCCCTGTTCAATTTTATATCTCTTTCTGACTGGCATCATGGTGCCGAGCATTCCACCCAACACCTTCGAAGTCACAAGCCAAGACAAAGTAATATTTTGTCATTCGGTCAGCCTGATAAACACAGGCCAGGAGAGTAGACATGACCCCACACTCACCTATACTTGAGTCCCATGCCTGTGTGAATCTTCGGCTATGGATGAGGGGTTTATCAGTAACCTCCTGTGGGATCATGGTGAGTTTTCATCCTTCTGGCTCTCGGCCCCCATTCCTGTAAACAGAAGGGCTGATATCAACATCTAGCTTTAAAGCCCGATGCATTTCTAAATGTTCTAATTGAAGACTAAATTGCACAGTCATTTATGGAGGCTCCCTGCCAATGCCTGCCGCTGGTAGAGGGATGACTTATGAGAGGCAAAGAGAAAACCTGGCTCAGCGCAATGTAACCGGCCTACTTCGAGTTTCTGGAGTCTGATACCAGGTGGTTTATTTTGAACATATGTAAGTACGGTCCAATTCTGGGGGAAAAGGTTTCCTGGTAACAATTATCACCAAGCCATGTGTGTAATAAAGCTTAAGGAAAATTAAGGTCTCAGGAGAGGATCCTGCATGGTCATACATATCATGTAGACGTCACCTGGTTACAAAGCACTTGTGACACTCCCTAAGGATGTGTTCTATTGAGTGAGAAACAGCGTTCCAGATAAAGGTTTAAAAGGGAGAGTCTGGGATAAATTGCCAGGGGTATGGAGGTGTGGCCGGGCCCTACAGATTGCATTGGTCATCAGACTATTAACAACAGCCACTCCTAGCATTCTGGGTGGAAATCATATATACACCCCTTTCATTGAAGAGACAAGCCGGTGTGCTTTTCAGGCCTACCTGCCCTACTGCTTATGTATGAGCACAAAGACTTTGTGGTCGCTCAGCAGCCTTTTTCTTCTGCTGTTTTTGTTTGCCTGTTTGTTCCCTTGTTTTTGAGACAGGCTTTCTCTGCGTAGCCTTAGCTGTTGTGAAACTCAATTTATATAAACCAGGCTGGCCTCAAACTCAGAGAGATCTGCCTGCCTCTGTCTCCCAAGTGCTGAGAATAGAGACGTGCACCACCCCTAATCATCATATTTTTTAAGAATTTCTGCTGCTATCCTTATGGGTTGCCATGTGTATTTTTCATGATTTGACAAGTGGTTTACTTGGGCAGTATAAACCAAATCCCAATCTAAAAAGCAGAATTCTGCTTATGAGTACAAAATATTCTAACTACTCATACTAAATTTGGTTTAAACCAGCATGTGTTTAAACTATTATACAAAATAATGGTTTCGTTGTATTTTCCTATATGTAGTTGAGCTTTGTTCATATTCACCCCATTACTCTCCCTCTCATCCTACCCTCAAATGATCCCCCTCCCACTTTCAAAAGAGAGAATATACATATGGTATGTATATAATATATAAGGTATAATATATAAGGAATATGTATATAAGATGTATACATAGTATATATTGTATAGATTCCATATATGAGGAAAAAGACGTGCGATTTGTCTTTCTGACCCTGACTTACTTTGCATAGAAGGGTGGACTCTGTCCCCGCCCTTCATCTTGTAAATGGCATAGCCTCACTTTTCTTTACCACTGAGGAGCCCCTTGTTTACATATACCATAGTCTCTTTGGCCACTCGTCTTGGAAGGGTGCTTGTGGGTACTACAGCAATGATCAGGGGTTTGCAGTGTTGCTATGGTGTCCTGACTTGGGCTCCTTCAGAGCAATGACTATGAGCGGTAGAGTTGGATGCTATGGTGGTGTAGCTGTAGTTTTCGCTTCCATCGTGACTGTGGTGGTGTGTGCACCCACCCAGCTCTCTCCTCCAGATCCTTGCCAGCATTTTCTCTCCATTTTCTTGGTGATGAGGTCACAATACAGTTTTACAATGCCATGTCCCTGACCGCTGAAGGTGCTGAGCGCTCCTTCGTAGATATGTTGGCTGTTTCTGTTCCTTCTTTTCAGAACTATCTATATGGGAGTTTGGTGTTTAAATCCCTTTTTATCACTATAGATTCTAGATATTATCCAATGGATGTGGACAAAGCTTCTCTCCTATTCTATAGGCTGTTTCTTTACTGTGCTAATTGTTTCTTTGGCTGTGCAGAAGCTCCAGGGTCCCAAGCAATCACACTTGACACCTTGAAGCATTATTTTCTGAGAGACATAAGTCCTTTCCATAAAGTCCTTGCCTATAATTAGCTCTAAAATAAAAAGCATGCATTTTGCCTGTATTCCTCTAGCAGTTTGAAGGGTTCGAATCTTTTGGGAGACTCTGTTGCTAGTGTAGAAACTGCTGCCGACTTCATACTTTAAGTTTTGTTACTCCATTGAAGCTATTACTTAACAGTGCTTCCTGGTGACATCTGAGGGTCTTCTCAGAAGTATCAATAGGGATGATTGAACCTTTGTGTTTGCTGTTTGTGCCCCTTTTGTTTTCCTGTCATACTGCTGCAGCTAAGACCTGAAACGCTATTTGAAGTGGGAATGAACACCCTGCTTCATTTCTAAGTTTTCAGACTGTTTCCATTTAGAATAATGTGGGCCATAGCCTTGTCAGACGAGCCTCAAAGCTAGTCATGAGGGATTATTGAACTTTGGCAAAGGTATTTTATATATCTATTGAGATAATCATATGGTTTGTTTTGAAACAAATTTCTATGTTGTGTGACATTTATTGATGCAGGCATGCAGATCCCTGAAATGAAGCCAACTTGATTTTAAAAGAACAAAGGAAGAGTTCACAAATTTTATTTCATTTTAGCACAATGACTGGGTCTATCTCTGTACCTTTTGCACATACATGCTGCTGAAGTAAACACAGCTAGACAGCTCACGTGTGCTACGCATTCACTACCTATGAGCATTCCACTTCAAAGCTACACACTTTACCCATTTCATCTTATAATCAACTCGGCCTTGCAGTCAAAGACCCTAAGATGGCAGAACCAGATGACACAGTCAGTACCTGTGACCAAAATAAGAGCTCCCACATAGTGTAAGATGAAAGATCAATACACACAAAGGCTTAGAACAAGATGCTCTACCATGATGGTTGTAAAAGCACTTGTGTAATTAGTTGGAGCTATTTCTAATTTTACATTAAAATTCTCTACATATCTTGAAATAAAGGTGTCTCACTATCTGCCCAAACTATTAAGCATTTGCTCTCTGTGCTTTGCATTTTATTACCTGTGGTCCTGGCTCATAGGGAAAGAGAGTGAGGCAGAGACAAAGCTACTCTTAGGATCCTTACCAATGCCTTTATTCATACACTTGGGTAACGATACAGTTAATTTTCTTCTCTTTCTGCCTACTTTACTTTCCTCAAAGAAACATAGCTTGCATAAACAACAGCATAAGTCATGTCAAGGGGTCAGCCCAGCTGCCTCACCCATGGATGCCCACCTGAAAGCAGAGTCAGGTAGAAATGACCACGGCTTTTTTACCTGAGCAGGAATCTGACCGAAAATGAAAACCAAGTAGGAGGGAAACCCATCTTCACCAAGGTCAAGGCCAACTGAGACAGTGGGCACATTCAAGCATCCCCTAATAAGACACGATGAAAAATTAAAAAGGCAACTGAGGCTATCACATGCCGTCTACTGAACAACCTGAGCTGTAAACTAAGAACACTTGTCTTAGTCAGGGTTACGTTGCTGTGAGCAGACACCGTGACAGAGGCAACTCTTACAAAGGAAAACGTCTAAGTTTCCAAGGTTTAGTCTACTATCATCACGGCGGGAAACATGGCAGTGTCGGGGCAGACAAGGTGCTGGAGAAGGAGCTGAGAGCTCTATGGCTTGATCCAAAGGCAGCAAGGAGAGGACTCTGTGCCACTCTGGCTGAAGTTTGAGCACACATGAAACCTCAAAACCCACCTCCAGAGTGACACACTTCCTCCAAGGCCACTCCTACTCCAACAAGCCCACACCTCCTAACAGTGCCACTCCTGATGAGCCAAGCATTCAAACACATGAGTCTACAGGGGCCATTTCTATTTAGACCACCATAGCAATTGAACTAATAATCTTGGGGCTGGCCCTATGACTTAATGGGCTAAGGCACTTTCTACCAAACCAGGTTTGGTCCCCAGGACCCATGTGGTAGAAGAAAAGAACCACCTACAGCTTCTCTTCTGGCTTCCACACCCACATCACAGCACAGCATACCTAGACCTATCCCACCATACTCCCAACCTTGTGTCTAACATGTGCACACAATCAGTCAACCAATGCAATTTAAGTTGCTGGGAGCATGAAGGTCCTTACACCCACAGGTCACCAGTAAGATAACTCACCATGGATCTCCCTTTCAAAGGGAAGGATGGATAACCTGTTTTTCCATCCAGAAAGCTAAGAATTGGAGATGATTCACAGCCTGGTCATCTGTATTATCTGCTGGTCCAGGCCTTATTGAGCTTCCACAAGAGGACCAGAGGTGGCTATCAGTCTAAATGACCCTTACATTATCTGTGTAGCCAGGGGCTCCCCCAAGCTCCCACAGCTAGGACAGCAAGCTATGACAGAAAATTAAAAAGAGATTTGGGGTTATCACATACCATCTGCTTACTGCCCCAATGACCTCTATGCTGTCTGTGTGACTGAGACCAGGCCAGCTCCTTCCCCCGGGCCTTTAAGCTAATACAGGTAACCTATCTCTAGAATCCTTCTTCTTGGATGAAATGGCACATGCTTTGAGTGGAGTTTCAATGTAATTACGCCCCCTTGAGCACCGGGATTGTATTACACCAGGAAACTTTTTCCCCAAATGATACTGTGTTTAAATATATTGCCAGTAAACCACCTGGCACCAGACTCTCTGGAAGTTTGATCCAGACTGGTGAAATCAAGCTGAACCTAGCTTTCATTTTCACCTCTTTGTGGTTCATTTCCCTGCCTTCCATGATGCATCCTCCTCATAAAAATGTCTCAAGTAATATTTTTTAAAGAAGATAAAGAATCAAGTGTGGTATCTAAGACAACATCAAGCCTGTTGACAGAACTCATCAAAGTGGTGTCAAATGAACCAGACACAGTAGAGAATGCAAAAAGGTGGGATTCCCTTTGGTGGAAAAGTGTCAGTGAGGATGACCAGCTGGCTTGTTAGTGACCACAACAACACAGTCTTCAGTACTGCAGATCCAGAAATATCACTGTGTCTGTGCACACAAGATTGATCAGATGATATTCGCATTCCAAAGACATGGGTAATATGCTCAGCACAATAATGTATGGGACGAAGTGGAGCCAGTGTCCCTGGGGACTCATTTCTTCCCATTTCTGGGAGCTTAGGAAGAAGTTGACTCAGCAAGCCTCACAGGAATAACAGGCTGATTCCAGATGCTGAGGCTCAGAGATGCTCCTCCCTAATGAGGTCAGTTCCTCCATTAGGAGCTTGTGAAGCTACAGGGACAGAGGGGCAGAGATATCTCTCAATCCATATGTTCCTGGGTTGAATGTTCAGATTGGAACTGCTCTGATAGTGTGACGTGAAGGTGAATCACGCTATAAGTCAATATACTCCCCTCCATTGAGAAAGTCTGACTACGAGACAAACTAAAACTTGCCTGCTGAATGAACATTGTTCGTAGGGACATTGTAGATTGACATTCTGTAGATGTCACATGTCTTGGCAGACTGGCAACAACAATGAATCACATGGTAGAGCGTTACAGAGTTAGTTCTCCGCGTGCACCTGAGAGGAAGCAGCTAGACCTAGCCTAAGCATGTCTCTCTGAGATACTGAGAACTTAGAGCTCCGGTAACATGTAACATCCTGAACAGTAGATCCTATTTCATGTTTCTACCACCTTCATGGTGGCGAAGGGCATCCGTGCTCATTTTCCAAGACAGCATATCAATCTGGACTGATGAACGGAGACGCCAGTGCCTGCAGTCTGGTTTTCCCATAGACCCTCACAGCGTTTTGTACATCTTGGCACTGATGCAGAGAAAAGCCATCAAAGATGCACTGATTGAGTATGTCAGCTGTTCTTCATGTCCAGCGGACTCTTGACCATCACTGTACCCTGAATGCTAGCAGAAGCCATGTCTAAGCATGGTGTATGACATTTAAAGCACACTGGTGTGTTATAGCCTTCTTTCTCTCCTAGAGAGACACCCCCAGAATTTTTCGTTCTATTGAGTGCGGCTTTCCAAAAGGCTAAGAGAACCCATATTTCAAGATAAGACCTCTAAGGCTCACTGATGTTCTCTGGCCTCGGTCTTCCCAGAATACCTGTGACAAACTGAATGGGCTTTTGTACTTCCATAGTCTGACATCTTATGTTGAAGTCCTAACTAGTACTTCAGAAAGTAACCACGTTTAGAAATAAGAGTTTATATGACCTGGTGTCCTAATAAAATGATGTGTGTGCACAGAAAGATTATCTTCTGAGAGAAAAACAGAAATAGGCCATCGATTAGCAAGACAAAGAGAACAGTCTCAGACCCCTGACCTGTGAGAGGGCAGATGTCTGGTGTCGAAAGTCCCCATCTGGGTATTTCGTTATCAAGGTTCTAGCAAACAAGTACAGCTGCCCTACTTGAGGGTTTCATGGCAAATGCCAGACATAGAAAAGAGAAAATCTTGAGAAATAACTCAGGAGGGAGTGCTCACACCCAGGAATAAGATGCTGGTTGGGGAAAAAAACAGCTGGATCCTTTTTCCAACACCAGTCTCATCATTTAAATTGTATCGCTTTGTACTAAAGACCTAAATTTTTCTATGGGAAAAAAATTGTCACCTCCATCATCAAATATGCTTGCCTTCTTCTATCTAGAAACTAAAACCACATATTTTCACTTGGCTCCTCTGGCTCCTCCTTCTTTGCTCTTTAATTTCTCGAACACATGGTACCTGGCTGTTGTCACCAACTTTGGGTGACATGAGTGTTTGAAATTAGCTTTAGAGACAGATAGGATTTTACCCAATGGGAGGAAAAGGAAATGAGTTGTTTCTTGGGGTGAAAAGGAAGGTCATAGCCCCGTCTTCCCCATCAGGGTCACCAAGAGGGAAGATGGTCGTTGCAAAGCGTTAGTTACCATGAGGAAACAGTATTTCAGCATCTTCTGGCAGGCTGTAGAACCACCAAGCCTGCCCACTGTGGTGGGTTCTGAAAACTCATTCAGCTTAGGGAACTGTAATCTACACTAGGTTATGAGTACATCTAGTTCTATTGATAGAAAAACACAGCAAGAATAATGACCACTGCTAAAAGCAAATTTTCATTTTGGTCAATAAATTCCATTTCTCATGCCATCTGATCATCTACAGACATGGGACTGAGAGAGAACTCGTTACATAATCGGGCTGCCTTTTCCAACCCAGGCTTTTCTTAGGTAAAACTGCTAATGAGTTGTGATGGTTAATCTTAACAACTTATCAGGGTTGAGAAAGGTTCTGCAGATCCAGAGAGAATACTCCTAGATGCCTGTAAGGTTTCCAGAAGTAACTGACTAAGGCAGGAAGTCCCACCCTAATGTGCCTGCAATTATTCTGCACCACAATGGTCCTGGTGAAATCAAACAGGCAAGAGAGAAAGTCAACTGACATCATCTTCCCCTTCCCTGGCTTCCTGCCACCAGCTGCTCACCTTGAGCACATCCTCCTAACTGCAGTGGATGAAACAAGGAGATGAAAATAAACTCTCTTTCTTTCTCTTGAGTCCAGGCATTTTGCTACAGCAACCAGGAGCTGGCCAACAGTCACAAGTGCCACTCCATCCCCGTGAATGTTAGCATGTGACACAGTTGTCTCTGAACTATATCTATATCTAAAAATAGTTTAAATGACAGATTTTGTATTATGACTATCTTAATACAATAAACACACACACAAAGTTTCAATTGCCTACAAAATTGCCTGTAGGCATCTTAATTCTTGTAAATGAACAATTAAGAGAACCAGGTTGGGCACTGTATTGGCTGGTTTTGTGTCAACTTGACACAAGCTGTAATTATCACAGAGAAAGGAGCTTCAGTTGAGGAAATGCCTCCATGAGATCCAGCTGTAAGGCATTTTCTCAACCAGTGATCAAGGAGGCAGGGCCCAGCCCATTGTGGATGGTGGCATCTCTGGGCTGGTAGACCTGGGTTATAAGAAAGCAGGCTGAGCAAACCAGGGAAAGCAAGCCAGTAAGTAACATACCTCCATGGCCTCTGCACCAGCTCCTGCTTCCTGACCTGCTTGGGTTTTAGTCCTGACTTCCTATGGTGATGAACAGCAATATGGAAGTGTAAGCTGAATAAACCCTTTCCTCCCCAACTTGCTTCTCGGTCATGATGTTTGTGCAGGAATAGAAACCCTGACTAAGACAGGCACCATACTGGGAGTAAAAAGGTTGTTATTGCATGATAAGTTCCCAAAGAGAAGTCAGTGTCTTTGGTTTAGAGCGATACAGTGAACTTATGTGCCGAGTGCCAGCCACATTGCCCTGCGTTTCATAGGGTCACACCCTTTCGCTGTTTAGAATTTCCTACAAGGTATTTGTCTGCTGCTTTTGAAAGAGGAGGTCAAGGCTCAGGGTAGAAGGCCAGACTCCAGATGTTGCCACTCACACTGTCAGAACCAAATTTGCTCTTCCCACATGGATTGTAACTAGAAAAGACAATGGCCCCATTCCAGGAAAAAAAAAATCTTCTGTTCTGGGGATGCTTTAAAGTGTGTGATTTCATGTTTAGCTTTCAGTGCAGAACCATAACAGACTACACTGATTATACTCTTGCTGTATGCAAAACATGCCACTATCTTGGGGCTGCGGTGAACCCCTGCCATCACCAGGCTTAGGATCTGGACGGGTTGACAAAACCTGTTTCTTATTAGCGATGGTTACCCCAATGAGATTACCAGGAAAGATTAATTACAAGGATTCTTCTTGGCATGCCCCAACTATTTCCCTCAGTCAATATTTCAACTGCTTGTCATCTATTTTGTAATACAATTTTGACTTGCAATTCAGATTGCAATGACAGCAACGTTTTAAAAATAATTGGATCTCTTTCTAATTGAGTGAGCTTGACTTTCTATCCAGAGCATGAGTCAAGCTTCTTTCCTTTGCTGCGATGTGAGCATGACCTTCGGTCCTGACCCAGTCCTTAACAGTTGAGCAACAGCCTGATTCTGCTAGAGAGCTGGGTCACTCTCCCAACACCTCATTGTATCCATGTGCAAAGTTCCCAGAGGCAGCTTCTGTGGGTAGAGCTGGCTGCCACAAGGCTCTACTTACTGCCTTTTGAAATGAAAACAATAAATAGCCCATACATAAAGCACTTACTGTGTACTTTGTCTAAGTACTTTATTTTATTAACTCTCACCAGGGACTTTCTTTGGTTTGGATAAGTGTCTATGGAGGCCCATGTGCTAAAGGTTTGGTTCTCAGCCAATGGCTCTTTTGGGAAGTGGTGAGCCATCTCTTCAGCCCCAACAATAGTGTCTTAAGTGCTATTCAAAACTTAAACTGTTGTGAAATGTATGCACATGTGCAGTGATCCTTACTGCTGCCTCCTACATACAGTTTCTTTCCACCGACAGCCACAAGGTAGGATTCGAATTGTAACCCTCTGTGCTAGGGGCTTTCTTACTAATTTGTCCAATAGATGTGAGTGAAATTGACATATACTGCTTCAAAATGGAAGTATTTGTCATCTAGTGATGGGTGCTTGGGCCCTCTCTGCATGTGCAACAATTGTGTGTACAGATCTTATTATAGCAGCACCCTAACATAAAGCAGATGAGAATTCTGAGCCTGGAAAACAGCCACCCACAGCAAGCTTTGCACTTGCAAATGAGAAACAAACTTCTGCTGTTTGGTGGAAATTGTTACAGCAGCATAGCCTTGCCTAACATGACTACAATGTATGTAATCTATGACTGAATCACATTGAGATCTAGAGCCATGTGTAAAGACTTCAATAACCATCTCACCCTATTGATGCCCTGAGCATAATTTTGATAGTAGCATTGTAAACAATGGTTGCTAACATGTAGTCCCAAGGGGACTTAAGAAAAATTCTGTGGTAGTTAGAATGAGAGCAGCTCTCATGGGCTTGTAAGTTTGAATACTTGGTCTCCTGTGAGTGAAACTGTTTGGGAAGGGTTAGAAGGTGTGGCCTTGGAGGAGGTGTGTCACTGGGGATAAACTTTGAGGTTTCAAAAACTTGATAACTATTCCCATTGCTCCTCTTAACAAGGAATAGTGTAGCACACCTCTAATTCCAACACTTGAGAGGCAGAAGCAGGCAGATCTCTTGTGAGTTCTAGGCTAGCCGTCTATACCACATAGAGAATTCCAGGACAACCAGAGCTATATAGTGAGACCCTGTCTCAAAAAAGAAACAACACTCCAGTATTTCTCTCTCTCTCTCTCTCTCTCTCTCTCTATCTCTCTCTCTCTCTCTCTCTCTCTCTCTCTCTCTGTCTGTCTGTCTCTCTCTCTCTGCCTCATAAGCATATACGTTCTCAGTTGTTACTGCCCCCATGTCTTTACTCTGCAATCATAGACTCTACCTCTCTGAAACTATAAGCCCAATTAAGAGGGGTTTTTTTTAATACATTGCCTTGGTCATGGTGTTTTGTCACAGCAGTAGAAAAGAAACTAATATGAGTTGTCTTCACAAACCTATGTGCTAATTCACAACATATCTCTAATTCTGTAAAAGAAAACAATGCAGGCAACCCAGTGATTAACAGCACCACCCTTCAACATACAGAACAGCCCATTATATCTTGTAAATAACAAAACAAAACAAAAACATAATTAGCTAAATTCATTCTGAAAGGAGGCTCAACATGAAGATGCTTATCAAAGGGCTTATAGGCACATCCTATGAGCAAAAGAGTGACACTTCCATTACATTCTGACACTGTCCTCTTCCAAAGGGATACTTGCAACTGCATAAACTCAGTATCATTACTCTCCTGCTAAGCAAATTAGGCTTTCCAAGGACATTCTCCAGGCACTAGAGAGCCCTGCTTCCCAGAGCACATTCCTGTCTGCACAAAGGGATACTTGAAATACATGAATGGGAAGAGTGATTCAGAAAAATAAGGACTAAGCCTTCTCAAATTTTAACCACACCATTTTTGAGGTTCAGAGAAAAGCTCTATTGGCTTTTTAAATTTTAATTTAAAAATCAAAAATTCCTCTTTTTGACCATGTCAGTATGGGGAATGTCATATTGAGGAAAACAAGAAAAATGCTTTTTGAGTTGGGCAAATCTGTCCAAATGCCAGAAGACAGTATGATCAAGTTTCTACATCGGGAGAAATAGAGACAATGAGGTACTCACTCAGGGGCATCCCATCACGCACAAATCTAAGTTACCGAATAGAAGCACTCTTGGAGACATCTTGAGAGCAGCACACTGTTGAAGACTGTGTAGCTAGAGTAGACACATAATGGTAATTCATTAGGACATATGTCTCCATCCTTATCACATGTAGTGTGTAGTTTTCGCTACCCTGATTTCAGCTCCAGGCAGATATCGCTACCAGCCCTGCCCAGTTTCTCTCAGCTCTGTAGATGAAACACACATGCACACATTAATTTATTTTTGATATGCTTTATCTCAGTGGCTGGGCTCTTTTTCCTCAGCTGTCATTCCCTTGTTTTCACTCAAAACCCTAAATCTGCCCTTAGCTTAATTATGTTTCTAATATCCCACATGCTATGCCAGGCCCAGTTGGGGAGGATCAAGGGCCACTCTGCCCAAGATCTCACATGGCTGATGGCTCTTTCTCCCTCCAAAGCACAACAAATTATTTCTCCTGCCCTAGTCTGTCAGCCTGCCTGCAGGGAAACCAGAAGTCCTGCCTATTCTGCCCAGCTCTTTAGATTCTAGCACCCTTATTGATGAATCAAGAACCAACTAGAGAACAGAACCTTCAGTGTTCTCATGCAGATTATTGATCAAAACACCAGAATCACCTCCTACAATGACATGTGAAAAGTCCTTACAAATTGTAATGTACCACTTTCCTATTTGTGTATGTGTGTGTGTGTGCTTTGCATGTGTTTTGCATGTGCTTGCACATTCATATATGGAAAACAAAGATTGATATATGATTTCTTTTATCAATCACTCCTTGTTATTTTTTTGAGACAGTATTTCTCACTGGACCTGGAGTTTACTTATTCAACTGGACTGGATAACCAGTGAGGCCCAAAGAGTCTCCTCTCCCCTCTCATCATACTGGGGTTACACGTGGTACCATCATGTGCAGCATTCTACACAAATGCTGAGAATCCATGCACTGGTTGGCACGCTTGCCTAGCAGTTCTTGCTTCCTTTTTCACATTCTTTTGTAGATGGGGTAGTGAAATTAAAGAGATTTCTACAAACTCCTATGTAATTGTGTTTTGGCTGCATGTTTAAACTTCATATGTGTACTAAAACTAAAGAAAAAAAATCCCACATCATTTATTTTTAAGAGAAGCAATCCCTGAGTGAACAATTTGGCTTGAGTCTGCACGTGTTCCATCTGTTCCTTTTTACAGTAGCTACCTATTGGTTAGGGAAATGCAAAATTGTTCAGCGTACATTATCTATCTTATGGACTGTGTTAATTCCTTGTATATTTATTATGATTTAGGGTGTGCACATACACTTTTACTGTCCATTGACATGGAACTGCACATGTGTGTGGAGAGGTGTGAAATTTTCGGGCATATATACAATGTGTGATGACCAGATCACATGATGACCACAAGCATTTATCAGTTCTTCATGGAGAAACTCAAAACAACTTAGGGCTTTTAAAGCAGACACATTCCTGTCTGCAAGCTGTTTATAAAGCAGGCAAAGAACCATCTCCCTTTGGCAGGTTTAGCTGGTCTAACATGAAGACAGGGAACGAGCCTCTGAAGACAGTTTGCAGAGGTTTCTATGACTTTCCATAAAACTTAACTTATCACCACTCAAATGGGACCAGCAGTTGACCAGTCTTCACTTTGTCACTGTTTTCCTGGGTAACACACATTCCTCCCCATGAAGATATTCTCTTATCTGTCTGTAATTAAAAAATTCTTTATCTTCAGAAAGCTGTATCATCTGCAAGCCAAATGCAGAGGGGACAAAGTTGTACTTTTATCTGTCAATACTAGGCCAAAAGCAAAAAAACAAAACACAAAAACAAGCCTCTTGAAGTTGGAAACTTTTCAAAATTAACACTACAGAGCATGATGGAAGCCTTTTGATTGGATAGGCAGAATTAAACCCAAAGGAACCTGGTCAGTTTCCTTCACAAGGCACTAGGCTGCATCTTCAGTGAAGATGGGATCAGGGTAAACTGTCCTCCTGTAGTGACATGGTGACATGCTATGACACTCTCTGCCATGTGGATACCATAGATTCCCTCAACCATGATGCAAATGAGTATGCTACAGAGTTACACCATTTTCTAAAATTTTCAAAATAAAAACAGTATATCAACATGACCTGATTTTGAAGCTGGGTACAAACAAAATTATCCTTTCTTTCTTCTTTTCCTCTCTATGGTCTCTCCAGCACCATCTCCCCTAAATAGGACCAAGAACCTGCAGAAACCAAAGATTTTAACTTACTACCACTCGGAAAGGACTCCAGCATGTTCTCGGCATTTGCTCACAGAGAAGAATCTATCAAAAGGAAACCACAGGCCATCCTGTTCATCTCCGGCTGCAATCCAGAAATATGACAGCGGGTTCCTGAGCCCCTGCGGATAATACACTACTGCCCTCAAAGCACTCTTCATCTTGGTTTCTTCTAGGGTAGAAGTTGCTGAGAACTGCTTTGGCTAATTAAAACTTCACAGAAACCAGGGGGAAACAGAAAACTTTGCACAGCACAGCCAAGATGGTCGCTAGACACTTCACAGACTGGCCAAGGACCAGAAACCCAATTTAACATTTGAGAATGTTTCTGTGAAATATTTGACTCCTCCCTGTACAACTGGAGATTTACAAACTACTAAGGAACATTCAGCTTACTAATGAAAACTTTATAAATATTTAGTGCCAGTGAACTCAGCCAGGGTGCTAATTCTGCCTGGGCTGGACACCATAGTCTGAAATGATACATTGCATGTTTAGCCCTAGATCAGCCCAAATCCTGCAGCTTACTGAAGCTGAGCCTGTCATAAATTGATGAGTCAATTTAATGAATCTGACAAATGTCTTTATTTGGGCTGTGAAAAAAAAATCTACCAATTATAAAGATCCAAAGAGGCATATTACAAAATATGGAGAAGCCTCTCTGAAAAGTTATTTGGTGAGAGCAACAGCTCCCCATCCTGATGTCCATCTCTGGGAGGAGCACACACTCATGCAGGAGTTCAAGTCCCACCTGCCCATCTGGTGCTCTTATCTGATACCTCTCTGCTGTTATATCTGATAGCCACAGCTCCCACCTGTGAGAGCATCTGTTTAACCAGTGGCCCCTGCTATTCACATCAGACAACTAAGCCAGCCTTTCTCCCCAGGCTCTGGACTGGTGGACAGCCTCTGTGAATAATAGCCTTGGGCTTTTGTTATTTCCAGTTGGTATTTTTTTAGTGTGAATTATTAGGTGATACTTAAAGAATCTCACCAGCAGTTGCAACCCATCAGTGAGCAGTAAACTCCTGGCATCCCAATAAGGGCAAGCTGGGTAGACAGTGGGACGGAGGAAGGGGGGGTGTCAGTAAGTCTTTAATTAAGGGTGCAAAGCAGGCTAGGTCTATATGGCTGTCCCTGGTTCCGTTTAAATTTTTCAGACTCCAGATAAAGGAGCTTTGAGGAGTTGGGACCAAGGTTGTGCCTGAAGGTTTTTCTGCTTTGCTGTGTGAAGGATGGGAAAGCAAGGGTGGACTCTCCTGTCCTAGGAGCAGGTGTGACCTCAGGGCCCCTCCCTGCTGGGGCTAGTGGCTGCTGCCTGCACTCCCTGTTTGTTTATTTATTTTGGTTGTTTGTTTTTAAACAGAAGCAGCCCAAGGGAGGCCGAGGCATTCTCTGGTCTTTCTTCCAAGATCCTAGAGCCAATTCTCTCCATGAAAGCAGAGATGGAATAGAAACCGGACCCTCCAAGATAACCAGCGGCAAACAGCTTTCCTGGTGTGCCCCTCCCACCCCCGCAGCCCCCCAGACACACACACACACACACACACACACACACACACACATACACACACACACACACACACATACACACACACACACATACACACACACACACACACACACACATACACACACACACACACACACACACACAAGCACCTTCTCTAAAACAATTTTCTCGTCCAGTTCGCTGCTGACAAACTTTCCCATGACCAGGGAAGAGCACCTTGGCCACTACAAATTATGCTCATGGGTGTTGCTGTTTTTAATCACGAAAGAGCAACTGTACTGTATGGCTAATCGGGTTTGTTTGTTCGTTTGTTTTGTTGGTTTTTTTAGAGGGTTTTTTTTTTTTTTTGGTATTTTGTTTTGTTTTGTTTTTGAATTGGGGTTTGTCTACGAAGTCCCCACAAACCTAGAATCTATCTATACAGCCAAAGCTTGCCTGAAACTCATGACAATCCTCCTGTCTCAGTCTCCCAAGTGCTGGAACTCTAGGTGAGCTTCGTAGTCTCCAGCTTCCTTCGGTCGTTTAGACATGTTATGTGTGGTTGTTTTTGCTTGAATGCATGTATATGCACCACATGAGTGTGCGTGGGGGCAGGAGACAGTGGGCCCAGGATAGCTGCAGTTTACAGGGGCGCGTAAACCACTCTCCGTGTGGAAGCTGGCAACTGCATCTGGCTCCTCAGCAAGAGCAGCAAGTGCTCTTAACCACTGAGCGGTCTCTACCCCATTACCCATTTATTACAGAACATCCAAAGTATCCATTCATTGACTTCCTGGCCTTTGCCAATGAGCAAGTTCGCTGTAGTTGGGACAGAGAGAGGGCCCGGCATCCACAGGTGGCTGGAATCTGCCAAACACATGACTCTCTGAGATGCTGCCAATTATTCGTTCTTCCTAGACAGGCTCCTTCTGGTAGTGAGGTAGCTATCAAGTCAAACACAGGATAGCTCAGCTGGCTTTGTCCCCAGGAGATCACACCCCTGACTGCTGCCCAAGTCCCCCATGACAAAAACTGGATGCTGAATCTAATCCCTACCTTAGTAGGCCTCAGACAGGCAGCAAGCTTTCATGGCTTGGTCCCTTGGGTTCCTGGTCTGGTCCCTTGGCTGGTTTTCCCGGGTTGGAGCTGAGGCCCTTGACATCTTAAATAAGGAGCAAAACCTCTGTTCCGTTGTTCATTGTAGTCTTCTCACTCTTGCCAAATGTTAACATGAAAATACAAAGCACCCCCTGTCACGGGCCTTGTGCTCTAGAAATTCTAGAAATTTTCTAGTTCTAGAAATTCCCCGGGGAGAAGCGCCTCCAGACCCCTGCCCTCCCTGCCCCTGCGCAGGAAAGTAGCTTCCCCTGGGGTGGGGACCCGCTAGTAACAGAAGGAAAAGCAGCAGTCTAAGAAATGAAGCCGTTGCTCCTCTGAGCACCAAAGGCCATCTCTTGCGCAACCGGTAAGAATGAAAAAGAGAAAGCATCTCAAAGTTTCCACTGGTGAGAAAGCCACTCTCCTTGTACTAGAGACAACCTCTGGTTTGGGGAATGGCGCCCCCAGACGGCTGCAGCGAGTCCTGAAGAAAGAAGTTGCCCTGGCACCCGGCAGCCTTACCAGGCCTGGAAGACTTAATACACTGGAAAACACAACCCTTGCCCGTGGAAGTCTGTAGACAAAAGGCAAGCAAGAGCACTTCTGGAGACAACCAGAAGGACTGGACCCGAGAGCAGGCAGCTACGTCACTTACTGTGCGACAAGGTTCAGTTACTTACATGCCTCAGTTTCCTTATGATAATGAAATTTAAAAGTGTAACAATCAAGGAACGAGTGAAATGGTTCAGCAGGTAAGTTTGCTTGCCACCAGGTCTGACCATCTGAGCTTTCTCTTGGGGATCCACAGGGCGCCAAGAGAGAACCAATTCCCTAATGTTGTCCTCTGATCTGTGTGGGGGTGGGGAGAGTTAAGGACAATGATCACTGCCACTTGCTGAGTGGCAGTGAGGATTTTTAAGGACAAGATGGCATTGGTCAGGTGGTTACTGCGTCCTCTTCCTCAGGGGGGGTTGCCCTACTATGTGCTGCTCAGACTACTAATCTTGTCTCCAAAGCAGCCATAGAGCCAACACGCCCCTTCTCTTCAGCCCCAGCTGTGCATATTAACAAGGGAAATGGACGCTTAGCACCCACATTCCCACCCCCCACCCCCGCCTAAAGAAAGTACAGGCCAGTGATGCGAACGCTGCGGGGGGGAGGGGGAGGGCGTGAGAAACTAATTTCCATTTCAAATTTGCCCCCTGAGCAGGTGGCACTGCATACATCCTGGAAAACCAAGACACATATGCCTCGTGCTTCTAGGCTTTCATGTGTTTAGTCCTTTTCTGGGTGTCTGTGTGCTTTCGGGACACCATTGCCAAGAGAGGAGGAAAGCTTTCTTGGTCCCTCGGGGTTCTTCAACACCTTTAATACAGAAAGCACCTAACTGAAAGGCAGGACCAAAGGCAGGAGTTGTGGAGGCTCTTCTTCAGGCCTACAGCATTTGAGTCGGAGGTTGCTGTGCACTGGGTTGGAGGTAGGGGTGGTGGGAGGGGACCTATCTATCGCTAGGGACCCGGCATGGGTAAGCAGCGTCTTCTACACAGAATGCCGGGGCCTAGCTATGTGAATCACACTGTTTACTTACTAGGAGCTTCCCCTTCACAGGGGATGGAGAAGATGCTCGGCAGAGACTCTCACGCCAAATGCCTGATACTTAGAATAACTAACGAGGAGAAGAGGATACTTGTGAACTCCGGAGCCTACAGGAAGCTCAGAAAAGCCTAAGCTAACCCAGGCACTCCAGTGCATGCTTCTCCCGGAGTTCTCTGTCCTCAGGGCTACAGAACCCGGTAGGGATGATCACAGAGTGTCCCTGGGCTTTGCTTCACACAGAGACAGTGGTTCGCCCTCTGAGGGAGACGACTACTCTGCTCCCCAGCAGCTGGCTTGCCGCGCGGGCACGCCTGTCACACAAGCATGCGCTTGGCTGACGATGGACGAAAGGAGGGTGCACGACTCGAGATGGAGAGGAAGATGTAGCTCGAGCTTGAGTCCAGGCCGAGTGGTACTGGAGTTGGAAGGCTCTGCAACGACAGACTCCCTAGGTTTCCCCCAGCCAGGCAAGTAGGCAAGTGGGCGGGCAGGAGCCAGACCTTGAGCCTGGTGTTGCCGGAGACTCCCTTAAGACTTCGTGCGCCCCCTGGTGGCGAGCAAGGCGGACGCGGGCTCCCCAAACAATGCCTAGGTCGGCGGGAGTGCGCCAGGCGCATGGACCGCCTGCTACTCTCTGAAACACAAAAGCGAGTGACTCGAACTAGACAAAATTGGCTGTGGGCTTCTTTATCTCCCACCCGTGGAGTCTGCAGGCGGGAGGTGATCCCATGGAAGCACATTGGAGCCAAGAGTAGTGAATACCAGAGAACCCAAATCCTACCCCAAGGTCCAAGTCCTAGCATTTCAGCGTTCAGACTGCGTGGCTGTTTGATTTAACCTGCTTGTGTTTGTGTGGTTTATCTTCAAATTAGTTTTTATCTAGGGAGAAGGACTTCTAAGCTTCAGCTAGACACGGGAAGTTCTAGAGTCAATTAGATAGAAGGCTCCGCTCAGGCCTCTCTTCAGCAGAACAGGGAAAACAGAGCTGGACTTCTAAAGACTCCAATTCTGTGCTCCCTTCGGATGTTTACCTGCTTTGTCTGTGGCCAGAAGTGGGTAGAAAATACCATTTTTTTCGTCCTGGTCTCACTCCTTAAACTCTCATAAACTGTGGGACCACAAAATGTAGCTGAACCCTAAACCCGAGTGCACCGTCCTGAGGGATGGAAAATGTAAATCCGGCAGCAGACATGCAAGCCTGCTGTTAGATCTAAGAGGCCAGGAACAATATGTCCACCTTACATTAGAAAAAAAAACTGTTTGGGGGACTTGGGGAAGGGAGTCACTACCCAGGACCTTCAAGGTTCCACTGAAAGGGAGGCTAACTCTTATAAGACAAGGAATAGTTTGGGGGAAAAGAGACACCCCCTTCTTTTACCCCCTGCGCATGCTCACACTGTCTCTATTCCTTTACCCTGGCTCCCTGGCCTGGCTACAGTTCGCCTCCGTCCGCCTACCCTATACAGTCCTTCAGCACTAGGGTCCCCACTCCTACAAAACAGGATGGCCCGTTGGTTCACTACTTACATCCAGTGACCAGGATGGTGTCCCTGGTTATTATGGGATGAATGAGCCGACAATGCTGAGGACATGATTAACTCTTGTGAACCTCTACACAGAGGTATCTGACGGTTCCTGTCCGCCCTCTGACCCTGGTACTCATAAGCCCCACTTATTGCTTTGTTGGTCTATACTGGGGTAATCCTGAACCCCTATGTATTAAAGCCCTTGCTGCCTTCAAGAACGGGCATCTCTTCAGAGGTCAAAGTCTGTTCTCCAAAGAGGAGAAATGGCGGGCAAATTCGTGTCTCGTCTGACAAGCCCTCCACAGTGATAAAATCCTATAGACACCAAAGCAAAACAGCAACTAATGCATCATTGCCATTCCGTTTTAGAAGTCAGAATGCGTTGAAAGGCAGTAAAACACATTGCCCGAGCCAATCTGCTCAAGTTAGGCTGGAAAGCTGGGAGGAAAAAGCTCGGGCTACAAAGAACCTAGCACTCCTGGCTTATGGTTGCCCGGGGACGCAGTGCTGAGACTTAAAGGCTGCTTGCTGCACGTCGGGCGCAGGCCACGCGGGGCGCGAAACGCATTCCAGCCCAGATCCAACTGCAAGGCAGCCTAGTCCAGCTCCACGCGTGTCCTCAACTTTCGCTCTCCGCTCGCTCGCACTGGGTCGCGGTGGCCGCGCTAGTCTGCTTGCAAGGCAATCACCAGAGCGCGCGCGCAGGAGCTGCTGCCTCGGGGTGGGGGCACAGCCCGAATTTCCTGCCAGCGCGCGTGAGGGGCATTCTCAACGCAGCCAGCCCCAGAAAGTAGTGGCCGGCCTCCTCAGATTACTCCGGGTTGGCTCCTCCTTTGCTCCCCCTCCCCTCCACCTCCAGATTTGCATAAAAAAGGCCAAGAAAACTCTGGCTGGGCCCCAGCCTCAGCTCACTCTGCTCCCCCGGGTCGGAGCCCCCCGGAGCTGTGCGCGGGCTTACAGTGCCTTGCCCGCGCCAACCTCCCGGCACCCGGCTTCGCGCGCTCGCGCCGCCGGCTGTCCAGAGCCCACGAGCAGAGCGAGCGAGTCCGGGACGAGCTCGGGCACCGGCCGCCCCTTGCTTTCCCGGCTCGGCTCCCTCCGCCCCCCGGGGGTCGCCAGTCCACGATGCCGCGGGGCCCTGCCTCGCTGCTGCTGCTAGTCCTCGCCTCGCACTGCTGCCTGGGCTCGGCGCGTGGGCTCTTCCTCTTCGGCCAGCCCGACTTCTCCTACAAGCGCAGCAACTGCAAGCCCATCCCGGCCAACCTGCAGCTGTGCCACGGCATCGAGTACCAGAACATGCGGCTGCCCAACCTGCTGGGCCACGAGACCATGAAGGAGGTGCTGGAGCAAGCGGGCGCCTGGATCCCGCTGGTCATGAAGCAATGCCACCCGGACACCAAGAAGTTCCTGTGCTCGCTCTTCGCCCCTGTCTGTCTCGACGACCTAGATGAGACCATCCAGCCCTGTCACTCGCTCTGCGTGCAGGTGAAGGACCGCTGCGCCCCGGTCATGTCCGCCTTCGGCTTCCCTTGGCCAGACATGCTGGAGTGCGACCGTTTCCCGCAGGACAACGACCTCTGCATCCCCCTCGCTAGTAGCGACCACCTCCTGCCGGCCACAGAAGAAGGTAAGCCTTCCCTCTTGGATCTACCCACTCCCAAATAGCCTGAAGTGCTAGGATCTGGGGAGCGGGGGCGAGGAGGGAGGGGACACCCGTATCCACCACTCCACATCCTAGTTTGCCCATATCTAACCTTGGATATGGCTGCTCTCCCTACCCTAGTCAAATTCGAGATACTCACCCAAGCAACAAGATACCTCCTTGGTTCTAACAGCTCTTCGTTGGTAGTTAGGAAAGCCAAACAAAAGTGGCTAGCCTTTTTTTTTTTTTTTTTTTTTTTTGATTCTTGCTCTGTGTCTCCGTTTCTGAAAACATTCGGGTCCTAACCTAAGATGAGCACCCAAGCCAGCCTCTCTGTCCCTCTGGATAAAAACAAACGATACACATTGATCGCCTTTTGAGATAATTTTTTTGTCCTTTGCAATGTAGGTTTGGAGATAAGAAGACTGCCGGGGAGCGAGTGGAACCCTGAATCTCGGTTTTAACTCCCCAGGTGTTTGAGGGAGAGAGAAAAAAGGGAATCTCCAGGAATCGTTTTTTTTTTCTGTCACTGTTGGCTTTTATCTTAGGAGTGGTTTTAATTAGCTGGGGGGAAAAATCATGCAGAAGAGATCCCTCAAGTTTTTAGAAAACCGAGGGACATTCATAGGCAAAAAAAAAAAAAAAAAAAAAAAAAAAAAAAAAAAAAAAAAAAAAAAAAAAACATCAAAGCAATGAAAACCTCATGGGCTCTTGATATTTTTCCTGAAAGGAAAAAGTATACTATGTGTCTGAGCTGCTTTAGGCCCCCTGAGATAGAAAGGGGACTTCCTAATCCCTCTCAGGCTGCGGCAGCATCTCCCTTTCAGTCTCTAATTGTTTTCCTGCAGACATCATTAGTTAAAGAAATACAAAGTTGTTTAGCAATCTTTCCTGGCAGGCACCATGAGTCTGCAATCATCTTATTGGTTAGGTTTCTAATTTATTGCAAATGTTTGGCATTTTTCAAACATTTGCCCAACATATACAATAGAATAACCAATACAGGTTGGTAGCATTTCATATACATTCTGAGCCCCCTGGCTGGAAGTGTTTCTTTCTGGTTGGGTAAGGCTGGGGTTGTTTTGTGGGGGTTGCCTTTGTTTTTCTTACTACTAGCAACACAAATATACACTCGGTAATCCTCCAATGTTCACGTTCCTCCTTCCAAATAAGCCTGTATGCCTGTGAAGTTGGCTCTTCCAAAAATCAGATAACTTTTCTTTCATGGGTCATAAGGGTTTGTTTTTGGTTTTTGGGTTTTTTTTCCCCCCTGTGAAAATTCAATTTCCTACTAGTGCAAACCTTCGAGATTGCACGTGAATTTTAAAGATATCGTTGGGCATATTTATAAATCAGAGAAAGTGTTTCCTTCATGCAAGTATGTTCTTTCACGACAGCCTTAGACAGACTGAGATCGGTACAGGAGCACAGCACCCCGGGGTCTTCTCAGAAAAACCCCACGGAAAGTTTTTCCTCATCCACATGGCCTTGTCCCCAGGTTTTTTGTTTGCACAGGCAAGGACAGGCAACTAGCACCTGCACCAAGGATCTGGAGGGGAAACGTGAAATAAACCTTAACTGAACCGCAGGGTGCTCAAGGTGAAGGAGAGCCAGTTAGAGCTGACCGTGGGAATTACTGAGTTGTGCCTCCAAGATGCAAACATGCCCCATAGGTTACTCACAGCAGGACCCTGGCCATCCTTCCCAGCCCAGATGAGAAAAAAAAAAAATCTGCAAAAAGATCCTCTAGACTTAGAGCCCCGCTGAGCAGAAGGGGCTTTCTCCACATCCTGTGGATAAGAACCATCTTTCCATTTTATTTTGTGGTTATCCATTTTCTCATGTCCCTGTGGGGTTTAAACCCCTAGCACTTTCTGATTAGAGATTCAGAAATGCCTGGATTCATCTGAGGAGGAGGAGCAGGAGGAGGAATTGAAAAGCAGCAACCTTTCCAGGTCCTCTTGCCACACACACCTACCCACTGCCCACAGCTCCCTTTTTATTTGAGGGTTAGTGCTAATAAAGCCAGACTTGTGGCCTCTCTGATTTCACCCAACCAGAAGTGGGAAGCACAGCTCAGGAGCCAGGGATCTAATTTCTATGGAGGAAGCTGAAGCAAGGGTCACACAGGACAATGGCTGAACTGGCCTGGCTGGGTCCTTTTCAGTTGTTTACAAACGCCACCTGCTGTTCCCTTTCAAGCAAACTCACGGACTCTCTTTTCCCATCGCCAGCTCCCAAGGTGTGTGAAGCCTGCAAAACTAAGAATGAGGACGACAATGACATAATGGAAACTCTCTGTAAAAATGACTTCGGTAAGTAGCTGCCACCACCAATGGACGTCACTGTTCTTCACCAGGGAAAGTTAAAAGTAGAAATCGGTAAGAAGTCGCCAGATGGGACTGGGTGAGACATGATCACCTCTCCTGCTCCCTAAGGTCACCTAACTGGCTCTTTCTTAAATCTCTGCATATGTAACTACCTCGAACTGAGTTCGTTATACTGGACGACACTCACTGTTTCCTTAAACAATAGCCAAATGGGAATTTCCCAAGGCACCAGCGCACAATAGCTAACTACCGATCTCTCTGGCGGTTTTTTGTTTTGGTTTGGTTTTTTTGGGTTTTTTTTTGGGGGGGGGTGCCAACACGAAGAATCCTGTTCCACGTATCTTTTTCAGTTGCTTGGCATGTGTGCCAAGAACTGGAAAGCACTTATGACCCTCAGCAAAACAGTCAAGCTTTTAAAGTGGCCCAAAATAAACACTTGCACCAGCCTCAAACAAAAATATTTTCACTTGATTTGTAGCCCCACAGCGACACATTGGTCACAGTTTTACAAATAGTTGAGGGGGTGGAGGGAGAGAGAGGAGAGAGGAAGTATTAGTTTATCTGCAAAGAAAATTACCTGCATCTACCTGCTGTCATCAAGCCCCACCCCTAGATGAGGAAGGGAAGAAATTACCTAGACAAGGGCCAAAGCCAAAATCCCACATCATAGCACCCAGACAGTCAGCACCGTTGCTTTAATCCTGCCCCCAGGATAGGCAAGTGTGGCTGTATTAGAGCATCAGTATCCATAAAAGATATTCAGACAGAAACTGGAAGTTACTGGCGAGCAGAGGTACCAAACAACATGGAGTCTAACAGATCTGCGTTAACATTTCTATACACTCAGCAAACCTTTAAGACTGAAGAAAATGGTGCTGGCTTCAGATCTTTTCAGGGTGCATCCTGAGTTGAAATGAACCTTGGCTGGTTTCTGAACTATAGCCCTGACACTAGGAAACACTTGAAGCTGTTGAGGAAGAAGAAAGACAGGTTGAAAGCTCCAGGTCCTACCTAATTACTGCCAAGTAAGAGGAGCCTCACATGGGGGTCATAGGTTCCATACGTCTGTCTCCAAACAACAGACCTCATGCTATCTCAGGGCCAGGCGTGTTCACAGTAGATAATCTTCAGTCTCGAGAGTCTAACAAATCAGTCCTTTGCTGCCACATGGCAGATAATCGTTTAGAAAATGATTTAGGAAAATGTATAATTCTATAAAGTATTTTCTCCAGCAGTTTAAGCTCTTTGTACCACACATAGTATTTCTTTCCTAACTTTCATGGGAATCTAAATGCAAATACGTTTAAGACCCACACACTCATGCATGCGCAAGCACACACACACCACACCACACACACACACACACACACATTCATGTGCACTTGCTCTGTGTCTTACTTAACAGAAGATAAACTTTCTCAAAGGGCCATATGTAGTCCTGAGCCAAAGAAGCAGAGTACGCTGTACAGTGCAGCCATCAGAACCTTCGCTCTCAGCTGCCCTGCTTCTTTGAGACTGGGACAGTGAAGGAGTACTTTCATTGTACTCTGTGCTTTGGGGAACAGTAGGTCTAACGGGTTGAGCTATGGAGTTTCCTTAACCTGCCACGGCAGGCAGGATTCATCACCCCAACTCACTAACCACACACTCAAGACAGAGAAACGCACAGCCCCTCCTTACCTCTACAGTACAAGTTACACAGCATGCCACTGGGCCTGTGACTGTCACCTCTGCCTTCCACCACACCCTGTATCCTCAGCCACACCTTCCGGGGCAAGAATGTTATCTTGGGTCTTTGATTCCCTGTGTTTTGTTTGTCTCAGGAAGAATCCATACCACTTCCCCTACGATAGATTTTTTTTTAAGAGATAAAGAGAAGTAATTAACACACCCTCCAAAATCAAACTGATAACGCTTCTGGTATCTAAAGACCAAGAATGTTTCAGTGGCCAGGTGGAGCCTGGCACTGCCCCATCTATGTCAAAGATTTGGCTAGTGCATAACCAGTTCGGTTCACCCTCTTATCCCTTCGTGGAGTCACAGGAACATGTGACATTTCCACAAGGCATATTCCATAAACTCTGAAGAGTCAGTGCCATGGTTCAGATGAGCAGCCCCTAGGGAAAAGTGTCATTCACCAAGTCACAGCACCCACGCTTCACAGGACAACACCTTTCAGCCCTATCTTGGCTGGAAAGCCAGCTCAGTTGAGTTCCCGATCTGAATTTTTTTTTTTTAAAGAAAAGAAAACCTCAAAGACATATGCACACAAAATTCTCCACTATTACTAATTTAAACAATGCATTAAACCCCATCAAAGTTGGGAAGTCAGACATGCGTGTCATCCATTACAGCTGTCGGTGGCACCAACGGTCCTGGGACACACTGAAGCTGAGCAACTCAATGCTCCAGGAGAACAGGATTTTGACACTGTATCAAGGAAACACAGTGGTAGTGCAGAAAGAGGTTTGGGGACTGAGATAGGACACAAGCTACCTGGGTGGCCTGGTACAAGTTACAGACACTTCCCTCGGCTTACATCTTCATGCTCTAAGGAGCTTTTAACGGGATGGCCCTTTCTAACCTGAAAGCTCTATCCTTTTCCTGCATGTGTGGAGTCCTGACATTTAATCCCGGTGTACGTGCTTCCCGACGCATAGTGTTCATGGCTATAAAACGTGTCTTTTATAGTAAACAGCTTACTCCCGGGTCTTAGCATTCTGATGATTCTACATACACGTTTTGGAAAGAGCACATACATGATCTGTAAATGCCTTGGCCTTGACCAGGCAAATGAGAGCACATTGAGGGTGAAGTCTTCAGAAAAACACTTTTATGGCTAAACATGTTGTGCTCTTAAAAAAAGGGGAGAGAGGGAGAGACTTGAATTTTTTTTCCTCCTTGTTACTTTACCAAATCAAAAGCAGCTGCAAGACCCATTTCTCCTTTCCCTGTAATCTGTTCTTCAGAAAACAGTGACCGTAGTACCTTTGTCTCACAAGTCAGCCTCCCTGACATAATAAAACCAGTTTAACGTTCGCAGCCAGGGAGGCTCATGTTTCACTGAAGAGTTAAGACACTTCTCATGCTGAAGACTCCTCCACTAGGGGAGTCGTTTGCTGGGAGTAGAAAGAACCACATGCCCAGCGATTTTCCAATACAAGGGTCGGTATGAGTTATCTGAGTCCTGAAAGAAGGTTCTGGAAGGAAAATGCCCTGCCAATGTTTGGGGACTTTAGAAATGAAGCTGCCTCCTGACCCCAGGTCCAAAGCCCCTGCCCACAACCCTTATGGTCTGTTCGGTTACAGGAAGCCCCTCTTCCCCACACAGGCCAAGTGCAGACTAGACATCAAATCCTACAAACCTACACAGGTCTCCCCTGTCCTAACCCGTGTTTTGTGTTGTCATTCCTGCCCCTCACAGCACTGAAAATCAAAGTGAAGGAGATAACCTACATCAACAGAGACACCAAAATCATCCTGGAGACGAAGAGCAAGACCATCTACAAGCTGAACGGTGTGTCCGAAAGGGACCTGAAGAAATCAGTGCTGTGGCTCAAGGACAGCCTGCAGTGCACCTGTGAGGAGATGAACGACATCAACGCTCCCTATCTGGTCATGGGACAGAAACAGGGTGGGGAGCTGGTGGTCACCTCCGTGAAACGGTGGCAGAAGGGCCAGAGAGAGTTTAAGCGCATCTCCCGCAGCATCCGCAAGCTGCAATGCTAGCTTCCTAGTGGGGCGGCTTCTCACCAGCCAGGCCCCGGGCTCCCGTGGACCACTTCCACTTTGCAACCTCATTTCCGGTTTCCCAAGCACAGTCCGGGAAAGCTCCAGCATGGAACCGCTCGCCCTGCCTCTTGCATGTGTGTTTCCCTAACATGTCCTGAGTTCTAAGGCCCTAGGACGACCCCCCCCCCCAGAACGGATAGCTGTTTTCATGTAAAGCGAAAAGTCCAGATCCTGTAGAGATTATTCAAACTAATAAAAATCATGACGATTTTTATGAAGTTTTAAAACCGCTCATTTTAAGGTTAGTTTTGGATAGCTGCAGTTCTGTGACCCGAGGGATAGTTTTTCTCTTTGGTCAGTCTGTTGGTTTGTACTGTACACTTAGGTTGCCACGTCAGGCAAATTGTTGCATTTTCCCCTGTGGTCTGAACTTGCGGGTCCCAGACGGCGTGGTGTTTGAGATAAAGCTGGCTGCTATCTCAAAGTCTTCCTCGGTTCCAGCCGACGCTCGGCATCTGCAAACGGCATTGCTCATTTTATACCCTCATTAACTCCGACCGTTGTATGCACCCCATCCAGCACAGAACTTTCATTTATAAGCACACATTAACCATTCCTCATTGCATGACGCCTTCAAATAAAGGGCAAAGTGAATACAGTTTATAAATTGATGAGTATTTTAAGCTTTGTTTAAAACATCTTTTTATTACCTTTTTTTTCGTTTTTTTTTTTTTTTTTTTCTCAAACTAAATCATTGTAGCTTACCTGTAATATATTTAGTAGTTGACCTGGAAAAGTTGTAAAAATGTTGCTTTAACCAACACTGTAAATATTTCGGATAAACATATTCTTTGTATATAAACTTTACAACCTGTTCTACCTTCTCTTTGTCTTCTGTCACGCCGGCTTTGACCAAGGGCCTGCGAAGGAGCTCTGCTATTTCCTTCTTAGGAGGCCCAGCCCTCCCTCCAGCAGGTTGAAGTTACTTCTTCCAGTGTTTAGCAAGTACCTCACATCTCAGCCACCAGCCCACTGCCGCTCCTGCAGACAGCAGAGGCTTGAAGGCTCCAGTTGGCCAACCTCAGCAGTTCAGTTGTGTGCAGCGGGACTCTGGACTCTGCAACTTATCGCTGGAGGTTCTTAGAGTGAGAAGAGTGGCCATTGTGAACTCGGTAAGTCCTTCCTTCCTTAAGCTCTGAGGTAAATAAAGCCGTGATTTGTAGAACATTTGTTGGGAGCCAGGATACAGAGAGAGGATGATGAAAAGGGGATCAATGCCTTTCTTAGCCTGTGTAGGTCACTGTGACAAGATAGCTTAGACGGGACAATCTATACACAACTGAAATCTATTTCGCACAGCTCTAACAGTTGTAAGGCTATGTATGGCCAAGGATCCAGGAGATTCGGTGTCCTGTGAAGCCTCTGCTTCATAGATGGTTCCTTCTCACTGTCTCCTAATATGATAAAGGGGTGGCAAAAATTCCCTGGGCCACTTTAATAAGAGCAGTAATCTCATTTCTGCCCTCAGGACCTCATCCCAAAGGCTCCGCCTCCTAATACCAACTCACTGGGGATCTCACCTTATGATAGATTTCAGAGGGACACAAACAGATCTTAGCAATGACTACCCATATTCCTCATTACTTTATTATAAAACTTAAACACTCTATCCAGCACATGAAAGCAAGGATCAGAGAGCAGCCAGCAGGGCTCCTAAAACGCTCAAGCCTTTGCGTGAGTACTTAGTGAGCAGATAGTGTCTGAGAATGTGCCAGATGTGCCTTAGGCACTGAGGACACAGACATCAGGTTTGTTCCTTATGGAGATCATGTAAGGAAAGGAAGAACAACAAAGAGCCGGAAGATTGTGTCTGTAAAGCTGTGACCTGTCTGGAGAGTGTGAACACAGAGAATGTGAACACAGTAGTTCCTGGACAACTCTGATTTCCTAAAATCTCAGTGCATGCGTGCATGTGAGTGTGCATGCAAACGTGTTTCTGTTTGTCTGACCTTCTACACAAGAGTACAATGCCTGGCAAGTCCAAACATTTCCTGAAGCTGCAGCAGTTGTGAGCCGACCAGTGTAGGTCCTGGAAAATGAGCTTGAGTTGTCTGCAGGTGAGGCACCTGCTCTTAACCACAGAGTCCCCTCCCCTGCCCCAATTCCGACATTCCTAATGGTGGTCATGTGTGGACTTCATGTACCGGCATTTTGATGAATAGCCTCTTCTGTCCCTGGCCATCTACCCTTTCGTTTCCTCTCTACTACTACTAGATTCTGCTTCTCATTGGGTTCTCAAGATAATCCCATGGATATCTAAAAAGTGTGACCAGGAGTGGGGGAGGAGACATGGGGATGGGGGAACTCTGTGGGAACCCCTGCAGAGTAACACAGCATGAGGTGAGAAGCCAATCCAGTTCAACATGACTTAGTTAGCCAGCCAGTGTTGGCTCAAAGTTGTACAGTCTGACACTGAGCCATTTGTTTTTGACATATTTACACAGTAAAGCTTGGGGGAGGGGGAGGAAGGGAGTTATCACTATAAAGTTTAAGGCACAACTATATTTAAACTCTTTTGCAAAGTGCTTGCCACCCCTTCCAGAAGAATCGGTTTTATTGACTGAGATGCAGTGCCTAAGAGTCTGGGAAAGGTCTGGGATAGACATGATAGTCTGAGAGATTTGGATAAGGCTTGATCCTACAGATAGCAAAGATCACCAAGTTCTTTCTTTATATTTATTTATTTATTTATTTATTTATTTATTTTATGTATATGAGTACACTGTAGCAGTCTTCAGACACACCAGAAGAGGGCGTCGGAACCTCTCCTACAATCCTACCTGTACACTACCTAATACATCTGCTGGGTCCACTGTGGTAGTGCCAACTTGTGTTCTGACCTTTCCCGGCTTTGCCCTGAAAGCCATGGCCTATACACGTGCAATAGGACATTCCACAGCTCAGATAACACAGGAGACAAGACCAACCTCAGCACACGTGAAAGGATTGTCCCAAAGACAAGGGCCAGAAGTAGAAATGAATGACAGAGGGAGTTGGGGAAACTCACCAAAAAAAAGTGGGAATTAACACATCCCTGGACATCAAAACTGTAATAAATGAAAGGAACCATATGGAAATGTATAGGAGGGAGCTAAATCAGTGGTCAGGCAGGAATGGCTACAAATGGCTATACTGGAGAAGAAAGCTCTTGAAGTATCACCTGATTTCCACTCCATGCAAGGAGCGCAAACCAAACCCAAAGTGAACAGCAGGAGAGACACGACTAAGCTTAGCACACAGGATAATAAAGTCTCTGAAATGTACTAGACAAAGTCCATCAACACAAAAGCTTGGAGTGGCCAAAGAAACAACCCAAATTACTAGCATCAGGAATGAAGAAAGGGCAGTACCAGCAACCTTTCAGAAATACACTCGGTTACAAAGAGGAGCTGGGAAGAACTTTCATATATATGTATGGAAAGGAGGAAGGGAGGAAACGTCATGAAAATTTGTGTTGGAGAAGAAAGAACTGAAAATAACATGATCTAAAATATGCTATGAAAACATTAAAACCAACAAATAACAGGATCTTACCATTAGAAAACTTTCAGGAACACACACACACACACACACACACACACACTCACTCACTCACTCACTCACACTCACACAAGAAAAAAAGTAAAAAAAAAAAAAAAAAAAAAAAAAAACTAAAAATTAAGGAAAGAAACGCTGACCTGTACTAAACCTATGAGCAGTCAGCAGAAGCTCAGCAGTAAGAAGCCAGGCAAAAACCCACACAATAGAGGGCCGAATTTATACTCAGCACCGTCCATTACAGAAAAACCATGGAGACAGAAAGTGGATTAGTGGTCACCACATGATAGGCCAGGGATGGAAGAAAGTGTGACAGCTAATGAACTTGGGGTTCCTTGGGGTGGGGGTGGGAGTAACATGCTCTGGAGTCAGTAGTGGTGACTGATCCAGTCTGTGAATCTATAAAAATCCCAGAATCATTAGCTTTAAAAGGGTGAAACATACAGTGTATAAGTTATGTCTCAAGTTTTGAGACATGTTTTGACAAAGCCTGGTGTCCCAAGGTTGGAAATCATGGGGAGGTTGTGTTGTCACTAAGACTTGAGTGAACCCCAGCCGCTTGACTATAAATTCCCTAGCTTCCACCACTAAGCTGCTCCTGGACCTTCTTTCTCAAATTACAGGCCCCTTGTGACACAGTCACTCCTGCAGGACCCCTACTGTCAAACGCCAGCTCTCTACCCCTAACTTTGTATTTACAACAAGAACAGCCCCACCCTTTGCACTTTTGTGCCGACTTCCTTCTCCCAACCATGTCGGAGCACCTCCAAGTGATGCCAAAAATCACAGTTCCTAATTACAAGCTGTACACTAAGTGCAGTAACTTGCCAAGTAGCAGCAGGGCTGTATTTCGAGAAGTCCACCACTAGGCGGTCTTACTGATGTTTATCACCCAGTGAACTCACACAAACTAAGACAGCTCTGGTACCCATAGGTCACAGAATCTTATGAAACCACAATAGCACAGAGTCTACTTTAACTAGAACATAGTTATAACATAGCACGTGGCTGTAACACGTGCCCATTACAAAATATTAAC
Source organism: Micromys minutus (assembly GCF_963924665.1). Taxonomy (NCBI): domain Eukaryota; kingdom Metazoa; phylum Chordata; class Mammalia; order Rodentia; family Muridae; genus Micromys; species Micromys minutus. The sequence goes on from NC_137973.1 coordinate 20,859,539, forward strand.
AGTCTCATATAAAATACGAACCTGCTCGCACAGATGTGTACTTCATGCTCACCGTACAATAAGGAGCAGCAGGTGCTCATTCTGAACCTCATGGAACTGTGCTGAGGGCGCATTGGCAGCCTCTTTTCTTATTTGCAGCCCATAACCCTGTGAAGTTTTCAATGGTTCTGGAATGGGTAGTTATAGGACGGCTGTGGTCATAGTAACAACAGCCCTCTCTCCTAAGAGAACCCTCTGCAGGTGATGGGCGGAGGAAGACCATCTGTCCTTCCTCTCCCTCCAAATTCCAATAAGAGACCTGAGGCAAAATGGCACCAATTTGGTTTGGCTCCAGATGGAATGAAAGCTAACTGGGAGACAGTCTCTGCTCTTCAGAGGTTTGGAATCTCTCTCTCCTTCTCCCTCCCCTGCTCTCTGACATGCACACGCACACACACACCTACATCCGTGGTTCTGCTTCGATTAGTTTCAATTGCCCATAGTCAATTGTGGCCTAAAAATATTAAGTGGGAAATTCCGGAGATACGCAATTCACCAGTTTAAAACCGCACCACCTGGCTAACACAATGAAAGCTCTCATGGTGATGTCTTGCCAAGGACATAAGCCATCCCTTTGTCCGCTGGTGTCCACGCTGTATGCACTCCCCACCTGCTAATTCCTTAATAATTCCTTCAGTTATTAGATCCACTGAGGAGACACTGCGCCTTTTATATGCCGTTTGGGACTGTCCACGGTTTTAGGAATCCACTATGTCTTGGAATGCCTGCCTCAAGCACAAAGGGGAATTATTCTACATACCAACACCTTGAATATTAAGCAATCTGGAATTGAATTGGATGCAAAAAGTCTGGGAGAGCAAAGAACTAAGAGAGTCATAATGCCACCGGGGTCTGGAAAAGACCGGTGAGGGAACAGAGGCAGCCAGGCCCTGGGATGAGGGTGGGATTTCCCAAGAGTCAAATGAGAAGAGAAAGTGTTTTCTGCCATCTTGGGCATGGGGGAGTAGGAGCCAGGAGATATAGGTACTACAAAAAGTGTTGGTTACCTAGAATGGAGATGAAGTTCATTGGCAGAGAACCTGCCTAGCACACAGGAAGCCCTGGTTCTACCCCTAGTGTGAAACTAAAGATGCTGCTGTTGATGATGATGATGATGAATAATTTCAGCTATTGTCACCGATAGTAAGCAGAACAAGACATTAATCCAAACATGTGTTAGAAGTCAACATTAACAGTGGCCTCCAGTTACATGGTCTATAGTTGGCCTTGTATAAGACTATTCTTGTTTCTCTTTCCTAAGAGTGTGATGTTGGTGGGACAGAGCTGTGGTGTGATTTTTGGCAATTAACCTGAAATACTGGAGCCATACTGGCAAGTCCTACATAGGGGACCCCACACCACGGACAGGCTTGAGGTCAGGCAGCTGGAACAGCCTGGATGTTGCTTCCCACTCTCTTTTGATCTTGCTATAAACGGTGACAACTAGCACTGGGGATGAGTCCACAGATGAAATGATATGAGACACAACCTATGCTTAGCCCACTGCCTGGGCTAACTGTGAGTGCCTGCGAAGCATTAGCTCCTTTTATGGCTAGGTCAATGGATTGCCTGGGATGGGCCGTCTGACTTCTAACTTAGTAAAGAGGAGACATGTTAAAGGCGCTGGCAAAAAGAAAACAGGGCGAGGGGAGGGACAGGAGCCCCAGGGAGGACTGAAATGTGGTTTTCCCTCCCACTGAGGGGCCCCTGCACTCAATAAACCAGAATGACCCTGGCTGCAGTTCCAAGCTTGAAACTACGGCTGCTTTTAAAAAGGAGTTCTTCTTTCTCAAGATCAATTGTCCTTGCCCTCGGAAGAGGCTCAGTCCTAAAAACCTGCAGGGCAAGCCATTAAAAGCAGGAATGTGGCATTTCTCCTAGGGAGTGGGCACACCACACCCGCCCTTGTCACTGTGGAGACTCTGTTGCCCTCTACTCTAAACTACCCAGAAACCGGAGAACCTGAAAGCCCCGGGTCTAGCTAGCCTTATTTAAATGAACTGGCTGTTACTTGAACCTTAAACCACATGTCATTTGGTTGTGGGGCTGCCCTGGGCCAAGAGCTGTTTGTTAATACTGTCAGCCCCAGCTTACAAACAGACTGTGTTCCAAAACTGCATTTGCAAGGCTGTGGTTTGAAAGGCAGAAAGCATTTTCCCCATAGATGCAAGGTAATAAATGACAATTAGGGCTACAGGCCAGCATGCAGGGGAACCCAGGGGTGCACGGGCGTGTACACACACACACACACACACACACACACACACACACACACACACAATGGCCAAGATCTGTACATTTTAGATGGGAAGAGAAAGATAGCAATCAGTAGTGTCACATCCCAATAACCAAAAAATGAGATAGGCAATAAAGTTGAATATCATTCCTTTGCACTGATTCTTGCTCTTTAAACAAAACCAGACTTCCTCACGGGGGAACCAGTAGGTCTATACAGGCAGGCTCAGGACCCCATAGGGCTATAGTGAAGGACTGGGTAGTTGGGGATCAGACTAACTTGCAGGGACCTTGGCAATTTTTAAGGGTCCAATGGCTGCACCTGAAGAAAATATGGTTATCCACAAAGCAGCCAGGGGAGCGGAGAGGAGAACTTAGCTTGGTCAAGACGACACAGCTGTTCCTTCACCTAAGATGGAGTCTGGCTTCAGTGCCAGTAATGAAAACTACTGAATACAAGGTGACCTCTGACCCTGAGTAACCAGGGCATGGAACCCACATGCCTCTTGCACACTGGTAACTGAGACCAAACAGACATTTTCCACTGCCTGGATGACAGTGAGATTTAACGCCCCCACCCCAACAGACTATCTACTATTCACCAAGGCCGGGGCCCACCAGGAGCCTGGATTGTGCCTTTGCTTTTCCAAAGCCCTTGGCTGCCCCCAACTCATTTGAAGCCACTTAATTGGCTTAATGTTAATCAGTTACATATTTTGTGTCACTGTGGGGGGAAAGGGGAAAAGAAACAATCAATGAACAGAAAATCTCATTTGTAAAACAACACAAGAGTTTGCAAGATCCATCCATTGAGAGACCTGTCAGCCAGGTGCAATTAGCGCCACCCCAGGAAGCCAGGAGAAAGGTGAAGAGCTGATAAACAGGCAGAGAATGGCCAGGAAGGCTGAAGAAGCTTAATTTCTGCACAGTTCCTAGGAAGTGTTTGACAGACTGGCACACATCCTCGCAAAGGCTTGAAATTACAAAACCTTTCATTTCCTCAAACTTATCCATGACTTCTCGTTCAACTATATAACTATATTTGCTTTTGGTTGTGCTTTGTTTCATACACACACACACACACACACACACACACACACACACACATATATAATATATATATATACATATATATACATACATATATATATATAATATATATATAATATATATATATATTATACACACACACACACACACACACACACACACACACACACACACACACACAGTATTTGAGTCCACAAGGACTAAGCTAGCAATGACTCCACTCCTGAGCTCTACCCCCAGTTCCCTGTACTTTTCCATTTGATGCAAGGTCTCAGGAGGTTGGCCTGGCTAGGGTTAACTCACTGTGCATCCCAGGGAGACTCGAACTTGTGATCCTCCTGCCTCAGCCTTCTACAGAGCTGAGGTGACAGGCTTAGGGGCAAATTTTTAGGATTTTGGTCAGGTAGATACACGCAAGAAACTTCTTCTGGAATGCAGCTTGCCTCTTTAAAAAGGGAAAAAAAGCAGTGTTGCAGTTACTCATTATTTATTTGTTTGTTTGTTTGTTTGTTTGTTTATTATTGGGGGACAGTCTTGGTCAGAAGACAGCCAGTGTGATTCAGGTTTCTCTTTCATCCTGTGGGTCCCTAGGATTGAACTCAGATCACCATGCTGGGAGCCATGTGCCTCAACCTGCTAAGCCATCTGGCTAGGTCCTTTACATAAAGCTAAGGCGCCTGTCCTTCAGTCATGCTTAATGGAACTGTTCCTATCCAACTCCTCACACTCATATTAAGTTTTCACTTCCACACAGTGTCTCCCCCTTGCTGCTCCTATGGATACATCAGTTTCTAACCAATCCTGTCCTTGCTCATGAAACTAGTTCTCTTGAAATGCATGTGCCTGTTTAGGGTGTTTCCACTCTCCTCTATGAGTCTGCCTGTCTAATCCCACACCTGTTTTTAACCCCTACCTCCTCTACTACAGTCACCCCTTTCATCCATCACATCATTACAATCTCACTCTGGATGAGCGGAAGATGCATAAACAACCTAATATTTTAAATATATTAGTGCCGTGCAACAGAGAGATAGTTAGTTTAGCCCAGAATTTAATATGCTGTCCACTACAAGCTATTTGATTTGGGAACAACATTGCAAATTAGTCATAAGACTAATAAATAAATGTCACTCTTTTCTGTTGTTATAACAAAGAACCTGAGGCTAAGTGCTTTTTAAAGAAAAGGAGCTACCTATAACAAAGCTTTGAAGGCTGAAAGTCCAAGCTCGGGTAGCCATATTTGTTCAGGCTCTGGTGAGGACCTTCATCATGGAAAACATCACAATGGTGAGACAGGAAGTCAGAGATATTCAGGAAAACACCACGACCAAGGCAACTCCTATTAAAAAAATATATAAAATTGGGGGTTTCCCTACAATTTCAGAGGCTTAGTCCATTTTCATCATTGTGGAAAGCATGGCAGCAGGCATGACAGGCAAGGTTCTGACGAAGTAGTTGAGAGCTATATCCTGATCCACAGGCAAGAGAGAGAGAGAGAGAGAGAGAGAGAGAGAGAGAGAGAGAGAGAAAGAGAGAGAAAGGTCCTGACTTAGACTTTTGAAACCTCAAAGCCCACCTCCAGTAACACACTTCCTCCAACAAGGCCACACCTCCTAATCCTTCTAATCCTTTCAAACAGTGCCACTCTCTGGTGATTAAGGGGTCAGATAAATAGGGACTACTCTCATTCAGGCCATCACACCTGCTCTTATGGAAATTAGCCCCTGTTCTGGAAGGAGTGGATTAACCCCTTCAGAGAGTCACCCCGATAGTCTAGTGATCCCTATGTCATGTCAGCTGTACCTCCTTCTGTGCTACTGAAGAAGACGAGGGATTTGGCAAATCATAGCAGAGAAGTAGCATAGGAGGTGTGTTTGGGGTTTCACTCGGATCTAACTGTTGAAGTGAAACCGAGGATGTCAACATTATGGCTCCCCATGTCTTTAGTGTAGTATTTGGATACTTTATGGCATCAGCCAGGGAAGGGAATCTCCAATTAGGAAGCTAGAATCAATAATAATAATAGGCCAGAACCTTATAGGAAAGAAAATTCCTATTTTTATCTGGAAATGCCCTACTGTCTTATTTATTTGACTGACTTGAAAAAAAAAAAAAAAAACCCAGATAAATGTGAACATATTTTTCACTGGATAAATATATTGACCTTTGTCCCCTGGGTCAAGCCAGAAGCCAAAGCAAGGATGCAACATGCTCAAAGGATCTCAGTTCCTCCAGCTCTGCCTTACTCATTCTCAGCAACAGCAACACCTAAGTAAGTAAATGCTAAACTGCACCAGCCCGAGGCCAGGGCCTCATCACTGAAGAGTAGTCAAACCTCGTAGATCCCATCACCTAAACTTCCAGGGTCTGTCTGAATCTGTCCACCCTCTACCTCTAACACAGATCCCAACAAACACACTGAAGGCTCCCTTGGAGCCAAGAGACAAATCTAGTTATACCCTCACATCAGACTGGAAATTACATTCCATTCTCCTGAAGCCACCATCCGCACTGCCTAATATGAATCACATAGACTTTCATAGCCACGGTCTTGAGTGGGTAAGAGCCCAGGCAGCAGATTCAGGCTTCTCAGGCTTCAAATTCCTACCACACAACCTAGTAGCTTTAAAGTGTCAAGAAACCTTCCCCCAGGACTGGGAAAGGAATCCAAGGGCTCTGCATGCTAGGCAAGGGCTGTACCACCGAGGTATACCCACTGGCACTTTACCAAGCTTCTGAGCCATCGTTCTTTAGATTCAGAATATGCCTGTGGGGCCGGTGAGTGAATGAGTCAAGGCATATAAACGACCTGGTGCAGCACCTGGGGCACAGCAAGTGTCCGTGTCAACCAAGGTTTTTATTATGGTTCCTTCTGTTCGCTGTACCCTTCCAGTTTCCAGGCCTTCACACCCTCTTTCCCTCTAGCACTATCCCCAGTCACTCCAGGGAAATCTATGGTGATAACCAACAGCAGCATCAGCACCAGGAACCCTGTTAAAAAGAGAAATTCTCATGCCCTAGCCAACATCCCCTAGACCAGAGCACCTCGGAGAGGATCCAGAAGTGAGGGGTTGTCATAGCCCTTCTGATAGACCCAGTCTCCAAGCATACACACTGACCCTCACGAGTTGTCCTTGGATGTCTGTCTGTCCCTGACCTCTGCTAGACAGTGAGTCCCCCAACTGCAGAGCTGTGACCAGTGAGTAGGTCTTTTAAGCTCCAGTAGTAACCTCTATCGGGTGAAGAAGTAAAAATGCATTCTGTAGACCGTGTGCTTCTTCGTTGTATGCTTGAATAAATTTGCACTTGGTGTTATGAGAGAGGTGCCCGCTGAAGGTAGAAGGCAAGGGTAAGTGGTGAGTGATCTCCCAAGAGACCCTACAGGTCCTAGAGCACCACCCGGAGGACCATAGAACTCTGCATATTCTTCATGGTGGAATTTCTCGGTTTTGTTATCTTTGAAAGTACTGTTGGTGGAGGAACAGTGTGACCCAGGAAACAAGATCTGAGGTCCAAGGGAGGTCCAAGCTCATCGTCTGGGCTGCCAACCATACTTTGTTCTAATGAACCCCTCTGCCAGAGAGCGACAAAGGAAACCTCTTTCTTCCTTCTGTCTCTCAACACCTTCTCTCTGCTTCTTCCAATCTCTGCCCTTCTCCTTTTCCTTCCTCCTCTCCTTCCTCTTTCTCTGCCCTTCTTCCTTTCCCATGCCCTCTGGTCGCCCTCCTTCCTTGCCTTCTCCACACCACTCTCCCTCTCCCTTTACTCTTCCTTTACTCTCCCTCTTCTCCACCCCTGCCCCTTGCTGGCTCTGATCGATTGGTTCTGAACTCCCCACACCTCTTCCTACCTGTTCTGGACCCTCCTCCAGCCCAGTCACCTCTGGTTCCAGCAGGGAGTGCGGGGCGGGGCAAGACACAGGCCGCTCCATTATCTAGGAGGACCCGCAGAACGCGCCCGTGCTGCGCGTCGTGAGGCTGGGGGTGCAGCGCACTAGGCTGGAGAGGTGCACGGTGCCTGGTGACCTGGGCTCCGGAGGAGGCACCGCATTGCGCAGCCAGGGCCAGGCCACTCGCCCAACCAACGCCAGCTCGGCTCCCACGCGGACTCTGCCACACTCTCCCCTAGGGGATCCGACACGGCGACGGTCATGGCGGGGCGCAGGGTGGCCACCGTGCTAGAGGCACCCCTGCAGCTCAAGCAGGTACCGGCGGGGGCGCGGGCCAGAAACCCCGTTCGGGTCCTGAGGATGTGGCCCGGAAAGCACGCGGCAATGTCTAGTCTCCAAGACTCCGCCCACAGGGGTGTAAGCCGGCCCAGAATGGAGGCAGGGTCTCGGGACGTTCTGGAAAATGTTCCGATTCTCTTTCTTCCTTCTTCCCGGGCTTTCTTCATTCTCTCCCGGCCTGTTCGGGATTCGTTCCCACTAGCTTCCACTGGCTCAGAGTAAAGACCCTGATACTTCTCCTGTGGCCTTGAAAGAATCAATCTAAGAGTACTTCTGAATTACTACACGTCTCCTTAAAGGGTACCTTGCTGGGCTCTACCCCAAGGTTCTGATTCAAACTTACGTGAAGGGGGAGGAATGAATTAGCTTGTCAACCTCCAGGGAGTTTGACGATGCTGATGCCTGAAGTTCTGCCTGGCTAGTTCTTGCCTCCTATTGGTGGGAATTGAAAATTCAGTCTAATTTTTGTTTGTGCCTGGGACAGCTCTGGGCTGCACTGTATTTATGTGTGCAGGCTAGATATCGATACCATTAGAAGCGGGCTTTTCTTCTGGAGCCTGAATCTTTAAAATAAGGAAAAAAGTATCCCATTGAAAGTGGAAGACTAACCACAAAGGACTGCCCCTGATGCAGGGAAGAGAGCAGGAAGGGTGTGGCAAGAGGGTGGTCCTTTGAGCTGGTCTTAGAACCAAGAGCTGCTTTCAATTAGACTTCACAGAGCTGGGGACATACAGAGAGACTGGACCAGCTACTGACAAGGCTATATTTGTTAACACCCCACCGCTCTAAACCTCACCCCATTTGCTTTCTCTCCATCACCTTTAGCGTGTCCGCTTGTGCGTTTGCTTGTCTGAGAACCTCCATCAGCATCAAAGATTCAGGAGCGCTGGCTCCTGGTCATATTTGCCAGCTGCTGGCTTCCTAGTATGCAGAACTGAGTCTAACAAATGGCTAGTCCTCAGTATACATTTGTTAAGTGACTAAGTCACTGACCAAATGAACAATAGTATCAAACAGCATGGTCTAGAACCTCAGCTCTCCTTCCTAGGCAAACGCCAACCACAGGCCCTGTAGTCTAGTGAACCACTTTTTTTTTTATACTGAAAAGAATCTGAGTTTATTCTACCCTCCCCCACCCCCAGAAAAGAACATAACACTCATTGGGATTACATGACACTGACTTGTCCTGACCCCCTGAGATGACCCCATTTATCCAGTCTGGCAATACACTCACTAGGCCTTTCCACTACATGCTGACCTTGACCAAGACCATCACTGTCCCAGCGAAACGGGCAGACTGAGGGGCGAGTGAACACGCAGACATGGCAGGAGAGGACATGGCCCATGGGGCACCCAACCAGCAGGACAGTGTCCCACAGAGATCTCTTGGTTGTGGGCTTCTGGGAGGGGTTGGAGCCCAATGGTTTATCTAAAGACGCGCTTTCCCTGTCCTACAAAGGATTCATCACTCTAAAACTGCTTTTCTAAGACAATCAACCTTGGTGACTGGAATCCTCCCTGCTTTGACTATTACCAATTTCAACACTCAACAGTGAGTTCAGTGTTGACATGAGGCCAAGCAAGCAGCGGGAGGCTTCGGGAGCAGGAGAGGGGAGGCTAGAGGGGTCGGGTCGGGGCAGGACAGCTGCTGGGCTTCTCGTGCTGCTCTTAACCAGCTGCAGTATCGGCACAGGCCAGGCCAGAGAATGGTGGCCACAGGGAGCTTGTAGCAAGGCAGGGATGAGCTAAAATTAGCAAGCTGAGCCTTAGGTTTGTGAGCCCCTCAGTGCTAGGTCAGATAGAGACCTCTTCTGTACTAACCCGGCAGCTCCCATCTTCCACCATTCCTCCTGCTACATTCATTCGCCATCTGGAGCAACTAGCTCTTACTACTTACTAAACCAGGACTAACAGGCCAAGAGCTGAAGTAAGAGCAAGGAGGGAGGCAAGTCCCTTGTCATCACAGTGCCAGACACCGACAGCACCACCACATCGGACACCCTAGTTCACATACCTTCTCCTGAGCTCTTACTTTGCTCTGGCTGGCAAGGGTCTCCGGCTTCCCACATAAGCTGGTTGAGTCTAGAGCCCAGGGTGTGTTGAGCCTGGCCACCACACACAACTGAGAGACTCTGCAAGTGGGAAAAAGTGCTAAAGCTGAGGGCCAGATGCAAGATACTAGTTCTTCTGAGACAAACTTGGCAACTCCAGAAGTATCCTGAATGTTTCTGGAGAGTCCAGTCACCCCCAACACTGTCTCTCTGTAGGAGTGCTGCCTGATGCCTGTGAAGGCTCCTGCCAGTCATTCTGCAGGGTGCCATCCTGAGGAAGACCTTATCAAATGCAGTGACTTTCAACTGACTGAGCGTGGTGAGCAGACACAGATACATGCATGACTCCTTGGGGCTGAGCTGTCCAGTCCGTGTTGGTGTCCATTAGGGTATGAGCCGGGGGTCTTCCTGCAGGGGGTGGGGAGTAACTGGTACAAGACAGTGGGTGCTTTCCTTCTCTCTGCAGCGGCCAAGGACTAAAGCTTATGGGAGGTGCGGCCCTGCCTCTTCTCAGTGCAGGTCCGCCCTGGCCGCCCACTATCTGCTGGGCTGCAGGTACTGGTGTGTGAACATGTTGAGTTCGCTGTCCAACCAGCCAGCTGTATTCCTGAGCAATTTGGCTTTGCTCTGAAGTGAATCCAGAGCCTCGACTTTCTTGTTCATGGCAGCAATTTCCTGCTCCAGATTATCTCGGGTGATGTCAACTTGCTGGCACAGGTGAGCAAATGTCCCAGACAATTCCTGCTGGACTTGGTGGCTGCAGTTAGAGCCAGTATAACTGATGATGAGCTGCAGTTTCTCACTGGCGTATTCTACAAACTGGCGTTTGAAGGCCCTCTCCTTGGCTTTGGTGGTCCAGGTCAGTCGCTCGTAGATATACAGGAGGCCATACAATCCAAAGGAGAGGGCGATGAATCTCCAGCCCACTGCCTTCCATACCACTCCTCCGACCACGAGAATGCCCATGGAGGTCCTAGATGTCAGAGAGGCCAGGCCAGTAACCATGGAGACCATGAGCTCCTCCTGGGTGAGGGAGCCCTGTGGCAAGGGTGGCATGCTGGGGTTGGCAGGTGTGAGAGGGAGAGGACGCTGAACCTGATCATTGTAGCCCAGCAAGGCCTGGCGGCTATTCTTAGGGCCCAGAAACCTGTTCACTAGCATAGTCCATCCAAGGGAGAAGTGGAACTCAATGTCCTCCTGAAAGTCAGCACACAGCTTGTCACAGTTCAGGTCATAGCTGAGGGAGAAACACTGCCGAGGGACCAGCACGTCTATCTGATTCCGCACAGACACAGGAAGAAGGGGCTTCAAGCCGTCTATCATGTCCTGCTGCATAGTCTGCAGTGAATTGGCGATGGCTGTGGAGCAGCGGTCAGTCATGTTCCGGCCCAGGCCTTTCTCTATATGGTGGTGCAGTTCATTCTTATAAACCTTGAGGACAACTGGGGATGGGTGGAAGTCCATCTGGTACTCGTCAACCAGCACAGAGAGGCGTCTGATCTCTTCAGCCATGGCTGTGGACACCTGCCTTTCCACTTCCTCTGTAATCTGCTTAATTCGTAGCTTATAGTCTTGAGCCAGGAGCTCCAGCTGCTTGTCAATAAATCTCAGCCGGTCTTGCTGCTCTTCCCGCATTTCAAGACAATAAACCCACTGCTCCTGAGCTGCAATGTGCAGGGAATCCGTGATGAGACAAACGGCCTCTGCAATCTGTTTGGCCCGGACTGTGTGCTGCTCAAATTTGGTCTTTACTGCAGACTGGGAAATGCACTCCTCAAATCGCCTCTCGAAATTCTGAAACTCAAACATCCTCACTTGAAAACCTTCTGCAAGAGCGCCGCCTCCTTCTGGCATGCCCTGGGCTTTCTGGACCCTAGCACTGAGCACCTCCTTGGCAGACACAAAGAAGATCCGGTCTCCAGCCTGAGCTCGATCCACCACTCCCAGCTCATCCACCAGAAAGCTGGTACAGCGTTCCATGTGCTGCCGCCGCACCTCCTCCATGTACTCAGGCTCCGAGGCAGACGCATCCCAGCGGTTGTTGAGGATGAAGATGTTGGGCCGGGAGAGACGCTCACTCACTCTGTGGAAGAACTGCTTCTCCACCTGCATCAGCGTGGACTCTGAGTTGGCCACCAGTACAAACACATCAGCATCCAGGCAAAACTTATCAATCCAGCTGTCCAGCTCCGTGGTGACATCGATCCCAGGACTGTCCATCAGCACGAGGTCATCCTTCAGAAGCGGACATCTGGAGTTGGGCCACATCACACTCACCAGGCTGCCTGCATGCAGCTGCTCATCCTGATGGAGGGCATGGGCAAGCTGGTTCACGGTCTTGACACTCTTCTTCCGAGCCCTCGGTGAGGAGGAAGGCCTCGTGGCCATCTGTGCCCCCAACCCGTAGGAAGCAATTGGTGGTATGGCCAATCCCAGATGGCAGAACCTTGTCCCAGAGCATGGCATTGATCACGGTGCTCTTCCCATTGCTCGTCCGGCCAAAAAAAGCCACCTTCATGTGCCACCTGGCCAGCACCTCGCTGATGGCCCTGACCTTGGACAGGTACCCTTTGACATCCAGGACCTGCTCTTCCGTGGTAACTGGGTCCAGTTCTGCATTCCTGTGGGTGTCTTCAAGGAAGCTGGCACTCTCTTGGATGTAGGCCCCCAGCTGCTCAAAGATGCCATTGATCTTTTTCTTGGCAGTGACAAAGTGCTTGAGAGGGGAAGCATTCACCTCAGCCATGTGTCGCTTATCCTTCTTGATGGAGACAATGGAGTTGCATCGAGAAAAGAGCAGGGACATCTCGTTTCCAGCTGGTAAGATGGTAAGAGACCTTCACAGGTTGGGCATCGTGGACATGACTGGAGTCAAATAGATGAAAAGAACTTGAGGTCTCCTCTGTGCCAACTCAGGTCCAGGTTGGCTACTGCTGGTGTTGACTCCACCTGTCCGAACTTCACCTTCCGGGCGCGGCCATCAACACCCAACAGGTCACTAGCCGACGCCACACAGCCACACCGAGAGAAGCGGGAGGGGAGGGAGCTGCGCTCGTCACTTGTCCTGCTGATGAACCGGTGAACCGATGGCCTCTGAACACCGTCACTACAACCCTACCACTCTTATAAGACAGTGTCTAAGAACTCGGCGCTCCAAAAGGAGCCTCCGCGTGCCTCTTGTGAACCACTTTAAACACCATTTGTACATGTGAGACGTCTCAAATCATACAAGTGATTTCAAACAATTTTTGAAGGAAAGAATCAGTTGTACAGAAAGAGGGGTCATAACTTCTTCTTTCAAGAATTTCGGCTGGCACAACCCAATCTTTTCTTGTCTGTTTGGTTTTGAGGTTTTTTTTTTTTATGCCCTATGGCATGAGTTCCTTAACAGGGACTCAGCATGTGTTCAGATGTGGCCAGGGGACGTTAATAGTTTCTGAGTTGATTGTTCTGGCTTTGCCACTTGAAAGATGTTCGAGTTAGTTGACAGTTTGACAGAACCTAGAATTCCCTGGCCTGTGGGTCTTTGTGGAATTATCTGGTTATGCTTCTGTTAGTTTCTGACTATGGATGCTCTCTTGCAACAGAGAACACAGGCAGCAGACAGTGCTGGTAGCTGACCTGCAGGACATTTTCTCAGGGTGAACGAGAACTGTCGGCGGCTATAGGTCCTTTCTCTGGGGTTAGATTGCTTCCACAGAATGGAACCTTCTTGTTTTCCATACGTGGGGTGTGTCTGGTCAACACTCTGAGTCAATGGGCAGGTCTGTATCCTGCCCATAAGGCTAATAACACAACAGAAGCCCACATGCACAGCCCCTAATTATTGTAATCTGCCTATCCACCCCAGATCTACACAGCCTACTAGGGTTGGAAGCTGGAGGGAGTCTGTTCTTCCTATTAGTCAGCATAGAGGCCTTCGACTGACGCTCAGCTGAACCTGCTGCTGTCAATCCCAGGTGTGTTGCTACCCCAGAACTCTTGGGGAGCCTCAGTCAACCCCCCTCCCAGGGTGTTAGCATGGTCAGCTGACTTTGTGCCTTCCTGTGCTGACCTCTCCCGGTATCCTGCCTCCATGTTATTTTCCCAGAGTGCAACTGCTTTGCAATCCTGTAATTGCTGCTCGGATCTCCTTCTCTCCTTCTGTTTGGAGGTGCGTACCAGTTTGTTCTCCTGATGTCTCCCAGCCCCCTGAGAGGGAGTAGAGTCAATGACATACATTGGGCTTCCCATATTTCACTGGAACATCTTGTTTTTACTTCATTATCTTTTTTTTTTTTTTTAATGGTCATTATTGGTGAGTTTGAACATCTTTACTCAAATATATTGGCCATTTGCGTTTCTTTTGTGAATTTCCTGTTCACATACTCCATCCTTTGGAATCTTGTACCTTTCAAAATATATACTACACAGCTCTTTTTACATCTGGCCTATTGCCTTTCTGCCTGTGGGGTTGGTTTTCTTTCCCTGGTTTGTCCTTGGGTGGAGGCATCTGTAATAGATTTGATTCTTATATGCTCAGAACCCGTCAGCTGCTTGGCTCTCATCATTTTGGACTCTATATCATCTTTCTAAATGTCTCATCTACCACAAGATATATGAAAATATTTATCCACATTTTCTCCTAAGGCTTTTAAGAGTTTTTGTCCTTACATTTATTTAAATATTTGATCCATATGGGGCTGATTTAGAAATACAGAATGACAATAGATGGCCCCAACTTATGTTTCTCCAAAGACCTCACCCCTTGTCTCATCACCATTTATTGAACAATCCCCCCTTTCCCCAAACTGGTTCTAAGTAGCTCCTTTATCATATGCACTTGGGTCAACTCCTAGACTGCTCCGTTCCCTCCTCTGTCTTCCTGCCTCTAAGCCAGTGCAGTGCTCAGATGGTCTCGAAGGACATGTCATGGATTTCAGAGTCCCGTGCTCCACCTCAGTCTTGACTTTTTTTATACGCTCATCTTTCCAGACAAATTTCAGTCTCCACATCATTTCCAGACTCCTAGGATCTTGAATGAGCTTACCAAATAGTATCTCAGAAAATGTGGCCCCCAAAAGTAGGTGCCACCCTGGTAGAGTAGAAGAGGTTGTACTGCTGAGGACTGGAACAACTTTTTTGCTAGGAAATAATAGTTTCGACATCATGCTATCTAAGGAAATCACCACTGGTAGTTAACAGAAAATGTCTTAGGTACAATTCTATGCCTTCAACTTTTCTAGGCTTCAAAAGAATAATTTATCATTCTCTATTTAAAACCTGATAGAATCCATAGGGCTTTTGAAGACAATTATACCCAGGACTTTATTACTAAAAAAAAAAAGGCATATACACTGTTCGTCCTATTGAATACTTAGTTTTCTGGTTGAATCTAGTTTTAACATTCAGCACCATTAACCTAAAGATCTATAATGGCAGAAGGGGGGGGGGGCGTCTCGAGGCTTGTTTACAATTTCAAAGGGTGAGTCTGTCATGCTAGCTGGCTCTGGAGCAGTCGAAGAGCTCACTTCTGACCTGCATGTCACAGACAGAATGCGACACTGCACCCGCCCTGGCATAGGCTTTGGAAATCCCAAAGCCCATCCCCAGTTACACCCCTCCCCAAACAAGGCTAAACTTAACTCCAGCAAAGCCACACCTCCTAATATTTCCTCGATGTCAGCCTATAAGGACACTATCACTCAAAACACCACACATGGGTACTGCTATTATTTGAAAGTTTCTGTGTTTCTAGAACTTGTCACCTGAGGCCAGCTGCTATCTAGGTCCCACCTGTGGGAGCCATGGGGCAGATACCAGTGCCAAGTGCTGCACTAACCACTTCTCGCTTCCTGGCGTCACCTGGAAAATATTGCAGAAGCCTATCTAAGAAACATAAGAGATTCACCCAGAGCCTTGGTTTCTCTTCTCAGTGGATTCCTCTTGCCCCTCACAGAAGCACACATTCAGACAGTCTGTTTGACTTGGAAATCCTCGACCGAACCATGTCAGAACTGCTTACACCTTTTGAAGAAAGTGTAATCTGGCTAATACTAGATCTGTATTAACTAATGTTCTGTCTGCCTTCTCTTTGCTGTCTTTGGGGGATTTTCAGCTTTTGAATGGTGTATCTTTTAACACTGCTTAGCCTCAGAAGTAAGCTATGGTGAGGTTCTATTTTTCTATTGATTGGTTTGAAGGCTTCAGTTCATTGAAGGCAGTCTTTGGTGGATCCTGTTCAACTGCAAAGAAATGGTCTCTGCTCAGTAGTACCTCCTGACCTAGAAGCAGAACAGTACTCCAAACAAATACAGCTTCTAGTCAGCTCTGACTCTAAAGCCGTGACCTCAGGGCTGGTGTGTGCCCATTGGCATTGGCCCAGACACTACCAAGCAGATGGCTTTTAGGCACACTGGATTTACAAGCCACAGCCCTGAAGCTAATGGGCCACTGCCCATGGGATTTGGCAATCTTGACTGATTTGCCAAAACAAAAGTAGAGGAATGGAGACACAGCTGGTTTTCTGGCCTAGGAAAAGAAGCCAATATTTATTAATAGTGAGCTGGTTGCTGGTGTTTTGCTGTGTTTTCCGTTTGTTTTGTTTTTATTCTGTAAGCAAGCTCTTTTATAATTACTTTCATCCTAAATGATTCCGGTGGTGGAGACCGTGACTCTTTTTTTTTCTTAGTTTGTATTTCTCATGTAATGTTTTAAAATACATGTTGAGAAAATAAAGCGATTTCAATGTGTCCTTTTATGTTTTCCAGCTCTCGAAGCTTTCTTTCTACAGATGATGCACAAAAGTAGGTTATTAGTATTTTTATGGCTGTTTTTCTTAACAACAAGATTCTCTTCTTAACAGTTTGAGAGACTGAACGGAGTCATCCTTGTATTTGTAAATGCTCTAAGATAGAGAGGGGGCAAGCTAGCATGTGTGTATGTAATACTGATACTTTAGACCCAAAGAGTGTGGATTTTATATGCCTTCTGCAATGTGACCCATGCAGTACCACCAAGTTAGATTAGTGTGTTCTTAGAAATGTGGCACTATGAAGTTCTCGTTTATTTTAGGCACATGAGACATCTGGTTTTCTTTAACTGCTGTTTTCTCTGTGTTTTGGGACCCACAGTGGGGCCATTGGGTACTTCGAGCACCACATGAAAGAAATAAAAATGAAAGCCCCTCCCTTCTTGCATTAGAGTAATCAATTATGAATGTATTCCTATTCAAAATAGGAGATACTTATTACATGTGTATACTAATTTATGCTCTTCAAAGTACTTCCATTTTCATTAAGCCACTTAAGATAGATTTCCATTAGACATATATGGGCGTGTGCGGCGGGATGTGTGTGTGCATGTGTGCACGTGCACACATGTGCACACACAATGGATTACTATCATAAGGCAGATTTGGCTATCTACTGAAATCTCATTTTAGATCGATGGTGAATCCACATGTCCACCCACATGGACTATGTGGAAAGTTTATTCATTTCACAGAATATTTAATGCTCATTTTGGATTTAGGTCTGTAAAAGACATAAGTTCTTAGACTGTCATTTCTTTTTCTTTGCTTCCATTTCTTACAGGGAGTGAGTGTATTTCTTATAAGCTTTTAAAAATAGTTCTTGTCTTCTGAGATCGGCTTCCCACAGATCCACTGACCTTATATACGCATCTTCCCCAATTTGCCCCCAGCATCCTCACTTGATAAGTGAAGGGCTCTGATTCATTTACATCTCTTTCTGTCCATTTCTGTCCCTTCCCTAAGTCCAACTCCAAGCCAACTCTACCAGGCATTTTAAGAATCTCAGAATTTTAGATTTATTTGTCTTATCCAGCAGGGGGCACCCCTGAGGTTTGGATGAAGCCCTTTTCTGAAATGCTGGCTACTTCCAGGCCCTGTAGGGATGCTGGGAAAGGGAAGATCCTAAATGAACAGCATAGCCAACAAGAACCTTTGCGAGGTCACCGGCTTCTGACTGCAACACTAGCTAACTGAACATGCATGTGGCAACCAGCCAGAACTAGAAAAGTACCTTCAGAAGAGTGACTGAGGGTTCTCCACTGCAACTGAAATCACAGTGTCTTGGAGCTACATTTCCTCCTCTCTCCTGTTCGAACTGACTTTAGGTCTCTCTCTCTCCCTCTCCTCCCTCTCCCCTCCTCTCTTCTCTCTCTCTCCCCCCCTTTCTTACTCCTCTCCCTCCCTCCCTCTCTCCCTTCCTCCCTCCTTCCCTCTGTCCTCCCTTCCTCTCTCCCTTCCCTTCTTCCTCTCCTCTTCTCCCTTTCTTTCTCCCTCCCCCTTCCTCCACCTCCCTTCCCTTTCCCTTCCTTCCCCAACTCTCTCCCTCCCACTTTGTGTCCCTTTGCCTCCCTCTCCCTCCTCTCTCCTTTGGCCCAGCGATTCCCAGTCTTAACCACCTTTAAAATCAAGTGAGGATTTAAAAAAAAAAACAAACAAACAAAACAACAAACAAAAAAAAAACGGATGCTTTCAACATTACTCAGCCTGTATGTGTTTGTAAATATCACACAGTTTCCCATTCAAATGCAGTTTTACGCATTCATTAAAAGGAAACATGATTAAAATTTTAAATTTCTATCCTGGAAATCTTCATTACCTTGCTTGGCCTGGCATAGTAAAATCCCACAGATGGGATGGTTTGAGCACAGAACATAGATTTCCTGCTATCGCTGCAGGCTGGAGAGCCATGATCAAAGTGCTGGTGAGACTGGCAAGAGGAGGTGTCAGAGGCTAAGCTTTCAGTCCGTGAATTCTGCCAAGCTGAAGAACTAGGGCGGGGCCTTCAGTGTGGGGGTTAGCTCTCAACATCTCTTGTTTGCCATTCATAGGTACAACTTGGCTACTAGAACTTCTGAAAGCTCCCTAATGATCTTAATTTAAGCCCAGGTCAAGAATGTTTACCCCAGATCAGGGCTTCTCAAGCTTCCTAATGCGGTGACCCTTTAATACCGTTCTTCGTGTCGTGGTGACCCTGCGCTTCACATGCGCTCATTGGTTCTTTAAAAACAAACTTTTGCTCGTGTTGTAAATTGAAAACATTGATACGCACAGTATCTGATGTGCATCCCCTGGGCCCACAGGTTGAGATCCACCGCTCTAGATTTTTGTCAAGGTCACTTTTGACCTGATATGCCGTTCCAGTGATGTCTTCGGTCAAGGTGCAAACAGCAGGTGTCCAGCTAAAATCTGAAATCCATGTATCTTCCAAATGTGTGTACTCTTGTCCAAGAAAACACTTAGACCTGTCGTCCCCCTGCAGTGGCTGTGTTTATGTAACCGTGCGTGCAGCCCATTGCCTCTCAGTGATGGTCGCCACCATTGGCACGGGCACCATCTGTCTGCAGCACTGCCTTTTGCTTAAAGATAGGAGAAGTCACTTGAAGTCAATTTACACTTTCTGTTACTGCCTTGTATGTATCGTGAGTTACTAAGGCATTTTCGCAGACACATGACTCTCCTAGGGTTAGGAGACAATGAACCAATTGATCTGGAACCAACTGGAGCCTTCTCAACGAACGTGGTCTCTTAAATAAAAAGACAAGTCTGAGATCAAAGTCACACACAGCGAAAGGCTGGAGGAACTGATTTTGCTGCTCTTTCCCCCAATCACAAGGGAAAGGAAGAAGTCAAGGGAGACCCTGTGATCAAAGCTTAGCCACCGACAGCCAGAGTGGTGTTCTTGCTTTGCCAGATATGCAGTGGCTGGGACCTTTTTCACCCCTGTGTGACTGCTGCAGCTGGAACCAGGAGAAGATGCTCCAGGTGCACCAGAGCCATGCACGTGGAGATGATCTTGATCTTCTTCTCTGCCCTGATTGCAGGCCAGGTGGTGCCGGTACAGTGGAGACAGGGACACAGCCACTCCTGCAGTGTGAGTCCCCTAGGCATCAGCTAGTCTGTCCCCTGACTGCCATCTTCCTTTTTTTGTGGCCACTATGGATTAGTGCTGCTTTGGCTTAGGTCAGTGCTACCCAGGCAAGTGTACCTTTGCTCTGCGGTGATCCATGGCTGTATCTGGGTAAGGTTTCTGATTGTCTAGACTTGGCTTTGGTGTTGGGGTGGAGGGAAAGGGATTGTTCCTTGTGTCCAATGGGAAGAATCCAGGGATGCTGGTAAACTTCTACCATGCAGGCCAGCTCCTGCAACAAGAAAGGCCTAGCCTAAATGTCACTAGGGCCAAGGTGAGAAGCCCTGGCTTAGCTACCATTTTCCCCTTTGTGCATGGACAACCTCTGCTGGAAGCCTAGAAAATGAGGTTTAGGATAGCAGAGGTCAAACGTTGAGCTCTCTGACAGTGCTTCAGAGGGAAGCAACATTGGCAGACATCAATGCCTGTCGTCTTGCCAGAAAAGGTTTGTATTTCCATGGAAATGTGGAACTCAGACCGGGATATCCCTTCTGCAGAGCGACCCCACCAGAGCATGTCCACTGAACCCTGCACTCCCTGCAGCCTGAGAGCTTACCTTCACAGTCCTCCGTCAGAATTCCCTGAATGGCTTTGGCCAACCAGATCCAAGGCTCCGCCGACAGAACTTCTGATTCAGTTGGAACCAAACTCACAGGTGTTTCTGGTGCGAATTTTCCTGAGACCACACTTGGACAACCTCTGGTTTGCAGCAAGCGTAGCCTAGATGCAAAGGCAGTGCCGGGGTAGTGGGTCCTCTGTGGGCACGCTGCAGGGATGAGCCTTGTGCTGGTTGTTATCAAAGACTTGTCTGTGAAAGATAAAGGACTGCCTTAAACAAGTATTTTATTTAATGTTTCCATCATAAATATTATTTCCTATGTATGTTTAGAGGAATTTTCAGTACAGAATACTACTTATGTTTAGGTAATTTTTAATATTTTAATGAGACAATCTTGTTTTATTTTTTAACAGATCCATCAAAATTGTACATCACCATTACCTTGTCAATAAATAAAATAAGTAAAATAAAAAGCCCACCTCCTTGGCCCCTGGTATGTTACTCACAAGTGGCCACACTCTTGAACACATGGGTAACACTTACTGGACCCAGCAGAGTTTGATGTTGGCCTTTTCTTTTTAGTAAAGGACATGAGATGGGAATATGGAGGAGACTCAGGGGTGTGGAAGGGAGATCAGGATAGATACGTTGTACATCACATACCTCTAAATAGATACATTGTACATTGCATACCTCTAAATAGCTGTTGTACATCACATGCCTCTAAATAGATACTTTGTACATTGCATAGCTCTAAATAGATACTTTGTACATTATATACTTCCATGAACATCTCAAGAATAAATAACAGTACAATAACAAAAACTTATAAGTGACAAAACTACTTCTTGCATGGCACTTGGATAGATTTTTAAATGGATAAAACTAGAATCAAATATCGCCAGGTATCCATTGCCTGCCTCACAGAAGAACTCTATCTCACAACCGCCCACACTTTTTTTAATTTTTAGGACTTATTTATTTTACACGTCTGAGTGTTTTCTTGCTTGTATGTATGCATGTGACAGGAGCTCAGTACCTGTGAAGCTCAGAAGAGGGCATCAGCTCTCCCGGAACTGGAGTTATAAATGATTGGGAGCTGCCATGTGGGTACTACAAACTGAACCTGGGTCCTCTGCAAAAACATGAAGGGCTCTGAAACACTGATCCATCTCTCCATTTTTTTTCCACACTTGACAATTATCTCTGAGTTAGATGATATGGGGTGGTTTTGTATCTGCAGTAATAGGGTGTAGATTTTGCAGTTAGCTTCCTGCCCTTAAAAGGAAACAGTGCCACGGGTCCACTATCTGCCGCCTTACTTCCTTATACAATTTTACTTGCTGGGGTTTGGGGTGGTGAATGCCAAGGATTACATCCATGTGCTCTAAAAGGCTGCTCCTCTGTCCGCTCTGGGAATGTACTCTGCAGCAGTAAGTGTGAAGCTCTTGCTGCTGTCAGGACACAGGTAAGCTGGAACAGCAGTCAGCTTCTCCCTGAGGACCTGTGCCCATTGGAGTTAAGGACACAGGCAGGCTTCCAAGCCTGACATCTGCTGGCAGCAGCTCTAAGCTGTTCTCTGGCTCACTTGGACACTTGAGATACCTGTGTATCTTTATTTTATTTAGGGTGACCACGGACCCTCTCAATCACCCCACAACCACTCTCTAAGGTTGTAATCTCTAATTCCATCACAGCACTCTCCTATTGTATGGCAACCCAAAGGGGCTCTGCAGTTCTAATGGTCACCCTGGAGATGACCAGGTGGCTGAGATTGTGGCCTCTCTTGAGGCAATCTTGTCTTACTCTTCCCCATGCTGGGAGCCCTGATAAAAGGGTTCTAGCAATGATCAAGTGCATAGCCACGTCTCTTTGTGACAGTATTCTGTTGGGTTAGCTTAGAAACTAAGTAGGTCATGAGTCCCTTAATGGCATTGACCCAAAGGAGCAGCTCAAGTAGTCTTTCTTCTGCATGTCTCCACTGGTGCTGTTCCTCAGTACTAAGACCTGGCTTTCCCACACGTGGCCCTGATTGCTCTGTGCTTTGCATCCCTTCTTGAAAACTCACCTCCAGAGCAAATTATCACGGTATAGCATGGCTTTGGAGGTATATGCGACCAGTGGAACCGGAAGTGTTGTCCAAAGCACTCATAGCTTGTTAAGACTCTGCTTTTTTATTATGTGTTAAATGAACTGTGTTGGAGAAACCAGGACTGAGTGTATCTCTCGATGTATGATATCCTAAATATCTATGCAGAGAGAGTCTAGCTTCTGAGTATTTTCTATGGATTCCTGAGGTCACATAGCACTTCTCAGGCACATTGAGAGCCTTGAGCTTATTTATAAGATTTGTGAAGTTTCCAGCTCTTCTCTATAACACACTATAACAGAAGACCATATCATCTACAATATAACAGTGGGTCATGTCATCTACAATATATCAAGAAGCGATATAATCTACGATACAGGGCCAAATCATCTAAAATATAATAAAGGGTCATATAATAAAGTTCATTTCCATCATTGGCCGCTACAACTTCCACCAATATATTAGCAGTATATCATTATACAACGTATAACTATAATCACTATAGTCATCACCTTATAATAATCTTTATAGTTGCTGTAATAATAATACAAACTTCCCAAATTACTAGTATAGTAGTCATAATAGGAGCTTTTTGAACACTAGTCCAGTTACCTGGAGTGGTATTTAACTTTGAATCCATGTCGTACAATGTAGTTCATGGAATTTAAACACAATGGCCAAAACTGTATAACTCATTGGTTGCAGATAGAAGGCTGGAATCCAGACTTGTTAAACATTTAATCTCATACCAAGAGAAAGCTCCTTAGATATTTCAGAGCCTTGATTTTCTTCTCTACACAGAAGACACACCTACGGACATATCTCACAGAGGTGTGGCTCAGAAACATTTCTGCAAGGATTTCTAGCATGGGTACTAGATGGTTCAGAACCACTAGTTAACTCTGAAGATACAGAACAGATAGGGCATGCACGGAAGATGCACACGTATGTAAACATGTGCTGCTGAAACCATCTGCTGATGGAAGAATTCCTTTCTAGATGTGTTGGTGAAGCTAAAGTGACTCACTGGCCATTGGTCTACATTGTACGGTAGGGCATTTGGACGCATTTCTTTTTGAAAACAGTGTCTGTGCCCTGCCTTGCCGCACTCTCCACTCTACCATCTGCTTGGAGAACAGTCCCCTGTACTCATCGGAACTGAAGGCAGGATGATGGAGAAGAAGACCCCAGGCTTGCTCGGGAGCTGAAAGGCTCCAGCCGTTCCTTTAACCGCAGTGGCCACCATTTCCCTGATATTTAAGATAATAAAATGTAAAGAAATAGGAAAACCTGTCAGATTATACTCCGATATATACAAACTTTAAAAGCCATCACTGGATACAAAATCTGTAATTTCCACAAAACTCAAAAAATATATTATACTTAAATATAAAATCCAAGACTTTAGTTTCTTCATTCTTTTTTTTTATTGGATATTTTCTTTACTTACGTTTTAAATGTTAGTCCCTTTCCTGGTTTCCCCTCCAGAATCCCCCTATCCCATCCCCCCTCCCTCTGCCTCTATGAAAGTCTTTTCTGACCTGTTCTCTCCCATCTCCCTGCCCTGGCATTCCTCTACACTGGGGCATCAAGCTTTCGAAGAGCCGAAGGCCTCTCCTCTCATTGAATCCCAATAAGAACATTCTCTGCTACATGTGGGGCTGGAGCCATGGGTCCCTCCATGTGTATTCTTTGGTTGGTGGGTGGTTAGCTCTGAGGGGTTGGTTGATATTGTTGTTGGGTGGTTTAGTCTCTGGGAGCTCTGAGGGGTTGGTTGATATTGTTGTTCTTCCCATGGGGTTGCAAACCCTTTCAACTCCTTCAGTCCTTTTTCTAACTTCTCCATTGGTGACCCCGTTTTCAGTCCAGTGGTTGATTGAAAGCATCCACTTCTATATTTGTCATGCTCTGGCAGAGCCTCTCAGGAGACAACTGTATCACGCTCCTGTCAGCATGCACTTTTTGGCATCCACAATATTGTCTGGGTTTGGTGACTGTATATGAGATAGATCCCTGAGTGGGGCAGTCTCTGGATGACCTTTCCTTCAGTGTCTGTTCCAAAATTTGTCTCTATATTTCCTCCTGTGAATATTTTGTTCCCCCTTCTAAGAAGAGCTGAAGCATTTACTCTTTGTCTTCTAACTTCTTGAGTTTCACATGATCTGTGAATTGTTTCTTGGGTATTCCAAGCTTTTGGGCTAATATCCACTTATCAGTGATTGCATACCATCTGTGTTCTTTTGTGATTATGCTACATTACTCAGGATGATATTTTCTAGTTTCATCCATTTGCCTAAGAATTTCATAAAGTCATTATTTTTAATAGCTGAGTAGTACTCCATTGTGTAAATGTACATTTTCTGTTGAATAACATCTTGGTTCTTTTCAGCTTCTAGCTATTAAAATTAATGCTATAAACATAATGGAGCATGTGTCCTTGCTATATATTGGAGTGTCTTTTGGGTATATGCCCAGGAGTGGTACAGGAGAGTCCTCAGGTAGTACTACGTCCAATTTTCTGAGGAACCTCCAGACTAAATTTCAGAGTGGTTGCACCAGCTTGCAATCCCACAGACAATGGAGGAGTGTTCCTCTTTCTTCACATCCTTGCAAACATCTGTTGTCACCTGAGTTTTTGATCTTAGCCATTCTTACTGGTGTGAGGTGGAATCTCGGGGTTGTTTTAATTTGTATTTCCCTGATACCTAGGGATGTTGAGCATTTCTTTAGGTGCTTCTCAGCCATTCTAATAACAAATAAATTTGACTTTCAACCAAAATTTATGAAAAAAGATAAGGAAGGACACTTCATACTCATCAAAGGAAACCCCCCACCAAGATGAACTCTCAGTTCTGAATATCTATGCTTCAAATGCAAGGGCACCTACATTCATAAAAGAAACCTTACTAAGGCTCAAAGCACACATTGCACCTCACACAATAATAGTGGGAGATTTCAACACCCCACTCTCAACAATGGTCATCATGAAAACAGAAACAGAAACTAAGCAGAGACACAGTAAACCTAACAGAAGTTATGAACCAAATGGATTTAACAGATAACTATGGACCATGTCATCCTAAAACAAAAGAATACCTTCTTCTCAGCACCTCATGGTACCTTCTCCATAGTTGACCATATAATCTGTCACAAAACAGGCCTCAACAGATACAAGAAGACTGAAATAATCCCATACATCCTAACAGGTCACCATGAACTAAGGCTGGTCTTCAATAACAACAAAAAACCATGAAGTTGAACAATGCTCTACTTAATGATAACCTGGTCAAGGAAGAAATAAAGAAAGAAATGGAAGACTTTCTAAAATTTAATGAAAATGAAGGCACAATATATCCAAACAGAATGAAAGCAGTGCTAAGAGGAAAACTCACAGCTCTGAGTGCCTCCAAAAAGAAACTGGAGAGAGCATACACTAGCAGCTTCACAGCACATCAGAGAGCTCTAGAACAAAAAGAAGCAGAAATGCCCAAGAGGAATAGAAGGCAGGAAATAATCAAACTCTGGGCTGAAATCAACCAAGTAGAAACAAAAAGAACCACACAAATAATCAACAAAAGGGGGAGCTGATTCTTTGAAAAAGATCAACAAGATAGATAAAACCTTAGCCAGACTAACCAGAGGCCACAGAAGACAGTATTCAGATTAACAAAATCAGGAATGAAATGGGAGACATAACACCAGAAACTGAGAAAATTCAAGAAATCATCAGATCCTACAACAAAAGCCTATATCCCACAAAACTGGAAATTATGGAGGAAATGGAAATTTTTCATAAGATAAACAAAAAAAATTACTTCAGTCCACTTGGATTTGGTGATGAATTCTTAAGCTTGATATCAAAAGGTCTGACCAATGAATGAAAATAAAATTTTATTTTATGGAACTAAAAATACTATCCTGTTGGGGTCGAGAGATGGCTCAGGGGTTAAGAGCACTGGCTGCTCTTCCAGAGGTCCTGAGTTCAATTCCCAGCAACCACATGGTGGCTCATGACCAAAAATAATGAGATCTGGTGCCCTCTTCTGGCCTGTAAGTATACATGCAGGCAGAACTCTGTATACATAATAAATAAATAACTTGTCAACGATACTGAAAAGAAAATAAAAATCTAATAAAAAAAACAGGCCTCAGACTGACGAAAAATTTACAGTAGCGCATACTTGGAAATAAACTGGAATAACAAATGAACATAAATTTCAACTATAAAAAAGCAGTTAATTTGAGGCTTAAGAGGAAACTCAGCAGTTAAGAACATTTAATGCTCCTACGGAGGACCTGAGTTTGGTTCCTACCCAAATCAGGTGACTCTAAACTGCCTGTAACTCCAGTTCCATGAACTCTGACATTCTCTTTTGGCCTCTGTGGGTTCCTGCATCACACACACACACACACACACTTTTTAAAAACCTACAACAACTAATTTTAAAAGTAACAAGGTATCCAAAGGAAACAGGTGTGAAGACAGTAAGAGAACTCATGTGAAGAAACTCTCTGCCCACATCATTCCCCAGTCATGGGAGAGTGAAAATTGGGAGGATAAGAAAATACAGATGTGTGCTATTACAAAAGCTGACTTGAACAAGAAACTAAAAGTGTCAAATGCTGCTGAGAAGGCAAAAGAGGAGTTCTCCTTGATGAGAAGGCAAAATTTTTGGAGCTAATTGGTAGTCTCCCACAAAAGCTGTTCACAGTCTCGCCATATGACCAACACTGGGTGTTTACTTAGTTAAATTTAAAATGTACGTTCACTAAAATATCTGGTGCAAGTGTGTGTGTGTGCACATACATGTGTGTGTAACAGATAGTTGGGTGGATGGATATATGGATGGATGGGTGGGTGGGTGGATGGATCAATAGATAGATAGATAGATAGATAGATAGATAGATATTATCTTAGTTCATAATCATTTCAACTGGAACTAACCCAGCCCTTTAACCTCTGAATACATGAGCTAACTGATATATCCATGCAATGAGGTACTATTCAACAAAAATAGAAGTTTTCAAATCATGGACAGACATGAAAGAACCCTGGCGAAGGGCTGCATATTGTATGGTTCTAATTATATGGAATATGCAGAAACATGAACCTATTCAGTAAAACTGAGCACTTCATACGGAATAGAAAAAATAAACAGATGGAATAAGGTTTTTTAAGAGCAGTAAAATTGATCTGTGTTATATTCTGCATTCATGAATACAAAGCACACATTTATCAAATCCCAAAGAACTGTATGGTGAAGAAAGTGGACCATTAGAGAGAGGAATTTTTAAAGTGCACATAGAAGACTTGGAATCCAAGGAAGAATGTGGACTATAACAAAAGGATCTGAGAAAACCATGGGTGGCCGTGGGAAACAACACTGAAGGTGGTTGGTGGGAAAATGTAATTCCAAGTCACGTTGACAATTAGTGGGCTCTGGAGATGAAGGCATCTGAACGTGTGCGTGAGAGGTGGATAAGGTAACTTTCCACATGGGTAGTGCTTAAGAATTTGACCCAGATCTGCGGAAGTGTTCAGTTGGGTAAACAGGTACCTGTAGGAGCTCGGTCCCTTGCCACTGATAGGAATATACAGGCTCCATGCAAGAGGAATGAGTAGGCAGGAAATGTCTGAGCACAACAATATGCAGAAGACATTTGTGTGTGTGTTGTTTATACTCTGATGGTATCATTAGTTTTACTTTTTTTCAAGCATAACTCAGGGTATGTATTTAAGTGGACAGAGAATTTGCAAAGCCAGAACGCTTTCTGATCCGGGTATAGTGACTCATGCAGACTTAGAGGCAGAGAGATGGGTTCAAAGCCAGAGTCTGCTACATGGCAAATTTGAAACTTCTCTGAGCTGAAGAAGACTCTGCCTTACACAACACACACACACACACACACACACACACACACACACACAATTATCATTTAACATGTCCAGATTATACTCTGTGGTCTATAAAAGCTGAGAGTCCAGAAAAAAAGCAAAGAAAACAATCTACTTTAAAATGTAAAAATATAATTGCCGGTCTATGTGATGCCAGAGGTGTAGGTGCAGAGGGTGGTATCCTCTACTTTGCTTGGGACATGACTAAATGTTTAAAAGGTTCTATCCCACAGTTTCAGCATGGCATAGACCATCCATTTGAAAGTTGAAATCTTTCTCTTTCACTCAGTAATTTTTTCCTCAAGATGATGATCTCAATATAGAGTAGATATTGGCAGAATTTCAAGGTTAAATCATCTCCCAGTACTTTTGACAGCTCTTAATTAAAACATAAAACACTTCAATACTGTTATCTCTACCTATTTTAATGTGAGGCTATTTTTCATATTTTCAGGAAGGAAGGAGTGATATCTCCCCTGAAAAAGAATCCTTCAATGACCCCATAAATTAATAGGACCTGAAACCTGCCTGTACAGAATTCAGAGCTCGGATGCACTATTAACGGATCTCAGTACAAGAACAAATAACCTGTGGCAGATCAAGGCTTTGCTCTGCTTAAATCAAACTCTCTGCCTATTAACAGTCATGAAACACTAGAAATTATTATTGTGACAATGATGTATGTGTCTGTTAAAATCTTTTGAAAATGAAGCAAGATACAAACAGACATGGCTATGCATGTAACACTGCAGGGTCTACACAGACATGGTTATACATGTAACACTGCAGGGTCTACACAGACATGGCTAGACATGTAACACTGCAGAGTCTGCACAGACATAACTATACATGTAACACTGCAGGGTCTACACAGACATGGTTATACATGTAACACTGCAGGGTCTACACAGACATGGCTAGACATGTAACACTGCAGGGTCTACACAGACATGACTATACATGTAACACTGCAGGGTCTACACAGACATGGCTAGACATGTAACACTGCAGGGTCTACACAGACATGGCTAGACATGTAACACTGCAGGGTCTACACAGACATGGCTAGACATGTAACACTGCAGGGTCTACACAGACATGGCTAGACATGTAACACTGCAGGGTCTACACAGACATGGTTAGACATGTAATACTGCAGGGTCTACACAGACATGGCTAGACATGTAACACTGCAGGGTCTACACAGACATGGCTATACATGTAACACTGCAGGGTCTACACAGACATGGTTATACATGTAACACTGCAGGGTCTACACAGACATGGCTATACATGTAACACTGCAGGGTCTACACAGACATGGTTATACATGTAACACTGCAGGGTCTACACAGACATGGCTATACATGTAACACTGCAGGGTCTACACAGACATGACTATACATGTAACACTGCAGGGTCTACACAGACATGGCTAGACATGTAACACTGCAGGGTCTGCACAGACATGGCTAGACATGTAACACTGCAGGGTCTACACAGACATGACTATACATGTAACACTGCAGGGTCTGCACAGACATGGCTAGACATGTAACACTGCAGGGTCTGCACAGACATGGCTATACATGTAACACTGCAGGGTCTGCACAGACATGGCTAGACATGTAACACTGCAGGGTCTGCACAGACATGGCTATTCATGTAACACTGCAGGGTCTACACAGACATGGCTATTCATGTAACACTGCAGGGTCTGCACAGACATGGCTAGACATGTAACACTGCAGGGTCTACACAGACATGGTTAGACATGTAACACTGCAGGGTCTACACAGACATGGCTATACATGTAACACTGCAGGGTCTACACAGACATGGTTATACATGTAACACTGCAGGGTCTACACAGACATGGCTATACATGTAACACTGCAGGGTCTACACAGACATGGCTATACATGTAACACTGCAGGGTCTGCACAGACATGGCTAGACATGTAACACTGTAGGGTCTACACAGACATGACTATACATGTAACACTGCAGGGTCTACACAGACATGGCTAGACATGTAACACTGCAGGGTCTACACAGACATGGCTATACATGTAACACTGCAGGGTCTGCACAGACATGGCTAGACATGTAACACTGCAGGGTCTGCACAGACATGGCTAGACATGTAACACTGCAGGGTCTACACAGACATGGCTATTCATGTAACACTGCAGGGTCTACACAGACATGGCTATTCATGTAACACTGCAGGGTCTGCACAGACATGGCTAGACATGTAGCACTGCAGGGTCTACACAGACATGGTTAGACATGTAATACTGCAGGGTCTACACAGACATGGCTAGACATGTAACACTGCAGAGTCTGCACAGACATAACTATACATGTAACACTGCAGGGTCTACACAGACATGGTTATACATGTAACACTGCAGGGTCTACACAGACATGGCTATACATGTAACACTGCAGGGTCTACACAGACATGACTATACATGTAACACTGCAGGGTCTACACAGACATGGCTATACATGTAACATTGCAGGGTCTGCCTTAAGAGTTAAGTTATACAATAAAATATCTGATTGAGATGGAAGCGTGGGCATCTGACTTTCTCAGGGCCCATTGTACACCAGGATTCCATGCATTTTTTTCACTCGGATTCATGTCCACACTTTCTGTAAATGCCTTTATGCTGATAGCACCAGGGTTTCCTGGAATCGTGTATTTCCATAAGGTTTCCCTCCTTACATCTGTGTAGCTCCCCCGCCCCCAACCCTCATATGCCATACACACGTACAAATGATTGTAAATAGCCGAGGACCTGCAGTGCAGAGAAAGTGAGCACCTTACATCTTCCCTTCAATACTCCTGGACCTTTCATCCTGATGCCCAAAGGAAATGCACCTTTGATTTATTTGATCTGTTGATCTCCTGACGTTCATTCATGTGCCCGACCACAAGAGAAGAAGCATGGTACCTTTGGGCAGCATCTGATCTGTCAGGAGATTCCTCCTGCTATGATGTGTGGGGGGAGAGAAGATGGGACCCAGATGCTCAGGCTGCCTCAGCCAGTCATGCAGACGTGCATTCTCCTCACATGCCCAGATGGTGACCCCTCTGGCATTGCTAATGTGTCCCGTGTGCCAGGCCTCCTTCTTGGCATGTGTGCGCCTTCGTCTCACTTGGTGCGTGTGTGTATTTATGAGACACAGCATTCCTACATTTCTTATGTGACAGTAACTATTAAA
Source organism: Micromys minutus (assembly GCF_963924665.1). Taxonomy (NCBI): domain Eukaryota; kingdom Metazoa; phylum Chordata; class Mammalia; order Rodentia; family Muridae; genus Micromys; species Micromys minutus. The sequence continues at coordinate 20,890,840 of NC_137973.1, forward strand.
AATGAGGAGCTCTAACTCATTGGAAATTGATAAAGAATGTTATATTGCTATGAAATGTGACCCTTGTTTTTGAAACACCTCCCCACACAATTATTCATTTCATAATGCGAGTCTTTAACCTTTCTCCTAAGAAAACAGGGCGCTGGGTATACAATTTAAAGATGGTTTAGGAAGCGATTTTTTTTTCATATGTGCTCCTTATGATGATGCTAGTGCCCCGTTTTCATGCCTGATGTATGTAGCCTCTCTTTAAGAACTATGCCTGTACACTGAACACTACTATTTACTACTGATTAAATCCAGCACTGCAGACGCAGATAGTTGGGGTCTTCCAGAACTGCTTCCTTATTTTTTTAAGATTCTTTTTGATTATGTTTAAGTATGTGTGGGTGTGAGGAAGGGGTATGCATACAAGCATGAAGATGTCCACAGGACCCACGGTTGATCGTCCTGAGGTCCCACATCAGGTTCCCAGCACTCATGTGGTGGCACAAAACCTCTTGTAACTCCATCGCAGGAGAATGAATGCCTACTTCTGATCTGCAAGGCATAAGGCATGCACACGTATATACAAGCACAATACTCATGTAAAATAATAAAATAAATCTTTACATATTTTTAAATGAACAGACTCAGGTTTTTTTTTTTCTTTTTAGAAATTTCATTTTTACAGGGAAAATGTAAAAGATAACTATATTCTTAGAAAGATGAAGACTACAAAAAGTAATAATAAAACCAGATGATGGGATTTTGAAAAACACCCATCTCCTTTGATATCAGAAGTAATGAACCTTAAAAACCAGACAATGGGGGCCTGAAGAGATGGTTCAGTGGTTAAGAGCACTAACTTCTTTTCCAGAAGTCCTGAGTTCAGTTCCCATCAACCACATTGCGGCTCACAACCACCTATAATGGAATCTGATGCCTTCCTCTGATGTGGCTGCTGAATAGAGCAACGTTGTAGTCACATACATTAAATAAATAAATAAATAAGTCTTCAAAGCAAAAGAGAAACTGTATAATATATGATATGTACCAAATGACCAAAAATACAGGTGATTTCTTTTAGGAGTTGACAATTTGTATTTTTAATTCTGTAGTCACTATGAGAGCACTGACGTCTGTGTGACTCTGGATGAAAACTATACTATTTCCTAAAATAAAGCTCATTTTCTCATCCTCCTCCTCCTACACACACACACACACACACACACACACACACACACACAAGAACACCATTTGCACACACATACATGCACACTCACACACATACATGTTGACCATGCCCACAAATAGAGTAAAAAAAAATGCAATCGTGACTAATGATGACTAGTTAGATAAGAATAAAGAATATCGACTCTTCTCTGAAGTTTTCACTGAAAAGCACCAAATTTTTCCAAGTATACTTCCCTCTATGGGTATTTTCTGTTCCAATTGCATGTAAAAGACTACAGCCTTAGAATTTTCTTTTAAAAAAAAAAAAAAGATCTGGAGCAATTCTGTTTCTGAAACGGGAGGAGGTGGAGAAGGAGAATCAAAAGCCAGGAAAATTTCTTGCTGTTTGCCTTTTCTCTCACATCTTCAAGTCCTGCCCTGTGGTTTTGTTTAACATCCTCAGACCATCACAACCAAGACCTTGCTGGAAGGAGTCAGAGACATTCCCTCCTAAGCTCTTCTTTTGTGCTTGAGATAATAAATATGTGACATATTCTACCAGATCTTCCCACCTTGCTGGAAATATAGAGAACAGGCAGAGGGTTCTTTACTGCTAAGCCAGGATCCAGGACCTGAATCATCAAATAATCCTAAAATGTGGTTGTTCCCACTCAATGATGACACCTCACAGGCTGTCCTTTGTAACCGTGTTAAGTAGATAAGAGGTTGATGCCGTAAAACATAAAAGACCAAAGGTCTTACCAGGTCTTATATTTCCAAGTCTGCTTTCTACAACCGGCTTAACTTGATCACCAATCCCTGACACTGTTAAAGATACACTGTTATGCTTGCAGGAGTCTAGAGTGGCTGTCCTCTGAGATGCCCCACCCAGCAGACTCAGACAAATGCAGACACCCACAGCTACTCAGTGGATGAAGCCTGGGGACTTACAGAAGACTAAGGGAGGAAGGATTGTGAGTTGGAAGGGGATAGGAACTCCAGGAAGACCAGCAGAGTCAACTAACTTGGACCTTTGGGAGTCTCAGAGACTGAACCACCAACCAAACAGCAGATACAGGCTGGACCTAGGCCTCCTGTCACATGTGTAGCAGATGTGCAGCTTGGTCTTTATGTGGATCCCGAACAACTGGAACAAGGGCTACAGGTTGTTGCCTGTCCATGGGATATGATCTGCTAGCTGAGCTGCTTTGTCTGCCCTGCCAGGTCGTGGGGGTGGGGGCGGATTCCTAGGGAAGGTGGAGAGCAAAGAAATGATTGTGGGAGGTGGGACTGGGAGGGAGCAGTGGGCAGGATGTAAAGTGGACAAATAAAAATGAAAATAAATTAATCTTAAAGAAAGAAAGAGAGAAAGGAAGGAAGGGAAAAGTGGCTAGCGGTTGGGTCTGCTCTTGAAGTACAACTGTTGGAAAAGAACCCAGCCAGTGATGCTCAGTTGTATGGGTTGGGCCCAGACAGATCAAATGTACCTTCTGGAGGCCACAGTACAGACACAGAGAACAAGGAAAGAGTGAGGTCCACCCATCATTCTTTCTAGAAACGGCTTGGGTCACTAAAGAGGAGAAAGAGGAAAGGAAGTGGGAGAGGCTACAACAGAGGCAAGAGAGCAGGCTGTAGCACTCACTGTAACAGGTAGACATCCCACTGAGCCACACTTCCTCTAAGGCCTTTCCCATGGGCATGTGTTAGTAACACAGTGTGATTTTCACAGTGCTTTCTGCTCTAGGTTGTGTTTGAACTCGATGTCACCCTGCAGATAGGGAGGTAGCACAGACACTGGAACTTAGGGTTTCACAATTATAGTGATACTTGCCTGGCCAAAGCCCTCCTTGGTTGAGGCCCTACATGGCTTCCTCTGAAGCAGTCAGGTGAAAAGAACAGGCATAGTCATTCTAGAGCATCCCCATGTGAACTCTCAAGTGACTGTACCAATTCTCCTGTCCGTAGCATTAACTCACAGCTGGTGGGTAAGCCATTGTTGTGGAATGGTCTTGGTGAGGTTGCTTTCAACAGGAAAGGGTATGAATCATTTAGTGAGTGGTGGAGGTCCCGAGGCAGCAAACCGGGATGACATTTGAGATCCCTTTGACTCTCTGATTATTTCTCTGTCAGCTGGTGATCTTGTTGCAGATGCAGGGTTGTCCCTTTGTTCTTCGAAATAAAGCTCTACTGGTGGGAACGTTCTTCATTGTTACAGCCTCTTCAGAGCTACCTTCTGCAGTAAAAGCACCTATCACAGCGTGGATCCACACACCCGTGTGGGATTCACACTCGTCTCCAGCAGACTTCAGTCAGCAGAGGCAGGAAGAAAAGGAAGTGAAACTACTTTCTTTTTTACGTCTCTGGAGCACTGTTTGCATGTTTATTTTTAGCTCAGCATTTTGTTTTATTTGCCTTAAAACCAGCAACTGCTGCAAGTTTAGGACCTGACCTGACGGTACCGAACACATCGGACATATACAGAAGTGAGTCTAACAAATGGGGCTTTAAATGTCCTGGGGTGCTCATCATCCTCTTGGGGTTTACGCAATTCCCTGGGATCCTCACAGGCTTATGTGCCCACAGACTTTCTCTTTCTCCCTTGATCTGTGAGGGGGGTGCAAGTCCTCACCGAGGAACCACTGCAGTCAGGAGAGAAGAGAGAAGAGAGTGTGTAGTGTGTAGTATCGTGAGACAGTGGCAGCATTTTACCATTGGAGAAGACAAAAATCATAGGGCTTGGAGAAATGTTTTCATGATGTTTCTCTATGTGTGGATTTGTTTTCCTCTGTTAAATACTAAGAATGATAGAACTGTATGCTTTCTTTCTTGGCATGGAAAAGAAGACGTATACAGTAAGAGATATTTAAGTAAACAGGATGGTAACTGACATTTTCTCTTGGGGAAGCATGAGATTTAGGCCAGTCTGGGTTATGTAGTAAGTTTCAGATGGGCCTCTCTTAAAAAAAAAAAAAAAGAAGAAGAAAGAAAAAAGAAAGCAGTCACATGTATGCAAGTTTGCAGAATTAATTCCCCATTTGGAAGCCCTTGAGAGTAGTGTAAACTATTTAGACTAGCCAGACAGAGGTCTTAGAAAGCTGTGTAAAGTCAGTAAAAAGAAGATATATGGCCACCTCTCTCCTGACTACCAAACTATAAGCTATTTAGGATTTGTCAAAGTGCTTTGAGTTTCAGAACATAATGTACTTGGGTTCACCTCTCCTACACCCAGCCCCCATCCCCCACCCCCAAATACAATCAGTACAAGTAGTTCCCTTCCCTCTGCATAATGAATTCCCCTAGCTCAGTGCAGGCTCCTAAGCAAATCAGCTCACCCAGTGCCGAGAGCTTCACTTCAGGAATGACCCGAATCTGCTCTTGCTAGTCTTTGTGGCCCATATAGCTCAGGTGTCCAGGGGACCAGGCTGTCGATGTCTCTTGCCCACAGCAATTCCAAGGCTCCAAATGCCTCAAGTGCTGCCCAAACAAAAGTCAAGGTTTCCACTGTGATCTGAAGCACAGTTTCTTAATATGTTTTTACCTCCAAATATTTTACATGACCTCCTGACATGCGGGTATATAAAACACGTGTGCAAATGAGACACAAGTGACAAATTACAAAGTTTATCTTAAAGCAATTATTTGGTGTACCTTCACTTTTACTCTTTACTAAAGATGTGCATGCTGAAATGGATTTTATTAACACAGCACAATTCAAAATGGCGTTAACTGGATATTCACGTGCTGAGGAATGACGGTAGGGTAATACTTTCATAGGAAGGCTGTTCTGAGACAGGAACACAGTCTCTTACCTGAAGCAAATGCAAGCAGCCTGGGTTCTATGGCTCCTGGAGGTACGTGTAGTCCAATAAGCAGAGAGATGAACACAGGGATAATCTAACATATTTGTGACACGGATGGGCATGTTGGGGACTTAATGTGCCCAGTCTTTTAAACACAAATGCATTGTATATATAATGTATGTATTTTATACATATGTATACATATATAATACGTACATACATTTATAGATATATATGCATGTGTATATGTATACATATGTATCAATAGATAGATAAACAAACAAACACACACACACACACACACACACACATGCACACACACACACACACATCTTTGAGGTCAGTGTTAGGAACCAGCCCCATCATCCTCACTTCACAAAGGAAGCAGTCAAGAAAGTTGACCAAGGCACATGGTGCCAAGCCAAGGTCAATCCAAAAATGTCAGTCTGCAAGGGTCTGCTTCCAATGGCATAGCACTTGGCACAGAGTGGCCTTTCAGTTCAAAATACTGTTAGCCAGGAACATCTCAGTGTAGGCCTGAGCCTAGAATGATCCTGATTATGTGTGGAGTCCAAGGAACCTATTGTATGGTACCATCTGGGGCTAGGGCTGAGGCTGGGCCAGGAGGAGCCTCTCAGTTCTTGTTCACATTGCTAACATCATTAGTTTTGCAGCATAAACCCCCATTTTGAACTAGTTGCTTTTCCACTTGTGTGAACTGCTTAGCACAGGCAGATCAGAATAACCGATGTCTCAGTACCTCTCAGTGGAAAAGCCTTCCCGCCTTCTCTGACTTCTTTAGAGACACCATAGTCTCCTGGCAATGTGTGCAGTGGTACAAGTGTCTGCTTCATAGACTACCATTGCCCGCCCCTCCATGGGCATAAGTGCACCTGGGTATGAGGGACCAGGACATGTGGCTCTTGTGTGTTTGTTTCTTAAATACAGAATTTTTTTTAATACTTTTTTTTTTAATGACATAAACAACTCAGTTCTTGAGCTAGCCCACAAGCCATATTCAAACCATATGGATTCAAGTAGTCCTTTCTAATTGAGACTCCGTGAACTAACCCATTTTATGGGTATGCCAATGCATGCCCGTCACCTTTTTTCTAAAGGAAGAAAGAATGCATTTTTTTAAATTGTAATGGAAGCTTGATCTAACACTATCAGGAAGTTTAATTGTGCAGGTGATGCATTGCCTCCAACAGGAAGCAAACTGGGAAAGGTGGCAAGGTTGTAACAAGCAAAGACTTCAAAACCACCGAGGGAAACTGAGGAACACAGTGTAAATCCCACACTTCAGAAGCTAAGGTGGGAGGGTGTTGAGTTTGTTACTGGCCTGGTTGCATGCATAGATTCTGCCTTAAAAGAACAAAAGCATTTTAAGCTCCTCAACCCAAAAGGTCAACATAGAAATACTTTATTTAGACAGCGTTGAGGAAGACACAGTGTGCTTTACTTCATCCTACATGCCTCCATTTCTGTACCACAGATTGGTCTACAGATGGTTTCTTCTCATCTACAAGATCATTTATGCACTTGGTGTAGTGGGTTGTTTGGCCATCATGTTTACAATGTGTGGGATCAGGCAAATACTCAAGTAAGTGTCTTCACTCAAGAGACTAATATGTCTAAACATCTGCGTGGGCCATTCGCTTGGCTATGGCCTCCTCTCACCTGGAAGCACTTGGCTCTGCATGTTCCATGTACCCATTCTCCATCGTAGGTATCCACATGTAGCTTCATCATTGGAGGACCCAAGGAAAAAGCCAGAGAGGACCAACCTACAAAATAAAACTCTTTGAAGATAAAGAACTTTAAAGAGAATCGATAGTTCACCTGCAGACTGAGAAGATCACTGATGAAAGTGGGGCTCCCGTGGTGTGGAATAACTGATTAAAGTGTGTCTTCACTTATTATGAAATGTTAGTGTCCAGGGCTCCTTTGAGACCCTTGTTTCTTAAAATCCTTAGAACTGAGTTGGCCAGGGACAAGTTCGGTAGCTTATATGCCGAATGAGCACTTGGAATGTGAAATAAGAGGCTCATTACATGTAAACAACACAGGGGATTTTAACCACAGCATGATGAGCATAAGGCTCTGTGCTGATTACATGTAGAAAGGGCTGTGTGTTTAAACACATTGGTGGAATGATGTCCCCGCTCCTGTTTACTTTTGAATGTGGCTGCGAGAAAATTTCAAATGGCCAGCTGAAATCCCTGAATGAGTATGATGTGCTCTGAAAATCCCATTAGCCAGGCTCCTACTGTGTAACCCTCACACGTGTTTTTACACAAACTACGATAAGATGTTATGGGAGCATCATTACCTATGAGGTCCATTGCTACAGGAATGTCAATGCACAGTTCCTGACCGTGTGTTTGTGGCTATATCTCCAATCTCCAGCGGGAGGGAAATGGGTACTTAGAAACTGAAATGGAAATAGAAAAGGATCCCAGAAGAGTGGGCTTGTGAGAAAATAAACTGGAATAGGTGATCATGCTCTGTGGTCAGAATTGCTTCTCCACGAAGACGCTGGCTCGGAAATTAATGAATCCATGGAGCAGGCCTGGGCTGTGGATGTGGATTTAGGAAGAATCCCCTAGTGATGGAAAGCAGCTCGAATAACAGTTCCCCAGAAAATTCCTTTCCTGAAGTCATCCCAAGTCACCGGGTCCGTAACAGAAATTTAAAAACTGGCAACTCTTGAGCCATAAAATACCGAAGGTAAGTGGATGAGCAGTGAGCCCGTGTTACCATAGCACCGGCTGTGGCAGTGCAGGGATCCAGTTTTATTAATGTTCCACGGGTCTGCCGGAGAGAGCTGCTAACGTTGCTCGCAGATCTGAACAGAGGTAACCGTGCCAACCCCAGTGCTCCTAGTCTAAGATGTAGAAAGGTGAGGACTACTTTTGTTCTTCTGACACATGTTATGATGCTTTGTTTTTGACTGTAGAAACACTTGAGAAGGTTTTCATGAAACGTTTGGAACTATAGTCATTCCAAGGCTATTACTTGGGATTTTCAGACCTTCATGCATGAACTTTCCTGCAAGAAGGCATGCCGACAACTTATCCCTTCAGATTTTGAAGGAACTAGTTTTTTACTACTAGTGGGGGTGAATATACTACTAAGATTTTTCTGTTTGAAACCATGAGTTTGTTACTGTATTTTTAATCAAGAAGATGATTCATGAGCTGGAGAAATGGCTCAGTGGTTAAGAGCACTGACTGCTCTTCCAAAGGTCTTGAGTTCAATTCCCAGCAAACACATGGTGGCTCACAAGCATCTGCAATGGGATCTGATGCCCTCTTCTGGTGTGTCTGAAGACAGAAACAATGTACTCATAACATAAAAGAATAAATCTTTTTTTTTAAGTGGAGGAAAGATAGATATTTCCCTTATACAGACACACACACACACATACACATACATACACACATACACACACACAGACACACAGACATATACAGAGACACACACAGAGACACATACATACATACAGACACACAAGCATACACACAGACATATACACAGACACACACACATATACAAAGACACACACATACACACACTTTTTTTCTAAATATGAAAATTCTTTTCTGTGTCCTTCTTAAATTAATGAGCTGGTCAGACAAGCTTGGCATGGGAATGAGCAGTGTAACTCCAGCACGTGGGATCCAGAGGCAGGAGGACTGAGAGTTCTAAGCCAGGCCTGGCTCTGGTCTTACAGAGCTCGTGCATTAGTCTTGCCTGATACATGTGGCTCTCAGCACTCATCAGAGAAGACTTTTGCAGCCAATGGAGACTGTTAGCCTATAATTGGCCAAACTGCAGAACACACCTGACTGGAGCTTACACGAGCCAATTCCTGCATCTCCAACACAACACTACACCGAAGCACAGAAACATCCTAGAAGAGAGTGCAGAAAGACTGCAAGAAGCAGAGGTCTGCTGTGAAACTATGTCGTACATGTAAGTGTGTACTGGCTGGTTTTGTGTCAACTTGACACAAGCTGTAATTATCACAGAAAGGAGCCTCAGTTGAGGAGATGCCTCCATGAGATCCAGCTGTAAGGCATTTTCTCAACTAGTGATTAAGAGAAAAGGGTCCAGCCCATTGTGGGTGGTGCCATCCCTGGTCTGGTAGACCTGGGTTCTATAAGAAAGCCAGGGGGAGCAAGGCAGTAAGTGACATCCCTCCATGGCCTCTGCATCAGCTCCTGCTTCCTGACCTGCTTGAGTTCCAGTCCTGACTTCCTTTGGTGATGAACAGCAATGTGGAAGTGTAAGCTGAATAAACCCTTTCCTCACCAATTTGCTTCTTGGTTGTGATGTTTTGTGCAGGAATAGAAAACCTGACTAAGACAATGTGTATGTGTGTATGTACATACATACACTTACATATGAAGTCTCAACAATATTGTCCCTAAACATGACTTACATGATGACACCAGTTGACATGCTAGTGTAGGCTGGGGAAGCCCCAAGGTTCCACTCTTATGAAGAACTACAGGCAATTGGTGGCGAGAGAGAGAGAGAGAGAGAGAGAGAGAGAGAGAGAGAGAGAGAGAGAGAGAGAATCAATTCTCCCCAGCCATGAGTCCCTGATAATCCAGTTCTAATACTGGTCAACCACAAATACATGAGCGACACTAAATGGACTTGTGTGTGTGTGTGTGTGTGTGTGTGTGTGTGTTAAACAATAATAACTAAACAAAAAGAGATCATGAAATGTAGATTTGGTTGTGTGTGTGTGTGTGTGTGTGTGTGTGTGTGTGTGTATGAATTAAAAAAGAAGAGATTATGAATCTCAAACGGAATTGAGAGGAATTAGTATAGGGGAAAGTCTGTGGGTGAAAATTATATAGAACAGTGCTCATGTATGAAATTCTCAAAAAAAAAAAAAAAAAAGATTAAGCCGGACAAAGAAAATCATCAGGCTCTAGGTCAGCTTGGACAGCATAATGAGCCACTATCTCAAATATATATATATATATATATATATATATATATATATATATATATATATATATATATATATATGCATGTGTATGTAAGTATGTATGTATGTATATATGTGTGTATGTATATATGTATGTATGTATGTGTGTGTGTATGTATGCATGCATGTATGTATGTATGCATGTATCAGATGATGGCTCCTGCAGTAGCCCAACTGCTTTCCTCCATACGTCAGTCCCTTCCCTAATTCAGTGAAATATGCCAGGCCACTGCTGGCATTGGAGACTATTTTATAGATAAAACACAGCAAATTTGCAAGGGTTATGATTTATGAATCAAGTCTAGGGCTAATTGTATGGGTTGGTTAGCTTTTTTGATTTTTCTTTAAGACCTTTCCTTTAGGATATGGGTGGAGCCTGTCACAGGGACTCCCAGTGCATTTGAAAGATAATTCAACTTGTAGAGCCACGGGCTTGTCACTGTGTGGCAGCTCCAACACAGGAAGAACATGCCCGAAGCCCTGAGCTCTGCTCTTGCCTGCTTGGTGCTGTCTGTCTAGTGCTCATGCTCTCACATGAGAAAGAATGATGCTTATTCCAGACATTTTTAGTCAGGTCAGAATATTTGCAAACATGCTACAGAGCCCAGAATCTGTGGCTGAGATCATCAGCCCTGAATGTACCTGACAGCAGCCTCATCAAGGTTTCTTTTACAGCTCAGTACACATGAACTCAGAAGCATTCGAGGGAGGCCCCATGCATCAGTACATCAGAAATCTGTCCCCAGAGAATTCTAATCTATGTTCATGTCCAGGAACAATTTCTCTAATGGTTAATGATCTTAACTGTCCTTAGAATCCCTTGGAGTCAAGGGACCATCAAAAATTATCACCTATAGCTGTCGTCTTGAGACCTATGATTCCATCCCAAGATGATGGTGTAACTTGGATACAGTGTCATCTGCAAACAGTTTATTATCATTATTATTATTATTATTATTATTATTATTATTATTATTATTATTATTTCACTTTCCACCGCTATCACTGCCCCCTCTCACAATCTCTCCCCCAATACTTCTTTCCCTTCTCCTCTGAGAGAGTAGACACCCCCCCCCAGGTTTCCCTCTACCCTTGCACATCAAGTCTCTGCAGGGCTAGTGCACCCTCTGCCACCGAGGCCAGACAAGCCAGCTCAGCTAGAAGAACAGATTCGACAGACAGGGAACAGCTTTAGGGACAACCCCTGCTCCAGTTGTTCTGGATCAACATAAAGACTGAGCCTGCAGATAGTTTTTATAAACTGCCCAGGCCTTCCTATGCCCAGCTAAAAATTGAAATCAGTTAGAACAGGCTTGTCTAAGCACTGCATGACAAAGAAGCATTTCATGACTGTTGCAGCCCCTCTTCATCTGTGGTTTCACTTTCAGCAGCTTCAGCTATTCATGAGCAATACATTAAGTGGGAAATTCTGTAAATAAATAGTAACGTTGACTTTCATGACTTTCTCAGCTCAGCAGCCTATGAAATCCTTCACTCCTCTGCTCCATCTCACTGATACATGAATCGTCCTTTGTCCAGTGCCTATGCGTATGCTACCCACCTTCAGTTACTGAGCAGCCAGCTCAGTTATTACATCAGCAATTACTGAATCATGATACCTGTGTCCAAGTAATCCACATTTCATAAAGTTTATGCTCAAAACACGGACGCTTACTATACTGTGTTCATTATTTCATTGTTCATTTTTAACTTCTTACTGTGTTTAATTTGTAAATTAAACTTCATAATAGATACATGTGTGTACATGAGTAAGAAAAAAAACACATCACACTTAAGGCACACTACTTACTATTCAAGAGTTCATCCATAGTGGGTTTGGGACATATCACCCAGAGAAATTCCTTTGTCCTCTGTCCACTGGAGCTGTGTGGTACAATTTGAGAAAGAGAACTTGATAGTCTCTAGTTTTAAAATGGGGGGGGGGGGAATAACAGCAACAGCAACAACAAAAACCAAGTTATTGAACCAATCCATCACCATGCCATTAAATATTATGGCAATAGTATTTCCCAAGCTGCAACCCTCCCCTCCCCAACCCAAATGCCACATTCTTACTTCCTTTTGCATCACTTTTCCCATAGAATCAAAATAGATAATAGGGAAAGACTTTGTTGAGATCTGCTCAGACTCCATGGCATCTACTCTAGGGGTAGTAGTGTTTTCTTTGTTTGATTTACTTATTTACTTAAATGGAGAAGGAAGATGCTCCACATCATTATCTCTACATCAGTCCCTTCAGTACTGTCATGGTGCTCCAAACTGATTGCTCTCTGAAGTCACATTCTATCAAGAATTAACTATTTGTTGTTAGTTAATTAGAAAATACAACCCTGGGACCATTAAGATGGCTCAGTGAATGAAGGTGCTTGCTGATAAGACTATATCTCGAATCCATATGGTGGAAGAAAAAAACTGACTCCTGAAAGTTATCTTCTGTCCTTCATACAGAAGTCAAGTGACATGTGCCCATCCACTACACACACACACACACACACACACACACACACACACACACACACACAATAAATTTTAAATGTGAAAAAAATGCATTCAGTATAGAAGTACTGGGAAATGTGTTATTTTGTAAAAATGTGTAAGTTATTCGAGTTATCATATCTAGCATATTTTAACTGCCAACATTTAAGAAATTAATTAAAGATGAGTCATAACAGAAATTATCGACTATTTCTGACTGAAACTTCATCTAGTAGAATAAAAATATCATTTGAGGAGTTGGGAAATAGCTCAAGAGTAAAGCACTTGACTGACACATGTGAAGCCCTGAGTTGACTTCGTAGCAATGTAAGAAAATAATCATACTTGATGCTACATAAAGACATTTTAGAATCAATCCAGGGTAATCTTGCCATAAAGATTAGTCACCGTTATGCAGCATATAAAAAAGCCAAGAGATCATGGAAGCAACATCATTCCAACGCCCAGATCCTGGTTTATCAAACTCTCCACAATAAAAGGAACCAGAGCTTCTTAGAGAAATAGTTAATTATAGATCGGGGTAAGGAATATTCCATATGAGCATGGAACATATCATAGCATTCTAGGGTAAGAATGTACTTAAAACAGCAACACCCACAATAACAGGGAGGTCAAAGTACAAAAGGCCTCAATGTTCACAGCTGGGAGCAGGCAACAGGAATGCTAGGTTATTACCTGGAGTATAAAGCAAATAGCCCAAGGTCAGATTGATATAAAAAAATGACAAGTGCATGAGGGTGGAAAGATTCTTGCAGAATGCCTCCTCAGTGATATAAACTCACCACTCTCATGGAAGTTGACATGGGTGAGTTTGCTGTGGGCTGTAGAATCCAGCTGTTTGTTGAAACACTAATCTAGATGTAGCTATGAAGTTCTTTTTAAAAAATTTATTTATCATGTATACAGCCTTCTGCCTGCATGTATGCCCGCAAGCTAAAAGAGAACACCAGATTCCCATTACAGATGGTTCTGAGCATCATTTGGTTGCTGGGAATTGAACTCAAGACCTCTGGAAGAGCAGCCAGTGCTCTTAATCTCTGAGCCATGTTTCCAGCCCTGTCCTTTTAAAAAGACTTGGAGGACAATTTTATTGGAGTGTAAAAGAAAATCACCACGGTGGGGAAGCTGTAAATCTCAGTAGCTGCCCAGAGAAAAGTGGGAAAAAGTGTGAGAAAAGAGAGGGAAAAAAGCCATGCCACATTGAGTTAAGTTAGCATGAAGATCAGCCTCAGCCTCATGATGGACAGGCAATAATATAGCAGAGTGAGAGGCTTTAGAGAAAGAATGAGGAACCCCAAAGTGACAGGAGACATGTTTAGGTACGGATAGGAAGAAGAGAAGGAAAAGTGGGCTGACATGAAAGCCTTTTATGAGGATTGAGTAAAAATTGTCTCCATAGTAAGACATAGGTAAACCTCTGAGCAAAGAACTGAAGATCACAACCCAGAGCATGCTGGGAAGGAAGAGGAAGCCTGCCTCGAGGAAGGAGCATTAACACTTACCCCAATCTTCAACAAGCTGCTCTGCAGGATTTTGACTTAGTCTCACAGACTCATCATCTGCCAAGTCCTTAAAATAGTTCTAATAACTACAGACAAAGACACATGTGGCACTTCTTACACCATCTCCCCCAAATACTTTCTTTTAATCTAAAACTATTATAAGATAAATGCTATGTGCAAAAAAAATAATTGGTTTTCACTTCATGGAGATTCTGATGCCTTGTCACTATTGATCAAAGTGTCATCTGAGGCTCTGGAAAAAAAAAAAAGAACGGTTCCCAAGTTCATATTCTAAATGTGTTGTTTTCAGGGGCTAACCAGGCTGAGTACTCAGATAATAATGTGGGAGTGAGGAAAAGAAAATATATGCTTGGATTTGCTTCCGGGTCTCTAGATGGGAACCCCCAAATGGAAACTCGAAGGGACGATCCAGGGACTGGATAAACTCAACAGCTACCCCTGTGGTTCAGATTTGATACTGTGGACAATAAGTGCCACCCAGAGGCAGAAGCAGTTCAGAGGTTTGATGGATGGCTATAACTACAGTGTACTCCAGGGCTGATAGTGCTGATGAGCCCTATCTGAGATGCTCAGCCCCTCTGAGCATTGTCCCTACAGGAAAAGGCATCTCAGATACTAGTTCAGTTCAGAAGTAATAAAGACCCCAGGTTATACCTTGCATAGTTCCCATCCTCAACCCTTTGTCCTCTGACCCTGTCTTTTCTTGAGCCTCTCTGATGATCCGAGTGCTGAATAATGGATGGCTGATTAAGGTGAGCCTCAGCCTTTCTAGTAATTTCCTGGTAAAAGAACATTCTTCATCCCACACAGCAGGAAGGCTGGTCTTTGGAACAGGGTACTGCCTGGAGAAGCAGGTAGAAGCCGTAATGAGCATATGAACAAAAAGAGATGCAGAGACAGAAGTGGGCGGGGAGTGAGAAAAAGTCATGTGTAGTTTGAGGTATCACTCGATGCCTGGGTATGTGTTTAAAATGCAGGAGGCCAGCACCACCAAACCCTGTGGAGTGTATCAGGTGCTGGGGACATTGCAATACTGTTCATAAAGAGCCTGGTGTCTAAATATTGGTAGAATAACACAAAGATGTCCACTTTGACTGGAAATTATCGACAAGGAGCCCGCATGTAGCAACAGAATGGGGAAGAAAAAAACCAAACCTCTTGCAAAGTTTCTAGGTAGAGACTTTTTAAAAAGAATGGCACCATAAAGCCACCCAACACTTCAGATCACAAAAGGAAAAACTGGCATTTGGCATCTGTTTTCAGACCACCCAGCTGTCTACCCATGGGTTCCTGCTGAAACAGCTGTCTGTGGGCTGGAGGGTCTGGGACGATGGGAATGTATACTGGTGGCAGCAGCATGTGGTGGGTGCTGTTTATCATGGCTGACCATAACGCAGAGGGCAAAGCTCAAACCAAAGACAGACTGTGACCTTCAGTCATCCACCCCCAGTGGATTCATTCTGCTGCCATGAATTCTCATCCCTTCAGGATTCTACAGCCTCCCGAAATGGTGACACCTCCCTGGGAACAAGTATCCACACACATGAACCCATGAAGAATAATCTTTCACATCCAAGCTACAATGGACAAGCCTGGACCTATAATCCATGTTTATGCAAGAATAGCTCTAACTACAAAATGCTGCCTTAGGACCCTTGAACAAAGAAAGCCATGTTGTTCAAGCCTGCGGTTGTGGACACCAGCATTGTCTTTGGGTTGGCCAGCAGTCAGTATTTTCATTTGTCCAGAAGTATACAGCAAAGCATCGCTCATCGTTAACATCACAGCAAAGATTGCATAGCACCTTCTCCTCCATACGCCTGATCAGATCAAAGCCCTGGTGTGGTGAGATGCTTGGACCGGCTGGCTACCTTAGCCTCTGCAACCCGCCTAATCCTGCCCGGCACACCTAATCCCTTCGATATGCATGGGCAATAATGCAGTCCTGTTTAATCTGGATGCTTTCCGCTGATTCGATGCTAAAAGTCAGAAACTGGTCCAAAGGCATCTCAAATGCAATAAGAACCTTTCTTCAACATTTAAGCCTTAAAAACTTAAGGGAAGAAACACAAAGATATCCCATATGGAATCTACAGTGTTTTTTTTTTCCTTCTCTCTCTCTTTCTCTCTCTCTCTCTCTCTCTCTCTCTCTCTCTCTCTCTCTCTCTCTCTCTCTCTCATACACACACACACACGCACACGCACACGCACATGCGCACACACACACACACACACACACACACACACACACACCAAGAAACCACCATTCTTATTAGACATTTTCCAAGCCTGGCCCTAGTTTTAAGTATGATTTACTTTTCAAATGTTGGAACAGAGCCTCTTCTGCCAATTTCAAGAGGAAATATTTTCTCTCTTCACCTTTAAAAGCCCTTAAGGATTGCTATATATGTGTGCATATGTAATCTAAAATGTAGTCACCTCTAAATATGCTTTGCGGGGAGTATTATTAATGGCCCATTTTAGCATGAGTCATATTAGTGAGGCGTGAGCAAATGTGAGTCATATTAGCTGGGAGAGACTCTCTGGGTTTCACACTTCGGCAGCTCTGCCAGTGTGTAAGCTTCCACCACAGGTTCTCTGAAGATGAGAGAGCACAGTTCACAAGATAGGAGTGTTTGGTGCTGGCTCCATGACCTTAGAACTCTACCTGCCTGAAAGGTGTGGCTCTGTGCCAGCGTTTTAAATGGCTGGCTATATGTGAGTTCATTAATCTTTCTTATAATCTACCACTTTATGCTAATCCAAAGACATTGCCAAAATGTCCCGGATTCCAAGAGCACAAAATAGTGGAAACTCTTAGTTGCATAGAACGCTAGTCAGGAGGGATTAGATCAGTGGCCTTCCCAGGGTTCTACCTCCACAGTCCTCTGGGTTTTTAGAGAGGGATTATGTCATTGCTGTCACCGTGGATGGGTAGCAGGCTGGCCAAAAACAAACATGCTCTTGGCCCCCAAACCACGTTCAGACCATTAACTGTAAACTAATCAGTAATCACAGCTAACCATTTTCCCCAATACTGGAAAACATAGAAATCTTAATTTCCAAAAATAGTTATTTTTGAATGGGCCATTCAAACATTCATTTGGTAAACATTTCCTACATTCCTGCTTAAGATAGCACGGGAAAAAGGTGAATAGCTTATGGTCACATGGTAATCTGTAACCTACAAGAGACCATAGGTGTATGCAGCAAGTTTGGATCTGTCTCTAGTCCTGTCAGAAAACAGGATTCTTGCCTGTGGAAGGACACTTTGGAAGACTTCCTACAGATGGGGTACTTTAATGAATCTGTACATGCTAACGGATGAGACATTTACTGTGATTTTATTATATTAAAATAATTTATCAGTAATTTTTAAAAGTTGAGGGGAAAATCACTATAGAAGTTATTAGGAATATTTGTAATCTAGTGGTACTGTTTAGCATGCATGAGGCCCTGGTTCAATCAGGAGGGTAACAAGGGAAGAGGAGGAAGAAAACTAGCTAGAAGCTTAAGCACACACATAACCCAGTGCTGGTCTACCAGTAGCACCCAGACAAGATAACCAGCAACGCACAGAATCTAGGATTGGGAATTCCAGAGCATGTGTGTGGGAACGCACACATACAGGCATCAGGGGACCGCGGAGATGCATTTATATAAGAAGCTACTACAGGAAGGGGCCCTTGCATGCTTCATCTATTTTTTACTATAATCAAGTAAGGCAAGGACAAACAAGGCCAAGGTGTTAAGTAAGTTCAACAGGGCCATAATTCTGCCGAAACTCCCTTTCCATTTCCCTGTCCCTGGCTCTCTAAGTGGGGATATGCCCACTCGGCATGAGTCATGGTGGCCTTCCATTCCTAGACAGATCAATCTTTTCCAGGTCACCACACCAGGCATCGCTGTTTACTGAACTTCCCTAACAAGCTTCCTCAGCTTTCATAAAGTCTACATCCAAGGCTGGTGTATTGTCAGGGGGAAGCAGACTTGCCCCTACTGCAAAGAGAAGGTCAATCTGAAGAGGACGGTGAGCAACCCGTATCTTTCTAGAAATGCATCAAACAGTAGCTTACATACGTCCAGGGATGACCAGCATGGCCTAAACGGCCATCGTCTTCATACAGCTTGGGTAGAACACTTTTGTTGTCCTATTTCCACTCGGCAATTAAGACCATTGCACCTGTTTTGGCACATACTTTCTGTGTTAAGAGCTTTAGTGGAAATGTGTTGGCACAATTCAAAACCTGGGCACAATATGAGGAAGCAGAGTGGAGCTGGGTGAACAGATGGAGGGACAAATAGTTAGGTCGAATGGGCTTGTGGGTAAAGCATAGATAAATTAAAATTGAAACTTTAAAATCTGAAACCATGAGTTAGTGTGGAGGGAGCTGCTTGGGGGCGGAACAAATTTTGTCTTTCCCTGAAATGACTAGACTTCTTGGCTTACATCTTAGGTTCTTAACTCTCTTCCTATACTTCCCCCTCTTTTTAGGCTAAATTCCAGCAATAATGGTATTGAAAGGAAACAAAGACTCATAGACTCAGGAAGCTGATAGTAACAATTATAACAAGAAGGAGGAGGAGGAGGAGGAGGAGGAGGAGGAGGAGGAGGAGGAGGAGGAGGAGAAGGAGAAGAAGAAGAAGAAGAAGAAGAAGAAGAAGAAGAAGAAGAAGAAGAAGAAGAAGAAGAAGAAGAAGAAGAAGAAGAAGAAGAAGAAGAAGAAGAAGAGTTTGTGTCTCAGTGTTTTGCCTGCATGCCCCAGTGCCTTCAGAGGCCAGAAAGGGGTTGTGGGGTGTCTTGTAATTGTAGTTACAAATAGTTGTAATCACCATGTGGGTGCTGGGAAGCAAACTGAGGTTCTCAGGAAGAGCAACCAGTGCTCTTAACCACAGAGTCATTTCTCTAGTTCAAGAAACTAAGACTTGTGAAGACACCAGGATTCCCAGCAGAATAAATGCAAGTCCCATTAAGACCACAAGAAGGCAACCACCCTCAATCAGAATTAACTAGAAAGATGTAGTCCCCCCATCTCTGTCCCAAGGCCATATGTTTCTTCTAAGGATCAAAGGGACTCGAGTATGTCACCTCTTAAGCAGAAGGGCACTGAGAAGGTGGCATCAGCCTGCCACGTATGTCTTCTCTTGGAAGGCTGCCTTTGCTCACAGTCAGGGATTTCACAGTGCTGAGGAGGCATTGTTCTCCCTCTTACTTCTCTGTTCCTCACCAACCCAAAGCATGTGGCTTTGTGGTGGCTTTTGACAGTGCCCTGCCTCTGACTACACAGATGGGGACTCTTTCAACAAGAACACAAGAAGAGCCCCATCCGTGTAGCTTTGGGTCTTATGGCCAGGCTGTGGTTGAAGGCACCTGTGCAGCTTAGATGCTCCACCTACAGGCTTGGCCCAGCCTGAGGACGGAAGTCCACTGTGTGCATGGTGTCTCCTCTACTCCAGCTACTGTTCCTCAAGTTCCCTTCTAGCGTGAGGTGACTGGGCTCAACAGCTTTCCGTTAATATCTTATAAAACGGGTGGTAAGTTCACCAGTCACCAAGCCAGTTAGCACATTAAGCTGTACTTTAAATAACAAAGAGGGATATGTTTCTTTGTATTGCCTAGAAAGAACAAACCACCGGGTGCACCATATGGTCCCTTCATTGAGGTTCACGCAAGGAAAATTTTATGTGAGAAAGCCGGCCTTCATTTGTAATGTTGCTATTGGTGACACTGTACATCAATTAAGCTCTCTCGGTACAATTAATTAGTGATGCCAGAGAAAAGAAGAGATACATGGTGTGGGACAAAGCATCAGAGATGCTTCTCACTCTCCAGAATCTTCTCTGATGTGTCCACGGCTGGGAATCAGGTTTCGCTCACTTGACAGCAGCTCCTGTGTTCCTTGGTTTTCCATAGGCAGCTTCCTCTTTTCCTTTTTCTCAGTATATGCCTTGCCTTTATGTCACTGTTTGGTCTTGATCTCAACTTGCTTTCAGAAATTGATTGTGATGCCAATAACGATAGAATGCTGCAGATATTGTGAGTGCTTATTTATATGCTTGCTTATTTTTGTTTCTTTTTCAAGAAGCCACCTCCCAATGTGCTGCCCAGACTGGCTCCAAACTCATGCTCAAGCATGCCTCCTGACTCAGTCTCTCTGACAGCCAGGACCACAGCATCATGGAACCCAGTATACAAAGCTCCTCTAGCAGAGCATACTGAATTGAAAAGAGGAATTGCCCCTTGGAGACATTTATATATTTATACATCATATTATTTCTTCTGCCTGTCTCTATAGAGAACAACCCCTTCAGTAAGCCTCAGCTGGGAGTGCACATACACGCTGTATGCAAAGAGCTTGGATTGGCTTCGTTACTTGCAGCCTGTGGTGATTTCGATAGTTCAAGGCATTAACTATTTCTTAAAGCTGGAATAGCATCGCAGACTTCCCACTGCATTGCCTAATGGGGATATTCTCAAACCCTCTGTTGCTTTCAATATTGGCACCCCGTTTAGGTTGTGGAGATGATTCAAAGGGGTCAGAAAACAAAGTCTGATGTCGCACTGAATGTGATTTATCTCTGCATAAAGAATTAAAAGCTAAACGATGGAATGAACCACGGGTGCTTTCTCGTCTCTCCTGTAGCATTCACCCCCTCACCCACGCAGGAAGCACACTTACGACGTTTCTTCTCTCTCTCCATGGGCACTATGCGCCGTTTCAGAGACTTGTAGCAGGTGCCACATACACAGGGGTGAGCATCAGTGCAACATCATCTGAACGTCAGTAGTGTTATTACATACTAGGCAGCTTAAGACTAGAAAAAATGGCTCATATGTGTATATATATACATCAGCAGGGCTGTAGCTTTTTAGAGACCCCAAACACTGCCAAAATCAACCCACCCAAGGGCCAAACTAAAGGAGAAAGAATCCCTTTTCTGTTCACACCCAACCACCCACACATACACACAGGGATGGGCAGTACAATTGTGTTTTGATACCTAATGGCACCTCCTTTGAAGAGTGCACCAGTATCTAAAATCAAATGCTTCTGTTTGTCTTCCAATCCACGAAACCGGGGTTCATCTGTTGTGTCCCCTACCTCCGCAGTGCTTTAAGCAATGCCCAGCAAGGAGGACCTTTCAGAAATATTTGTTGCAAAATTAAGTTAATGTGGCAAAAAGAACTTAGCCAACGCAAATACATAAGTTGGGATATGATATGTTGGTCTCCGGTGGTAGTTTGAACAAGAACACTTTTCATAGGCTCAATGTTTAAATGCTTGGTCCACTCTTCACGTCATTAATTGGGAGGCCTAGGAAGTGTGGCAGTGTTAGAGGATGTCTGTCACTGGGACCAGCATTAAGAGTTTAAAGACTAGCACCATTCCGAGTTTGCCCTCTCTACTTCACTCTTGGGGTTCAAGAGCTCTCAGTTTGTTCTTTTAGTAGCCATTGCTGCTTGCTGCCCTTCTACCCCATCATAACAGTGATGGACTCTTGTCCTTTGGAGCCACAAGCCCAGATAAACCCATCCTACAAGTTGCCTTGGTCACGGCGTTTTATCACCGCAATAGCAAAATAACCAATAGTACTCCTAAAAATAATTCATCTAACATTAGTGGTAACTTGTTAAACAGCCAACACTGTCTACAGTCAGATAGACACATGTCCTATGATTCCTGAGGCTTTTATACTTTTATGAAGAAGAAAGAACTACAGTGGTTGCTTTTCTTGCCTTTTACAAACTGGCAGTGTAACCTTCAGTGTCTCATTGTCAAAGTAACTCACTTCTCTTCTCGTTGGGAATTTTTCTTCTTCAAACTACCAAGTGCTTCCATGTTATAATTGGTTCACCTTTCAAACTCCTAGATTTAATTGTCGTGTTTCACTATTTGGCAACTATCTTCATGATTAGACACTAGGTATATGCATTGTAAGCTAGGCACATATATGCAAGGCCTAAGGAAAGAAAAGATTCTCTTATATTGTTTGAAAATCTCATACACATATTTGACCAAATCTCCATGCTCTCTCCCATCCTGCCTCTCTTACCACATCTCCAC
Source organism: Micromys minutus (assembly GCF_963924665.1). NCBI lineage: Eukaryota > Metazoa > Chordata > Mammalia > Rodentia > Muridae > Micromys > Micromys minutus. The sequence continues at coordinate 20,912,909 of NC_137973.1, forward strand.
CACTTCTCCCTTCCAAGTTTATGTGCTCTTTTTTTTTACTTTTTCACCTGCTAAGTGCACTTACTGCTGCCAGTACGTGCACAGGCAAGGGGTCATCTCCTAGAACACGGGCAACCTATCAGGGACTGCATCCAGAGTAAACAGATGTGGGGGCGGAACTCGTGAGCCCATTCCCAATCTACGCTGGGATTTCAGCTGGCTTGACCTTACACGGGCCTTGCGTTGGCAGTCATACCCATGATGAGCTCGTGTGTGCAGCATCCTGTCATGTTTGGAAGGACCTGTCTCACAGAAGTCCCATGACTACTTCCACCTCTTCCACGATGATGCCTGAGCCTTGGGATGAAGGGTTGTAATACCAATGGTCCCTTTACAGATGAGCACTCCCTAGTACGTTGATCAGTTGTGAGTCTCTGTACCGATCAATGCCTGCTGCAAGAAGGTTTTCTAACAAAGGTGAGAGCTACACTAACCTATGGACATAAAAGTAACTATTTAGGATACAGTTTAATACCATGTCCAGTTAGTGTGATCACTATAGCTAATTCTCCCCTAGAGCCTATGATCTACCTAGCCACAGGTTCCTGGCCCAGTTAACAGTACCAGGCATGGGAATTCTTGTGGAACAGGCCTTCAATCCAATCAGACAGCAGTTCTGAAAACATCCATGTCACTCCTACACCAGTTGGTGTATCTTGTCAGGCTGGTTGGGATTGAGCCCATAAGTTTCCCAGCTGGCTAAGAGTAAATGCAGAGCACCTTCTGGGACTGTAAAAGCTAGCAAGGGAAAGGGAAACTTCAAGATCAGTATGATCTCATTTTCTCTGTGTCTCGGGCTAGTATCTGATGTCTTCTGCAATAGAATTTTACTATAAAGTTCTTGAGGGCAACCCAGTTTTATTTCTGAAAACAAGGTTAGAGTCCTTACACCTCTCATCCTGTATGCTACACTGTCTTGATATTCAAATACATTAACCCATTACATCTGAATTCAGCTACCTAAACTTTCATGACACAGACAGACCAGTTCTTTGCTAGATTGCAAGCTAAGTGGCACCTCACCGAATTCCTCGGGAATCCTCCTTCCCATGAGATCTCAGAGTCTTTACTGTCTGCATTTCTATTGCCATCCTGGTCTTTCACAAACCTAGTGGAATGGCCAGTAATCCCCAAGGAGTTCAGCCTGCAAGGACTTGTTGCATCTGTAGTTCCAAATTCGTCCACATCATTTCCACAAACTGGTTTTAAAGGCCTGCAAACCATGGTAAAAGTACTGCGAAAAACCCACTTCTTGGTACAGTTTGAGAGTTTTTGGTTTTTTTTTTTTTAAATCTTGAGGTATTTTCTCTGTTGGCAGTTGATTTTTGTACAGAGTGAAAGATAAGGTGTGGTTATAGTCTTCTGTGTGTAGACGCCAGGTTTTCCTAGCATCTTTTGCTTGAGAGCCAGCCTTTTGTTCAGCCTGCATTATATCCGGGATCTCTATCCCACTGACATACATGTCTGTTTTGATGCTGTTATCATGTTAGTTTATCATTATGACTCTCTAGTCTAGTTTGGAATCAACTTTGGTGATAGTTCCAGCAGCATCCGTTTGGCTCAGGACGACTTTGGGCATCATGGGTCTTTTTTCTTACAAATGAATTTTGCAGATTTTTCCCCCTACTTTTGTGAAGAATGGTATATGAGCTTTCACTAGTATCACATTGAATCTATGGTCTGCTTTGGATAAAATGGCCGCCTTTATAATAGGAATTCTTTGGATCTATAAATATAGCAGACCTTCCCTTCGTTTAGTGTCTTCTTCATTTTTTTAAGTGTGTTAAAGTTTTTATTATAGAGGTGTTTGAGCTGTCAGTAAAATTTCCCTGCAGGGTTTTCTTAGGCTAATGGCAATATTTGGTTTCTGTCTTAGTGTGTCTGCCACTGGTTTATAGAAGATTATTGATTTGTGTGTGTGTGCATGTGTGTGTGTATGTGTGCATGTGTGTGTGTTAATTTTGCATCCTGCTACTTTGCTGAAAGTAGTTTTTATTTCCATGAATAATGAAGATTAAAGGTGATTTTAAACTTACCAAAACTATGAAGCTCTTTCTATTGTGGTTTAAGTAATTTAAAATAGATAATGGATCAAGTCAACACTTCTCTGGCTAAATATATAGTCATATATAGAGACATAAGTCAAAGTTTGGTCTTTCTGGTTCTCTTGGTAATGTGGCGATGCCTGTAGGAAGTGGAATGTGGAAAGGAAGTTTATTACTGTGGTGGATTTCTGTAGTTTCCTCTCAAGTATAACAATAATCTGAGTTTGTCTACTTGTTTCATAGGCAGGCCTATGCTTTCTGCCAGTAAGCTCCTGGGCGCTTGGAAAGAAAGAAACTTTGTAAAAGGTCCCACACTAAAGCTCATTACACACTGATGAACTTCCTCCTTGAGGTTATTTTTCTATGAACAGGGTCACTCATCTTTCTGCTAGTGTATATAACAGGAACATATCTACATATGAACAGTCATATAAAAATAAATAATTTCCTGTAAAACACTAATGTCCATAGCAAATATCTACAACAGGCATCCCTCTAACTCCAACGGTGCCCCAGGTCCCATTTGGACACACCTGATAACCTTGCCCTCCATAAATCCTTCCAGCAGCAATGGCAACCAGGAAGTGGCTCTTGTCTATTACCTCGTCTCAAAACCTCAGCAATTCAGCATGCACAGACCATGCTGCCTGTTAAGGACAGGAAAGGGTTTGGGGATTAGGTCAAGTGACTTGCTCAAAATCACACATCTGTTAACCTAAGTGTCTCTCTGACTCCCAAACCCAAATAGCCACATAAACCTAGCTGAGAATTAAAAAGGGATCAAAGGAGGTTCATTTCTTTTTGCGTGTGGTTCCTAGCACAAGACAAAAGTTGCTGGAGAACCAGTGAAGAACTGATGCCATTAATATTTGATGAATTATCATATCTTACTTATAAACATTAAAGATAGTGGTATCTGTCTTGAGATTGCTATGGAGTTATTCTGAGTCATACAAAACCTCTAGGTATACATTTACTTATCTTTTGCTCACATGTATTTTTTTAGACAGGAAAAAAAAGCTTTATAGAATTAGAAATGAGACTTTGCACAGGAGAACAGGATGCCCAAGGGGATCCAGAGCCGCAGCAACCACACACTGGAAATTAGCTGCTTAAATCGAGTGGAAACCTGCCCCAGGACGCAGGAGACTTCTTTCAGATCCATACAGATAAACATTTCATTTATACTTAGAGGACACTGTCAGATACTCAGAAAGATGAACCTAGTTCACACAAAGATACAGCCTGTGTCATTTATACTGGACGGTCTGATGGGCTGGTGGGACACAAGCCCCTCTCTGGGAATAGCAACAGGAAATACATTCTGTGCCCTTTGTCACACTGACCGGATACAGGCATTTAACTGCCATCTGTACTGTTTCCGGATGCTCTAAGTGAACAAGTTATTCAGCTATCCTCAATGGCAAGAGATAAAGAAAACCTGAGAAACCATTTGCCTGGTGTCAAATATTTATGTAACAGTCTTCAAGATAATAGTTCTAGTTCACAGCTACTAGTTACACTTTACCAAATCCTCAACAGTACAATTCTATGGTGCTTACAGAATTATGTCAGAATAAACTTTGTTACAGTTCATGTCACAAAGACCTCAGTTAAGACAAGGCAGGAACTGGGTGGAGAACCTAGGGTTTTATTGAAGCTCTCAGATTTCCCCAGAACACTTCCTGCTGGCTGTCATCCAGGGGCCACTCCAGATAGGTCTTCTTGTTCATTATCTTGCGCAGTTTGCAGAAGCGCTGGGGAATGGCTTTCTTCTCAATGGGTTCCAGCAAAACGAGGATGGCCGAGTCGTTGTTCTCATCGAAGAGCCTGAAGTGGGAGAAGTCCAGTTCGTACTTGCACCACTCGCTCCGTACGAAGTTCTCAGAAAGCACAAACACCGTTTTGTGGCTCTTTTCGATGGAATCGATGACGTTGTCAATGATCCATTTGCCCGGAACAAAGTCCCGCTTGTGGAGACACAGCTTGAAGGGTGGGTCGGAGTTCTCCAGCTGCTGGACCATGAGATTCTCCACCCAATAGGAATCCTGCTCACTGTAGGAAACAAAGGCATCATAGAGAATGTCCCTGCAAGGAGCTTTCTTGGGCTTCCTCTTGGCCCGGAGCCACGCCCACATCATTCTCAGGTACCAGAGCCCGTGGAAATGGTGGCATAAGGCACCTATGAGCAAGATCAACAGGAGAAAGGCACAACAGACTCCGGCCACCAGTGCGGCCTGGTGACACTCCAAGACTGAGGGCCGGGCATCCTGAATCTTCTGGCCATGCAGGCGCTGTGGAGAGTCACACCTATAGCTGTCTGGCCAGTCAACCAGGACATGGGCCAGGGCTGGCGTCTCCAGAGTGAAGGACAGGAGTTCACAGGAGCAGATGAAGTGGTTGTCGCCTGCTTCCAGAGTCTCCAGCTTGGGAAAAGAACCAAGTTGGTCTTTAGAGAAAGTACTTACTGCGTTCTGTCTGATCTTCATGACCACTAACGCAGGGAGCAACGAAGCATCTGGAAGCGTTTTCAGCTTATTTCTGGAAATATAAAGCTCTTGGAGCCGAGGCAAAAACAAAGAAAATGAATCGAGGTTGTTGTTGCTAACATCCAACACCTCCAGCGTCTGGGGAATGCACGTTTTTACCCCCTGTATCCCTGTACTGGACAAGTTCAGGAAGCGCAACTTTCCTGGCCACTGACAACGGTCAGGCATAGGTTGAAAACTGTTCCTGCTGATGTCGAGGGCTGTCAGGTTTTTCAGAGTCAGCAAAATCTCTCCAGTTTTTTGTATGGATCTCAAATGATTCTGGCTCAAAACTAAGGTTTGTAGAGAAGGCCAGCCACCCTCGCAGGCTGAGTTTTTCAAATATTCTTCAACCATCAGATTTTCGCTGAGGTCTAAGAATTCCAATGATTTTAAATGCTGTGAGAAAAAGCAGGGGACCAGGAAAACTTTACTGTTCTCTACTGTGATTCGCTTCACTTTCTCCAGGAGGGAATATACGGTACTCAGATCATAAAATAAATAGAACTGGGGGATGTACAGCCTCCGTATGGTTACTGTTTCTACGTTACCTAGCTCCTTCACTACACCTGCCTCCAAGGGGTTGAAATCACCAACCCCATTGAGGGTACAGTCATCAAACTCTACCTCCGACAGTTCCAAGATGTATTGCAATAGCTTCAGGAGTTCGTTAAAACTTTCGTCAGTGAGATCTGCATTTCGGAATGTCAGCTTCTTCATTGGTGAATTGATTTCATCTACGGACAGTTCTGAAAACTGGAACCTGGCCAAGTTAGTATCTTTTAGTTCAAAATATCTCACAGAACTCAGAACATCTGCAAAAATCCTCAGCAGGAAAGTAGACTCCCTCAAGTGAAGGGTCAGGTGATAGAGGTCTCTGATTGACTTTAGACTTCCGGACTCATAATTGTGGAGATTTAATGCTTTGATTTCAAGTTCGTTGAGAGAAGTCAGCCTGGCAAAATCTCTTCTCCTCATCTCACTGAAGGTGTGCACATTTCCAACCCTGAGGGTTTGCAAGTTTGTAAGATTGGAAAACAGTGATGTTTCCCCCAGTGTCCTGTAAGAGTTTCCCATTAAGTTTAAGCAATTCAAAGAGGAAAGGGGCCTGAACCAGGAGGAAGATAAACTAGATAGCTCATTATCAGACAAGTCCAAACGTTCAAGGCTGCCCAGAGACTCAAAGGCATCCCCATCTATTGTCTTGATTCTGTTGGACTGCAACTTCAGAACCTGGAGGGTCACACATGCTCGAAGGTCACTGTGGCCAATGTGGGAGATCTTGTTGAAAGACAGGTCAAGGGTCTTCATGGCTGCTGTGAGTCCTGAAGGAATAGAGGTGAAAGACTGGGAACGGCCATCACACACCCCAGCAGCATCACATGACAGAGAGGCCTGAGCGGAACAGCCTTCCCTGGAGAGGCCTGTCATGGCCACCAAGATCCAGCAGATCCAAAGAGCTCCTGGCATCCTCTGAGATTTGACCTTAAAACAGACAAATGGTGGGTGAGTGTGCCTGAGGGCGTACATTGTTTCACTCTTGTGCACACCCCATATCTCTCTATCTCTCTATCTCTCGCTCTCTTGTGTCCAAGGAATAAGTTAGAGGCAGATGCAATACATGAATGAAAATTACAAATGAATTTTGTTATACACAATAGCATCAGCAGATATTTGTCTGCCAGTAAAGAAATGTAAAAAGAGCCACCTGAGAGAGAAACAAAAAGCAACACAGGACCCAATAAGCGTGGGTTGAAAATAAGCAGATGAATGCTTGGGAATGAGCATGCAAGTAGTTAAAGAAAGGAACTAGACATGACCGCATGGCTTTCTAGTCACGGGCTCCTGTCTTTAACAACTCTGGCTGTGGAGTATGTCTCTGACTTGATTCATTGTTCCCTTGGCTCATAATCCCACAGGACTATACCATGTCTCTCGCTGGGCACAGAAACAGCCTACTCTCCTGCCCACCAACTCGGCCTTGCTACTACTAGTAGCAGACAGAAGGAACATTTGGAGCCCTAGGCAGAGAGGGGCCAATAGTTTGCTGAGTTGAAGGAGACACTCAGGCCACCAGAACCTTCTCATTCTGCAAAGTTAAGCTCGTGGAAAGCTGTGTCCAATTAGATTGGGTGACTTAGATGAATGCAAAGGAAATAAGGTAGTTTGCTGCACTTCCCCCATATGCTTGCCTAGGAGAATCCACGATACTACACGTCCCGTGGTCCTCTTTGCTCAGTGAAGTAACACAATTTTCCAAACTACGTTTTACACTTCTGTCTTGGTTGGGAGGGGCATATGTGTCAGAGGACAATTTGAGGAAGCCAGGTCTTTCTTCCTACCATGTGGGCTCTGAAAATTGAGCTCAGGTCATCAGGCCTGGTGGCAAGCACCACTTTATTGTTCGGAATGAGTGCTTTGCCTGAATGTATACATGTGCACCACGTGTGTACAGTGTCCTCAGAAGCCAAATGAAGGTATGAGATCCTCTATAATCATGTGGGTGTTGGGAACTGAACCCAGGTCCTCTGGGAGAGCAGCAAGTACTCCATCTCCCACAGCTTTCTTTTGATAACTGGTTGAGCATTTTCCCTTTTAGTCCCCTAAGGAATCTACCTATTAGACTCAGCAGGGATGAGCCTGGGATGTAAGCTTGTCAGTCAGTAGAGTGCTTTTCGAGTGTGTGAGTATGTTTGATCCCCAACACTGAGTAAACAGGGCGCAGTCACGTCTACTCTCTGGTGTCCAAGCACTCCAGCACTTGGCAGTGTGGTAGTTCAAAGACATCCACAGCCCCATGATGAGTTACATCCACAGCCCCATGATGAGTTACATCCACAGCCCATAGGGCACCAGACCCTCTCAAAAAGATAAGCCAGCCGGTGATTGGTAGGTTGCAGATGTTAATTCTTTTCTGATGCTATTACCTTGATCATTTAAATGAAGTAGCTTTTATTCAATATGATTAATATTTGGAGGCTTCCAATCCTTGCATTATGAACTTTCTAAAGTGTTCCCTATTTTAAGCGTTCTCTCTTAACTTCCCTTCTTTAAACTTGGGGGTGGTTTTTCACTGGGCACTTATCCAGTTAAATATTAACTTACTTATAAATTTCAGAGTTAAAATGATAGCTTAGAAATTTCGAAAACATACACTGTCAACGTCTGGCAGATTTTGGACACACTAATTAAAGGTTTAAGGTTCAAGTGTTCTTTGCTTGGAACAGAATAAAAAAAAATTGAATATGGTGAAATAAGGTATTTTCCAACAGTCATAATGTTCACTATTTCCCTTTTGGGGAGGAAGAGGGTCTCTCTGTCTAAGTCCTGCCCACCTCATCTACTCTTTGTTGAAGAACTTTCGGTCAGATCAAAACCATCCGGGCAAGCTGAGGGTTTTACACCCACAATAGTTTCTCCTTTTTGAAACCAGAAGAGCCTTTTTCCGACATCTAAGATGTAAACACAGGGTTCTCGTTTATGGAACTGAAGGGCGCCCTGGAAAGGTCCTTATTAAAAGACTCCACTCATTCTTCGCTTTTCTGACCAGAGATGCGATTCGGATGCTCCAGAGATAAACGAGAAGCAGAGAAGTGAGTAAGATCCTGGTCAGAAGGAAACAGTCCTGCACCTCCTCGGATGACATCTTTTCCACTTCTAGGTCGCTGAGACTGCCATTCAACCTTCACCATGCAAACTAAGATTGCGGACACATCTCCTGCAAGGGACCGCCTCCCCCGAGTCTGGGGACAAGCACTACAAACTCTCCCCTCTGTGACCCCGGGGCCAGAAAGTTGCTGGTCACACAGCCTCAGGCTCTGGGACAGTGGCTGCAACTCTGTGGTGCCCCTCTTCCGGCAGGGATCACAGCTGGTCCCAAAAAGGTGAGACTGGGACTACAGCGGCAAACACCGGTCTCCAAAGCTGAGCCGCCCGGCTGGGGGCGCATATGCTTCACGTTGGGAACCAGGTCTCCCGCACCGCGGAGGCACAACAGCCTCCCCATCGCTCCGACCCTCCCAGGGACGGGTGTAGCAACCCGGCAGCAGCGAGAACGAACTACCTACCTGGGAGAACTCCAGCCGCTGCTCCCGTGCCCTCTGGCCATCTGAGCACCAGCCCACGAAGACTGGGAAGTGCGGGAAGGGGATGTCCCCAGGCCAGGGCCCTAACTTCCCTGTCGCCAGCACCGTCCCCGCCCCTGTGTGGCAAGCGCCGCCCCCAGGGGTCTGCAAGGGGAGCCAAGCAGGGCACCAGAGCTGCCAGGAGCTGCAGGGCAGACAAAACAGAACTGAAAGTCCAGAGGCTCCGAGTGGGAATTCCCCAAGTGCCTGAGACTGGGCTATCAAAGAGAAAGCTTCTCCCAGCTCACCTTTTAGCTGAGTTGAGCATCTTGCTGCAAGGGTTCTGGAAGGAAGAGTATCCTAAAGAGACACACTCTCCCTTTGGTTATTGAAATGCTCCAGCTAGGAAAAGTTAAAAATTTCAAGCCTATGCCAATCACAGGGAGTTTGTTATCAGATCACCATGAGGAAAAAACTGGAGGCCCTACAATTAATGGCTGAATGACGCGAGGTACCACCACACCTTGCCCAAACCTGCCTTCTCATGGGTGCTGAATTTAGAATGGGGACATCGTACACCCTCGTTATTTAGGTCTTCCTGATGTAGCTACACTGAAGAGATATTTTTCTGTAGTTTACTGTTAATCATTTATATAGTTCATTGAGGCCCAATAGGAGAGGCTAGCTAGCTAGCCAGGGCTGCCAAGACCAAGGTTCTAACCTTAACCGCTCCAATCACAGAATCTCACTTCTCCCTCAAACACATCTCTTGAACTCTTTTGCTTTCTCTTTATCCTCACTCAGAAGCTGCAACTTGGGCTCAGGAGCATTGTCTGTTTCTCCTTCTTCTCAGCTCTTTGTCCCCCTGCCTTTATATTGCTGGCATCCATGTCTGCTCAGCATCTCTTAAAAGAGTCTGCTGGTCTTCATCCAGACCTTGAGTGGATGGGACAGCACAGATTTCTCTCTCCTTCCTTGGACCCCGGAATGGTCCTCTGAGCAGCAGCTGACCCTTCCACCCACAGGGAAGTTCCAGGGCTCTCCCTTCTATCTACAGCTTTGAGGCTAAGTACTTCACTTTCTCTACTCCATCTTCATCGCAAAGTGATTCTGAAAACGGTGGAAGATTGGTTTGCTTCATGATGGAGATGCGGTTCCATCTTCCAGTTATAAGGGGGAAAAAAAACCTACTTTAAAATAAGTTAATAATCTACCCTTTGCACCAATGTGATGGTGCTTCAAAAAGCTCTTCATGAGCAAAAGTTAGCTGTTCTAGGGGATTTGCATCTAGAGAAGAAAATGCAGCCAGGGACTACTGGGTCCTAGCATGATTTGGCTTTTCAGTCTTCCCTATGAGATTAGTCTTTGAAAGAGCCGGGGCAATGCTGTTCCTCTTCGGTGGATCCAGGTGTTGTGTAGCTAAGAAGACACAAAGTCCCTGCTACATTTGCTGTCACAAATGCTGTGAGTTTGGATTCCAAAGTGGCTTCTTATGGAGAATCACTTTCCGACCCCTGGCCCTTTAAAAATCAGCGACCAGATCAATAAGCACCAATCCAAACTTGAGCATGAGCTTGTGTGCCCCGCAAAGTCTGGTTCTACAGGTTTACCACGTGACTGTGCAGCCCGTGCCCCGGGCTCCCCGGTAGCCGTTTACCACGTTTACCACGTGACTGTGCAGCCCGTGCCTCGGGCTCCTGGCAGGCAGCCGCTCTTCTGTGCTCTGACTTCCCCAACTGGCCTTCCTGGGTGAACTGAGTTTATCGCTTTGGAATCCTAAAAGCAAAACTGATCAAAAGTATTTGATTTCTGCCTAGTGTGTGATTTACCTAGTGTGTAAATCCCAAGATTTGGGAGGCCAAGGAAGAAGGATTTTGTGGAGTAATTAGGCCAGCCTGGGCTACATGAGAAACAAACAAAGCCATTATTCAGCCACAAATCCCTACCAGCAACATCTCTGCACAGTGTGGTCAATCCTACAATGGTGATTAACGTGACCATTAACTGCTCTGGTACAAAACAGTCCTCAGGTATATCTTTGAGGCCACTTCCAGAGAGGATCGACGTTTCCTTTCATCTCATAGTTGGAATGGCAATTTTCACTTTGTAAATTTGGAAGGCTTTGAAAACGTCAGTGACTAGAACTGACTGTTGCACGTTTGCCCAAATGACAGGTCTACATGCACTTCAGGCTGCTGGGTTCTTCTCGGGCATTCAGAAGCCGGTCTTAACTGAGACACAGATACTACAGAATCCAGTCGGATCTCGGTCGATTGTTTTGCTTTGGTTGGAGTTCTGGGGTTGGGGACTGAACCAGGACTTCCTGCATGCTCAACACATGCTCCAATGTATATATATATAGAGAGAGAAAGAGAGAGAGAGAGATAGATATAGATATATAGATATAGATATATAGATATAGATATATAGATATAGATATAGATATAGATATAGATATAGATATAGATATAGATATAGATAGAGATATAGATATAGTGTGTGTGTGTGTGAATTTATATTCAAGGAATTTACAGTTTAGAAACATAGAGAAAAACAGAGAAAGAGGGAAGGAATGAATGGAGAAAGAGAGGGTGGTATAGAGCAGGGGAGGGGGGATAGGAGAGAGGGGAGATAAGAAGGGAGGGAGGAAGGAGAGGGGGGAAGGGGAAACCTTGATTTTTCTTACACTAGAAGGGCCAATCCATAGATGATGAATAAGGTGAACTTCTTTACGTTGGAACTAAACACAGAAAACTCCCAAAGACAAGGCAAATAAGTTTTGATTAATTGTATAAATTCTTTGGCAAGGGGCGGAATAAGGGCTTGCAGATGTCCAAGGCATACATACGGTTTGCTCTTCTGAGTGGAAATCTCAAGATGCAATGGCAGCCACCCAGCACCCCCTGAGTCATGCATTTCCTCCCCCTTTCAGAGCTTAGCTGGGCCCTGATGAATGTAGTGTAGACACCGGAAACAGCTGTTGCCAGACACAGGATCTGCAAGGGAGAGAAGCTGAGCAGTGCTCTCTTGACCGAACAGACTTACTAGGTGGTGACCCGGCAGCTGCCCCCATCCAGAGGACCCAGAAAAAAGTGGCCCAATTGATATCGGTACCTGTCAGAACATCAAGCAGAAAAACCTGAAAAGAAGGCAGAGTTTTATCATGTTCTAAGTTCCTTCTCCCCTCAGAAGAGACTGAAGTATCTCAAGAGCCACGTGCTAAGCCTAGTCACGTGCTACAGTAACAGGACAAGATTGCAGATGGAAAGATGAGTCATTTGGAAAGCAAGACACATGACCTAAGTGGCTACTGTTTTCCTTAGTTTATTTTCTAATTAGTAAATGTAACTGGAGTCCAGGGCATGCCGGTCAGAGCCTCAGACAAGATCATCACCAACTTCTTAGCCACTATTACTGAGCAAACAAGTGGGAATTTCCCAAGCTATGTAAGTGTAATAGTTTACTGCATGTGTGTCTCTCAAATCTAAGAAGTCATGTCCTATGTGCAGTTTATAGACAGTTGTATTTGACCCAAAATGTTTCTAAAAGATGTTTTAAGTAATATTTGCATATTTTTATGTTAGAGGACCCATGGAAATGGGTGTTTGTTTGTTTGTTTCTGTGCTAACTCAGGATGTCATACACATTAGACAAACACTACACTTCCATTACATATTTGTTTTACATTTCTGATTTTTGATGTAGTTATTATTTTATAATTTTATTTACACATATGTAGATGAAATATTCTTTAGGATTTTTAAAGTATTTGTCACATCTAAGAGAATTTTAGCTAATTAGAGTAAAAGCCAGACTTATAACTCCAATTTAAAATGTATACATATCTGTAGGTTCCACACCTATAGATACAACTAACTGCATATTAAAAAATGCATATGTATTTTATTTTACTTACAGAGGATTCCAAAAAGCAAAGCTTGAATTGCCACGTGCCAACCACTGCACCAAACGTGCAGGAATGCAGGGCTGTGTGGGCACACTCTGCAATAGTCTGCCACTGCTTCAGAAATTCGGAACCTCCAGCAACCTTCCTCTCACCTCTGATGGGACCAGAATGGCCCAGGGTTAAAGAGGAAGTGTCGAGGGGAGCTGCAACCTCTGGTACTCAAATGAGGACAGCGGGAGTTGGCTTCCTCCCTTCTCCCAACCTGGCACCATATAGGCAGCTGCCCCACCATCAACCCTAGTAAGAATGTATTACCCTGACAGCTGTCAGGTCGCACTCCTTGTTTGAGCTTATATGGCACACACACACACACACACACACACACACACACACACACCCAATGCACCCACCCATGTTTTAGACCTCATACATGTGCAGTCAGCCCCCCACATCCTTGGGTTCTATTTCCACTAATTCAACCCACCTTGCATTAAAAAGGGAATTTTTAATAACTGTCCACACTGAGCAGGGGGAGCAGACCTCTTCCTTGTCTTTATTTCCTAAAGAGTACACAGATCTTCACACCATGTTTATGTGGCATTCTGTGTTGTAAGTAATCTAGGGGCGAAAATCTGCAGCATTCGGGAGAATATATATTGTTTGCATGTGTGTTCCAGGCAATTGTAGATAAGGAGTCCTGGAATTGATCTCTTGTGGACTGTGAAAAACAATTATATTTCGCTATACATTGTCATTCTTTTCTGTTCTTAGAAGCATATGCTGGAATATTTTTTTTCTTAAAATATTTACAAGAAATTAAAATTGACTGTATTTATAATTTTATTAATTAAATCTAAGAACTCAGGAAAAAAGTTTCATTCAAATAACCAAAATACATCTAAAGAATAAGTCATACAGTACATATACAAATGAAATTTAAGTGGAGTACTACTCAACTGTCATAAACAATGACTTCCTGAAATCCTTAGGCAAATGGTTGGAACTAGAAAATATCATCCTGAGTGAGGTGATCCAATCACAAAAGAACACACATGGTGTGCACTCTCTGATAAGTAGATTTTAGCCCAAATGCTTGGAATACTCAAGATACAATTCACAGACCACATGAAGCTCAAGAAGAGGGAAGACCAAAGTGTGGACGTTTCAATCCTTCTTAGAAGGGGGAACCTCCTGAGCTAGAGAGCTGACTTGAAACAAGCAAGCCATTAGCAGTGCACACACACGAAGCTATTGACAACCTACCTTGCAGGCTTTTTTGGAACAATGTAGAGTACAATAGGCCCCTACTGTGTGTAATCTAATGTACTTCATTCATGTCCCCATCCTCTGTCATTCACCACTGTTGGGAGTAACTCTTCAGAGATCTGTTTTATACAGAGGATGGCTTCCTGCCACTGTGCACCTGGTTGACTACCAGCACAGCCTCTTCACAGCATGGAATTCTCTGCACATGCTTGTACACAGTGGGATATATACCACATGCAGCAACAATAGTTGTGTAAAAAGGAAATAAAAAGTAAAAAAGAAAAAAAAAATCAGAAAATCTTCCCTGATCCTATAATGCTCAGCAGTTAAAAGATAAGACATACTGAAATGGGAGAAAGCATCGCCCTTCTTTCACTGTCTCTACCATTTGTTTTATTATTGTTTATGTGTATGTGTGTCTATGTGTGTCTGTGCCTTTGCACACATATGTGTAGGTAAGTGCAGTGCCTGTAGGGGCCAGCAGAGGGCATTAGATCCCAGCACTGGCGTTAACAGAAAGTTGTGAGCTGCGCAATCTGGGTGCTAGGAACCAATCTCTGGGTCTCTGCAAACAAGCGTTAAATCACTGAGCCGCCTCTTCAGCCCACATATTATGTTAAGAGACGAGCTTATGCAACTTGCTGCTCAGTCAATTGGGCATTGTCTTCATGCTGGAGGAACTTGAAACCATCCATTCAGATGGTTTACATCTATGGCTGTGGACATAGTGACAAGCAATCTATTGTGAGGCTGTTTTCTAGGAACACTTCCCTGCCTTGCCCTGACTCCTGTCCAATAGCCCTGAGAGTGCAAGATGTTGTATTTACGACTTTTCCATAGGACATTCCAGATGTTCCACACCTACATTTAAGAGTCTCATCCTCACCGACATCATAGAGATATAGCCACATGTCCCATGAGACTCCACTATGTTTTTAGTCGTGACGAGCTCACAGGAGGGAGGCAAATGCCTCTTTCTATTCTAGTGACTCTAGGGGATGGGGCAGAGTGCATGTGTACTGTAAGTGTGGTACCCAAACTGCAGGTGGCCCCAGGACTGTTTGTAGGAACCAGTCCAGCAAGGGAGGGCCTATCCCCATGACATGGAGATGGTACTAATACATACAGGCCATGTTGTTTTTGTCTGCCAGCTTGAAACAGTTTTCACTTAAAAACATTATTTACCTTTGTGTGTATGGGGAGGTGCATTTTTACAGGCACACATGTATGCATGTGCATTCTATGACACACTTGGGGAGAAGATCAATGGACAACTATTGAGAATCAGCTGCTCTTTCCACCTTGTAGATCTTGGGGATTGAACTCAAGTGCCCTTTGCTGGTGGGGCCAACTCCCCAGACCCAGATTGAATCAATGTTTACCACCTGTGAGCAACAACACCTTCTTTAGCAGGAGAAACACCTGGACATTGAGAGGTGACCATCCCCCCACTTTTCCAGTCACAACCAGTTACAGGTATTATAGGCCATCGGTATACACTACCATGCTCGAGGGATGTGGAAAGACTTGTGCAATGGGACACACATGTGTGCTTAGAAGGCACCCTCCCCCATAGAGCAAAAGTCAAAAAGGTTGGTTTGTTTCCTCGTATGTTTTCTTCTCATCTGAATGGTATATTGTCCCCTTGGAGAGCAGGAAGACCCCTTACTAACAGATGCACAAATGTCTCAGCTGTAGTTTGCCTACTAGGTGGCCCTTTAAGTTGTAACAACCAAGGGGACTCTCTTCTGAGGAGATAAGTGTCTCCTCTGGCTGGCATCAGGATTTCAGCCTTGCCCACCCCATAGCACGTGATTCCTGGGGAATTTTAATTTTTTGAAGTCTGCTGTTTCTACAGTGGGATTGTGGGGAGACTGGGCACTGAAGGGGTGGGTGCTCCGGTCATTGTAGCGGGAGGGTGTAGAGTACCCCATCTCCAGCAAGGGTGATTATAGTCCCTGATGGTTAGACTTCCCTCTTGAAGGATATATGCTCATGCCCAAAACAAATGCAATAAAGAGAACGCTGGTAAGGGTCAGTGTCAGAAATAAAGACCTGAACCGATGTGAGACGCGCGCGCAATCCTTTGTACTTGAAGAAAAGCCTCTTTGCGTTTGATTCGGGGTAGTGACTTGTAAGTGCATCCCAGCATGTCTAGAGTGACTTCACTTCCACTCTGACTTTTTCTTTCATCACTGAGCGGTTTGCTCTGAGGACATTACTAAGTTACCATCGTGAAGAATTCATTGTTGGTTTGACCGTTCCTCATGAAAATAATGAAATACGTTCTCATTTATCTCATTTATTTCCATGTTGGTGGTCAGGAGACAGATTTAAGGAGCCAGGACCAGCGCCCTGGTTTTGCATCAAATTCCAGGGACAGGAGCCGCTTTTGGGCCGCACCCAGCTGGTACCCATTCCCATATTTAATTCTGCCTGTCCCGCTGTGGGTGATTTTCAAACATCTCAAACAAGAAAAACTACTGCATAGTTTCCGTAGAGACGAGTTTAGTTACACCACTTTGGCTCCCGGCAGGTCGCGCTCCTGGCCACCCGTCAGGGCAGGCCCTCTGGATTCTCAAATGAAAGGCACACATGCATGCCAGTTAATTTTAAACGCCTTGACTAGCCCAAAGGCTGGGCAGTTCTAATCCTTCCCGTTACTAGCAAACTCTCCCCTGCGGTACTTCTGAGTTAACATCTTTTAAAGTCTATATTTCATCTCTGCTACCCCAAACACGATTGGGGAAGTGGCTCTTATGGCCACTTTCCCTGGTTCCCACGTCCCACAGGTCTGGCCTTTCTTCCTCAAGACCTTCTACTCTATCCCAGTTCCTAGTCGGTGCAAATCTCCAAGTCCCGCCTCAGTCTCCCTGCCCAGCCATTGGCTGTATGGCAATTTTTTATTGCCAATCAGATCGAGCTGGGGGCTGAGACCCTCAGCGTCTGTGAATGCAGCATTTAGGAGCCTAATTGAATTGAGGCAGCTGTAGAAGCAATCCCTAACAAGTTTCTTTAGTTAGAAGCTGCAGTTCTCTAAGAGTCAACGGAGAAGAACCACAAAGGTTTCCAGATAGAAAGAATCTAGCAAGGATCCACAGCGAATATTTAAAAGAAGCTAGTTTGCAAAACAGGTACTTGGTTGGAGTGATTTTTTTTTCCCAAGAGTTTGATAGTAAACTGCTTAGAAAAGGACCAAAAGTGTGGATGGAAAACGGCCTAGAATAGTCAAGCAAGGTTAGGATTTTACAGAAAGCTTAGCAATCACAAAAGGAATTAGTTACCTTTACTCAAAAATACGGATTATAGTAGAGTTGGGGAAACATGAACAATCTGGAAAAGATTAGTATCCCCAACAGTTCTAGTTTGGAGGACCTCAGCTTGGTAACATTTCCTAAGCTTTAGATTCTTGGAAGCATACACACACACACACACACACACACACACACACACACACACACACACATATGGCATTAAAAAGCTTAACCAAAATATTGTGGCTGTTATCAACATAATCATGCATGAACCTTATAGGATGTATTTGATAAGCCTCATATAAATTTGTATTTATTTTTAGGATAAGTTACAAGAGTCATTTGTAGACACAGTAAGTATCGATATGTATCACTGAAGTAGCCACACAGTGGCTTGCTAGTCTGTTGTTTATGGCAGGTCCGGGGCAGACTGACTTTTGTCCCAGATGCTTTTATGAGACAATGTGACATGTAAAAAAAAAAAAAAAAGTAGCATTAATTCAGAGCACACTCTTAGAAACTATGAGGTAGAAATTTACATCTCAGAGCTTCCCTTGGTGAAATCATATCAAAAAACAGGATTTGCTTTGTGTACATTAGTGAATATCTTTCCTTATAATTTCCATCCTTGGCAAAATAACAGTCTTGAGGTCCATTGAATGGCCAGTTCGCTCTAGAAGCCAGTACGTAGAACAAGCTGTGTTGCGATAGCACATTTTCTTCTCTTTCATGGAGTCATAACCGTAGTCAGATCAATTCTTCAGAACATACTCCAGGAGGCTGTCACCGGGAATGGAGGCCGTGCCACACTAAGTCAGCCCCCCCTGAAACACAACAGAACTGGGCAGAAAGGATCCTAGAGACTAAGCAGACTTTACCCCAGGGAGGAGGTGGGAGGAAAGTTTCCCAGATCGGGGAAGAAATCACCAAAAGTACTTTCAGGCCAGAGGCCAGATGAAGCTAATGCCCAGGAACAAACCCGAAATGTACTTTGGTTGAATTGGCTAAGAGAAACCATGAGACAGTGCCTGGAGGTGCAAAAGGGAGGATCTTAGGTAAAAATCCTGGGCTGTCCTCACTAACTCCACCACTGACTGGAGAGTTCCCCAGCTAGTCCTGTGGAGTCACCAACATGTGGCCTAACTTTGGAGCTCATGTTGCCGGCCTCCACAAACACCATTGAGCAGAGACACGGACATTTGAGTTATGCTTTCTTCAAAGAGCTAGCAGAAGGCAGCAGGTTAACACATCAGAAAACAAAACCTGTACAACCCACCTCCAGCCGGCAGGCTCTGCAGCAGTGGTTTCGCAACCTTCCTGATGCTGCGACCCTTTAATACAATTCCTCATGTTGTGGTGACCCCCTCCCCCAACCAAAAAGAATTTTTTTGTTGCAACTTCATAACTGTACATTTGTAATGTTTTTTTGTCATGAATTATATTGAACTTATTTTTGGAAATAGAGATCTGCCTCTATTTCACAAGTTGAGACTCACTGTTTTACAGGGAAGGGAACAACAGTATCCAGTGAGAACTCAGTCTCCATGTTCTACTGGGGTGGTCAGCCCAGTATTCATGAGACTTGTGATCTCCGTGTCTCCCGTGTTACTAACCTACCTCTGGAGACCAGGGCTCCAGCATCCCTTTGGGATACTGAGTCTATTTAGTATCTCCCGTATCAGCTGTGCAGTCCTGCAGTAGGCACCGAGTTAGAAAATACAAGTCATTTATAGTGTATTCCTGATAAGGCATTAATAGCCTGCACATGCAGGCTTCATTCTAACATATGGATACAAGTGTGCTGTGTACAGTATGGACACACAAAATTGTATGCTATGGTACACACCTCCCTCTCCCTCCGTCAACCATTCCTTCTTCCTAGACCCACTTGTTGACTCCTTTCTTCTCTGGCAAGCCCCGTGTGTCGACGGAAGCTCTGTAGATTCTTGGGTTTGTGAACCTCTCAGTATTAAATAGAGGGCCATACCTGAGCCCTAACGCTTCTAATTAGACTATATGAAGAATTCTGTCCCCTTCTGAAAAGGGGGAATAACCCATCTTGGGTGTAGCCATGGGATTCTGAGCATGATGGCCGACTGTCCCAGTGCTGGGTGAGTTGCCCGGTGAAGCTCAGACACTGTGCAGTCCTTCCTACTGCCACATCAGCTTGTCACTTCAAACTCTCGACACTGCAGAGCCCTCGCTTTCTTTCTCATGTCCCTGGTTTTGCTATGTGAGGAAATCCCAGAGCTGCACAGCCCTAATGCCCGCTTTCTCTGAGTTAACCAAGCACTGCACTGTTTCTTCAGGAATCCCGTATTTTTCACAGTGGCATCTCACACTCTGCCTCCCCATACCCTCCCTGGGAGCTTTTCCTTTGAATCTCAGGAAAGCAGGGAGGGGGAAGAGAGGGGGGAGGGAGGGAGAGGGAGAGAAAGAGAGAGAGAGTAGAGAAGTAGACAGACAGACAGACAGACAGATAAATCAAGGCAAGCAGAAAAATAACATGTGAGGAAAAGAAGACACTACAAAGTTTCATAAGTGGATCCAAAATGGGGATTGAGAGGTAGAGAATAAATTCCACTGAGACCCTATCTTAAGCTAAAATCTGTTTGTGCGGTGTGTGCGCACACACGCACCATTCTGTAACAATTTTGTAAGAGGGGTATTAACCTCCTTTAAGCCACGGATGCTCAGACTGTTTAAGAACTTGCCAAGTAACATCTGGGTTGGTTTTTCCATCTGAGCAAAGCCCACACACTGAGCACCTCACTGGCGCTCTTGAGACTGACACCCCAGTCCTCATGACCTACTCAGTCAGTGGAACGTAGCCACTTGCTCGTGGAGTACACGGGGCCAGAGTTCTACAGCGTGTGAATGTCTTCTCATCTTCCTGTGAGTTCTCTTTACAGGAATGTTGCCCAACAGATTTTGCACAATTCAACTGCAATTGCCAAACAAGAACATTTCAAGCCAAAAAAACCATGCCTGAGACAATGTCCTTTTTTATTTTAGGTCTAAGATGGAAGTCAGTGATAATTAAATAATGACTCAAGTATGAGGTTCCACTCCAATAACAGGTGGGTCTGCATACATACACACACACACACACACACACACACACACACCACAAACACACACACATACACACACACACACCACATCACCACATGCACACACATGCATGCACATACACACACATGCATGCACATACACACATGCATATACACACACATACACACACACATATAGACATACCTACACCCACACAGACACATACACATGCACACACATACACAGACATACACACATACACCACACACACCCATAGACACACCTACACACATACACATACACACACATACATACACACACATACACACCACAAACACACACACACACACATACGTACATACATACAAAATGCTCCATACAGAAGGAGCTCAGTACTGGTAAGTTGTCATCGTCACCATTTCTAACCTGCAGGCTGTGAATCTTCTCTGCAGATGTAAAATACACACCTTTACTTTGGCTCTAATGGGCTTACAGCTAATCACTGTTCTAAATCATCTCTTGGACTGACTCTGGGCAGCCTCCAGCAGTGACCCATGTGCCTCCACTCCAGAGCTGGGTCCCAGAACATTGCTTCCTGCATTACCTAGCCTCCACAGCACTATTGGGGAAATGTTGTGTGACAGGGTAAGCACTGTCAGCAGACTTGAGCTTAAATTCCAATGGCTGTGTGACTAAGTAGATCACAAGAGTCAGCTTTCACATCTGGAAAATGGAAATCATTCTTGTCCACAATACAGGGGCTCTGTGGGAAAGCCATACATCCAGGGAAACCCAGCCTGGAGCAAGAGTGAGGTCAAGATGTGTTCAAACCTTGAAAATCTCGTCCTAAGACTGGCGTGAGCAGGACTCCCCCCTGCTCTGGGCCTGCATGTCCTGGCACATGTAGTCTTCTGACCCCCACCTCTGCCACCCTTGAGGCAGTCCCATAGCTTGGTGGCCAGGTTTTAGGTTAAACTTCTTCGCTCCTTATAAGGACATGTCCAGCAAACACCTGAAATTCCTCCTCGTGCAAATGAAACATTCCTAGCACCTCAGCCTCAGCCAATGTTAGCCCGAAAAACCTCCTTCCCACTCCCCAAGGTTTGTATACTCCTTGTTCACCTCCAGTGAAGAGAACTGTCTCACTGAAAACCATGTCCTACCCATCCAGCTAAACCCCATTCCTTCCAGTCCACCTGCATATCCTGAGGGGCAAAGCAGACCTGAGCTGGCAGGGCCCAGAGCCAAGCAACCTCTCAAGGTTTGGTAATGTTTTCTAGGAAGGCTTTCTAACTTAAACTAATTCCATCTCTAGTTTGTAGTTCACCTAGTCAGTCTAGTCAGACTGTGAAAAATCTGGATCCAACTGATAGGAAGAGGGTTCTTGTCCTGGGGAGAAAAGGGGGGTATCTATCATACAGCCCCTTGCTCTGTTTACCCTTAGCCTTCTATTTCCAGAAGTCAACAGCCTCTGCCGTGAACAGATACAAGAACTTGCTAAGTGTGGAAATTCTCACTTAGCACACCAACCCTGAGCACGTCCTGGGTACCAAAGGGCTGAGCCATGCCTGAGCTTCATTTGGTAAAGCAGTCCCTGAGGACACCATGTCTCTGACATAAAAAATAACATTCTAAAGGAATTTGGAGAAACGTGCTGGCTGTGAAATCTGGATCAAGTCATCCTGGCTACAAAACGTATGTGAATGTATGGAAGGAAGTGTGTGCACAGGGCACAAATGGTGCCTGGTGTTCACAAGTGCTGAATACAAGCTGGACTGTTAAGAACAGACAGAAACACAAGGCAGGAGAGTGGGAGTGTTAGTACTGGTAGTGGTGCTAGCAGTAGTAGTAGCAGTAGTAGTAACAGTAGTAGTAGTAGTAGTAGCAGTAGTAACAGTAACAGTAGTAGCAGTAGTAGTAGCAGTAGTAGCAGCAACAGTAGTAGTAGTATCAGCAGTAATAGTAGTAGCAGTAGTAGCAGTAATAGCAGTAGCAGCAGTAGCAGCAGTAGTAGCAGTAGTAGCAGCAACAGTAGTAGTAGTAGCAGTAGTAGCAGTAGTAGCAGCAGTAGTAGTATCAGCAACAGTAGTAGTAGTAGCAGTAGTAGCAGTAGTAGTAGTAGTAGCAGTAGTAGCAGTAGTAGCAGCAGTAATAGTAGCACCAGTAGTAGCAGTAGCAGTAGTAGTAGTAGCAGTAGCAGTAGCAGTAGTAGTAGCAGTAATAGCAGTAGTATTAGTAATAGGATGGCAGAAATTACACAGTTATAGCTGAATGAGCTAAGAAAGGGGATTGTGGGTCGACTAGCAGAGGGACATCTGGACTCATGAAACTGCAGCCTCCAAAGCTATGTTGGTGAAGGATTAAAAACTACAGGAAAAAATAACAGTGTGGATGAACAAAGATAGCTAGATTAACTGTGACTCACCGTTCCTAAACAGTATTTGTTTATAAGAATATAAAGAATACTAAAGGACTTCAGGAAAATCACCAAGGAACAATCTCTCTGCCCTCACCCCTCTCCCTTCTCCCCACTCGCCTCCCTCTCCTCTCCTCTCTCCCTCCCCTGTCCCTCTGTTCTCCCCCCTCTACCAATTCTCCTCTCCCCTCTCCCCACTCTCTCTGTTCCCCCTTTCCCTCCCCCTCTCCCCACTCTCTCTGTTCCCCCTTTCCCTCCCCCCTCTCCCCCTCCCCCTCTCCCCACTCTCTCTGTTCCCCCTTTCCCTCCCCCTCTCCCCACTCTCTCTGTTCCCCCTTTCCCTCCCCCTCTCCCCACTCTCTCTGTTCCCCCTTTCCCTCCCCCTCTCCCCACTCTCTCTGTTCCCCCTCTCCCTCCTCCTCCCTTCCTCTCCACCCCCCCCCCCCCACAGTTAAGTCTCCACTGATCTTTCCCTGAGCGCATCTATGGTGCAGACCAACAGTGGACCAGGAATCTCCCTCCCATCAGTTGACGCTTATGGAATTGTGTCCTTGAAATCTCACATGGAACCCCAGCCCTTGGGAAATTAAGCCAGGAAGATCTGGAGTTTGGAGCCAGCCTAGGTTGCATGAAACCCTGTCCAAAAGCAAAAGAAAACAAAAACAAACAACAAAAGGAAAGTGATTATAATCAGACTTTCAGTCATTTGCATTTTAGATGAATTAGTTCAAGCTGTTTTATTCCACCAAGTAAATGGCAAGTTTCTCTCAGGAAAAGCCAGTGATGGTGACTCACAAAGTGTTGCTTGCCAGAGAATCAGCTGGAAAATAACTAAATAAAGCAAAAATACAGAGTCCAGGAAAATGGAGGGGTGGGGCACAAGCGAATGGGGCGGCTGTGAATCGATGCTTATCTGTTTTACTTCGTCTTATTTTATTTTGTTTTGCCTCTGTGGAGGGAGGACTCCAGGCCAGGACTGCCCGGTCAACGGCAAAGGACAATGTCCCTCTAGGAGATGAGGAGCTCTGCCCTCAGCTGGGTAGAAGCAGGGGATTTCCAAGAATAAGACGTAGCTGGAGTCAGCAGAGAAAGTTCTAGCTCTCCCTCAGAAACTTCATAAGGCAAGACTAGCTGCATCCGGGGGGCTCCGCCCTCGCTGCGGCTCCAGTGAGTAACAGAGCTGAACTCCACGGTTGCGCAAGTCCCTTTACACAGGTTTCGGTTTTAGGAAATGTAAGTGGCAGACTGTGACCCTGAACTTCCGGCTGCTCAGATGGAGCCCTCTCGGATGCCTAGCCTCATGTCACCTCCACCCCCGAAACTGGTTCAGAAAGGCTGCAGAGGAATGAATGCAAGGACAACTGCATCGGGTGCTGAGCGAGTGCTTGTCACAGGCAAGAGTTCCTGTACCCTCTCAGGAGCCAGCCTTAGCTAGCCAGTGGGAGTGACCAGAGGGAAGTGGGAGTGACCAGAGGGAAGGCAGAGTTCTTTCTGTCCCTGGGACGAGAGAGAGAGAGAGAGAGAGAGAGAGAGAGAGAGAGAGAGAGAGAGAGAGAGAGAGAGAGAGAGAGAGAGAGAGAGAGAGAGAGAGAGAGAGAGAGAGAGAGAGAGAGAGAGAGAGAGAGAGAGAGAGAGAGAGAGAGCCGTTGCAGCGGCTGAAAAGTAAATCTTAAACAATGAGCAGACCCTACATTTCTCAACTCCTCTCCTGGTTAGATGTTTCCACATCCGCATGATATGAGGCCCGACTGGGGACAGCTTCAGTGCCCATTGTTTGGCCTTCCTGTTTAACTGTGTCCATCTGGCAAATGGCTTTCGAAGAAATACTGTCTCCTACCAGGGCAGCCGACTGCACTGAATTGGAAACGTAGGGGTCTTTGGAAAGCGTTGGATGGCGCTTCGCTGAGGCAAACACATGAAGGCACATTTAGCTGAAGTGGACACAGGTAAAGAGATGTTCTGTTAAAGTCAGCACATAAAAGGACCTGTGATGAAAGAGTTTGTTCACCAAACACTGTATTGGTCCATCTTACACTCCGTAGCTGAGCTCCTTTTGTCGGGACTCCATAAAAAAAAATGTACCAAAAAACTTCTGGCTTCTTCTCGCTTTTGAGAAGACAGACGTGCTGTGTTAAGTGAGACAAGACCCGTGGGGACACGTGGCATGTGGAGGGAGTATAATAAAGACTCAAAGGACAGTGAAGGGGGCTGAGGTCTGGCTGTCTATGTTGATTGTGTTTGCCGTTCTGACGTTACAGAACCGAACAGCTGGTGCATCCTTAAAATGTTTTCAAGACGATGGAGCTGCCGCCGCTGCTGACCTGTGAACTGAACTGCTGGTTTCCAGACAACACAGATGGGAGTTGCTCCAAAGAACCTTTCTAAACACTTCCCCCCCATATCCTTTCTTTTCCACTACCCCTAGTGGGTGGTGGGCTACAAGAGAAGTTAAAAGGTTTAAAAGCCATCATTAAAAATAAACCTTAGAAAATTAAAGTTACATATTGTTCTTTGATTGGCGGTGACGTGTACACCAACATACCTGTCACAAGATGAAGATGACAAGTAAACTGTGCATGAACGCCCGCAGTCTGCAGAACACCGTAGCTCAGCCTGGTTTACCTTAACTCTGCTCAGAACACAAGGCCCATGTAATGAGTGTGGAAGCCGAGTCTCCAGCTGAACACAGAGGGAGTCTCTGGAAACAACTCAAGGTCATTATCACACAGTCCTGGAGGTCAGATATCTAGACTCTTTCGAGCACCCTGCTGGCTGGAGATTGTAGACCTGAACCTGTGTTACCAGCCTCCCAACTATTGCAAGCAACCAGCATTCCTCAGCTCCTGCTTCCTCTTCTGTTTTTAAAGCCAGCAATGTAATGCTTTCAACTCTTGCCCAACTGAGACGAGACCCCTTGGACACCTGCTCTTACCGGGGCCTACTGAGATGAACCAGAATAAGCCCTGTCTCAAAGTTAGCTGACAAGTCTCCTTGATTTCACCTGCAGCCATGTGCAACCGGTGTGAGTCGGGGTTCTTTAAAGGAACATATGTAATAGAATGGATATATATTAAAAAGCACTTGTTGCATTAGCATGCATGCTGTGATCTGGTCCCATAATGGCTGTCTCACATTTGTCTACCCAGTCTACCACCCCAGATGTCCCAGCAGTTCCCATCTATCTGGTACTGGAGGCCCAGATAATTCCTAGAGCATCGGCACTGGAAGCTGGCTCTTGAATCGGTGAAAGAATGAAGCAAGAGATGGTCTTGCCGTCAAGAGTAAAGGCAAACAGGCAGGGGCTCCCCCAAATTCATATTCTGAAACAATTTCCAAGGGGAGGGTAGTAAGAGAGTGGTCTTTAGAAAGTGATTAAGTCATGGTGGTGGAGTCCCATGGGGATGGGGTAAGAGCCTCACAGATGGGCTTTGGGGAATAAGTTCACTCTCTTCTGCTCTTCTGCAGTGTGAGGGTACAGGTTTATCCCCTCTAGAGCAGCAGTTCTAAACTGGTGGGCCATGATTTGACAAACCTATCTCTAAAAATATTTACATTATGACTCATAACAATAGCAGAATTCCAGTTATTAGGTAGTAACTAAAATAACTTTATAGTTGGGGGGCGGGTCACTGCAACGTGAGGAACTGTGTTAACGAGTTGCAGTGTTAGGAAGATTGAGAACAACTACTCTAGGAAATGAAACAACAGGCACTGTAGGAGATGCAGAGAGGGCCCTCAGGGCCATCAGGCTGCAGGACCTTGACCCTGAAAGACCCTAGGGCTTTCTCCAGACTTACACCCACTGCCTCAGGTCAAGGCTAGGCCAAGTTCCATCTCCACCCACAGTTCACGGGAGGAGCAGGAACATTCTTGAAAAACTGCAGAATGTACTGACTGACCCTCTGGTCCCAGATAGAGTTCAAATGTCCGTAACATGCTTGCTAGCCAATAGATTCAAAGGCCAATATGCTTAGCCAACCTTGCTGATGTAACCTGTGCCCCTAAAATGTATAAAAACTGCTTGTAGCAGCCTTTCGGGGTCACCTCTCCTCAGGAAGTAGGCCACCCTAGTGCACTGGACTAATAAACCTCTTGCTTTTGCATCGATCCCTGATCTCTCATCTCATTCATGGAAGCCTCAAATAGATAAGACTCATTTGGGTCTTACAGCCCTGCAGTTGCCAGCCTACATCAAGGTCACGTACATTTCTACTTGTAAGTTCCCAGGCTTTGATGTTTTGTTATAGTGGCACAAAGGACTAAGGCACTCCATTTGTATGGGTTCCAGGGACAGGGTGAGGATGCCTAAGGGAGACCATAATTCTGCCTCCCACAAGAGTCGTACGAAGGATCCAGAGTGTGATAGTTGGCAGGAGGAAGACACTCTGAAGTACAACAGTTACCATAAGACAGCTCTCATCGGTGCTTCTGTGTTCAGGACAATTCTAAGCACCAGGATGATGTCATCTCTCTGACACTGCCTGCCTGTGAAATGGCTCTACTGCCAGGATCCCTCCTCCCACCGTTGCCATGGTTTCAACAACACTGTCCTCCAAACCCTCATGAGCCAAAGCTTAAGCTCAAATGGGAGTTACTGGAGGTTGTGATGGTTTGAATATGCATGGCCCACCATTAGGAGGTGTGGCCTTGTTGGAGTAGGTGTGGTCTATTAGAGAGAGTGTGTCACTGTGGGGGTGGGTTTTGAGACCCTCCTCCTAGCTGCCTGGAAGACATTCTTCTCATACCTGCCTTTGGAACAAGAGGTAGAACTCTCAGCTCCTCTTGCACCATGCCTGCCTGGATGCTGCTATGTTCTTGCCTTGATGATAATGGACCAAACCTCTAAAACTATAAGTCCATCCCAATTAAATGTTTGTCTTTATAAAAGCTGTCTTGGTTGTGGTGTCTCTCTTCACAGCAACAACATCCTGACTAAGAGAGAAGTGTTTAAGTTTAACCTGGGGCCTGGTAGGAGGCCTTAGTTTACTGGGGAGCTGGGGGTGTTTTTGAAGAGATGGCAGGATCCCAGCATCCTCCTCTTCTTTTTCCTTCATGCTCTGGCTTTTGCTACTACCCTTCAACCTCAGTGTGAGCTGTCTCTCCACTACCAGAGGCTTTAAAGCAACAAATCTCTCCGATTATGAACCCAACCCCCTCACACCAGAAATCTGAATAAAGATTTTCTTTTTGTAAGCTGTTTTGTCTGCGTTGTCTGTCACAGTGAAGAAAAACTCACCAACAGTAATACAATAACAACTTTCTGTTTGAGGTCATTGCTCCAAGTCTCTATACACTTTATATAAGAAATATTATACACACTACTGTGTGCTACTGACTCCATACACTTTATATAGGAAATATTATACACACACACACACACACACACACACACACACACTTGTTGTTGCTGTTTAGTTTTTATTTGTTGGTTTTTTCTTTTTGAGACAAGTTTTCTTGATGTAGTCTAGGCCTTGAGCTCACATCCTCTTGTCTGAGTCTCCAAGTGCTTAGATTAAAGGCATGCATCACTGTGCCTAGCTATAGTCTATATTTTAATTAAAAACTTCCAGACATACTCTACAAGTTTGGTGAAAATACCAATAGTCTATTTCTCATGATACAATTAAGGTGTGAAAACTTTTTGTTTACTTATTTATACATATTTGGAAATACTCGTTTTATGTTATAATTCTATTATTTCTTTCTTTAAACTTACTCCATGGATCATATCTTATTTCTTATATGCTAGGAAATTGGAGACTCGGCAATCATCATGATTGATTTTTAATCTATTTTTACTTTAAAATATTTTTATAATGATGTATATGTGTGTGGTTGTTTGTATGCTGAAAGGCAGGAGACACTGTGGTAGAATGACACTTAGGTATGTGGTGGTTTGAATAAGAACAGCAAGCTCATACCAAGCCCCTTCTCTCTCTCTCTCTCTCTCTCTCTCTCTCTCTCTCTCTCTCTCTCTCTCTCTCTCTCTCTCTCTTGCTTGCTGTCTGTGGATCGGATTAAGCTCTCCTGCCTCCCACCCAGCTCCCAGCCCTCAGAAACAATAAGCAAGTCTCCCAATTAAATGTTTTCTTTTATATGTCTTGGTCATAGTGTCTCCTCACAGCAATAGAACAGTGACTAAGGCAAGGGTAGGGGACATATTAGAAAAGTTAAAACTACAGACAGCAGCATGAGATTTTGGACACATGTGGTAGGGTGAAGGCCTTTGGAATGTTTTCACCATAAGTAGGTGGGAGAGAGAGAATGAAAGTTTCCTTTTTGGGGGTCCATTTGGACAGTTGTTAGGAGCCATCAATCAGCACTTGGTTAAAAGATGTTGGGCAAACACCTTTCCTGGTCTTTGTTGGGATCTAAGCAACAGACACCATAAAGTCACACCACTTAACAGATCTCACATGGGAGGTTTATGGGGGAAGGTGGTGTTCAGAGGCTTCCTCTGGGTGAGCGTGGAAGGAAAAAGAGGGACTGGCCTTATATAAGGTGGTGTAGTGTAAGCACGGGGAGGGGAGGATGTGTAACTTGTGGTAACAGTGGGAATGTATCACATCTCGACAGTGGGACTATGACACATCTCTGTTGTCACTAGGTACCTAGAAAAAGGTAGAGATGCTTGATTGCTAACCTTCCTCTCTTTTGTTTATTATAAAAGAAGAGGAAGTTGAAAGGGATGATTGCAGGGCAGGAATGAGGACAGTGTGCCCTTTAGACTACTTCTTGCTGGCTAGACAGTCATTTCTAAGAAACTCCATCTTTACCATCAGGGCACATGAGTTTCAGGCTCTGTGGCTTGTGGTTGGTAGTCCTGTTACAATAACTGTTTGATTAATGACTTTTTGAAATTTGTGGCTGGATAATAAAATTTGTGGAGTGATTAATAAAAGAAGAAACACGAGAAGGAGGGAGTCAGGAAGGGCCATTTCACTTCCCATATGGAGTTCCAAAGGCCCAGGGGTCAGAGGCATTGAGTTGTTCCTACAGGTTTGTTCTTGTTGTTGCTGTTGTTATTTTTGGAGGTTCATTTGAAGTTGTTGGATTGGTTGACATAAAAGCAGCATCTTCTTGGAGAAAAAGGCAAAGGCCACCTTTTTCAGCTGTACCCAGTGACCCTCTTGAGTACATTTAAAGCAGAGACTCAATGATCCTCAAGTCTTAGGAGGCAAGGGAGCCTAGGCAGCTGCTTAAGTTTTTCATCTGTCCCAGCATTAAGACTGTGGTTAGAGGTATTCTCTCTAAGTGCATATGCTTGGGCTCAATGTCAGTGAAACTCTGGAAAAAAGAAATAGCTCATGATTATACTGTCTGGGTTTTTGGGATATAGATTGGTGTACTGTAAGAGGGCCTTTGTAAGGCATTCTAGGAATTAAGAGGGGTTTTCATGTTTGTTTTCTAGGAGTTTCTCATAGTTTACTTATATTAAGGCAGCCTTATGGAGACCAGCCAGGAGGCAAGATGTAAACTAATCTCTAGCCAAAATGCCACCTGGGATAGTGTTGCTCCACTGGGTATCCTGAATGGGGACCACTTCAGCCCTGCTGGACAAGTGTGCTGCATTAGTTTGGTGGACTTGATCTGTATACACTCTAGCCTGTTCCCAAACTCACCTGTGCTCCTCTGGAAGTAGGTTGTTAGCTAAATTCATACATATTCAGTCATTCATTCATATACATATATGTATATGAATAAGCTTGAGAGCTGCTTCTTCAATGCCAGAAACAAAATCTGAGTCAGCCAATAAAGCAGAATCTTACACAGCATAACCATGGAATGACAGCCTGTCACTTTTATGATTCTCCATTGGTTAAAAGCCAATGATTGTCTCCACCACTCTTAAGGGAAAGGGACTCTACAAGGAAACACACCAGGAGTCAGGAATCATGGAGACCACAGAAACCACACTCAAAAATCTCATAATGATCCTAAGGGGCCAGTTGTACTGAGGGGAGACTCTGGGTTATAGTCCCACCTAACCACAGTCCTGTGCCATGTTCTTACCACCGTTCTCCTGTGTTTCCTGAGAGATGAAATGTTTGGTAAGAAGCATTAATGGCCTCTACAAATAAACAAATGTATGCATGTTAGGCAGCAGTGGTGCCAGAGTGCAATCACAGGGCCTACTGGAAACCCATCCAGGTTCCTAGTGAAGTTTTCCTCTAGGTGTTTACTCATTAATCTCTGCTTGTGTCACTGTGCCTCCTGCAATCTAGCTACCTGACCCATATGGCCCTCTGGGTGGGCACACTGGGCCCTTCTAGTTTGCTTTCTATTGCTGTGAAAAAGTGATGATCAACGTGGGGAGAAAAGAGTTTATTAATCTTTCAACTCAGATCACAGCTCATCACTGAAGGAAGTCAGGGAAGGAACAGAGACCACAGAGAAATAATACTTCCTGGTTTGCTTCCCATGGCTTACTCAGCTTTTTTTCTTATATAGTTCAGGGCCACCTGCCCAGGCACCACCCACAGCCAACTGAGCCTTCCCACATCAATCATTAATCAGAAATGTCTTATAGACTCACATACAAACAATATGATGAAGGAAAACTCAGTTAAAGTTCTTTCCCTCTTCCAAGTGACTCTAGCATGTGTCAAGTTAACAACAACAACAACATACTCCAACCAACCAACCAACCAAATACCAAAACCAAAAATACTAAGACTAAAAAACTAAGACTAAAGCAAAACATCGACCAGCTCGGAGCAATGGTTACTCTTATACATGCCTCAACCTAGAAGTTAGAGATGTGACTTCTACTCAAATTCATTGTCTAATGCAATACACAAGGAAGTAGCATCTCTGTGTGGCCATGATCTGGAAAGTCCCCTAATAAAGTCACAGGTAGCAATCAGAATACAGAAAATGTCACACAGATACCTAGGAAATGAATGTTTCAGAAAGAACAGAACTCACAAAGACTTGTAGGCCAGAGCATCCTTAGTGTATAGAAGAGATAGCAAGGAGGCAAGATGGCCAACAGGGGGAAACAGAGGTAGAAGGGAAAAGCATGAACCCCTTGGGGGCTGAGCACTTCAGTCTGATTGAAAAGTTACAACTTGGTATTGAGACAGAAGTTTGAGCTGGTTCCACATTCAGGAAAGGACATTCACAGTTGCTCTTGTGCTCTTGTTTGCATTGGGTTTTTGAGGAAGTATCATCCTCTGCAAGCCAAGCTTCCCTGAAACTCACTGTGTAGACAAGCAATCCGCTGAGCTCTGTCTCTCAACTCTGGATTGAAAGTGTGAACCACTGCTGTTGTCATAGATGCTCTCTGGAGCATCCCAATAGCCTGTCTTTGACATTGAAACTGTTTTACTCTGCGGGTGAAACTTTGTTGGGTATACCACTTTTCTCATTGTTGTGTCAGCACCTATTAGAGAGAAATGACTTGGAGCAAAGTTGATTTTAGTTCATGATCCATCATGAAGAAAGCATGGTAGAATGACTTGGTTCGTGGAGGCAGAAGCTTGCAATAGGAGAATCTCTCATAGCCAACTAGGAAGCAGAGATATCATGCCAGCAGCAGGATTGAGCTATAACCTTCAAAGTTACTTCCCAAATGCCCTACATCTTCCAGTAAGGTCCTATGTCTGGAAAGTTTCACAGTCTCCCAGAGCAACACCATTAACTAGATACCAAGTATTCAGATACCTGAGCCTGTAGGAAACACTTCATGCTCAAACCATAACATTCACTTCTGTACCTCATAGACTTGTGGGCATCTCACAATGCAAAACCCATTCCTTCCAACTTTGAAAGTTACCATAGTGTTAATAGTTTCAATGTTTCCAGAAGTCTTTTCTAAGACTCAACATAAACTGTTAATTATGAACTCCTATAAAATTACATATATATATGCCTTATTCTACTATATAATGACACAGAGTAATATTCTCTTCCTAAATGGGCCAGGAATACAGAAATGGAAGTACATAGTAAGTAAAGATTGAAGCAAAGTAAGACAAACATTCATCAGGCCAAACTCTATATTCATCATTCAAGATGGCATTATCTGAGATCTTGCAGAGCCTGTGCCTATAGCCTGCTGTCCCAGGGACACATGAGGTTTTGTCCCCCCCCCCACCTTGGCCAATTTAACTGGTGTCTACAGGTCTCCTAGAAGATGACCCATGCTCCTGGCCTCTTCAACTTCCCAAAGTTACCACAGCAACATGAGCTTCACAATCATCCCTTCACATGGAAGATACTCGGGGTCCTTATCCAGGAGATCTGTGCCCAGGAGATTGCCTGGCCTCATCAAATGGAAGCCCTGTGACTCCATCTTTCTTGCATTCTAAGTGCCTGCAGATTCAGCTCTACAGGCACAGAGATGTTCTGCTGTCCACTTGAGATGTGGCCTGTAGACATTAGATTTGCATTCTCAGTCCCAGGCTCAAAAGGCAGCCTAGGTCTGCACCTGCCACTCTGGGGTAGAGAGAAAGAGTCAGAGACTAAAGGGGTTGGTTATCTAGGGCCCACTGAGAATGGGGGTGGAAGCTGGCAGATTGTCGCCCAGCTCCTTGCTTCACAGTTCACTCAGGAATCTGGGCTAAGGCTGATAACAGGGTAAGGACTATATTCTCCCCAGAGAGAAGTACAGCTCTTCACAGGAGGGAGAGTAGACATGATTTCAACAGTCAGAGGCCTCTACGGGAATCAAGACACAGGGCTGACAGTGAGAGCTACGTCTGCAGAGTCCTGGAGGGAAGGAACAGAAATGAATCCCAGAGCTCAGACGTGGCTACCGACTAACAGGCGAGATGTCACTGTAGTGGCCAACCTCTATCTTTAAGCACCCTAGGATATAGTCAAAAGGACTTGTAGCTTGGTTTGTGACACTAGCTGATGTGGCCTTTGAACTCATTTATGTGTCAATGTACATTATTCAGTCATGGACTGTTCTAATTTATCATCATCAACATCACCAATCATCATCATTGAGTATGTGTGCATAGGTGCATTTATGTATGGTATAGGGCATGTATGTGTATGTGTGTGTGGACACATGCATATGCACACACATAAGAAGTTAGAAAATAATTTTTAGATCTCCTTCCACGGTGGGTTCTGGAGACCAAACTCAGGCTATCGGCTTTATACTGTAAGATCTTTCCCTCACTGAGCCATCTTGCCTGCTTCTACCCACTAAGCCATCTTCCTGGAACTTTAATGAACACCCTCCCACCGTCCAGAACTTTTGAGGTGGGTACCATAAATCTATAAGTCAGAAAGGAACTCAAGGAGCTTGTGGCAACCCAGTGTAAAGCAGATGCCAGGAGGCAATGGTGACCCAATGAGTGAAGATCCTGTACCCGCTGCCCTGAGCCTGTGCTGACTGAGGAACCAACGGACTTGCCCAGACTCCTAGTTTCTCACAGGACCAATGCGGGGGGTCGGGGGGACAACTACAGAAAGAACCATCTGACCAGAAGTGTTTTAACAGGGCAGGGCTGGCCATGGTTTATTCTCCTGACACAAGAGGACACACTGGAATCCCTGTTAGGCTGATGTAAGGCCATTAGCCCATCTGGGTTTCACATCACAGCAAAGAACTCATGGGCACATTGTCGTTGCAGGACTGTCTCCATGTCCTCTGTATGTTCCTGGTATTAGCCCAAGAGTCTTATAAGCTGAGACACGTGCGGCTGGTTATAGGGCAGTGTTGCCTTATCCTTTCTAGTAGATTCTGTAGTCAGCTTTCCAGACACGGGTGTGGCCTAAGTGTGGATTGAGCACTAGCTAAACTCATCTGCGTTGTCTCTGACGTGCTGTGTGGTCTTAGGGAAGTTGCTCAAGATTTCAAAACCCAGTGTGAGCATCCATTCTTGTCAGCACCTCCTTCCCTCACTAGGCACGCGCTTCCATACTTCTCCTAGGGCCCATCAATGCCTCCTTATCTTCCTTGGTCTCCCACTATGCACTTCCGTGGCTTGCTCTGAAATTGACTCTCTCAGGTGGGCCCTTCCTCATAGCTCTTCCCTGCTTCCCTGTTACATGACAGAAAAGTCTCCTCTCCATGCTCTGAGATGTTCTTTTTCTGAGAGAGAGAGAGAGAGAGAGAGAGAGAGAGAGAGAGAGAGAGAGAGAGAGAATCTAGACTTGCCTTTTCCTTTAAAATATGAATTGTTATCATACAAACATATGGCGCACAGTACAGCAACTGGATTAACTATACAGTGTCTAATGATCGAATCAGGGTAGTTTCCATCTCTTTCAACATTTGAAAACCATTGATTACTACTTAATAATTCTGTGTTTTCATAGGGTACAGCATGGTGTGTCCACACATAAATGCCCTGTGTACTGACCCAGTCAGTACAGTATAATTTCCTCCGCATCTTTGTGTTTGGAGTCTTTCAGCTCAGCTGTTCCAATTACCATAAAAGAGGTAGGTTATTGTGAAGTGTAGTTCCCTACCCTCACCCTAGTATTGTGCCTGAACGCCTAGATCTTAGTACTGTACTACTATGTAATCCCATCCACAGCAAGATGTCCCCACCCTTACAAATCCATCCCCCCACTGCCCACTCCCTGTCTCCTCAGAGCAGAGGAGCCCCCCCTCGGTACCACCCTACCCTGGGACATTCAGTCCCAGCAAGACTGAGAACAGCCTCTCCCACTAAGGTGACTGTGCCACTTATAGGAAAGACCATGTCTTCCCTCCTTTGTTTCTTCTGCTCACTCTCCTGTTCCCTTCCTCTTCCGGCTTCTGTTGCTTGCTGTGACTTCAGCCCTAATAAAGAAGTACCTGTTGCATATACTGAAGGCAACCGGCAACCCGTATCTAGACAGAAGCCAAAATACTGCTAAGAGCAGCCATATAATGGAACTTGGAGGTAAATCCACTCCTGTCCCAACACCACATCTGCTAGGTCTAGATTACCTCTGCCTGGCAAGTTACTTCTACCACTTCCATGACAGGAGCCCAGAAGCCATGTGTGGCACTCTGAATGAAAATGGCCCCCATAGGCTCATAGGGAGTGGCATTATTGGAACTGTAGTCTTGTTGGAGTAGGTGTGCCTTGTTGGAAGAACCATGGTGGCTGGGAGGGGAAGATTTGAGTTTCAGAAGCTCAAGCCAAGCCCACTGTCCCTCTCTCTCTTCCTGCTGCCTGCAGATCTAGATGTAGAACTCTTATCTGCCCGCATGCCACCATGCTTCCTGTCTCAACTATAATGGACTAAACCTCTGAACCTGTAAGCCAGTCCCCAATAAAATTTTTTCTTTCTAAGAGTTGCCATGGTCATGGTGCCTCTTCATAGCAGTAACACTAAGAACCATGCCTTGACTTGTAGCCCTCAGAAACTAGGCTCCAGCCCGAGAGCGCATCTGGACTTTTTATTTATTCAGGCTATCATGTGTCCAAGTCTCTCTTATGGACTTGAAATGCATTGAAGAAGTAAATAAATGAGCCAGCGGGGCCTGGCTCTGGGAAAGGCGGAGGTTAGAGTGGATGAGGTTGGTGTTGATACCTTGAGTGTGAGATGCCAACTGTCAAATGGACATTCTGAAATAGCCTAACTGTTCACAGGATAGGGAGAGAAATAATTTGATTGTGAACATCATATATTTTAACATTCACTTCCCTGAGTACACTATACCAGAAACACAGACATCTTTGTGTCTTCACAGGGTGTCAGTATTTACTGAATAACAATAAATTCACAAGGTTCAGTGGTTTCCGTGGTGATGGTTTGACTGATACTCCATCTGCCTTGATAACCTGGCCAAGGGAAATGCAGGGTCTTTTATCCCAGGCTGAGTCACTAACACTGACTCTACCACATAGCAGACCGAAAGTATAGCTATACACTTACATGCACATATACGGTTAAAGGGGATGCCACGGAATCCAAACTGTTACAGAAGTGGCTGAGTCTGTATTGAGACAATAGCAGACCACACCGTGTAGGGAGGAAGCTGCTACCAGAGCTGCTGGAGTCAAGATTTGAGAGTAGAGCCTCAGCGTCCAGTTGCAAGATGAAAGTCTGAAATGGGCTTCAAGGGCAGGAAGCAGAATGTTCGGGACCATGTACTAAACCTTTCTTTTCATCAGCTCAGATAAAAAGGTAGATGGATGGGTAGCTGAGTAGCCATGTCAACCGTGGGGGCCCTGACCTGAAGCCCCAGGAATAGCTGAGCATCTTCTGCTTGTCAGTCTTTGGCACAAACACCAGGCATCTGGTGATAAATTGCTGTGGGGTTATGATATCATAGTCTTAGGAGGTCGTCACTTTTATGGGATCCCAGGAAGAGATTGCCATCTTTCCTCTGTCTGGTGTGCCTAATAGTGGGGGAGGGGAGGGTGTTCACGCAGTTTCAAGTCACCACAATAAATTTGTAGGGTGTCTTCTTTTCTTCTTCCTACTCCCAGGAATAAGTTCCTTATTAGTCTGTGCTGGTTGGATGGTGCCTGACTCTGTAGGCTACCGTCCTCCTCTTTATCCAGAGCAGACCCAAAGATGCTTATAAAATGGAGTCGCTGAACACAAGGCACAGCCTACACAAAAGCACTTTCACACAATGTAGAGCAGCTGAGAGCATGCATGCTCACACACACACAGGTGCGCATGCACACTCAACTGGAGAGTCACACGCTGCATCTCTGCATGATCACACATAGGTCAACAGTGAATGAGTCACATTGGATCATAAAACGATCTTTCAAGATTGGAACAGAGGCCTGCCAAGGTAGTTCAGTGGGCAAAGGCACTTGCCGCCAAGCCTAACACAAGCCTTACAATATGAACTCCATCCTAGGAAAACTCCTGGTAGGAAGAGAGAACAAACTTTAAGAAGTTGCCCTCTGAATCCCCCATGAACACCGTGTGTGTGCCAAAAACAAGTAGTCTAAAAAACAAAGATTGCAACAGGGTTAGGCAATTCTGTCTCCTCGGGACATGCCTGTATACCTCCGTCATCCAAGTGCGGTTGCTCATAGTGTGGAGAGCAACCCGCTGCATACGGAAGTCCAGCACAGGCATTTGTGCACAGCACACAACGTAAAAAATAACTTAGTTACAGGTTAGTTACAGTTCTTATTGACACAGTGTGTAGGTCGGATGAGCAACAGCCTCCTGTATCTGGTGTTTACTCTTGTCCGTGCCTCTGGATCTCTTGCCTCTTGCTTTGTGTAAGTGCCTTCTAGCCAAGGCCTTTCTCGGGTTACAACCCTGCTGTTGAGTGATTCCTGGCTG
The DNA here is from genome assembly GCF_963924665.1 of Micromys minutus. Classification (NCBI taxonomy): domain Eukaryota; kingdom Metazoa; phylum Chordata; class Mammalia; order Rodentia; family Muridae; genus Micromys; species Micromys minutus. The sequence continues at coordinate 20,950,695 of NC_137973.1, forward strand.
AGCACCAAATGCTACGAGCTTTAGAGTGACCCGCTTACAAAGGGCATCTTCAGTTAGTTAGCTGTATTTCCTATCACTAGTAGAACAAGTTATAAACATACTTCACGTTTTGGGTTTTTTTGGGGTGGTGTGGGGAGTCCAGTACTGAGGATTAAAATCAGGACCCTACAAGGGCAAAACAGATTCTCAAGCATAGACACAGACTCCTATCCCTTAATTCATTCCTAAGTAGATAAGGATCTCCTGGTGCGCTTAAAAGTGATCATCACAGAAGAGTTAATGAAGCTATGGGGTGGAAGATGGAACCCAGAGGAGGGAGGCCAGACCTTGTAAGCAAGATCTCGGTGTTTCTATAGCTGTGATGGCTGAGTAAGAGAAACAGTGCTTTGTTCTGACTGTCAAAGGCTTCAGAGGCGCCCAACAGCATCTTTAACATTTTCATCAAACTCTTCCATCTTCCTGTTTGTCTCACACCTATTGGTCACCCGGTTTTTTTCTAGCCCTGATGTTGTCTCCATACAAAAGCTACAATGCTATGTCATAAATGTTTTGGACATCCTCTTATCCAGCCGTGTATGAAACCATGAACTAAACACATGAGTCTGCCCTTATGTCTCTACCTAGAAGAGGTTGACACTGTCACTACCCTACAGGGAGTCAGTGTTTCAGCTCCAGGACAACCACTAAGTTCTGCTTGGGAATCAGTTCACCAGGGCTATACAGCTGTCAGTCATATAGTACCTTTGTGAGCTCTTAGTAGTATGTTTGACTTGAACACCTGGTGCCATGTATTTGTCCCAGGTATCTAAAAGGCTGTTCTTCTGTTTTGAGAGCATACTGTATTTATAGAGGCTGGTTAGGCTCCCACTGGCTACACAAGCTCCTGTTGTAATGTGTTGGATGAAGGCTTGGAGGGCCAGGGGTTGGTGTCACAGAGATTTAGGGCTTGCTTTAGGGAATTCCTGAGGCACATCCAGAGACAGGGTTTCAGGACAGACTGCTTCTGGGAGTATAGGGGCTCTTTCTGCATGCGGCTTAAAACTCCAAACCTCCCCAGCTAAAAGAAACCATCTCCAAGACCAGTGGTTAAGTAGAAAGTTAAACATTGCTGTTTCTTAACAGTCTTGTTCTGTTGGGAAGGCACTTGCATACTTTCATCACCCCCCCCCCCCCCCGCCTGCCTCTTTCTTCCTTGAGAAGAGCTGATTGGTTGTTGGGACCTATGGGCTGTAACAACACAGAAAAGCTCAATGAGTTCCAGACATTTCTCCTATAGGGGGAGACAGGGAGGCTTCTCTGCAAGCCCACATGGGCCCCTCTTTTCAATTCTTTGGATGTGGATAAGAACCTGGAAACAGGTGTTTCCCCTTTACAATCCCACAAGAGGCAATAAGTAAAAATGTTCCCAGCAAGGGGTGATCTTTCCCAAAGTCACACCCTTCCACCGTCCACCCGGTGCCGACACAGCAAGAAGACCCTCACCCAGTGCAGTGCTTTGATCCTGGACTTTCCAGCCTCCAGAAGTGAGAGAATGAGGTGCTATTTATTATAAGTGACATTCTCTGGTACCGTTCTAGCCGCACAAAAGCATGCTGGTGACCCAGCTCATCCCAGCTGCTGGAGATTCCATTGTGCAGGCCTAGGGTTGGGCTCAGTGGATTTTTAAAATCTGAATTCAGGGAAGCAGGGGAGTGGCTGGCCTGTATCCAGCACCTGTCTTGATCCGGCACTGTGTGATTGTTTTGCTGAAGGGATGGGTTTCCATCCTGAGCCATCTGCGGAATGATCATATTTCACACTGCCGTTGTAGCCTGAGTAATCCTGGGCACGGTTGTCAGGTCTGTTCAGGTCATTTTGGGATTTTTAAAAATGTTTTTAAAGTGCGAGGGGAAAATGTGGGGGGTGTGCATGTAGAGGTCAGAGGACAACTGTGTGGAGACACTTCCCTCTTCCACCATTATGTAGGTTCTGGGGACTGAACTCAGGTTCGTGTTTGCACGTCAAGCACCTTTTACTCACGGAGCCACCATACCAGCTGTGTGTCCTTACAGTAAGGGATGAGAATAGGGCCAGATGAAATGTCACTGGGCACAAACAAAGGTGTGTATTTGCAGGGTTTTGGTTTTTTAACTTCTAAAAGTAAAAGATTTTCTTTGCCAATAATTGGTCAGTGGGGCTGGGGAGATAGCTCAGTGGGTAACCTGCTTGCTGTGTAAGTGTGAGAATCCGGGTTTGGATCCAGGCAGGTGTGGCAGCCTGCCTATAATCTCAGTGCTTGAAAGGCTGGATGAATGATCCCTACCACAAGCTAGACAGGCCAGATCAGTGAGCTCTGGGTTCAACTGAGGCAACGCCTCAGGACAAAAGCTGGAAAGCAACCACAATTGACAAAGACAGCCATCTCAACAGACTTCCACAGTTCTATGCTTGTGCACTTTACACACGGGCAGCCACACTCATGCAAATGTGTATACTCTTATTTATATATATAAGCACACATTCCATACACACATACACATGCAAGTTAAGAAGTTAAAACAAATAATTAGCTGAAATCCAAGTATGTTTTATTTTGTTAGTATCTTACTCCAACAGGAGCCCCAAATTGTTGAAATGTTCAAGGAATGGGGATATAGCTCATATAGCTCATTAGGAGAGCATTTGCCTAGCATGCACAAGGCCCTGAGTTCAATTCCCAGTACTGCAAAGGAAATGTTCAAATATCTAGGGCATGAAGAAGTAACTGTGGATGTTATAGGGGGTGGTTTTGATGCTAAGGTCCTGTCCCCCAATTGGTTTTTGATTTATCAATAAAGATGCCAGGGTCTGATTGCTGGGTAGAAAGAGGGGGACTTCCAGGTCCCCACAGAAGGCTAAGAGACTCGGGAGGAAAAAGAAAGATTTTGACATGCTTCAGAGGGATAAAAGAGCATGTGTGATCTAGGGTGGAGTGGTCATCAGCCACTTCACCGACTGGGCCTAGGGTAGCATCTAAAGCTGAGGGCAGATTTAGGGTGCTGAGCTAAGAGTATTGGGGAGGGCACACTAGCCACAGAAGATTAGAAGTGCCCAGCAATTGAGCCAATAAGGCAGGTGTGTGTGTGTGTGTGTGTGTGTGTGTGTGTGTGTGTGTGTGTGTGTGTCTTTCATCTGAAAATCCAAGGGAACCTGGGAGGAATTGGTAGCGTGATTCACCTGGAGCTTAAAGTGGTAAGAAATATACACAACAGGATGTAAAAATACACACAACAGGATATAGAATCACACACAACAGGATGTAGAATGACTCACAACAGGATGTAGAATTGGAGTTTGCTCAAAAATCATGGGAGATGCATTTGACAAAGCTGTGTTCATCAGGTAGCTTTCAGAATATTTGTCCACCCTTTTGATTAACTGTAATTAGATTGCATGCATTTTATACGCTGGCTATACTCTGTTTAAAGACCTTGCTGTGTACCTTTCGTCCCAGCCAAGTCATTACTACATACCTAAGTTTATGGGACTTCACTGGGTAGCGTGTACCAAAGTCACACTTTCCTTCTGCCTTTACCTCACGTGCTTTACGGCATGACATAAACTTTATGAGGACTTTAAAATTTGTTTCTAAGATACTTTTCACCATTGCTAAATAAAATTCCCCTAAGATTTAATTAAAAGTTTCAGGGACTGGAGGGGTAGTATCTGTAAACATGCTTATAATAGAGATGCCCTTCTCATAAAGGAGGGGGAAAACACAGAAAAACAACTGGGAATCATTTGGAATCTTGTTTACAATGGCTCTCCAATCTTCTGTGTGCTGTGAGTAGCCTCTAGTCTACCTCCAACTTTGCCTATGACTTTCTCTTACACCTACTGTGTTGATGGTGGGGTTTTGTTTTGTTTTTGTTTTCTGAGACACAGCTTCACTCCTTAGTCCAGGCTGATCTTGAATTTTATATTTCTACATCAACCTCTTGAGTGCTGGGATTACAGAGGAATGCCACCATGCCTGGCTCTCGTAGTAAGTTTGAAGAGAAAACTTGGTGTGTGTAGGGGTGTGAAGTGGTGTGGTGTGCATGTGTGTGGGTGCATGAGCCTGTGCCTGTGCATGTGTGTATGTATGTATGTGCTCGTATGTGTGTGCACACTATGGTAGACATGTGAAGGTCAGAGAATAACTTTAGGGGTTTAGTTCTCTCCTTCAACCTTATTGGGGCACTAGTGTTGCCCTTCTGTTTCTTTCCTGCTAGCAGGCCAGAGTGGATTTCTGCCTGATTCTCCCCCATCTCGCTGTAAGTATCACAGATGCACAACACCACATCTTACTTAATATTTTATTCATTTATTTGTGGAGTGTGTGTGTGTGTGTGTGTGTGTGTGTGTGTACTCATGCGTGGAGGTCAGAGGATGACCTGCTGGACTCTGTTCTCTTCTTCTACTGCCTCAGTCCCAGAAATTGAACTCAAGTCATTGAGTTTAATTCAGCTTTATGTGGTTTCTGGGAATCAAGCCTGGGCCATCAGGCTTGCCTGGTGAGCCCTTTTACCCACCAAGTGTCTTACTACCCTCTCTGAAGGAATGCTTTTGGAAATCCCCATAGATGCCTGAAATGTCAGAGTACCAAACCACACACATACACACACACACACACACACACACACACACACACACACACACAGTCTTCCCTGGGATCCTGCAGTACTGTGTCAGCCCCAGAGCCACTTGTTCCGTCCACACTTCGGGCCCTGTGATCTCCATTGCAACAGGTCTTCATGTGCTTTGTGGCCACCATTAAACAGAATAAGCATTATATGGGAGAGCAGACAAGTCCCACATTTGTACTGCAGGAACAGCATAGCCTGGCTCAGCATGGTCAGAACTGGGGACTTACTTGGACATAGATGAATCAGTGTTGTATCTCAATCTGTTAAACTGTCATGAATTGAACAGTCTTCTAAAGATCCCACCTTATGATTTAAAACAACCAAATTAACTGTGACCTTGGACTACAGAACTGCTGACCTTCAACCTCTCTTCTGCCCAGAGTCAAACACCAGCTAACCAGAACTGCCATACTTCAACCCCTCATTTGCACTGGAAGAACCAAAAGGTGGGTAGGCAGATCCCACATCAAACCAGCTACACCCCCACTGACTGGAGGTAGCCAGTTCTTCTACTAGCTCCATTCCACTCCCTTGCAGTGTAGCTGAAAACTTGGCATCCTCTACTCTGTTCTGGCCTGGGCGAATCCATTCACTGTTCACCACATGGGCCCCCCATCATCAATTGATGGCGAAGGAGTCAATCTGACAACCAAGCATGGTGCTTGCTGATGAATAGTGGTGACAAAGATACCTAGGCAACAGTATGGTCCATGTTCACATTAGGATGAAGGGGAAAGGGAAAAACTCACTCCGCTACTCAGAACAGTGTGGCGTAGTTCTCTGGAATTTTCGACTTAATGTTTCTTGACCAAGGCCACACCTACCACACCAAGGCCACACCTCCTGGTCCTTCTAATCCTTTCAAATAGTGTCACTCCTTGGTGACTAAGCATTCCGATATATAATCCTATGGGGACCATTCTTATTCAAACCACTACATTAGATAAATAAAAGCCTAAATTCAGCGTTCTTTAGGAATCTCCTAAGACCAATTTCTCTTCAGTAGGACCTCTCTTAATTCAACCCCAAAGATCAACTACTTCAGACAGGGCATCTAGTTCCCATCAACCTGAACAGCCTGTATCAGCTCAAAGACCACACCCTGCTGACTGTCAAACAAAATCCACTTGCTTTCCTGCCATTTTGCTTCTCTCTTCCCCCTCATTCTTGGCTATAGCTTTGGCATGTGGTCTAGTCCGGTACCCTAGCCTAAACAGTCAATGCTTTGACTTTAGTCCACTGGGATCCAGGTCTCACTTTGGGCCTACAAAAGTTGCAGAGCAAGCACAAAGTTCTATGGGAATGTCTAACTAATATATATATATATATACATACATATATATATATACATATATATATATATATAACTAATGTTTAGTAATAAATGTAATTCTCTTTTGAAATTGAAAATGTACTTTTCAATCCAACTGTCTAAAAGAAATGAATGACACTTTGAACTACCATGAACAAACTTTTCACAAACTTACTGCCTCAAAATACAGACTTCCTTAAAAGTGAAGGGCAGGCTGGGGAGGTGGCTCAGCCAGTGGAGTGCTTACTGTGCAGGCATAAGGTTCTGAATTAGATGCCCAGCCTCAACACCCACATAGAACCCAGCTGCACTGGCACATGCCTGCAATCCTAGTGTCAAGAAGGCAAAGACAGAAGGGTCCTTGGTGCTTGCTAGCCAGCCACCCTAGCCTACAGTCAGTGAGTTAAGAGATCACTGAGAGACATTGTACCCCCCCAAAACGTGGTGAGTGAAGACACACAACATTGACCTCCACATGTTTTTGAGTATATGTTCACATACACCAACACACACCCATGCATCAACCCACACAAGTGCACACACACACACACACACACACACACACACACAGTAAAAGCACACAATGCACCTCACACACAATCCTTCCCAAAGTCATAGAACCAATCAAGGTCAATACCCTCACTTAAAAGTATTTAAGGAGGGATTTACAAATTTGCAAGTTCTTTCCCATGAAATAAACTGAAACACCAAAGGGGTAAAACAAACAAACAAACAAAAAAACCCAAAACAACTCTTGACCTTTATATGCCTTAGTGTTCTGCAGAGGATAGGAGTTCACAGAATGGACAATCAAAACCGGTGTGCTGGCTGGCTTGTATGATACTGGCAGAGCATGCCAACCATGGCTGCTTCCCTCTGGAGAGTCTACAAAGGGAATTGTGTGGTCCACAAGGTTAGACATCTCAGCATCCCAACCTACAGCTGAAGGTTGGAGGATGTCTGGAGAAAAGCTTGTTGGAAACCCAGAGAACATGAGTTCTGGTACCAAGCCAAGGAAAGCAGTTAGACCTGAAGACAAACAGGCAAAAAGCAGAGCTTGTCCCTTATCCAACCTTTCACCTGGCTGCCACCAAAAGGTAACAAATCAAATACATTGTGGGTAGTTCCTTCTAGTTCAGATAACCTCATCAAGAAAACCACTCATGGGTGTATGTCTACCATCTTACCTCTTAGTTGATTCTAGAGCCTGCCAAGTTGATAACCAAGACCATCCCTCACAGCCTTCCTGAAGTCCTGCCAATGCTTGGAATCAGCCAAATTCTGTTAGACAGACACCATTGGAATATACTACTTAGCATTTCCTCCTATCACATATTGGTTGTGTCTTTTGCCTTATATTCAGAAACCTAAAGTAAGAAAAAAATGATTGCCTTTTAAATAGGCCATACTTGTCTGGTTACACACACAAAAACATATAGCTAGAAATAGCTAAAAAGATTAATTCTTCCCTTAAGAATATTTTTATTCAATACTCTCTTGATTGGTGTTAGCTCGCTTTGCTTTTCATTTCTTGAATAAAGAACACAGAAGAGGGTTTCATTTAACAATTTGGACAGACAAACAGACAGTGGAAAGGTTGGAGATGCCGTGTGGACTCTGTAGGACACAGGAAGTCTCCATAACAAATCCTGAGAGGCTATGGGTCTACCTGCTTTATGTTCTTAGGAATCATCAGAGGACAGCAGGCTCTTGACAGTCACAGCACAGACCCACATGAAGGTGTGGAGCAAGGAAAGTGGGCCGAGCTGATGGATGTCAGAAAGATCAATGCTCAACTGGAATTCCTGCCCAAGCTCACCAGTAATTCATCCGACTTTAAAGAACCAAGGCTCAGCCATCACTTTAACGGAAAAATCTAAATGAAGTCTTGACACTTTTCTCATAAGTTTTCGGGAAAACATCGAGTAGATCCAATCCTTGTTTGAGAGTCTCTGCACAACGTCACACAAGACATTTGAAGGCCCTGATGTCTAGAGAATGGTGAATTTCCTAGTCTCTTGGCACACACCGCTTACAGAAGGCAGCACCTTCGCAGCTTTCCCTATCCAGAGTCCGTACGCCAAGTCTAGAGACCCATCTTGTTATTGGTTGGATCTAAATAATGACAATGCAGCTTCCAAATGGGAACAGGGCTGGGTTGGTTGTCTCTTCAGGATCAAGGGGAAACAAGCAGTACCTTAGCAGCTGCATGATTGGCAGCCAATTAAAACGAACACTTATAGCTGGCTGTGGTGACATAGGTCTCTTGATTTCAGCTACTTGAGTGAACAGTCAGGAGGGTTGCAAATTCAAGGCCAGCCGGGGTAATTTAGTGAGAACCTATCTCAAAATGAAAAATACAAAAGAGACTCAGGGCAGGTGTGACTAAGTTCAATTCCCACACCCGTGTGTGTGTGTGTGTGTGTGTGTGTGTGTGTGTGTGTGTGTGTGTGTAAAAGAACTCACTGTTGTATATGTGTTTTAATTATAAAATACTACAAGTCTTTTAGAAATTAGCTATAATAAGAATAAAAATTTTTGGTGCACATACCAGTATTTTCCTTGGAAGCCAGAAGTTAACACACCCAACATACAGGATAGGTTGATCTGAAAGCCTACCAAGAAGATATAAAAATCCCCCTCTGAGACCATGAAACCCCAAAGCAATGTAAGCTAATTGCCATTATCATTAGTTGCTGCCCGGAATATGAAATCTCCATGACTTTCTGCGGGGTCATGGAGAGCAGCCGAGGCTCGGCACTGTGAGAGGCCGTGGAAAGCCATTGGTAGAGGTGCAGCCTCAGTGGCAATTAATGCCCAGGACTGAAGGAGTCATGCAAAGGGGTTGAGGCTTGGCACCATGAGGGAACCTGTGAGAGGCTATTGGTGATGCCTAGCTGCAGCAGAAGACAGCAGTGTTTGTTTAAGAGATGCCAGTGCCATGACACTCTTGGGATGTAGGACTTGGGGTCATCACACTAGAACTGGTCTGGAAGCTCATGCCTGAGGAGTGGTTCTGGTAGAAACAGAAGGATCTATGCGAGCTGCTGAGAAGCTGGTAGCCCTATCCTGCTATAGCCTCTCATAGCAATGACTGGACTGGCAACATAGTGCAACAGTGTTTGTCTTGGGAGTCATTACAGCTGCCTAATTGGACTTGAGGCTTGGTGAGCAGACAGGAAATGAAGCCAGATAGGGAATAGCTGAAGAGACCCCAGAAGAGAATCTACTAATCTGTCTAACGCTGAATTATTTCCTAACTGGATTCTAAACACTTACCTGTATATTCTCAGATACAGGTAATTTTCACCAATTACCAAAGAAGCTTCCTTTTGTATCAGGGCATCTTTAGAAAAACTACTAGTCAAAATGTAGAGAGTATCCAACTCTGATTGATACATCTTCAACACAACCACCACACCTAAGGTTCAGGGGACATTGCAGAAGAAGCTGAATAGCTATAAAGAGTCGGGACCAGAAGTATGCTGTTAGGTTTAGTCTTTGACAGGGAAGCCTCAGCCATGAAATCTTCACAGCATGGCTGCCTAGAGATGTGGTGTACTGGCTGGTTCTGTCAACTTGACACAAGCTGGCATTATCAGAGAAAGGAGCCTCCCTTGAGGAAATACCTCCATGAGATCCAGCTGTAAGGCAGACCTGGGTTCTATAAGAAAGCAGGCTGAGCAAGCCAGAGGAAGCAAGCCAGTAAGTAGCATCCCTCCATGACCTCTACATCAGCTCCTGCTTCCTGACCTGCTTGAGTCCCAGTCCTGACTTCCTTTGGTGATAAACAGCAATGTGTAAAGCTGAATAAACCCTTTCCTCCCCAACTTGCTTCTTGCTCATGTTTGTGCATGAGTAGAAACCCTGACTAAGAAATTCGTACCAAGAAGTGGGGTATTCCTGTGACAACCTGACCATGTTTTGGGGAGGACTGTAGAAGGACTTTGGAACTTTGAGCTAGAAGAGCCATCTTGATGTTAAGAGCTCTGTGGGATGTTCTGTAGCAGCTTGGAAGATAATGTTCAGAACAGTGCGGAAGTTAGAGGCCTGGCTTGTGAAATTTTAGAGGGAAGATTAAAGACTCTTATCAGGGCTATTGCTGTTTTGATTGTGAAGTTTCTGTGGTTTTGGTTAGCTGGGGCTGAAGAATCAGCTGTGATCAGCAAAGATACCAGAATTACTAAAGCAAAACATTTGCATTAGTGGGACTATTGATGCTGGTCAGCTGAAGCTAAGAAATTAGTGGTGATTAAGAAGAGACCAACATCACTGAGGTAAATTGTTCTGGGAAGTGTTTTCTGAGAGCACAAAGAAGCTGTGTTCCAGAGATAGCCAAGGTTGTACCTCGTGCTGTGGCTGGACTTGGTAATGTGTAAGAGTCACCCAGGTGGTACTGGTTTTGAAGACATGAAGGAGTCATACAGAACAGCTAAGGCTTGACTCTGAGAGGCCATGGAAGGCCATTGGTGAAGGTGCAGCCTCAGTTGCAATTAATGCCCCAGGACTGAAGGAGTCATGCAAAGGAGCTGAGGCTTGACTCCATGAGGGGAGCCTGTGAGAGGCTATTGGTGAAGCCATGTTGCAGCAGAAGACAGCAGTGTTTAGGAGATGCCAGTGCCATGATGACCACCAAGAACAGCAGCGGCAGTGGAGAACAGGCAGCTGGAGCCTAGAAGACAAGGCGTGTGTTACAAGGGGCGGAGCTGGAGAAATGACTCAAGCCCTTGAAGGAGCTCAGAAGTTCATTAGTGGATCCCAGACATTGGATGGTTAGAGTTTGGTTTTGCTTTTGATTGTGACTATGCCCTGATATTTTTCCCTCTTGAAGGAAGAAAGTATTTTAGTGGAGCCCACAGTTAAGAGACTTTGAACTGGAAAAAAAAAGACTGAATTTTAAGAGATTGAATGTTTTAAAGGAATTGAATTTTTAATATGTAAGATTTTTGTAAAGACTGTGGGACTCTTAAGGTTATTTGGATCTTAAGGATGAATAAAAAAGTAAGGGTTGAGGAGTAATACTGATGTGTTTGTGTGTCAAGTTGACAAGGGGTCAATTGTACTGGCTGGTTTTATGTCAACTTGACAAATCTGGAGTTATCACAGAGAAAGGAACCTCAGTTGAGGAAATGCCTCCATGAAATCCAGCTGTAAGGCATGTTCTCAACTGGTGATCAAGGGGGGGAGGGCCCAGCCCATTGTGAGTGGAGCCATCCCTGGGCTGGTAGACCTGGGTTCTATAAGAAAGCAGGCCAAGCAAGCCAGGGGAAGTAAGCCAGTAACATCCCTCCATGGCCTCTGCATCAGCTCCTGCCTCTAGGTTCCTGCCCTGTGTGAGTTCCAGTCCTGACTTCCTTTGATAATAAACAGCAATGTGGAAGTGTAAGCTGAATAAACCCTTTCCTACCCAACTTGCTTTTTGGTCATGATGCTTGTGCAGGAATATTAACCCCAACTAAGACATGTGGGCCATTCAATACCTGCTGACACCCCAACAGTTGGGAAATCTTACTAGGCACTACCCCTAGATGGGCTACAAGCAATTAACAATTATTGAGAGAGGGAGAACTAGCCTTCCCCAGGGTCGAGCACCCTGACTGATTATTCAGTAGCAAGTGGTCAGCCCTAGAAACACAATACTGAATAGATTCACTGGGTTGTGTTCATAGGTTTGTTATGTGTACATTTAACAGCTATAGTTAAAGGAGGCTCCATGAACTGGGAAGGGTACATAGGAGGGACAAAAGGGAGTAAGGGAAGGAAGAAAATTATGTGATTTTATTTATTAAATTCAACTAAAAAAACTCACTATAGAAGTTTTTCCTCAGCCAAAGCTGGGCTGTGATATTTAACCTGCCCTGGCTCCTATAAAGGGCAGTAACTGCATCAAGCACTGAAAGCAGCTGCTCCTCTTGGCGCATGTCAATAAAGACTGTTAATGCTTATGGTGCTCTGACGCATCCTGTGCTATTATCCCCTTTATTCAGAAGGCGTGGGTACAGAGAGGTCATAGGTGAGCTGTAGTTAGGGCAGGGAGAAGACAGGCCAGGTCTCCTCCTCCCACAGGTGACCCTCCAGCTCCCCCTGCTGGTGCTGGATCTACACCCACAATGCACTGCTATTGTAGTCTTCAGGATTGTTCCATGCCAGGTCCCTGTGGCTGTGGCTATCTTCCCCTCTCCTCAGTGGCCCTGCCACGTGGACCCAGACCTCGCAATATTCCACATCACCCTCTAGTTCCCGTCTACCACCCTTCACTTGGGCCACAGCAGCCAACTTCTGATTTTCTAACTTAAATGAACATTGGCTTCTTTCTGCACGAGGGAGGAAAACCCATCCTTCTTTTGGTACCTAAGGCAGTCATGATGGTGGCCTTCCATGCCCTTCTATCGTGACCCCGGACCAATAAGCCCAGCTACACCAGCGGCCTGACTCGGGTCCTTTGTCTCCATTGGGTCCCCACTGCAAACCTTTGCCCACGGATACGGCTTTCTTGTGGCCAAAGCTTTTCCTCAAATGTCCCTGAGATGCTCTGATCCCTTTGAAGAGCTTGCTGCCCGTTCCCTTATCCCAGCCCATCTGTCACCAACCCCAAGGGCACTGAGTATCTCGGGCAATCCCTAAGGCTTTTTTTTTTTTTTTTTTTTTGGCCTGTTCTGCTTCAGGAGGCAGCAGTACATCGGATGGCATCTTACTCTGCCAGGACTGTCCAGTCCACAGTCCCAGACAGCTCCCAGCACCAAGAAACTGCCTAGCAAATATCAAATGATAACTTCATGTTTCTTTAGTCTTAAGGTTAAAGATAACATTGAGTAAAAGTAAAAAGTTTAATTTTTGTGTGCATAGTAGAAGTGTCTTCTCACTTTCCCAATGGGACATTAAGATGGGGCTTAGATGTAGCATCAGAGGTAGCAATTCTGAAGCTGCCGTAGGTCTCATGCTCTAGAAGCCAAGTGTGAATCCGGCGCTGCAAAGGCTTTGGGGCTCTTCCTCTACTCCATGGTGCTTCTACTGTGGTGGACAAAGGACAAAAGTCACCGTTTCTAACTGTTGTGACTATGTTTTAGTTCGTGGGCACTGTGTTACCTGTGCAATGCAACCGTTATCCGTCTGCAGAACTTCTCATCCCAAACAGGAACTCAATGCCATTCAAGGTTAATTCCCTACCCGTCTCTGCCCTCATCCCAAGAAGCAACTGTCTGTCAATCACCTGTCTGTCCTCAGGCAGACCCAGCTGGCATGTACCTGGTTACTTTACTCAGTATACTGTCTTCATAGACTACTCTTCCAGCATGGACCAATTCCAGCCCTTTTAAAGACAGGGTGCTATTCCATTTCTTGGATGTACTACTGTTTATAATCTGTCAATAAACGTGTGTTTCTCATCTTTTTTAAAAAAAAATAGCAATGGGAACATGGCTGTTCTGGTATCTAAGTCCTTGTCTTTTGTCCTATAGAAGCAAAAGTAAAAAAAAAAAAAAAAAAAAAAAAAAACTACAAGTAAATTAATATTTATTCTACCCTAGAGGGTCTGTTTCACCCACACCAGGATTCTGATTTGGTGACTAGAGGGCTTCCCAGAACCATGTTCCCACAAGGCTTTGCCTTACCAAAGGGCAACACTGAGCTTATAGGACATCTTTCTCCCTTCAGGGCTCCCACAGTAAAAGGAATAAATTAAACTAACAACTTGAGCGCCCCACTCAAAAAACATCCCAACCTCAATCTCCAAGAAAGACAAAGTGGGATATAAAAATAAGAAACTTTTATTCAAAGTTGAAAATGTTCTCTACGTTTATACTTAGCAACACATACTGCCACTTCAGAGCACGCTTCTAATGCCAAGGACCAGCATTAGAGGGACTCGTGCTAAGGAAGGAAGTGCCCCACTTCCCAGATGTCCGACCCTGACTGCCTAGCAGAGCGGCAAGGACACCTGTTACCATGACGATAACAGAATGCACACAGCACCAGGACCAGAAAGCAAGCCCTTTCCTGGACAGCCCCCATCAAGAGGTGACTTCCTGCTAGGTGGGTTTTCCTTGCCAGCCTTCAGCTTATTGGCTGCAGGGACAGCCCACAAGGTCCTCTTCAAAAGCACTGACTGCCAAGACACGATGGGCTAAGTCACTCTCTGCAGTACCCTCAGGGACACTTGAGATGCTTGGACAGAAGCCATAGCCACCTTCCCTTCCTGAATGGTGGAAGTTATGATCCGGGGATGCCAAGTCTGCAGAACTCACTTACAAAGGATCCAAAAAACAAATACCCAGATTTAAAAAAAAAAAACCAAAACAAACAAAACATTTATTTTTATATAAAAGTGCCAAAATATCCACCACTGCTGTAGTCTACCGCAACAACCAGTTTACGCTAGGAATCAAAACACAAGGCCCTTTATTCACGTTGCTCAAAACTCGAGTCCCTCACACATTCCCGCAGTAGCTGGAGTCTCTGGACAGGGGGAAGTTTGTGTTGCGATTTGCTGTGCTAGTCCATATGTCCAGGTTCATGTAGGCACGAAACGGGTTAAACCCCAGGTAGTACTCCTTGCACATGACCTGGTTTTCCATGTGGGTTGAATGCTCTGTGGCAGGGCTGAAGGGACAGCAATTTTCATACACGTCACTTTGTGGGGCCCAGATGGAACCAAAAAGTCCAGACATGGGAGACAAACTTCGGGTACTCGTGAGGTAGGACTGCAGTGGAAATAAAGACAGAAAAGAAAGTCAAGGTTAGAAATCAAGAAGGAGCTTTCCAGGCACAGCACTGAGACTGAATAGATACCCCAGGGGACACGGCCATGATGCCATGTCCACCTGGCTATCTGAGAGCTGTTACGACATTTTCATCTGATCTGTTAAGTCTACTTGCAATTTGAAGGGTTTAGTCACATGTGAGAAAATGTGTGGTGTGGACACGAGGGGACGGGGACGGTGTGGGCACCACAGACGGAGCTGCAGAGCCCCTCCTTCACCTCCTATGACACAGGCTTCCTGCCAATGTCCCTACATCACAGCCTTCAGAATGTGACCACTATTCTTGTGCATAAAACCCCACGGGCTCGGCCTGAGCTGAACTCTGTGCTGAACAGGACTAGGAAGCACTGGAGGAGAACAGGAAGGGTGACACTCACTGGAGAGCTGACAAGACTGGCGTGACCCCAGGCAGCAGGCATGCTGGCCGGAGTGTTCCAGGTAGTGGAGGTGCTGTGGCCAATGAAGTCCGTCTGGACTTTCGAGGAGCAGGGGAAGCCATTGGTATAATTCATGTTTTCTGGGAGGAATGGGAGAAAGAACATGGTCATGAAGTGTGAATTCTCAGCCCTAACACGTGAGTCCAGTCTGCGTGTTAAGACGGACCACCTAGAAGGGCTGATATGTCTGTACTCATTCATTACATGGGGATATTCCTAATGCACAAAGTTTATTTAGAGTATTTCTATAGAAGAGGACAGGGCCAAAATTCTTAGCTACCCTCAATCCCCACAACACATTCAGTAGGGTATCAGGCATTCTGGGCTACACCTCCCAGCTATGTTGCTTTCTATTTTGTTAATTGCCAATCCCCCAAACCTCATCAACCTGCACATGGCCCAAGAAAATACATGTAAGCCAAGTACTTCTAGATATCACCAAATTGACATAAAGCCTAGGGGGACAGTTGCTATAGCTCCCTCTTGTGGTGAGATGGCTGTAATGCAGCATCAGAATCAAGAACACTGAAGAGAAATCCTGGCCCAGCTGTATCTTGCAGATGGGGGAATTTCCTAACGCTTACGTCACTTATTGCGACACATGTGTTTTGATGGAGCGCCTGTATACACCCATCAATCCTGCTCCAGGCTTGTTCCCCTCCTTCAGGATTCCCCAGACCCATGGGGTAGAGTCAGGACATGTTGAAGAATGAATCTATATCACATAGGAGATTCACCATTGCCCAATAGAGAAGCTGCCCTGTTACGGCCACAGAGACATGACTCGGTTCTGCCTACTTTACAGGACTCAGTGGAATAAGGTTACACACAGAAGCCCCAGACACCAGAGCAAAGGCTGCTGGGAGGGTCATTCAAAATCGCCTCTTTCTGTGTGCACAAGTGGATCCAAGTGGCAGCCCCCTGAAGAATCATCTCAAGTCTGCTCACTGTTAGCTGCTACGTTAAGTGCACACACCTTGCTTTGACTTCTGAGAATGAAAGATGACCACTGGCATTGGTCAAGTGCTTTACCTTCTGGGAAGGCATTGTAACCGTTCAGTTCCAGAGGGCAGTACACACTGGGAAACTGGCCCTCACAGGACGCACTCCAGTCAATGAAATTGCTATGAAAAACAAAGAAAAATCAAAGGCTAGTTTCAAATACAGGACACTAAGAGATGAGTAAAGACAGGAATGGCTACACCACCCCACATCCTCATCCACAAATCTCCAGGTTAGGGACATAAACGGTGTGTTCTGTCAACCAGAGCCAGAGGCTTATCTTCTTGTCAAGGACATTCCACCTGCAGGACAGATGGCTGGGTGGAAGGCATGCCACCTTCCAGCTGCATTTGTTAGGGAGACACAGAACCTGGCTGCAGCTGTGTTAGCACCATGGGAAGACAAGGGTAGCTCAGTGTCTCCGTATACACCTGAAGAGCTTCGCCATGCTGGTCCTGCTAATCAAATGTCCAGCTGTCCCTCAGAAAAAGTGACCACTATAACCTGGCACTTCAGTCACTACAGACTGGATGTGTGTCATGGGAATAAGGCGGGAACACTGTTACCATGGGCTAAACCAAAAGCCTTCAAGTGGATCCTGTGACAACAGGCATCAACACGTGCCAGGCATACTGAAGCAACTGCTGCTGTGTAACAACGTTCCGACATCAGCTTTCTGATCAGTTTTAGTTTGTACGTGTTCAAGAATGAGCCATGGGAAAATGAAGCTCTGCCAGGGAGAAGGTAATAGGAGCACTTTTAGGTTTGTTCGCTGTATAAAACCACACTTCCAACCCACAGAGGACCGTCAGATGGGGTTGCCAGCTTCACTGCTCTGAGAAACTTCAGGCTTCTCACCGTGGCTAGCCTGTGTAGGTCCAGACGGCTGAAAACACACAGCTCCCAGGCAGTCTCAGTATCCGTGAGGATAACCAGAGCTCCAGTTACAGCTGCAGGGTCTTAGGCCAAGGAGAGCTGAATCAGGGCAGTGGGCTTACCTGTCAGGGATGGAGGTGGGTTCCCTTGACACCCCTGGGGCACCGTTCTCCACTGGGCAGTTGAAGCTGCTGGTCAGACACACTGGCTGCGAAGGCCACAGGCCTCCAGGTGGATACAGACCTGAGGGTTCAAGGAGGTACGTTTACGTGGGCAGAATACAACATGGCAGAGCCCATGTGGCAACTACAGGTCTGGTGGTTCAGGCCCTTCCGCGGGAACATTCTGTTGATGTGGCTGAGGACAGGGAATGAGTCATGTGTGTCTGGAAGCTCCTGCTAGGCTGGGAAGTCTACAAAGGCCCCAAAGTGGGTGTGACTGGGTTTCCACAGAGAAAAGCCAGTGACTCAACGGTGTAGGAGGGAGGGAGGGACTAGTGGCTGACTGGACTGGCACTGTGCTTTGTAGGAAAACCCTGAATGCTGAGCAGTGGTAGTGCCAGGCACAAGTCCCCACGGCTTTGCCCGTTTTGCACATTTAGTCAGCAGAAGTACTGGGGCCCTGATGGACTATTACTAAGTCTTGGAGCACAGGGACCCAGCGAAGCAGCAGGGACATGCCTGCTGCTGGGTTCCCCTCCTGCCACATATACATCCATCTTGTTCAGGTGTCTTTCTGGGCTGCTCAGGACACTCGGCACTGGAACAGCTGGCAGAGCCCCATGTTTAAGACAAAATGGCAGCTATCCCTCTAGAGAAACCTGTGTCTCAGTCTGTCACACAAGCTGCCAGTCTAGGAGGACTGTGTATAACCCTGTAGACACAAATCTGAGTGATGTGGGAATTCAAGTTGAGCCTTGACGTTCTGAATGTGGAGAAGACTGGCAGAGGAAAGAGGAGCAGACACTACGGCTCAGGCTCTGAAGAACCAGGGTTACACTGGGGTGACTGAATGAGGAACCCACAACTGAAACTGTTCTGTGTGGGGACTGAAGACAAATATGGGACCAAGGATGGGTTAACCCAGCCCTGCCAGGGACCTGACTCCTGCTTCAGGGAGTGGTGGTGGGAAAGTGAGAACGCAGGCGTTGAGGATGAGGACAGAGGGAGCTGCCATCACCGACACTGATTCCCTAGGAATTCTGGGACAGGAGCCATGAAACCTAACAGTAGGCAGAGAAGAGATTCCTGAGGCAGTGGATGGCTACTGCTGGGGTCTTCAAGGTGGGAGTGATCAGAGCACACTCATGTCCTGACAGAAAGGACTCAGGGACAGCGACTGATGGTGGAGAAGGGAGAAGAATGGGTGAGACTCCCGGGGCAGAAGGTGGCAATAGGAGCGAAGCAGACGGCCTTCCATGGTAGCCAGTGTGGGTGAGGGGAACTTCTGAAGGTCTGGATTTAATTACTGGGACTAGCCAAGAAGTATAAGAGGTGATTTTAAAAAGTAATTGTAGATTCTTAGTGGGTGACACAGGTAATGGCATCTGAAACACACCTGTAAACCCAGCCTGGGACACCAGGGTCCCCAGAAGCTGGAGCAGACAGAACAGCAGCAGAGTAGCAAACACTGATGGAGACCCAGCTCTGGGTGGTGGGGACAGAACCCAGAGCCTTGTGCTGACCAAGCAGTTCTCCTCTGCTGAGCTGTGCTAGCCCTGGTATCTGGGGTTTATAGTTGTTTCTTAATAGAGGGTAGGATTAACTAAATCCTACCCTTTAGTAGCTCATAGAAATGACAGTAAACCAGCCAAACTTTCATCCAAACCTTTGCTTGGCAAAGTAGAAATGATTGAATTTTGCATTTTCTTTCATTGGAAACATTTGTGTTGTATGGACTAACGACTGGGTCCAGTTCACCAACAATCTGTTTCCATTAATGATCTGACAAGTTCCAAACATTTGCAAGATGGCACAGAGCCTTAATCTTTACGCCTTATTCTCCAATGGGCACAAGCTTTTGCCTTGCTGTGTAGCTCACACGGACCTGGAACTCTCCTCCATAAAAGCACTCTGTGCCATAAATAAATATGCACCGAAACAAGTATGTATATCAAACCTATGCTGCCATGAAGAGAAAAATTCAGGCATGCCATGCCATGATTCCACATCAGGGTCAGGAATCAGACACAGAACACAGGGTGCCATAGGAAAGGCAGAAGGCAGACGAAGAGAAAGAATGGAAACGTTGGGAGCTGGTGGCGAGGAGAGAGCGACTCCTCACTGAGGCTCTAGCTGGAAGCAGGGTTTCTTCTGGCTGTCTCAGTCTCCACTGTCTTACCCACCTACAGGACGTGTGGGGAGCTAGTGCCCTGTCTCACGCCTGGCCCAGGAGTTCACCTAGGCTGCTGATGCCCAGTTACTGGGTTCCCACATGGTGGGCTGGGGGGAAGAGGGCCAGGTGAGCAGAGGAAGCCCACTGTCCCGGCTTGCTCCCCACCCCAGCTTCTGCATTCTGTCATCTCTGACTGGGTGAGTGAGCTCAGTGCAGTGGGAGGCTCTGCTGAGAGTTCTGGAACATCTCTGGCTCTGCGTCTTGGCTACTGAGGGTGTTCACACTGGTGCAGATGCTTGGCTGGGACAATTGATGTCTATCCACAGAGCAGGTGCCCTAATGCCTGCAAGCAAGGTTGGGGAGGGGCCCCACCTGAGGTGCCTTCTCCAGCTCCCAGCACAGAACTTCGCCGATGCCCGCCACAGCGCGCCTCACCTTTCTCCTTCTCTTCTCCAGCATCTGCAGGTGCAGCAGAAAGACCAGGACAGGACTCTGGGAACTCAGACAGGTCACTCACATCTCTGTGGGCAAAGGGAAGACAGGAAACCATGACTTCCATGCAGAAGATCCACAAACCATGTCACCAAATCTCATCTGAATCTCACCATAGTCCCTTCAGAAACACAGATATTAAAGATGCACAAAGCCAGGAAGGTGCTGTGGGATACTACGACATCTTGCCTGAATAAACCAAGCGGACTACCATGGGGTCAGCTGCAGCTTCCAATATGCCTGTATAGACAGCAGCAGTTGTCCTTGCGATGGCTTTCTACCTCTGACACAGTTCACAAGGAGCTTTCCCGTGTGTCAGCTGCACACGCTCATATACCTGCCCTCTCAACGAGGCACCCAGGAGACCTGGTGTCATGCCAAAGTGCCATTCTTCATGCTAATTCCTCTCGTCAGGAAAGGTACAGCTGCCCCCAGTCATCAGGGTTCCACATGGGTGGCCTGAAAACATCTGGAGGAAGTACTGCCCAGCAGCTACATGTACTATGGCCTCGGACCTACAAAGGCTGAAAAGGTACTGAAAATCCACACGTTTTTCTCTTGTCACAATCCCCTGACAAGGTAGCCCGATACTTGCATTACAAGGCATTATATTACATTAGCACTATCTGTGTCTGGAGATGGGAGGCCTGGCAAAAATAGTCCTATGAAAATATTGTCATTTTGTTCTTATTTTGAGACAGGGTTTGGCCATATAATACTGGCAAATCAGTCTAGTCCTTAGTAATACAAAGCCCAGGCTGCTCAAATTTATGACAATCCTCCTGCCTCAGTCCCTCATTTAACATGTCACTATCCATGTTAAATGAGGGATCTGTAGAGTTGAGAATGTGTGTAGGTCCTAGAACCTACTGTGTACAGAAACCTAGGGACAACTCCATCTCTGTATCTCCTCCGCCTCCCGCTCCCCCTCCCAATGCTGAAGAAAGTATCATACAAAGACACTGTAAATGTGTCTACCAGACCTTTGGAGGTCTGAACTATTGGTGCTCAGACTGAATTTAAGTCCTACTCAGAGGAGATGGTTCCCAGTGTGGTCACATTGTTGAGAAGACACTGAAACCAGAGAATCCTCACACACATCCCGATCATGGTCACTCATTAGAGTTACTGATATAATCAGATCTGGCTTCTCTGTCTTTAATGGGCTTTTCTGTTTCAGCCTATAGAGAAATGCACCAAGAAGCCGCTCACTGACACTGGGGCAGCGAGGAGCAAGGACCCACAATACTCACGTGGAGCTGCAGGCGTGCTGTGGGAGGCTCAAGGGAATGGAAACTTCTGAAGGAAAATCCAGTGCTGAAACACCGTCTCCTGCATTAAGAGCAAGGTGTTATCAGAGCATGTTGTCTCACTCCAACTGTGCACATTCTGTGTTCAGATGCAGATGGTGTTCGTAACAGCCCCCAACAAGGGACTTGTGCTTTGTTTTAAACTGACACACATTCGCTCATTCTGTAATTGCGGGTTGTGCATGTGTGTGTACAGCTGTATGTTCACTCCCATGTGGATGGCAGAGATCGATGTAGGACGTCTGCTGGTATTTTCTGTCTTGGATTTTGAGACAGGGCCTGCCCCTAAACCCAGAGCTAAACAAGCCATGGGCTCCAAGGATCTGCCCTTGCCCTACCCTCCAGGGTATCCCCACATCAGCTTCTAGGTTGATACTGGGTATCCAAGCTCAGGATGTTCTTCCTGCTGGGCTATAACCTTCAGACACAATATGAAGACTGTACTACCATTCTTCAAATGTCACCCTTTCTTCCTCCACAAAACTTCCCTTCTGAGTTTTCTAAAAGTTAGTTTTCAATTCAAGCCCCATGTGTGCACTGGCTTGACAATCTCTTGGTCCTTTCGTAAGGACTAAACTAAGTGTGGAAACCAGACTGTCTCTATCTATGATAATCCTCCTCATCCAACAAAATGCCAAAAGCCCGTCCCTCATCTAGTCTGTGTTTCCACAAGGCTGAGGCTTTCTCCAAGGAAGGGGCTGATCTGTTCACAGAGGTTGAGAAAAATCTTTCCTTTTTATACATGAAGCATGTTACCAGACAGACACAAAACACGCATCTGTGACACTGAAGCCTTTGGAGCAACAGGGAAACACTGAAGGGGTGAGTGGAGAACAAGGAGAGAAAGAAAGGATGCTGAGGAGCCAGGCTAGAGTCACAGGTGAGCCTCACATCCACCTTTTCCCTCTTGGCGAGTGAATCTGGATTTGAACCCCAAATCTTGCACATGCTAAGCCACTAAATCCCTGCTTTTTGTTACAGCTTTTGAGTCAGGGTCTTACATTATGGTCTGAAGGTCATGGTCCTCACTAACAGCCTTGCTGAGTACCAGTGTTGGGCTCCTGACCAGGGCTGGGTTACCACACCTGTCTGACAGCTTCCATTACAGGCATCCAGAATGGGGAGAGCAGAAGATGGGTGGCACGTGCCCCGGGCTTCTAGAACGACTGGGTCTGAAGTACCACCCAGCGCACCACACAGTATGGGGCATATCTAGATTGGGAACAGAGACCCACCTGCAGTTTTCTCGGGGCCCAAGGAGAACATTTCTACATACACGGGGATCATGGAATTAACGTTACTGAGTCTCTGCATGTCCCCTTCACTGTGTTGAAAACAACTTCACAAAATGTGCTGCTGACACAGGACTATTTAAAAAAAAAAAAAAAAAGCTAAAACCAGAATGCTATTTTACCTACTTTTTCATTTATACAGCCTAAGAAGAAACAACTCCCCATGTTTCTGATGGAATCATGAGTATAAAAAGAAACCATACTAAAAGTACACACACACACACAAAAAAAAAATCTGATATCGAATCTACTGGGGAAAGTGGATAGATGATCAAGGGCTTTTTTCTCTTTAAACACCCTCCCTCCGTGTGTGTGTGTGTGTGTGTGTGTGAAGGCACTGGCTTTCATACCTGATGGCCTCAGTTTAATCCTTGGGGCCCACATGGTGTAAGGAGAGAACCAACTTCCACAAGTTGTCCTCTGACTTCCACATGTTCAACATGGGGTGTGATTGTGTGGAGTGTGTGCATACAAATACTCAAAACTCTCTCTCTCTCTCTCTCTCTCTCTCTCTTTCTTTCTCTTGCACGCACATGCGCGCGCGCGCGCACGCACACACACACACACACACACACACACATATACATGCCTAATAACAAATAAATATAATACTACTATAACAACAAAAACTGTAAAACAGTAATTGTGGAAAAAAAGATATTAATTCTAGGAGACAGGTACATAATCATGACTGATCACTGTCACTTAATTCTCAAAAATAAGGGAGGATACCTGCCAATAATAGCATTATTCTTATTCACAATAGCCAAAAAGTATGAGCCCTAAAGCAAACATATTATACACGCATAATGGAATGTCAGCAATCCTTGGCGAGGAAAGGAGCTGACACATCCCGAAATACAGATGAGCCCTGAGGATGTCACTGGGTGAAATCAATCTTTCAGCAAAAAATAATCATATCTGACCCATATACATATCCAATAGCATAATCCAAAATGATTTCTGTTCCACACAATCATACACGGGTCATAATCATCCATGATCTCTGTATGACAACCATTCACTCCACATTTGACAATCATGCATGCTACAATCATCCATGACTTAATTATTTGAGACATCCAAGCAGTCATGTTAGGGGCAGAGAGCAAAAGCAGGTAAGCAGGGACTTGGAGAGGAATAGGAGTTGCTGCTGAATGGGTGCAGTGTCCGTCTGGAAGGATGGAAAGTCCTGGTGATGATGGTATGGTATAAATCAATGTGCTTTCTGGCACCATTCTGTACATTTAAAATGGTTACAACACAGTCAGTTCTGTGAAATACTTCAGTACAATAAAAACATACAATTGTTCAGGTCTTTAAAGTGTTTCAAAGGCAGAATGAAACAGTTCCAGTAACAGTGGAGATCAGGAGGAGAAAGGAGAGCTAAGCAGACAGCCTGAGGCAAGCAAGGCAAGCCTGAAAGTGGAGATGCTCAGTCCCCAGCAAGGTACCCCTGAGCTGGCTGCAGGCAGGATGGGGGCCTCTGACTCACCAGGTGACAGGAACTGCTGTATGTCCACCACTGGCTTCCTGTCACAGTCAGAGCTGCTACTGCTCCAGCTGCCCCAGCTGCTCCGGCTGCCCCAGCTGCCCCTGCTGGCCCGAACACCGCCAGAGGAGCTGCCACAGTCAGAGCTACAGTCTGAGCAAAGCTTGTCTGCACACTTCTTCTCAGACTTCTGGTAGCAACTGTCTGGAGAGGCAGAAGAGGGCTGTTCTGCACCAAGGCAGTTGGTAGCAGGTAGAGAAGGGATAAGAAGGGTTGGGTATGTTCACAGTCGCAAGCTCTGTGCAGCCAGTGAAAAATGACCACAGGGCTTGAGGGGACAGCAGGGCACAAGCTAAGTCTGGTTTGCCTGTGGACAGACAGCAGGACCAGGTAGAACCTTCATCTAAGAATGGCTCCAGGGCTCTACGGAGCTCAGCAGAGGAGCACTTGCAGAGCACGGGATTTGAGCCTCAAACTGCAAACCATACTGAAGTACACACAAATTCAAATTCAAATCACACCAGTTCAATGGGACACACCCTTCCTCGCCTGGCTCTGCCCTTTCCCCAAGGGGCCCCACCTAAGGCCTGTGCACACTGGTCCAGTACTGGACAGACCTCAGGATAGCAGCCGTGTTCAGGCTCAAACGAGCATGTACTTTCTGAGCTAGCCCTGACAACTTTCTGCTGGAGTTGCCAACACCCAAGTGGCCGGTAAAATGACATTTCTTGAAAGCTCAAAG
Source organism: Micromys minutus (assembly GCF_963924665.1). Lineage (NCBI taxonomy): Eukaryota > Metazoa > Chordata > Mammalia > Rodentia > Muridae > Micromys > Micromys minutus. Next base: position 20,975,389 of record NC_137973.1, read on the forward strand.
GACAGATCACAAGGATACCATAATAGCTCTGTGCTACATACCCTCCTCTCTCCGTACGGTGGAGCTGCCCACAGCTTCCATGCCAGCTTTACAGGTCTCCCCAGGGCTGTCCTGTGTGCACCAGCTGCTGACGTCACTGCAGACAAGCCTCTGTTCGCTCTGATCAGAAGGCCTGGGAGAGCTGTGGAAAGGAGCACATCTCCATCTCACCACACTGACACACTTTCTGCTTGAGATAGGTCAGGTAAAAATCACAATCCGAAGCCTTCTCTCTGCATCCTGTAGGAGGAGGATGAGCAAGAAAAGCCCCTAAAACGTGGGGGAGGGAAGTGTGGCTCAGTGGTAGAACTATGCTTAGCACACACAAGTCGGGTTCAGTTTTTTTCACTCTTGCATCCCCCAAAAGAGGTTACCATTTTGAATTAGAGTGAATTTAGGGCAATTTAATCTACTTTCATATTTACAGTGAGCAGAACAGATCCCACAGTGTTGTTCAGAGTCTCCTGGCAGTTCAGGAGCAGAGCCAGGGCTCCTGGCCTGTTTCCCTGGATTTTCAGTGGGTGAGCCTGCTGCTTTGTGTGTTGTGAAGGTCTGAGTGTTCATTTAAATATATTCTTCCTCGTTTATAAACATTTGCTTAGCGATTACTACCTAACCCTACTTGGCACACTGTTGTGAAAGTGCAGTCAGTACAAAGTAAGGCTCTTTCCTCAAAAGCTCTTAAGTTAAACCACACCTCTGCTATGCGGCCATGCACTCCTCAAGGAAATAATCACAATACCATTCTCTAAGTAGAAAAATACAAATGCACAGGCTGGGAAGACTGCTCACTTGATAAAGTGCTCAGTATGTAAGCATGGAGACCAGAATTCCATCCCTAACACACATGTAACAAGCTAGTCACAGCAGCCTTTCACCCAGAACTGAAGCAGCAGAGACAGGAGAGTTTTAGAACTCACTGGCCAGGCAGATGAGCTATCCAGCCAGGTTCAGCGAGAAACTGTCTCAAAATGTTAGAAGTGATTGGGGAAGACACCCAGTATCAGCCTCTGAACTCCAGGTGTGTGCACAGACTCACATTAATGTGTATTCCCACCACATACCCACCTGTGTGCACACACACACACACATTAACATGTACTCCCACCATATACATACCCACCTGTCATGCATACACATTAACAGGTACTCCCACCACATACCTACTTGTGTGTACACATTCACTTTAACATGTACTCCTACCACATACCCACCTGTGTGCACACACACACATTAACATGTACTCCCACCACATATGCACCTGTGTGCACACACCAATACATTTTTTTAATTAAAGAAAATGTATAGAAGCACCCCATGAGTTATAAAACAGTTCTCTTCACTGGTCATGGCATACAGTCCAGCAGCGCCTGCCTATGTCTCCCACATTCTCAATTATGAGCAGACACAGATGACTTACTAGTTACTTTTAAATAATTTGAATATTTGCTTGGATCTAAGAAATATGCTTTAAAAGGTTTCCTAAGATTACTTGGTGAAGTTGTACTCTTATGTTTCTATATGTTCCTATTTAGGAAAATATAGCACGTTAAAGTAACAAGTATAATTTATGAAAATACATATAGGAGAATACAAAAAGGCCTGGTGTTTCCTTTGTACAGAATACTGCACTCCAATTCTCAAATAACCATGTGATGTGGTAGAACATGTTTATTTCCACTGTGCTGACTGCTTTCTGTGAATTAGGTACAGAGCAGAGTCTCTAAGCTACCCTGAACCTGCCCCCTGACTGTCCTCCCAGAATACAGATGGCATACCTGGAGGCCTGGGCAGAGGCCCTTTTCTTGTTTTTTCTACATGGTCGAGTTTTATTCCAGTTGAGGGTTTGTGTGCTTCCTTCCCTTTTCTCCTGAAGCTTCCTCTTCCTCAAAGGATCTTCCTGCTGAGGAGAAAAACGGAAACATTGGGGGTTTCAAAAAGAGAAAGTCATGGCTGCCGTTGTTTAACTTTTGAGGAGCAATTCTACCTGCATCTAGAACAGCTCAGCTCTGGGGAAGGACCTTTCTCTGTCTCTGCTCTGTTCCCACTCCCACCATGTCCCTGCTTTCCTGGGTTTGGCAGACAGAGAAGAAAAGGTAAAACTGTTGCTTACAAGACCCCCGAAGGGCTGAGAGGTGAAAGATCTGCTAGTGATATACAGGTGGGCAGGGTAAACCTCCTGTCTCCACCCGGTCACTGGTGCCTGTAACTCACTGGACCGGCGGCTCAAGCAAAATCAGAATAACCCAGGAAAGCACGAGCAGCGTCTCTGCTCTAATTCATTTGTGAACAGCCAGACCACCAGAGAATGTTCCAAAGTACTTACTGCTTTTTGGTTAAATACAGTCAGAACATGTTTCATGTACAAATGTGGCTATGAAGAACTTAATCCACTGCGCACCACACTGACAGTTACATGCACATATATCTAAAACTTGGTCAGGTGTGGTCTGTACACAGGTTGTTGGTAGCAGTGGGATGGCCCCTTGCCTTAAGGTCCTTTAAAGCATCTTCCCCATCTTCTAGGGTACACCTCTCCCCTACCCATCCCATCCCCCCACCCCCTTTCCCACCTCAAGATTCAGGCTTAACAGCACTCCTGCAGCTCAGAAGGACTTGTCTCATTCATGGATTTCATAGGTTTGAGAGACCCACAAATAAAAGGTGGACCCCCAGACAAGAGGCATATCCCTGGACCAGAATTTTTGTTTTTTCACTAACTGCTGCTTGAGGTGATTTGTTTGTGTCCTTCCCCACTGTCCTTGTCTATAAGAGCCAACAAAGGCTTGCCCACCCAAGTACTGAATGAAGCCTTGATGTCCAAGAACAAGCACAGGTCAAGGGTCAGAGAGTGGGGCTGGTCAGTGGTCACTAACACTGTCTGCTGTTCTGGAACCAGCATGGTTGGAACTGCCGGCCTGTACAAGCAGGAGGATGAGCATCTCTAGGGTGGGGGAGTAGAGGGATGTGGGGGTGGACAAGCGTGACATTCTACGGGGAGGGGAGTGCAGGCATGGGGGACTCAGAGTTAAGTGAGATGTCTGAGAAGCAGAGTCCATGAGCCATTTGCCAGGGGAAAGGTTTAGAGCACAAACAGGGGGGCCGAACAACAGAGGGAGCAGTGTGCATGAGGAACCTTTGACCTGGGAAGCGAGAGCTAAACAAGCAACAGCAGCGAGCGGTTCCAGAGTCAGGAGCAAGCAACTGCCATACAAGTGGGCAAGGGATCCAGCAGGGAACCAAGAGCAAGGGAAGCCAGGGCTGACTGCGCTCTGCTGAAAAGGGTCTCTGAGGAGAAGGTGGGCAAGCCGGGAAAGGGTCACGCTGATGTACAAGTGTCTGTGAGACTAAACCCTGCTCCTAGGTCTCCATCCATCTTTACTACTAAACTACTTCAATGAGCTCCCTGGGATACGTGGGGACTAATGGAAGTCGAAATGGAGAAAGATTCCGGAAGCTTTTGTGAAAGCAGAGGGAGAGGAATGAAGGAAAAGGGGGAGGGAAGGACTGACATCCAATACAAAGTAGGTAAAGGATATCAACTTTGAGGAAGAAACAAAAAAAGATGAAAAACGATGAGTTTATCCAGAAAAATTCATAATAAAACAATGTGCTTAGATCAGTGCAGGTAAGCACGTGTCTCGTGTTTATAATAGCATTTTTACATTCATGAATATCAGGTCTCAGCTGGACAGCACGATACTGGAACAATGCTTGCCTACTTAATTTACAGAGTTTGTTTCCAATGGTGGGATTTTGGATGAATGATTAAAAAGCATCCTTTATTGGAGAGATGGCTCAGTGGTTAAGAGCACTGACTGCTCTTCCAAAGGTCCTGAGTTAAAATCCCAGTAACCACATGGTGGCTCACAACCATCTGTAATGGGATCTGATGCCCTCTTCTGGTGTGTCTGAAGACAGCTACAGTGTACTCACATAAAATAAATAATAAATCTTCAAACAATCAAAAAAAAAAAAAAAAAAAAAAAACACTTCCCTCCACCAGTCTATTTTACACACACACAAAGAGGATGAAAATGTTCATTTTCCCCTAGATAAAATAAAAAGATAATTCAAACACAACTGTTTTGACCCAGAAGTAGTCCTGGATCCAATTCCCATCACCAAAACAACCAAGCAGCCGCAGCAACAGCACCACCCCCCAAAACCTAACACTATTGTTCATCTATCCCATGCTCAATATTTTTGCTTACATGGCCTAGGAGTAAGCTCAGTGCTAGGGCATGAGCTTAGCATGTGGGGGTCCAACAACAGAAGATTGTTCTAACAAATGATGCTTCGGGGAGAATGAGGCCAGCTCAGTCAACTGGAGACAACCTCCTGGGAAGCTTACAGCCATGACGGGGGAGTCGGAACTACAGTCAAGAGTTAGGAACACAGTCATTCACTGCAGAGTTATTTATGAAGTGAGGAGGAAAAGCAGCTTCACATCTGCCCGCATGATGATGGAGTAGCAGTTTCCCACTCAATACTCAACCACATGAGAAAATCAGGATTATAACTTCCATATACATGCAATAATAATGGTTACTCTTTACTTACACTAAAAAAAAGCCAAAAATCCCATTCAAAAAACATAACATTTTAGATGCATGGTAAATATTTTCTCCCTTCTTTTTTATGTTTTATGCTTTAAAAAAAAAAAAAAAAATCAAGCACTGAAGGTAACATAAACACCCAGAGCTAGGGTTTAAATTTAGTCTATGGCTTCCAAGCCAGGTCTTCACCCCTCCTTGCCAATAGAGAGCTAGCGGAACATCGTGTCTGCGTACGACAGGTTTATATATGGACTCCTCCAAGCTATGAAGTTAGGCCCTAAGAATGACCTCTCACTGAGGGGGTGTGCTCATTGAGAGGGTGTATTGACTGGGGGGGTGTTCACTGAGGGGGTGTGCTCATTGAGAGGGTGTATTGACTGGGGCTGTGCTCACTGAGGGGGTGTGCTCATTGAGAGGGTGTATTGACTGGGGGGGGGTGTTCACTGAGGGGGTGTGCTCATTGAGAGGGTGTATTGACTGGGGGTGTGCTCACTGAGGGGGTGCTGACTGAGGGGGTGTGCTGACTGAGGATGTGCTGACTGAGGGTGTGCTGACTGAGGGTGTGCTGACTGAGGGTGTGCTGACTGAGGGTGTGCTGACTGAGGGTGTGCTGACTGAGGGTGTGCTGACTGAGGGTATGCTGACTGAGGGTGTGCTCACTGAGGGTATGCTGACTGAGGGTGTGCTCACTGAGGGTGTGCTCACTGAGGGTGTGCTGACTGAGGAGGTGTGCTCACTGAGGGTGTGCTGACTGAGGGTGTGCTCACTGAGGGGGTGTGCTGACTGGGAGTGTGCTGACTGAGGGTGTGCTGACTGAGGGTGTGCTCACTGAGGGTATGCTGACTGAGGGTGTGCTCACTGAGGGTGTGCTGACTGAGGGTATGCTGACTGAGGGTGTGCTCACTGAGGGTGTGCTGACTGAGGGTGTGCTCACTGAGGGTGTGCTGACTGAGGAGGTGTGCTCACTGAGGGTGTGCTCACTGAGGGTGTGCTCACTGAGGGTGTGCTGACTGAGGGTGTGCTCACTGAGGGGGTGTGCTGACTGAGGGTGTGCTCACTGAGGGTATGCTGACTGAGGGTGTGCTCACTGAGGGTGTGCTGACTGAGGGTATGCTGACTGAGGGTGTGCTCACTGAGGGTGTGCTCACTGAGGGTGTGCTGACTGAGGGTGTGCTCACTGAGGAGGTGTGCTCACTGAGGAGGTGTGCTCACTGAGGGTATGCTCACTGAGGGTGTGCTGACTGAGGGTGTGCTGACTGAGGGTGTGCTCACTGAGGGTGTGCTGACTGAGGGTGTGCTGACTGAGGGTGTGCTGACTGAGGGGGTGTGCAGAGACTGAGCTGACTGAGGGGTGTGCTGACTGAGGGGGTGCTCACTGAGCTGACTGAGGGGGTGCTCACTGAGCTGACTGAGGGGGTGCTCACTGAGCTGACTGAGGGGGTGCTCACTGAGCTGACTGAGGGGGTGCTCACTGAGCTGACTGAGGGGGTGCTCACTGAGCTGACTGAGGGGGTGCTCACTGAGCTGACTGAGGGGTGCTCACTGAGTGACTCTCTAATGGACAGTGCAGTGCACTGAAGGAACAATCCCACAGAACCAGCACACAGCAGCACCAAGGCAATGACTAAGGTCAGCCACATGATGGCATCATTCTGAATGCCCCAAACCTTTCCTGTGGCAGCCTGCTAAGCAAGCTGACAGCAGTGCATGCAGATGGCTGGACAGATGTACAGACCCAGGGTGGACGCAAGCACACGGTGATGCTGTAGCCAGCGTTAAATCCAACTCCTTCAGAATTCCAACACACTGCAAACCAGCAACTGTCCAGGAATCCTGAGGGACTCCAGCAGCGACTGGGATGCAGAGACCCTCAGACTTCGCACCGTGAAACCGCCCTTGTTGGACTATACAGGGCACATCCGGTAAGTCAGTCCAAATGTAAGTATATACTATATATGTGTGTGAATCACATGTGTATTTATATATTCATTTTATCAGCTCATATATTCATAATGCATGTGTGTATATATGTGTATGTATATCTATATATCTAGCTACCTATCTTCCTCTAGAGAACTCTGAGTAATAAAATCAGGCTGCTTCAGGTCCAGCTCCATACAGGTAACCCCCATTCCAAACTCCTGCCTGGAGGTCTCAACATGGAGGGCCCAAAAGACTTTCCTCCCATGTTTTCCTGCCTTTCAACCAGATGGGCTCCCTAGACACTCCCAGCTATTCTGACCTGTGGGGTCCTCCTGGAAATTCTGCTGTGCCTGCTGCCTGCCTTCCTTGACCTTTCTGTGTGCTGTACCTGGACAAGAAGCCACCCCCTCCAGGCTTTCCAGAACCCTGTCACCCAGTCCTGATGCTCGATTACATGCGGGTTCCTGTGCCTTTACTCAACCCACTCTGGAATGTATACAGCTTACTTCTTTTGCAGTTCTTCCATGTAATTTAAACAAGAGTCATGCTTGTTAGGTAAAGTTTAAAGAATATAGAACAGCCTGGACTATAGACATAACCAGGTTCACTGACGCCTTCCTGCTGAATATCTCTGTGAACCTACACATATACAAGGGTGACAGAACAGGTAAAGGACGGGTGATATTAAGACAATGAGTTACTTTTAGATCAAATATTTAGACAAACATTATTATGGTCCAATTTTATAAGAATCTAATTTTCTTTAAGTAACCAAAGTAGAACCAAAGGAATTACCAACTTTCTAACATCGTTTTCTGCATTTTCTGCATTATACATTAGTTCATTAAATATCTCTTTAAGGCCAGACATTGTGGCACACACATTTAATCCCAACACTCAAGAGACAGAGGCAAGAGGACCACTGTGAGTTCGAAGCCAGCCTGGTCTACTTAGTGAGTTTCAGGACAGTGAGAGCTATGTAGAGAGACCCTTTCTCCAAAACAAAACAAGACTGCCCTCTTTCAGGAATGATCACAGTTAAAATTTACTTCCACCCGCCTTTGATCATCCCCATCTTCTTTGAGTTTTTAGATATTACTAAATCTTCACTGTTAGGTTTTTAGTATTGGTTCTGGATATAAAATAAGCTGATGTCAATAACAGACCTTTAATGGAGCCTCTGTAACGCTGAATCTCCACTTCTACTTTTAGCTTGGTAAATTTTCATTCCCCTGGTTTTCTCAGGGCAAGTTTACAGGCTCATTTTCATTTACAAATATCTGCTGTCACCTCTGTATCTGCATGCTCCCATTTCCACTGCACCAGTACTTTCTGCTGTGGGCATCCTGGTGCTGTCTGAATGCTGACGTTAATTTTCTTCCTCAAGAGGGTGGCCCCCTGAGGAGCAGTCCACCCGGGACTCTGGTGATCTCATGTGAACCCTCTTCCCTTTTAAAGTCAATAAAGGCTAGAGCCTGTGACTGGGCAGTGGAAGGGAAGGTGGGATGGGAGGTCTTAGAGAGTGGGGTGGGTGGGTAAGGAGAAAAGTATGAGAAGGTTAGGAGAGGGGATGGAAGAGGAGGAAGAAGCAGAGAAGGAGCAGAACCACAAGACCAGGAGAAACTGCAGGAAGCAAAGGATCTCACAGCGGAGGAATAAGTTCGTGTAGTGCTATATCTGCCTAATCTAGGCTTATCACTAAAATAAACAGAGTGTGTGTATTTTGTACAGGATTATTGGGGTTGGAAATTACTGCAACTATTTTCTGACATTATTTGTTCCCACAGAGTCGTCTGAAGCAAGCTGAAGTTTGTGTTCCTGGCTCTGGGCCAACTCTTTATGCCTCAAGTTTCATGAATCATGTAGAATGCACCTTTGCCTGTTATGCATCAATGTTCTCAGACCTTCAGAATGGGCCGTTGTTATCTATGGATTGAACTTGTCCCTCATTGCAGGAAATTTTCCTTCTATTACCTTGATAATAACTTTTCTGATATTTTATAGAAAAGAAAGATGATAATAGCTATAGGACAAGAATAGACAAGCAATTCATCCGGACCACTTTGAGAAAGAGATGTCAGTACTAACTAGATGGAACAGGTTCTGGGCTGGTTTACTACTCTAAGAATTAACCCGTTGCTTATGATTAGTTCTCCCAGAGAATAAAAGTGACCTGGGTTCACTACAAACCATTTTACTATCACCCATATAATCAAAAAAAAAAAAAAAAGTTCTGAGCAATGCCATCAATCCTTTGCTGTCATCTTCAGAGGAAAAACTATCAGAGATATCTGTCCTGCCTCTGCCTGCAGTGTGTGCCGTGCCCTTTTGAATAGGACAGAGAACGGAGAATGCAGACCTCTGCTGAAGGCGTGTCCTGCTTCTCAGAGCACATGTCCTCTGGAGATGCCCTCTGCGTCTTCTTTATTGAGGACAGCCTCGTGTCAGACGTTCTTACAGTCTCAAAGCTGTCTACTTCACTCTTGACAGGCACTTGCTGGCTATTTCCTTGAATTAAAAAAAAAAAAAATCAGTTTCATTCATATTCTCCATAGTTAAATGCTTTTCATTGAATCTAATGAGATTTTGGCACAATTATTTTATGACCATGATTCTCTAGAAACCGACTTTGTTTCCAGGTAAAAATATACCTATATAAAAGTTCTCCGATCTTTAAAAGATGTCAGAGCAGGGGGTGGGTCACTAACTGTTGTATTACTATCATTCACACTATTCCAAGGGAGGAAGCCTGCTGCTCACAGACGGACGAACAGACTACTGTAATAATGGGTACATTTAACACCTCCGAACCCAACACTTACATTAGTTAAGATGGTTTTTTAAAAGTGGAATTAAAATCCTGGTTAAAAGACACAGCATGAGGAACCATTATACTAAATAAAACAAGCCAGGCAAAAAGAAAATCTTAATGTAGTCTTAGACAAGAGGATAGTGAGAAGGAGTGACTGGTGTTTCATTTACTTAGTGGACACATAGGCATTGTTTGGGTTGATGGGGAGTCCTGATGGTAGGCAGAGGTGATGGTTGCCCAACAATTCGAATTATAGTGCATATTCCTTTCAGAGAACCCCAACTATTTTTCACATCAGAATATTCTTTATGGAATAGTCAAAATTCCACTTAAGGATTGTGCCAAATGCATAAATCTCTTTAGAATTAGTTCAGAGCTTTTTCCATACAGTAATGAAATTTGCATGGTTTGAACATGGGCCTTGGCCCCGAGGCTGGCTACTGGGAGGGGCAGTGGACATTTAGGAGGCCTCTTGGGAGGTGCTCAGATCACTGGGGTGTGCCCTCACAGTAGGTCCTGAGACTAGATCTCTTCCCTCTACACTTGCTTTTCTGTTTCCTGGATCATGCTGTGGCTGTCTTCTCCTGTGTAAGTCAGACAAGAATATGAGGAGAGGGAGAAGAAGGGAGAGCACCATACTGCTCTCAAGGCTACAGGGGAGACCAAATCTCACTGGAACAGACAAACCAACAAAGGAGAACCATCAGCATGGAGAGACCAAGATTACCATGTTTCCTGGAGACTTCTAACAAGTCTGACTGAGGGTACTGAGGTGGGGTTTTGGGTAAAGTATTTTCAGGTGGCTTCTTAGAAGTCTTCTGTGGACAGGGCTCTTGTTCCTTGAGCTCAGCCACATTTTCTGAAATTTTAATGTCAGTTTCCTTAGGAAACATACATGTCTGTACTCCCTCCTTCATACTACATTCTGAAGAAGTATTGACAACTGTGTTTTTCAGTGAGCTTTCCTCTTTGTTCAGGACATTTTTGGGAAGGGTTAAATTCTTCTGCAAGCTGCTATTCACGCCACTGGCATATCTAAGGCTGACCCAGTTCTCGCTGAGGACGCTCGTGCAGATGTCCTCCTTGGCTGCAGACAGGGAGTTTGCCAGGGTTACAGTCTGCTTCTCCTCAGTGGTGATGTTGGCACTGCTGGCCGTAGACGCACTGGGTTTCTGTTTGCTGTAGTAGAAGGAGCACTTATGCTTCTTCTGAGAATGGCTGTAGGTGGCCGGGCTCCTCTTGGCAGCGTTCTGGAGCCTGCTCAGGGACGAGCCCACTGGAAGGCAGCTCTTCCCTCTGCCTTTATCAGATGGGCTGTACGCGTCCAGAAAGTTCTTGCAAGTGCTTCTGAATATAAGAAGAGATATATGAATGCAAAGTGAACCAAACCACTTCTGTTTCTAATACACGAGGCTGGGAGCAATTGGTGCCAGGCACTGAGGGGTTCCAGCTTCCCCCATCTTTCAGAGCCCCATGAGGTCCCTGCTGAGGAGGCCGCCCATGAGTCACACCCATACGCAAAGACTGTCTAATGAAATGATGTGGCTGTTCACACAAGCCACAACAGTGTGATAGGAACCTCTGTTCCCTTGAGAGGAGCTGTAAATGAGCAGCAGGACCCACCCTCAGCACACAGGGGAGGCTGCTTACTTGTGAGGATGGGAGCTGACCATCTCCGCTGGGTCACTGTTCTGCTGGGAAGAGGAGCTGCCATTTTGCCTCTGTCTTGTTTTCATGAACTCCATTAAAATGTACTGTGCTTGTTGGAAGGCTATTAAAATCACACCCAGCAGGGACAAACTGGAGAGAAAACAATGCCATTCTTTACTGTGTGGCTCTAAACAGCATGAAGAAGACCCACTATAAGCCAGGTATAGTAGAACACAGCTGAGCACCTAGCTACTCAGAAGCTGAGGCAGGAGGATTGCTTGAGTTCAGTTTGGGCAACATAATGAGGCTACTTCAAAAACAAAAGCCAAACAATAATCAAACAAAAATACCCCTAAAACAAAGCTAAAAGATGTGTTTTTCATTACAGAACTGTGGTGGACAAGTTCCCGAGAACAGCTCTAGATATGGTAATACATTTCATTAATTGTATGATGTAACTTCAGGTATTTTCTAAAGACTAAAAAAAGAACATTCAGTTTTTTAAAACTGTGTGAATTCATAATGTTTAAAAGTATTTTCCAAATAAAGTTACTGTTAAGGGATCACTGTGGTCTTGTAATGTCAAACAGTCACTAGGCTGAGCTGTAGCTCAGTCAGATCTGTCACTGTGGCTGCCGGGAGGTCTGTGTCAGGTCCCACAGCACTCCCCGGGAGTTCCCTAAAATCTTACAACAGTTCCTGCTACTGCCTTGTCTCTGATCCTATGCCAGAGACTCAAAGCATGAAATTCCCTGTCCACACTTACACTCGGGAACTCTGTATTTCCCAATAAGTCTGAGGATAGGCAAGGTAGCTGTTTACCTGACAAAGAAGACTGTGAGCTTCCAAAAGGACTCCTCCCAGCTGGGACCTGGAACCACCTCCGCACACAAGGGCAGCATGTGATGAGGAAGGGTCACGTTGAGTGTAAAGTGGAATTCTAGGTCTGCCGCAGTGACCAGCGTCAGTTCACGGATGACCCAGGAAGAGGTAAAGTCCGGAGTAAACCTAAAGAAAGTGGCTCCATTGTTTACTGATTTCGGGGGTGAGTGGCTCATTGTTATGATTATTTATTGGTTTTATAATTCTCACTACAAAGCTGAATAAGAATAGAAGCCAAACATAGGCTAACCAAACAATACTGAGGCTGGAGAGATGGCTCAGTGGTTATCACACTGGCCGCTCTTCCAGAGGACCTGGGCTCCATTCCCCAGCACACACATGGCGGTGTCTAGTTCTAGTTCCGGTGAGTGAGACACCTTCTAGCCTCCTTGGGTACCAAGCACTCACTGCACATGCAGATGAAACACACACACAAGTTAGAAGCCCAAATATTCATATAGCAGCCTAAGATGTCTTACTAAGGGGCTGGGTTACCTCCCCAACGGTGCACCACAGACTGAACCCCAGCACTTACACGATACTGATGTCGCGGGACGTGTTTGGGTTCAGTGAAAACAGATGGCAGTCCAGCACTTCAAACCCATAGCCCTGACAGTTATACCCATTAATCTTCAGGGATGTCACAGTTACGGGAAGAGGTCCAATATTCTCAACTTTGAAGTTCTTTGTAATAGATAAAATCTGTTTGCTGTCTTTCAGTTCTAGTGAGAAACACGGTTTTTAGGTTAGTATACACAAACTTCAGTAATTTAATGAATCAAAACATTACGAAAGTGTTAAAAACTAAACATAGCTTAAAGACTGGTTTCTACCTTGTTTGTAGAATAGTTTCTTATTCTGTCATCCCTAGATTTTACTATACACAAAGGAAACGATAAAAATATAGAAGTCCAAATTCTTCTCAAGTGATACTTGAATGTTTTATTCTTCCAAGAGCCAAACAGTTTGGATTTACTACAATGTATCATATGCACCATCATGCCAGTCTGGAACTTTCATTTAGATTGAACCAGGGATGAGGTAAGAGACAGGGTCTCATGTATCCTAGGCTGGCCGCAAACTTGTTAGGTAGCAGCCAGAGATGGCCTTAACTTCTGATCTTCCTGCCTCTACTTTCCAGGTCCTGGGATTACAGGTGTGCCCCCCCACCCCAGCGTTTACATACACTTTTGCTTTAGCATCACAGACTAGATAGACACAGTTCAGATATGATACCAAACCTCTGGAAATAAATGAAAGCATATTTTATATTGGGAGTTTCGGGAAAGAGTCAACAGCCTAAAATGTAACTGTAAAAGTAACACAACCAACTAGTTCTATGGTTTCTCTATCAATCCTTAATTCTATCACTCAAGAAAACTATGTTATTCAGTGAATGAAACAGACTGTGTCGCAGTGCCAAGCCTGTGAACTCACGTCGATGACAATCCATCAGGGTGGACTCAGGCACCTTAAATCGGAGAGAGCCTCCTGCACCAGGAAGTCTTCCACCCACTTTCAAGAGCTCTTGTGCTCCAAATCCTTCCACACCAACCATGTCGACAACAGTCAAGTTATTCCTACAGGGCAGGGAAACACAGCAGCGTCACCGCAGGTATACGTCAACACAGAACTAAAACACATCCTGGACACAGAGAGAAACTTAACTTACATGTTACACGTACCTAGCACTAATCCTAACCAGCAACAATCTCTTACAAGTGTGGCATCTCCTGTCTCTCACAGACTAAGATGCCTCAGGATTGAATACTAGTCCAGCATACTCAGCATACTCAGCCGACTGGCAGCATCACTCTCCAATTCAGGAACACCAGGTCAGTTTTCTAACAAACTGGCATTGGGGTGACAGCCATACACCAAGACAGGAAATAAGGTGACAGACCAAGATGCTAACAAACTTGACAAAATAATAAAACTATTTTATAGAGTGAATTTAAGAAGTTTTCATAGTAATTGGGATGAAAAGAAATACTGCCTTATGGGATGACCCTAGAATTAGACACTCCAAAAATTGCCTCACAACCTACACATAATTAGTCAGATTCTTATTAACGCAGAGGTACGGACTAGTGTTTGTCATTTTATTAACAGCCACCACGCTTGCTAAGATGAAATGTGAAAAGTCTAAGAGATACACACAAGACTGAATTCCCAGCACCAGAATGGCAATGCCACAGAAGAGAGAATTTATCCATATATCTAATTATGCAAAATGTTCTTAAATATGTTTTTATCTCTAAAGTTTGGTTATCAATGTAAAGCCTTTAGTGACAAGTGACTGATTTCTAGAAAATACCAAAAGTCACTGAACCACTATAAAAACCTTAACTTTAAAGTCTAGGAAACAAAGTTTACTTATGTGCTGTGGAACCCATTCTTCAGGACCAGGTTTTAAGAGAAGCATGAGACTCCACAGGAAGCTGGGGCGTCTCGGGTCAGAGCTTAGTTCTAAGCACAAATGCTCTTTTAGCTTATTTTCCTTTTAGTCTCGTTCAGCTGCAGAACTTACACTGGTATATTAAAGGAAGCCTCCAGGAAACTTTGTGCAATAAAGTAAAGTGTTACTTACAGAAACTTGCATTTGGGTTAGGCTCACCAATGCAGAGTTTAAATACAGGTCTATACTGTAACTTTTGAAAGAAGACTCTCATAAAGACTACTTAGGATAGAAAAGTAAAGAAAAAAATGCAGTTTTCCTGCTTAAGGCAGCAAGCAGTAACTGTCATCCAAGAAAAAAGAAAGAAAGGAGCCAGTGGGCCCTGCCCAGTGAGGCACTTTTTCCACTGTCCTTACGGCTACAGAGCCTAGAGGTGGGAGGTCCAAATCCACTCATGAGAGAGTCTATAACAGTGTTGTAAGTATCTTTATTGCTGAAGACAAAGAGAAAATGTACATGTACCTGTGGGTGAGACTGTTCTGCCTTTTGGGAATACATCTGACTAGAGATGCTAGCTTACTAGGTAGGGGAGGGACATAACTAAAGTCAAGGACTATGCAAGGGTCCCTCTCTTCAGCCCCCACCTCTTCCTAACCTACCACACAGTCCCATCACTACACTCCGAGAAGGGTCAAAGCTCAGTGAGAAAGAGACACACCCACCTGATCAAGATGAGGGAGGTGACTTTCCCATAGTCTGCTGGTGTGAACACAACACCAACCCTTCTCGTTTCCAAAGGCTGCAAGCGCACATGAAGAGCACCAAAACTGGACTCCTCAGAAGGCTCGCCCTGCAGGTCACAGAGGACACCATTAAGCATCTCAAACCCGGAGTGGGCTTCCAGTCACTTAGCACTCCCCAGTTACAAGCTTGACTGCATCCACCCTCACCCGCCAATTTTCTTTCTGCTGCCAGTACTTGTGATGGGGATGGAATTCAAGGTCTTCTGTGTACTAGACAGGGCTGAGCTCCACCCATCTCTCCATCTAGCTGAACATGTTTGTTCTGACGTGCTCAAGATGGCAAATGCTTCCCACACCTCATCTGAGAAACTTTGGTATCTGCAGGACAATCTAGCAGGATGCTGCAAAGTGGACTGCCACTCGGCTTAGACAGAAGTTAGAGTGAGAAGTCTTCTATACCAAACGCCTTGACTACGTAACAGTAATCAGAAAACAGCCTTCTCTGCTTAATTCTATAGCAATTGAACAAGACCCCCACCCATGTCAGACAAGCATAGATTATCTTTAATAGTGAGCTTACACTTTACAGAAACCATCTATAAAACCTAGACTCTCTAGTTAGGAGAGAGGCTGCTCTTCATCTGCATTTGCCTTTACCCGCTAGAATTCCTCTGAATCACACTGTTCTTTTAGCACTTATAGGCAAGACTGATCTATGAAAATTTTCTGCTCCTTTGTCCAGCTTATGACCAGGAAGTGACTGGGTTTTGGCAGACCTAATATATAGTCTGCATGGAAACATTCTCCCTGCGGCTCTGTCCTTCAAGCCTGCCGCCATCCCCTGTGCTGCCCTGGGGAACAAATGGGGATGGACCTGGGTCCATCCATTAAAATTATAAATCCTGAGAAACACAAGCTTGCTTTATAAACAGTGAGCAAAAACACTGCCGATCTTCCGGATTAAATCTGTAGCACTATCAACAACAGCAGAAGTCTATTAAGTGCTCTTCTACGCCAGGCACTTCATTATTTAACCCACATAAAACACCAGGCAATCTATCTTATACACCTTATTGAACATTCAAATTTTGTTATGCAGGTCAAAGGTGGAATGAAACAACTGCCCCAAATCAGAGGCAGAGCCTGCACTAGCCAGCTCCACCTGTCTTAACCAAAAGCAACCATGCTTCTACACGCAAGTCAACAAAGCTACAGCGTCGAATTCCCCCTTTCTATATAAAAGTAGTTTTCAACTCTTTAAAATATTATTTTTTATCTATGTGCACCTCGGTACAGGGCTCCGTCCCTCCAGTGCTAAGATTTGTTCATTACAGTCAGCAAGTCCCTACTGCAAGTGTATTCAAAGCCTGCTCTGAGTCATTCCAGTTGAACCTTCTAGGCTGCCTGCGCCCTCCTTCCTTCCCACTCTTCCACATATGCTGTATCAAGTGTTGTTTTAGGGGGATTCAAGAGGAGACCCTTGTGTTTGGTTGTGTACATTCTTCTAGTCGCTTTAACTTCTGAACACACAAGACACAGCTCTACTACTGAATAGGAACTAAGAAATGAAGTTGCTAAGGCCATTGGCACACAACCACCTCATCGTGACATTTTGATTCCTGCTCCTGGTGTTTAGAAAAGGCATCATGACTGCCTAGAGACCATAAGCATTTGAAAGAGACCTTTAAAGGAAGGGCCTGAGTATCACAGAAATCTTATGATTATCCAAATCACTGAGACATGTGAAAACTTTTTATTTGCTGGCTTTTTCAGACAAGATCTCTCCGTACAGCCCTGGTTGCCCTGGAACTTACTATGTGGACCAGGATGGCCTTGAACTTGCAGAGATCTGCATCCCCAAGTTCTGGGATTAAAGGTGTGTATTACCACACCAGGCACACATTAAAAACTTTTAAAAATGTTATCTCCTTTTTCCTTATACTGCACTAAAAAGGAACGTAAAAGGGACCAAGAGATTCTAAGAGATTCAGAAATTAATTCTTAGA